>NC_052058.2:64749996-65404719 GCF_903992535.2 Arvicola amphibius
ATCCTCCATCAATTATGGGCCTATAGGGGTCATTTTCATTCAAACCACAGTGGAATTTTATTCATCTATAAAGAAAAGTGCACGCCTTTAATCCCAGCAGTCAGGAAGCAGAAGCAGGTGGATCTCTGTGAGTTCTAGGCCAGCCTAGTCTACAGAATGAGTTCCAGAACAGCCAAAGCTACACAGAGAAACCCTGTCTTGGGGGAAAAAAAGGAGGAGGAGGGGAAGGAAGGAGAAGGAAGGAGAAGGAGGAGGAGGAGGAGGAGGAGGAGGAGGAGGAGAAGAAGAAGAAGAAGAAATCATCATGAACTTTACAGGTAAAGGAAAAAAAATTATACTGAAATAATCCAGACCAAGAACACAAATACCACATATTCTATCTCATATGTGGATCCTTGCTTTGAAGCTTTAGATTTGTGTGTTTAACTTTGAGTATCTATATAAGTCAGGAACCTAAAAAGGGGCTACTGAAGTGGGGAATACCTGCAGGGAGAAGGACAGAACACAGCATGAAGGGGCTTAAGGGAGGGAGGTTTAAGGGGGAGAGGGATGTAATGGGGTGGCAGAGGCAGGGTATGGGAGGAGTAACTCTAAGAGTGTTTGAGAAAGCCATGTGGAAACATAGAAGCTTCCTAAGGCAGGAAACATGTCAAGCATATTTATGTTTAGTTAATATATATATATATATATGCATATGTACATATGTATATCATATGTGCCCCCATGCTAGGTTGGGCTGCTGCCCTGTAAGTTGCTTTTAGTGAGGGAATTCTCAAAGACACTCAAAACAATACAGGATATTGCCCACCAGAATGTAATGGCAAAGCCCTGTTGCCGAAGGCACCCCACACTTTGATCATGGGACATGGATAAAGCAAACCAGCCCTGATCTGGAAGTTTTCTTCTCACTTGGATAGCTTTCATAGTACCAGAAGGTGCTACGCTGGCTTCTGGGAGAAAAAGTCAACGGTTTTACCCACCTATGAACCCTACAAGCTATAATAGCAACCAGCGAGGCAAGACGGATTCAACACTGGCATGAATGTTAAAGGGGTAACCAGTTGCTCTTCTGTGAGATCCACTCCATGAAAGTCATGACTAATACTATAAACCTGGCCAGAGATCTGTGTCCCTACAGGAGGCCCTGATATTATTACCATGCTTAATGAACATAGTGCCAGACTGTCCTCTAAATCACTCATTGCCATACTCACAGCTTAGCGCTGCTCTTGGTCCCCATCAGAGCAGAGTCTTTCAGCCACAGATAGCATTTAATACAGAGACTCACAGTGAATCAAAGTGCAGAGACTGTCTGTGGAGTGTTCAGCCGTAAACGGGACATCTGTATCACACACAGGGTGGGGGAATTAAGTGGGAGGAGAAGAATTGGAATGTGGATGTGGTGGGGGGGGTAAGGAGGAGAAGGAGACATTGGGATGGAGATTGGGGGAGTCTGGGAGGATTTGGAGGAGAGGTGAATATGATCAAAAGACACTGTATATGAAGGGTTAACTACCTGAGAGCCTCAGCCTGCTCTGCACAGGAACTTCCAATGCAGAGACCCACACACCAAACCTCCTGGGGTCTACCACTTCCAGACTGCGGGGGAACTGCCCTGCGGATGGACTCTTCCATCCCCGAAGTCCCCCTTTCCCATTCTACAAAACCCCAGGAGCCCTGTGGTACACGTGCAGTCTCCACTTTGGAGATGGCCCTTCTGATGTTCTAATGAAAAGAGAACATCAGCCATGTCTGCCTGCTTTCTTTTTCTTAAGTCACCTCCATCAGTTACGATCTAATAGTATACATGTACATAATTCTCAGAATAAATTTCTTTAGAGTTCCAATCTAATAGAATTAATCTAAGACAGATAGACAGAGAATTTCCACACTTGCACTTGTTAAGATGAGCAGTTTGCTCATTAGGGAAGGGCTGCTAACGACACGGAATGCCACCCCAGATCAGCTGAAGCAGTGTCCCTGGATCTGCCCTCAACTCATGGTGAGTGACCACAATGGCCGAACTTTCTCCATCACTACCCAATTGTCAAAGCCAAGCTTGCCAGCCCATTTATGCTTCAAAACCAAGATCCGTGTTAAGCTGCTGCCAAAGAAACACAAACAAGTGAGCGGCTACTTTTGGTGCCAGGAATGACTCTGAGATGCTAATGTGAAAACAGGACCCTTTTCCTTCAGATGTGGAAGGAACAATAACTGTAGGTCCAGCCGCTGAACCTCTGCCAGCCGTGGCCCTCCAGGGTCCATGTGTTACGGCTTATGTAACCTGAATCACGTTCAGCCACACAAGCATGAGGTTATAATTTCCATTTTAAAAGACAAATAACTGCACTTGTGTGATCATGTCTGCTTGGAACTTTGAGTTTAGAAACAGCCCAGCGTATAGCTGCTGTGATTTGAAATGAAGCCTGAATCTCGCCTGACCTTCCCTTCCAAGGTAATTGGCTGCATCTGGAACCCATGCCTTCTACGTGACTCCTTACGCTTGCACGCACATGCGCCCATCTGAGGGCTGCACATACACAAGTGTCTTCCTTAATCACTTCTGCATCTTGTATTTATTTTATGGAGGGGTTGCATTGCCGTGGTGCATGTGTGGAGGTCATGTGGGTCCCGGGGAGCAAATTTAAGTAGTCAGTCTTGGAGAGAAATGCCTTTATGTACTGGGGCAACTTGCTGACCCTGCACCTTATTTTTGAAGGCGGGTCTCTGGCTGAACCTGGAGCTCATTGACTGGCTAGACTGGCTAGCCAGCAATCACCAGGCATATCTGGCTGTCTCTGCATCAGCACCCCTGGGATTACATGGGTGTTGGGGATGTGAACGCGGGTCCTCATGCTTGCATGCCAAGCACGTTCCTGACTGAACCATTTCCCCTGCCCCTCCTTGATTTTCCTTAAATCAAAACAGCTGCCACTCAATGTTTTTCTTTTTTAAAAAGGCTTATATTATTTCTATTTTCACTGTTAGCTAAAATGGCCCTTGCATGTCTTTAGTTTGTTTTTTTTTTTATGGCTGCCGGATTTTAATTTTTTAAAAATTTTATTGATTTTTATTGAGCTCTACATTTTTCTCTGCTCTGCTTCCTGTCTCTCCCCTCCTCTTCAACCCTCTCCCAAGGTCCCCATGCTCCCAATTTACTCAGGAGATCTTGTCTTTTTGTACTTCCCATGTAGATTAGATCCATGTATGTCCCTCTTAGGGTCCTAATTGTTGTCTAGGTTCTCTGGGATTGTGGTTTGTACACTGGTTTTCTTTGCTTTATGTTTATAAATCACTTATGAGGGAGTACATGTGATAATTGTCTTTCTGGGTCTGGGTTACCACACTCAAAATGATGTTTTCTAGTTCCATCCATTTGCCTGCATAAAGGGGGGGGGCAGTGGTGGCGCATGCCTTTAATCCCAGCACTCAGGAGGCAGAGGCAGGCAGATCTCAGTGAGTTCGAGGCCAGTTTGTTCTACAAAGCGAGTTCCAAGATAGGACTATTTCAGAGAAACCCTGTCTCCAAAACAAAAAGGCCCAGAGGGATGGCTCAGCCGTTAAAGGTTAGACTCAACAGAAAATGTCTTTAGTTCCTTAAACTGGTAGCAGGCAGGAAGGCCTCTGTACTCCAGTAACTTCCGTGAGACACTTGCTGTTTTCCCTCATGTGATCTGAAGCCCCAAGACAGCCCAAGTGTTATATCTCCTCCCTGCATCTTAGCCCCCAGGAGGGGGAAGGCCAGTGAAGGAAACACCATGATGAGAGTGTTACAAAACGTTTTAAAGCGGCGGGGAGGAATTTTTCCAGGGACAACAACCCATAGAAGCTTCGATGTCTGCTCCCGAAGGCAGTGAAGGGATTTCCAGCTTCCTGTAAGTCGTGGGAGGGAGATATTCCCGTGCGTGCCTAACCCAAATAAACGCTCCTATTTCTACTTCTAGAAATATTAGCATTTTTTCTTTTTTCATTCTGTGTTAGTGTGCTTCTACTTGACCTTTGGTGACATAATTCTCTCCATGAGGATTCATTTGGATCAGTGATTCTCAACTTCAATCTAGAATCAATTTAGGACCTGTTCAAGCTCCCCAGGTGCACAGAGGGCGAGCATTCCAGGTTGGGAGCCAGAGGAGGACCCAGGAATTGCTTAGTTTTGCAAGTTCACAGTGGGACTTGACAGTATATCTGGGAGGAGAATCCTCGGTTGCTGGTTTCTAAATATTTGAGTGTCTCATTTAAGGCAAAGGTTCTCAAACTTTAGAAGGCACCAGAAACCCTGGAGGGTTGCTCAACACTGCTGGCTCCCACATCTGCTCTGATTTAGTGGTAGGATTGGGGTAGAATCTACAGATTAGTGTTCCTAACAAGGCCCCAGATGACGTCACTGAGGAGACCACTTGGAGAACCACTGGATGTCAGAAATGTGTAGACAGGGGGTACACTAGAGCAGTCACCCTACCGTGTGAGTGTAAGCGGACACTGTGGAGAAAGCCATCTTGTGAGCTGGTGACCGGGGGGGGGCGGATACAAAAGGAGAAGCCCCCATCCCACCCTTTGCCCTACTGGGGACGTGGCTGTGATGGCAGAGCCAAAGACTGGGCAGGGGCAAGTTGCCCCAGTAGCGATGGAGACTCAAGGGGAGACTGGCACCAAGAAGCCCTGTATGCTGTTGAACCTGAGTGGGTCACCTCACCTCCCTTCTGACTTGTGAAAAACTGGAAAGAGCAAAGCTTCAACTGCTTGCAGCAACAGGTGTGGAGGAGGCTCTCAGAACGACGGTGACTCCTACGTGTTGTCTTCTGACAACTCCTCCATGTACTGAAGCAATGGGGGGAAATGCTTTCTATCCAGCGCCTTAGGCAGGGCCATTTCAAGTCTCCACCAGCGTTTCATCGCCAAGCTGGGTACTGTCACGCCATGCTGAGAACCAAGACTCCGTTCCACAGACAAGAAGTGTTGGGGGCTGTGGGTCCAGACCCTGAATTTCCTATAAACAACTTGTTACGCTTGCAGTTGCTCTGAGCAAAACAACTTGTTTTCCTGTGCCTGCAGCTGCTCTGAGCACGAGACCCTCATGAGTCCCTGATGGCAGGAGAGTGGTTGCTGGTGGGGCTGCAGCTGAAAGATCCCAAGAGCTGGGGTGTGGCCAGAGCTCTATATAAGCTGCCCCTGAGCACAATAAAGTGGGCATGCTTGTTTCAAGAATGACCCGTGTCCATGGTCCCCGTGTGTGTGTGTGTGTGTTTAAATCTCCAGCCTAGTTCCCAGCTCACATACCGTTCAGTAGTGGAGGCACTACAAAGAAGGAAGCTGGCCCTCTTGCGGAGCTGGTCCTAGGTCCTCCAGGGCTCCCTGTGCTACTAGATGAACCATGTGGGAGGAGTTTCTCCCTGGCCTTTCAGATGTCATAGCATTCTTTTCTAAAGAGGAAAGAAAGGGCAGGGGAATGGGGGAGAGTGAAGAGAAAAAACAGGAGAGAAAAGGGATAGAAAAGGGAACATAGGAAGAAAACAGAAAAAAGGTAGACTGTTTCAAGAAATTTTACAAAAGTTGGGGCTTACAAGATGACACAATGTTGAGACAGGTCAGGGAGGACCACTACAGAACAGTATCTTCCAGACACAGCAGGACAATCCCACTCATAAACTCACAGCCCCTGTAACTGCATGTACAAGACCTGCACAAGATCGAGTCAGTTGAAATTCTAGCATGGAGGCAGAGGAGGTTACAAAGTCCCATCCCTAGCTGAGGAGCTAATGGCTACTAGGAGGGGGAGGGTCAGTTTTCTTTAGGGATTCAGTCCTTGAGAAGCGACCCCTGCTCCAGTAGATGTTCCTACAGGCACGAACATACAGGCAGCACTAGGTGGACTTGGGGAGGAAGAAGAGAAGAGGAGGAGGAGAATGGTGTATGAAATTGGGGAGGGAATACTTATGGTGTGGATGGGGCCACTATTAGAGAAGAGTGGGATTTGAACATAAAACACATGCATATATGACGTTCTCAATAAAAAAAACAATAGAAGGAAAAATAAGTTTACAAGTGTTGATGCTGGCAAGATGGCTCAGTGGGTAAAAACATTCACTATGCAAGCCTGCCTACCTGAGTTTGATTCCTGGAGCCCATGCAAAAGTGGCAAGAAAGAACCAACTCCAATAGTGGAATGGGAGATGGAGACAGGAACTGATGGAAGCTTGCAGACCAGACAACCTGCAAAGCAACAGGCATAGGAGAGACCTACCTCCTGCAAATGTCCTCTCACTGCCACACGCGTGGCACACATGCCCATACACGGGAGTAAAATAATTTAGAGATGCTTTTATAAATCCTGGTAAGGAATCATATGATTGCAAAGAATACTTTGGAGCTGACAAGTGGAGCATACCCATAATTCCAGCATTTGAGGGACTGGCCAGCCTTGGGTTATATAGGGAGTTAGTGCCCAGCCAGCCTGGGCTCCACAGATAACCCCTGTTTGTTTGTTTTTATTTTGTTTTTAAAGTCTCTCATGTGATTTTTGCCTGTAAACTTAATTTTTGGAAACCATAACCAAGTAGTATTGATTATTATTGAACACAAAATAATGGAGAGAAATGTCTGTTCCTTATGATGTTGTCAATCTTACTGTTCGCTCTCACACCCAGAGACAAGTGTACTGCTCACCAAAGAGACTCCTTTCTGTGACATGTTGACTATTACAGAGATCTATAGCTGACCAAAATGCAATAAGCGGCTGTGGGGTCCCCAGCCTCAACTGACACATTTGCAATGCAACCCCCACACCTAGGCTCTTGAAAAATCATAGACGAGGTGTCAGAAAGACAGTAAGAGCTGGAACCAGGAGGCGGCTGCCCAATAGTGTATACTAGGAAGCTGCACCCGGGAAATCCCACCAATATGGTGATGCAAACAAGACCTGCAGAATGACAAGACCAAATGACAGTGCCAGCGTCAGCGGGTGAACTATCATAAGACCTCACCCCTAGATGAAAAACTACGGGTAACTGATATCTAGTAGAAAGTGGGGATCAGTCTGCTTCAGGAATGAGCCCCTGATAGGTGAGTCTATCCCAAGTATGTACACATGAGCAACACTAAGTGGATTGTCAGGTTCATACATATATGTATACATGTATGATGTCTATTCATACATGTGTGAATATATGCATGTGTATGTTTATGTAACAATAATTTAAAAAGTCATAAATTTGAGAGGACGTTGGGGAACATGAGGTGAGTTGGAGAGGGAAAGTGGTAGAAATCCTGTAAATTACTTGTGCATGAGATTCTAAAAGTTTTTTTAACTAAAAAAATTCTTTAGTGCTGGAGAGGGGGCTTGGGCTAAAAGTACTAAATGCTCTTCCAGAGGACCTTGTTGTGGAATATTTTAACTAGGTAAAGATGTGTTAATTTGTTTATGCTGCAGAATATTACTTTAACCGTGTAAAGGTGTGTTACATTTGTTTATGCTGTGGAATATTTAACTGTGTAAAGGTGTGTTACATTTGTTTATGCTGCATTTGTTTAATCATGTAAAGATGTGTGTTTAATTATGTAAAGATATGTTTTACCTTGTCTGTCTAAAGCACCTGCCTGGGCCAATAAAAAGCTGAACAGGCACTACCTAGGCAGTAGGGGGTAGGCAGGGCTGGTGGGCAGACAGAATAAGTATAGGGAATCTAGGCTCAAAGTAACAAGGAGAGAGCAAGGGAAAGGGAGAGAGAGACACCTGGGCCAGTCGGCCAACCCTCCAGAGACTGCAAGCAGTGGCAGGACACACAGAATGAAAGAAAGGTAAAAAGCCCTGGTGCAGACCATAGATGAAGAAAAACAGATTAAATTATTAGAGCTGGCAAGAAACGATAAGAAAAGATAAGGCCTTGCGTTCATAACTAATAACAAGTCCCTGTGTCATAAGTTGGCAACTGGTTGGTGGCCAAAAAGAAAGCCTGCTACAGGACCTGGGTTCAATTCCCAGAACCCACGTGGTGACTCAACCATCTGTAACTCAAGTCCCAGGAGATCAGATGCCCTCTTCTGGTCTCCCTGGGTAGTACAGGCTTTCACTTGTGCACAGGCATACATCAGGAAAAACATTCATACACAATGATACATACATACATAAATACATACATACATACATACATACATGCACACACAAACAAATGAGAAGGCTGGCTACGTGGCTCAGCAGGTAAAGGTCCCACCCTGACAACCTGAATTTGATTCCTGAGACCCACATGGTAGGAGACAACTTGCCTTTTGACAGCTTGTGCCATGGTGTACCTACAACACATAAACAAAATAGAAATATTTTTAAAGGAGAAGAAATGGGACCTTCACAGAACTCAAGAGTAGAATTTCCCAAAGCAAACAGATGCACTGGAAAAGTAACAGGACCCTGGCCAGGCTGTCTCCTTTGCCACCTGGAGGAGGGCCTGGGGATCCCTGATCTTCCTTCTGCTCTGGAGCCTGTGGCAGCTCAGCTAGAAAAGGAACATTGTGTTTATTTGGTAAGTCAGACCAGGGTCAGCTGGTTCCTTAGTCACCTGGGAGATCGGCCTACTGCCTCTAGGGGTCAGTGGGGAGCCATAGGTGCCCAGGGCAGCAGCCAACCCCTCTAGGGGTCAGTGGGGAGTCACAGGTGCCCAGGGCAGCAGCCAACCCCTCTAGGGGTCAGTGGGGTCTCATAGGTGCTCAGGGCTAACCTCTCCGGTCTTTACTCCCGTTCATAGTTAACAGCTCAGCTAGTTCAGCCATGCTAGATTCTCTCAAATGGTTAAAGCCAGATTGTTTCCCTCCTCAGTTTTGTTTTGATGTGTCTTAAAATAATTATGCTTTTACCCTCAAGTGTTTCCATTCTGTTATAGGCTGAGCGGCGCCTCTCCCACAACACACCAGGGCAAGACGCTATGGGCGGTCAGTAAACAGTTACCAAACAAGGCCTGTCCCGCTCAAGTGGTCAAGCATCCTCCCATCTATGCTGAGCTATGTAATTGCTGTCAAAAACTGTGACCCCTGAGCCTCCCTGCATGATTTAAGAAAAGCAACCCCTCACCCATTGCCAAGGACTTCTTTGCAACATCTTAATTATCCATTTGCTGGTTAGAACATTCATCTAGAAAGAAGCCCTGTATCTTTTATTCTTAGAGAATATGCACTTAGGAATGTCTAATAAGGCCAAGATGTAGGGCTGGGATGATGGCTCCATGGGTAAAGTGCTTGCTGCATAAGCATGAGGACAGGAGTTCAAATCCCCAGCACCCACTCCCCACCCCCAAAATGCAGCTGAAAATGATAGTGTGTTTCTATAACTCCAGTGTGGGAGGAGACAAACAGGAGTATGAAGACACATGACCCTGACCTCTAAACTCACACACGGGCATGTACACCCATGAAAACATGTGGTGCATGAGTGAACACACACACACACACACACACACACACAGACACTGTGCTGGAGTCTGGTCCTACAGCAGATTCTGGGGAATTTGAAATCAGGCTCCTGCAGTCGCCAGGGCCAGGAGACAGCAAAGAAGCAGCAACCAGGGAGTGGGAGTAACCGAGTCCCTGTGAGTGTGGGAGTGCCCACCTGCGTGACATAGGCAGAGCGTGTTACCCAGCAGTTCAGTCAGACCAAGGAGGGAAAACGGCAACCTTCACCATCTGGTGGCAGCTACCAGCCATCATCCCATTCTGTGTAACCAGGGTGACCCAGTTCTTGTCTTTGAAAAGGAATAGGTTGAGAGGTGCAGACAGTGTAAGTACACGTTTATCTAGCGGAACAAAGCCATCTCTCTGGAGGGGAGTCAGAGCGCACTGCACTGGGTGAGGTGGGGTGGCAGCGGCTTCTTTGTGGCAGGTTTTAAGGACATTTATGAATTTTAGCGAGGTGGATAGCATGTTCATGGGGTAACTCGTTATCCCTCCCAAACCATGGAGGGCTGGATTCACCTGTAGAATCTCCCACCACGATCCTCCCGGAAAAGGCCACCTTGCATTAGTATACGCGTGTGGCAAGATGCCCAGGTGCTTTAGTTTCTGACAGAATGGGAACAATTGATCAACAGCTTCAAGGGTGTTTAACCACAAAGGGGGTTTCCTGGCTGTCAGGAGACACCAAGATGAAGACACAGCCAGGATTTTCTTGGTTGTCTCATACCTAATTCCCTTCCGAGACTGCTCAAGAGCCCATATTGATTCCATGGTTATCAGTTGAAAAATCTGAGACTTTATCATGAAAGTTGGGCCCAGCTTTTACAACAGACTGGTGGGCTGCAAAAATGGGAGTAGAACTGGGGCTGTCAGTGGGACTCCCTTCTCCTGCTCCACTGCCCAGCTCCTTCTTCTGCCTGGCACCCCCATGGAGAGCTTACCCCCACCACAGAAAAGGTGACTAAGCAGCTGGTCTCCTGCCTACCTGACCTCTGGTTCTTCCTGTGTCTACCCCATAGGTTCCTCCAGACGCCATCAGTGTTCCTGGTGCATTTTCTGAAACTTAACCAGTTTAACTCAGGACAGTCATTGAGGCCATGGATTGAATCTTACTCATCTTGCGTCCCCTCTATCCCTTCTTCCTTTCAATGATCCTCTGAAGGTTGTTTCATCTCGTGATTCAAGAATAGTTACTCTAAAACTCAGCGAGGTTAAGGAATTCAGCTCTAGCCATCCAGCAAGCAGGTAGGGCCAGGATTCCAGCACTGGTCTCTTCAGTGCTTCCGGAACAGTCCCGTTCAGAGTCGCCACTTGCAGCTTCAGTGCCCAGAGCTGGTAGCTCAAAAATCCTTGTTATGAATTACATAACAGAAGACACAACCCATATGTCCCTAAGGATGCTTTCTCACGGGAAGACAATGTGTGTGCTGTCAACAAGTCTAAGTAACTGCTTTTCTGTCTCTGCGGGGGCACTGCCTCCCCGTGGGCCTCAAACCATGCTGCATCTGGTTCCAGGCATTTGACAACTTCACCAGCAGCACAAAGCCCAGAGTGTGCAGCACAAACAGCCCCAAATGCCTGACTCTGTTGCTGCCCATTTTGGACAAGGACAGCCCAGGCGTACTTGCTCAGGCCGCGTGCTGTGGTCTAAAGAGACCGGAAGGCAGGAAGGAAGAGGGGGCATTTGAAGCCGGTGGGCAGGGTTAAGGACTGCAGAAGATGGACTGTGGGAAGTAGAAGGGCACAGTTGAGGCTGCGAAGAGTTGACGCTGGTCGGGGAGGGTGGAGTTGGGAAAGGTATTAGAGCCAAATTGCTTAACACTTCAGCAGCCAGGATGGGGACTTGGAGAGGACGCTGGAGACCAGGCTGAAAGGGACTGTGGTCTAAGGGAGAGAGAACTGCCCTGTCCCCGCGTGAGATCAGCAAAGGAAAGGGTGCCAGGTGTTAGGACTGGGGCTAGAAGCTTCTCAGAGAGGTCCCTCTTTATGAGGTCTGTTCTCTCCCCTCTGTGGAGGCTGCGAGTCTGTAGCCCTCCCTTTCACAAAGGACACTTACTCGGGGCCTGGTGCTGTGGCCCTGCAACAGATGGCAGCCACCAGCCTGAGGCATCAGCAGGAAGGGACACCTGCAGAGCCAGCAGCATGATTCTGAGGACCTGGCCATGGTTAGGAGCCTGACTACTGTGCCCTGACCAACAGCTGAAGGAGAAATCCCACAAGTCCAAAGCGGGATCCTTGGCGGGGGGGGGGGGGGGGGGGGGGGGTGGAAGATAAGCCAGAGCTGCTCCATCTGACAGCAAAGTGTGACTCATAGTTCCTTAACGTTGTGACCCTGCCGTCACAGACTCCCCTCCCGCTGTGTTCACACGGGTGTCCTTCATCCATGTTATAACGGAGGCCCAGATGAGAATGCCGGGTACCGCTGGATCCCTCCAGGAAGAACTGAGAGCACTAGACGAGCCCCTCCCCCGCGCTTTCCATCATTCCATCCCCCTGTGCACTGGGCACAGAAAGCAGACGCTTTGCTTTATCATTTCCACGTGTACCAGACAGCTGTGCGTCTTGACATACGCTGCGGTGTTCAGCCCTCACGCCCATCCCATAAAAGAGGAACGGCTATCCACAAACTTATGATGAGAAAATAGAGTCTTGGTCAAAGAACTTTGCCCAAATTCATGCATTTAGCCAGCACTTCAATGGAAAGCGGCACTTGGCTGAAGGCTGTGTTTGCAGCACACACCCCTCCTACAGTCTTGTGCTAAGCCCGCTGCTGCTCTTACACGGAATAAATAAATAAATAAATGTAAGCCCTGCAACGCCCCAGTCAGTCTGGAACAGCACCCTACTTACCGGCACATAGAGGACAGCTAAAAGGCAAAAGCTGTGGTCAGAACGGCAAGGGGTGTTGTGTTTGTTGCTAAAGAAAGAATTATGGGATGTTGTAAAGATCATACAACACGGCACAACAGTTTGTTTTATATTTTTTATCTTCTTTTATGTATATTGGTGTTTTGCCATGGGTGTCCAGTCCTCTGGGACTGAAACGATAGACAGTTGTGAGTGCTAGGAATTGAACCCAGGTCCTCTGGAAGAATAGTCAGTGCTCTTAACCACTGAGTAGTCTCTGCAGCTCCATGTTTTAACTCTTTCAAGTTAGGAAGGTAAATCGGTCTTATTGGCACTTCACACCACCGCAGATACATTTGCTTACGATGCTGCTCCATTCACTGAGTGCCCCATAGCTCAGTTGATGTACAGAGGGGAGAGAGTGCCCTGCAGCAAACCTCGCCTTCAGACGGCAGAAAAAGCAATGTATGGGAAAGACTGAACACATGCAAAGTCATTTCTCAGCAGTGGAACCGCGGTGACTGTGAAGGTGGGGTTTGCAGAAGGGATGCCCAATGGTTAGTGCTGCCAGACCAACCGGGACTCAAAGGGCATGGATGTTGCTGCGAGCTTAGAGCTTTAAAAGGTCAGGTTGCAGAAGCCCCATGCAGTCTGTCCTTACACCGCTGACCAGGCTACAGACAATGGATTCCCAGCTAACTGAACTCGCCCAGCAGGATGTTGGGGGAAAAAATGCCCTTGAGCCAATGACGGTGGGGGGTGGGGGACGAGTCCTTCCAAAGCTGCTATCTTGAACTCTCTTTCCAGTGTGCTCCAGAGAAAGAGTCACATTAGAAAACTGCTTGGTAAGCAGGAATCGGAGAAAAGGTGTTGGGGGGAACGTGTCTCACCCCAGATTATTACCAGCTGGAGTCTTACTCTTCACCTCTTTCTACGGTCTGCATGAGGGCTTCCATGCCTACCCATTTTAACTCCTCCTGAGTCACTTGGCTGATACAATGCAGACCTCATCTCTGTGTCTTAATCTCTCAGTAAACCTAGCGTCATCTGATCTTGATGGCATAACCCATGATACCCTCAGCAATGCCCTCCACAAAGGTGCGGGGTGTCTACAGAGGGTGAATCTTAATTATATTGCAAGGACTTTTGCGGTGTCTCCCTCAAGAGCCAGACACCGTTCTGCCTTGTCCCCAAATGCTGGAGGTGCTGGCAACCACCCACACAGGCAACAAATGTTATAGATTCCATAAGTACTAGAAGAATCTGGAAGGAAAAAAGAAATTCAGTTGCCATTGGTGTGAAATAGGACGCAGCTGAGCTTGGCCCACACGAAGGGGATCGTGCGCAGCTCAGCTGTATGGGTACCTCACTCTTTAGCACTCGTGACAAGAAGGCCCTCAGCCTGCTTTGCCATGGTCTTGATGAGCTGAAGATGCTAACACAAAATACCGGAGGCTGGGCTGCTTACACAACAAAGGGGGTTGTTATGACCTGAGAATGTGAAGTCTGAGATCCCCGCAGACTGCTCAGCTAAGCGATTGTTTCTGGACTAGTAGGCTGCCATCTTCTCTGTGTCTTCACATGACAGGGACAGAGAGTTTTAGACACTTCTCTTTCTGACAAGGAAAAGGAAGTGGAGAGGCCCCATCTTTGTGACTTTATCTGAACCAAAGGTCCTACTTCCAAGACCATTCGGGCTTCAGTGCTTGAACTTGGTGGGTCACCCGCACTCCAACAACCTCTGACTTCTTCAGACTTAAGACTCTCTGCTCAGGGGGGAAAGGTGAGCAGTTTCCAGGACTTGGAGATAGAGTCCAAATGGCAGGATGAGAAACTCTTAAGCAGGAAAGGGGGCTGGTGTCCTCCATGCAGGGACACAGTTTGAGTGACAACCGGACAGGGTCCTTTCAGGCCACTATTAGACACAAGACCAGACCTTTCCATCCCTCATCTGCTCAGCTGGACTCCGGAGCATTGCCCTCCTCCAAAAAATGGGAAATTAAAAACAAATTCTCAAGTGGGTTGCTAGGATTTCAGCCCAGCAAATTCTACTTTCCATTAAAAAGCCACCAGCTGTCATGTGCTCGGCTTCAAATGGAAAGTACTTGCTCTTAAAGAACCTTTTTTCAGTTGATGTCACTCCTGAGCTTTATTTTCTTCTAATGAAAAATGGATTTGCGTTAGTGTATCTGTAGTGACAGGAAGCCCCTGGACACAGGCCTGCCTGCCTTGGGATCTGCCCTGCCCTGAGGAAAACTAATTGCTCTGGCAGCCAGCTTGGAGGATTGACACTGTGGTCAAGACAGGGCGTGAGGTGTCCTGGGGTGGGGGGACAGGGAAGCAGGAGGATAGTGGCCCATCTTCTTTCAGTCCTCATCAAGAAAAAGAAGTTTGTTCCAGCAAACAGTGCTTTCAAGTGTTGAGGAGGAGGTCTTGGAAAGGGGAATGAATAGTTTAGCGTGATTAACGGTTTTCAAGGAGGCAGTTCCTCAGAGTCTCAGACACACGTGTCCATAGAGCAACCGCTGAAGAGGCTCAATCCTCACCTGAACTCCGCTCAAAACAGGCCTGGCAGTATGGCCCCACGGTGTGCAGCGTCTCCTAGGGCCTTGAGTCTGTGGTAATCAGGATGCTCCCTTCATGACTCTCAAAAACAAAACAAGCCATGCGGTGGTGGTGCACGCCTTTAATCTCAGCGCTTGGGAGGCAGAGGAAGGCGGATCTCTGTGAGTTTGAGGCCAGCCTGGTCTACAAGAGCTAGTTCCAGGACAGGCTCCAAAGCTACAGAGAAAGCCTGTCTCAAAAAACCAAGCAAACAAACAAACAAAAACAAGCCCCAAGGTAACTTTCATTCTCCCACTCAGTAGCTTTAAACAGAAGGAATAAGAGATCAAGGCCAGCTTGAACTACACAGTAACACTTCTCCAAAATAATAATAATAATAATAATAAAATAATCAAAGCAAGAGCAATAAGACAAAATAAACAGCATTAAGTCGACAGCAGAAAGACGAAGACAAAATAAACCCCTAGGCTGAACTATGCTTGCATCTTTGGCAGGGAGGAACCTGGTGCTGCAGAAGAAACCAACCGAGCTCCAGTCTTGACAACAGATGCTGACTCGGGCACTGAGCCTCCAAGCCTGGAGCCTACAGGTCAACTTGAACAGCATTCAGAATGGCTCTCACCCCACTGGCCTCTCCATATAGAGATCCTATACACACAACCATTGCACACCCATCTCTTAGAGATCGCCATGAAAAAACAGTACCCAAGCTCCAGTCCGGCCCAGGCAAAAGTCCCCTCCCCCACTCCCATTCCTCTCTCCAGCTCACTGCAAGGGCTTAGAGGCATCCAAGATTTTCTGAATAATGTTTCTGACAGATATTACAGCTTTTTCCTCCCCCTGCCTGCAGAGAGCTCAGGCTGCCCCCAGGGAAGACTCCCCTGGCAGCTCCCAGCCAAGCAGCTGGCTTCAGCTCCGGGAACACTAAATTCTGGCTGCCTTTCTAGCCAGGCCTGGTTACTTTAGATTCCCTGTCCTCCAGTCTTTTCGAGCTGGAGCCAGCCAAGGTATTCGTCATATTTCCGAGCTACCCTGCTGGTTGATTTATGGACAAGCAGGGTAGAGGCCAGGAGCCGAGGAGCTGGGTTGCTGGACTCTTCCATCACCCTGGGGTCACCAGAAGAATGACCCTTAGGATCAGTCTTCACTCAGCTCAGGGCGGAGGATGGCACAGCCTCCACTGCCCAGGGAGCATATGCAAGAGATGCCCATTAAAGGAGAGAAGGCTGCATGTGCCTTCCACTGGGCTCCACCTAAAAAAGCCTTCCTGAAAAAATTCCAGCCTTCTCCTTCAAGACGCTGGATGCCGGCTCTTTGGCCAAAGAGAAAACGAATAACAGATGAAGCTCTCGTGGACACACAAGGAGGCCAAATCCGAAATGTTAATCACCTCCAAATATGTGTGGTTGCCTCCAGCCTCCCTGGCTCTCCTCGGAAGATCCATAATTGGAGACTTTTCCCAGGGGCTGGGAACTGGCTGCAGATATTGGGGAACTCATCAGAAGGTCCAATTGCACCGACAGAGTAATTGCTGGGCAGTGTGTTTAACGTGCCTGTGGGTGATTTTGACTGCCTCAAACATGGACTGTTGCTCCAAGTTCGACTTCAGTACTCCTCAAGATTGACTGATGCTGTCATCCAAAAAGAAAAAAGAAAAAAGACTTTTTATTCCATTGCATATGAAACCATGAGCTCATTGGAATATTTTTAGAGCGAGACTTGGCAATCTGCATGTGTTTACAATTCCTGGACTCGTGGCTCTGGTGCGTATCAAAAACACTCTTACCTCTTCACCTTCCCTGCGAAGGTGAGCACCAGTTCCAAGAGTCTGAAATCCCTTCCTTGGTAGTACCTAACATAGACTTTGCTAAGGGACGGCTACATCCTCAAGACCAATGGTCAGTAAGAAAGTCAGAGTAGCTGGGTGTTGTGGTAACCACATGAACCCTGTGAACCCCAAGGGGTGAGGGGTGGGAGTGAGGGTGGGGAGACGAGGGGGTGCTTCCCACCACCAAAGCTGACTGAGTGGACCAGCAGAAGCTCTGAATTCCCACTGTCCTGTCCTTAGTCCCTCCATCACAACTCAGTCTGACCTCTTGGGTAGAAGACTAAAATGCCTGTGCTCCTTGCCTCGTTACTACTAATCTGGGTTCCTTCTGAAGCCTTCCAAGACAGTATGGAACCCACACGGGCTGCCTGCGCTCCCTTCCACGCCCTGTCCCATTTCTCAGAATGACAAGGAAGCTTTAAAACACACTGATGCAACTGGGCAGTGGTGGCCCATGCCTTTAATCCCAGCACTCGGGAGGCAGAGGCAGGCAGATCTCTGTGAGTTCAAGGCCAGCCTGGTCTACAAGAGCTAGTTCCAGTACAGGCTCCAAAGCTACAGAGAAAACCCTGTCTCGAAAAACAAAAAAACAAAACAAACAAACAAAAAAACCACACTGATGCCTGGTCCCTGCCCCCGGGGATTCTGTCTGTACTGAGCTGGGGTCCAGCCAAGCAATCTCAGCTTTACAAAGAATTAGACTTTATTCCTATTGTTTTAAAATTTATATTTGCATTTTTAAAATGGGAAAAACATTCACGAATGCATTCATGGACTATCTCTAAGGAACAGAATTATGAGGGATTTTAATTCACTTGCAGGTTTCCCGTTGTGTCCCCAATCTTCTCCAACAAAGCAAATTGCAATGAAGTAAGTTATTAGTGAGGATGTGTGTGTTGGGGTGGAGGCGGTGCAGAAGTTACTTCCCACTGGAAAGACATTCTCCATCGCCCATCTCCAGCCTGGCCTTTGCCCTGCATCCTCAGTTCTGAAGATGACAACCAGTCCATGCTCCTGTCCAGGCGCAGTAGCCGCCTGGCCTTCTCCTGCCTCCCTAAGTCCATTTCTCTCTTTGCTCAATTGCAGCATTCAGCTTCCTAGTACTTCTTCCGTCTCTCTCCTCCTGCCACCCTCCTGCTGCTCCCTCAGTTTGGGCCCATATTTGCCTGCTTTCTTTCATGCTGATGAAGGGGCTCCTCCTCACCGCCATCTCTGGCTTGGAGGAAGTAATGAACATGGTCCTCACATTAGGCACGGTAGTCACGGTGTTCATCTCTGCAACGCAAACCCGTTCCTGCCAATCTTAAATCCTGTCAATGCTTAAAAACATTCCGTTCTCATCCCCGGAGGACACTGCGCGATTTAAGAGGCCTCCATGCACTGACTCTGTCCCATTCTGAGTCTCTTGTCTCACAACCTCTCCACCTGACTTCCTGTTCACCGTGTACCACAGACGGGGGTCTTCAAATGCGTCCCAGTGTCTCTGAGCCCCAGCCTGGGGTACCCCTGATGTGGAATGCCATCATGCTACCTATTTTCCCCAGAATGACTCCTGTCCTGCAAGAGTCCTCTGGAGCCTCCTCCTCCTCCAGCATCTTCAACACCTGGCTCAACATCTTGCCTTCCCCCATGTTCCCACATGCTTTTATGCTCGTGTTGGCTCACATAGCTTATTCTGGTCTGTCTGTCTGTCTGACCACTGTTGTTTTACTTGTCAGTTAGGAACTTAAATTTCTGTACATGGCACCGTCAACACGGACTACCATTTCCCAAGCATTCAATCATTGAGTTAAGCAGTGACTCGATAATATTAATTCTTTATGTGTATGCAGCTCTGTATAATTCTCCAAGGTATTTTGTACATGTGTTTGGGGTTGTACACACACACACACACACACACACACACACACACACACCGTGCACACACCCAACCACTGCTTTCAGAAGCATGCCTGCACCACCTGCCTTCTCACTTTGCCCCCAGGCTGAGCTGGAGTCAGCAGGGTGGGTGAAGATATCACACAATGTGATCAGGGGACCCTGCGCCCTGTCTCACAGGTATGCAGGAAATCGCAGTAGGCCTGAGTCCTGAGCTTTCTCGCTTCATTTCTCCAGCACGCTAATTCCCTGGGGCTCGACCTAGAGTGTGAATCCCCATGAAGAAACGGGGATTGTCAACCCCTTAAAATCCTGCCCTCCTCCATTTTCTGGACACATTTTCAAGCAGGAGATATGAAGCAGAAGCCATGACTCTGCCTGAGTTCAGGTCAGCTGCTCCGGCCATACGGCCTTCTAAATTAACATTTTCTAGAGAGGAAGCAGACTCAGCACATGGAGGTTTTCAGCATCTGGAAAGAGCAAAAATCCATTAATCCTCTCCACTTTAATCAAGCCTTGGAGGAGAGGGCTGCCAAGGGACCCTTTCCAGAATGAAATCAGCTGAAACGCAAAACCGCCTGCCTTCTGACTCGCTGGCCGGCAGATCTTATCCCCAGACCTTTCACAAGGCAATGACCAAACTTATGGCTCTTGTGTCTGCTGATCAAGCCATATTAAAGGTCAGTGGCATGAAGAGGACCCAGTCCATGGTTCATCTGTTGGCCACCCTCATTTTATCCTTCCACTTGGTCTTAATCAAAGAGGACTCCTGCCTCCTCCCCTCTCAAGCAGGAGAGAAGTATCCTTATCATCCCTTTCCAGGACCATGCAGGGTGGGGCTGTGAGGGTCTGAGAATTCCCTGCCCACCCCACTCAGATTATTCTACAAGCTAGACTGTTGACTACTGGCTGACACTGCCCTCCAAGAAGCAGGAAGTCACAGCAGAACTCAATGGGTCTTAACCAGTGCCTATGACATCACCAGCTGCTGGGGTGATAAAGCTGCTGGTCAGGTAAAGAAATAGGCATGGCTCCCTGAACCGGCAGAAGCAGAGGTTGCATATATACATAGCCAAGATGGCTAGAGGAGGGTGACAGGAAATACAGGTGAAGTACTATGGAGATTCAGAAAATACTGTGTCCAGTTTGCAAGCCAGTTGGCTTCTTGGAGAAGGTGGCATGATTCAAGCTGAAACTTGAGAGTAAGATTTGGACGAGAAAGAGCCCTGATCGGAGTGAGGAGAAATGTAATCCAGGCAGGAAACGTATTCTAGGTAGCAATGACTATTATCAGGTTGACTTGCATGAAACGGCCAGCAGATTACTGGTTTGGGTCCTGTGCTGGCTAGTTTTATATCAACTCGACATAAACTAGAGTCATCTGAGAGGAGGGAGCCTCAATTAAGAAAATGCCCCCATAAGATCCAGCTGTAGACAAGCCAGTAGGGCATTTTCTTAATTAGAGATGGATGAGCGGGAGCCAGCCCACCGCGGATGGTGTCATCCCTGGGCTGGTGGTGCTGGGTTCTGTAAAAGAGCAGGCTGAGCAGGCCATGAGGAGCAAGCCAAGAAGCAGCACCCCTCCATGGCCTCTGCATCAGCTCCTGCCTCCAGGTTCCTGCCCTGCGTGGGTTCCTGCCCTGCGTGGGTTCCTGCCCTCACTGCTTTTGACGATGAACTGTTAAATGGAATTGAGTGAAATACACCCTTGCCTCTCCAAGCTGCCTTTGGTCATGGTGTTTTATCACAGCGACAGTAACCCTAAGTAATACAGACCCATGGCAAGGACTTCAGAAGAGTCAGTCGAGTACTTAGCAGCTCCATTTGGGTTGGAGAAACACAGATTGCTGAGAGAAAGCCAGGTAAAGGTAAGCCAGCCTCTCAGCAGCTGGTATATGTTACGCTGGGTTTATCCTTTGGATGACAGCAATGGAAACTTCCCGGGAATGGTATTTCCTACTTTTAGTAAATAGCGATTCTATAGTATCTGTCTCTTGTCCATAGACAGTCCAAGTTTGACTTTAGGTTTTACAGTCAGACTGAAAAATCGGTTTTTATAATCCCAGGAAGACAGGCTCACACTTGGACTTTGAGAGATGTGTGTTTAAAATTCAACTCTACCGCTTTTCCTCTGCTGCCGCCAAGGTGCGCGGTTCTTCCGAGGAAGTTAAGGCTGCGGCGTAGGGGTGAGGCCCTCACTTCATCCAGTGACTAATATCGTGCCAGCTGTCCCCAACATGGCCTCCATGGAAGCTCACCCGAATCTACTCAGCCCTCATCCTCCAGGAAGACGAGGTGATGGTAGGGGAGGATAAGATCAACGTCCTCATTAAAGCAACTGGTGTCAACATTGAACCTTTCTGGCCCAGCTTGTTTGCAAAGGCCCTGGCCAATGTCAACATTGGGAGCCTTATCTGCAACATAGGGGCTGGGGGGCCTGCTCCAGTAGCCGGAGCCGCACCCACAAATCCTGCCCCCTCCACTGCTGCTGCCCCAGCTGATAAGAGAGTGGAAGCAAAGAAGGAAGAATCCGAGGAATCTGAGGACAACACGAACTTTGGTCTTTTTGACTAAACGTTTTGTCAACATGTCAAATAAAAAGATGAACCTATAAAAAAAGAGTCAGCTCCATAAATAGGAGACTAATATGGAAGATGATCTTAAAGACAAGCCCCTGCAGCTGGGTACGGTGGAGCATGCCTGTAATTGCCAGCCTTTGGAAGGCAGAGGCAGGAGGATCACCACGCGTTTGAAGTCACACTGGTGGTCTGCATGGCGAGGGGACAGTGACCTGTTTTTGGCACCTCCTCCATTCTCCAGCAGAAGTGGGAAGAAGCCACGAGAAATTGTGTGGTGTGTGGGTTTCTCCAGCCAGAACAAGGGTAATAGGAAGCTCAGCGCGGTCCTCGTAAACCACGGGTTGCTCGCAGTCCTGGCTTGGACCGCTAAGGAGTTCCACATGGTCAGATCTGTCCTGGCAGCTGCGCCTGGCTGCGAGGTAGATTCTTTCTGCTACCTAGTCAGCCACAGCCAAGTGGTTCCCAGGAAAGCTTTGGTCAATCGACAGTGGGTACTGGAACTCAGGAAACCAGGCTCTGGACTTTCTAGGAACTGAAATCTTGGCCAAACCCGGAAAGTCAAAAACCTGAGAGGTAAGCTAAGTCTTCTGATAAAGCCAGTCCTGACCCAGAAGGCTAGGCTGTTGTAGACTCTAGAGTCTAGATCATCGGTTCTCAATCTGTGGGTTGCAACCCCTTTAGGAGTGAATGACCTTTTCACAGGGGTTGCCTAACACCATCGGGAAACATGGATATTTACGTTATGATTCCTAGCAGTAGCAAAATTACAGTTATGAGGTAGTAACAAAAATAGTGTTATGGTTGGCGGTGAGCACAGCGTGAGGAACTGTTAAGTGGTTGCAACACCAGGGAGCTTGAGAACTGCTGATCTAGATGAACAAGGCAGTTGAGTTTATTCCTCACAAAGCACTTTCCTGCTGGAGTTGGGGACAATGTCCTACACCATTGTTACCAAGACCGGTTTGAGTGTTTTCAAGTCATTGTCAATAAGAAAGTTTGACTGGTACTAAGTTCCAAGGAAACAGGATTTGGGATGGATACTATGAGTAAGAACCATCAGCTCCACCTCGCGCCCTAGCTCCTGCAGAACTCCAACTCCTGCTGCTGTCTTAGGACAATCCTTGGGGCCTATTAGACTTAAACCACTTTTTTCTTATGTGCCTTCATCCAAGGAATGGAGGGGGTGGGCAGACCTAACCGTCCTGGGCCAGCATCAATTTGAGGAAGGAGAGAGCAAGCCTGGTAAAGTCTCCATGAGCAGCTGTCCTTACTGTTGCCCTAAAAATGACCCCTCCAGTTTCAGCTTTTCCCTCAAGTCACCCTTTCTAGTCCCGCTGACAAGGTGGAAAGTGCTCCAGCTGGAGGCAACAGCTGGCACAGCAGGTGGCTGAGGCTTCAGCCTGGTGTGTTGACACCTGGGGACTGACCAGTGCACACTAGGGTTGGTGCCTCCCTCCCCAACAGAAGAAACTGCTGGTCAGAGCTCCTGCCATAGGGAGGTTTCTGCACACACTGGGGAGTTGTAGGGAGCTCTTCAGTCCCTGTCCTTGTCAGCAGGCTCCTCCCTTGAGGGCCAGTCACCTAGGCTCTCCACAGAAGCTCTGCAGCTTTTACCTGACTTCCGATCTGTGATGTCATCACCAATGACCTCACAGCACTAACCCCACCTCTCTCTTCCCTGAGCCATTTCCACCACCTCGGCTTTGGGATCCCGCTTTGAACCCACTCTCTCCTACCTTAATTGATCTCTTCCCTTGACATACCCCTCAAAATCCTTTTATTCTAGGGGTCAGGAAGATAGCTGCATTGGTAACATGCACATAGTTTGATCCCCAGCACCCACATAAAAAAACTGAGTGGGGCAGCACAAGTGTTAATTCTAATACCAGGGAGGCAGAGGCTGGTGATTGCCATGGTTGGCTGGTCAGCCAGCTTAGCCTGGTGAGTGAACCCCAGAGGAAAGGACCTCCTCAAAATCCAAGGGGAATAGCTCCTGAGAAATGACCCTTGAGATTGATCGCCGGCTTCTACATACGTGCATAAAACCCACCCCCATGAACGTGTGTGTGTGCGTGTGTGCATGCGTGTGCGTGTGTGTGTGTGTGTGTGTGTGTGTGTGTGTGTGTGTGTTGGGGGTTTGGTAGGGAGGGGTTGTTGTTTTGTGCTTTGTTTTTGAGGAAGTCTCATAGCACAGCCCTGACTAGCCTGGAGCTTGCTATGTAGACCAGACTGGCCTCAAACTTTTAGCAGTTCCTCTGCCTTGAGCATGCTAGGACTGCAGGTATACACAACCACACCTAACTCCTAATTACTATTTATATCTGGCTTAATCCTGTGGCTCTCTTATCAATCTTCCTCTGAATATTTACATGCATAGGTAAGAGGATAAATCATTACTCCAATCACTCCAACTCACCCTGCTCAATATGGTCAGAATCTAAAGTGCCAGTGGCAGTGAAGATGAAACCATAGGGACTCGGGGTCACCATTTGAGGAATACCAAAGGGTACAGTCACTGTGGGATGCTGCACAAAGATCTTACAAAACTAAATATACAAAGGACCCAGCAGGTATGCTCTTGAGATCTACCCAAATGAACTGAAAACTTTTTATAGACATGCAAACTGACAAAGGATGCATATAGCCCTTTTGTACAGATTTCTGAAGAACTGTCAAAACTTAGAAACAACCATCATGTCCTTTAGGTAAGTAAGTAAACACCCACATCATGGGATATTATCTAGTTCCAAAAGAAATGAAAAAGAAATGCTAAGAAGAGATATATATATGGTGGTTTGAATAAGAATGGCCCCCATAAGCTCATTCACCCGGATGCTTCTTTCCCAGTTGGTAGAACAGTTTGGGAAGGATTAGGAGGTGTGGCCTTGTTGGAGGAGGTGTGCCACTGGGGGTGGGGTGGGCTTTGAGGTTTCAGAAGCCACCCAATTATTTCCCTCAGCCTCATGCTGTGGATCAAGCTACAAGCTCTCATGAACTACTCCAGGGTCATGCCTCCCTGCCGGCTGCTGTACTCTCCACCATGATGATTGTAAACTCTAACCCTCTGGAATGGTAAGCCCCCAAATAAATGCTTTCTTTTATAAGTCATGGTTTCTTATCCTAGACATAGAAAAGTAGCTAAGATAGCATGGGGGAATCTTGTGTGCGTATTCCACAAGAAAAAATCCTACTTGAAGAGGCTTCATGCTGCAGGATGCAGCCATGTGTGACATTCTGGGGACAGCAAAGTGGTGAGCACAATAAAGGAAAGGCCAGGGGCTCGTCAGGGAAGGGGTATGTAGGGGAAGCTCTCTGAACAGTGTCTTCAGGCCACAGAAATAATTTTGTACAAATCTATGTGGAGGACACACACCATCAACACATTGGTCTAAAGTCACAGCATGCACTCCAAGAGTTCACCTCTGTGTGAACTGCGGACTCTGGGAGATAAGGAGGCTTTGGTCTAGGCACTGCTGGGACTGATGATGGTGGGAGAGGCCATGAGCGCATGAGGGTAGGGACGTCTATAGCAACTCTCCTACTCTCTGCTTAACTTTGTTAGGAACCTAGAACTATTCTACTTATTGTTTGGAAATCTTTTATTTGTTCTGTTTTATTCATTCTTGTAACAGGAGGAGTGGGCTGCTTGTCATCCCGACTGCCTGGCTAGCTTACCGCCGAAATAATCACACAGAAGCTGTATTCATTTAAACACTGCCTGGCCCATTAGCGCTAATTTCTTATTGGCTAATTCTTACATCTTAATTTAATCCATTTCTATTAATCTGTGTATTGCCATGTGACTGTAGCTTACCGGCAAGATTCTAAGAAGTGTCCATCTCAGGCAGGAGATCCATGGCATCTGCCACTCTGCCCTTCTTCCCAGCATTCAGTTCTGTCTACTCTGCCTACCTAAGTTCTGTCCTATCAACTATGCCAAGGCAGTTTCTTTATTCATTATCCAATGAAAGCAACACACAAAAAGAAGGAACTCCTACACCACATTCTCAGTACATAGACCTGGCTGGCCAGGATCTCCATGCATGGACCAAGCTGACTTTGAACTAGCAGTGTCTCTGCCTCTGTGCTGGGAATACAGATGTGTGTGCCCACATAAATGCTCTTAAAACTGTTCTTAAATATAACCCATACCAGGCCTGGTGGCACATGACTATAATCCCAGCACTCAGGGGGCTTAGACATAAGGATCAGAAGTTCATAGCCAGCCTAGGCTACATCAAGAAATGGGAAGAAAAAAAAAGGAAAGAGGAATTTATTAAAAATGTTATATATTCAGTAAATTGAATTTTCACAAATATTTAACATTTATTGCAAATTAAACACCTCCAAGTATTTAATTAAATTCATAAAGAGCAGTTTCTCTTAAAGACTTGAAATATGTTAAACATATAAACAAAGTCCTCCCAGAGCTGTTTAATACCCTTGTGCCAAACCCGGCCATAAAACTTTCAAGGCTCTGTAGATTTCACTCTTTCTTATCCTAAATTCCACACCTTCCCGGGGTGCCAATTTTAACACCTTGCTAGGATTTCAGTGAATTTTACCAAGTACTATTTTTTGCCTTCTTAGGGATTTTTAACAACCTTACCAGACCACAAGAAGAAAGAGAGCCACCTCAAACTGTAGGGCCTGAAAAGTCTGGGAGGCTGGGCTGTTGACTCTGGGTCAGGAGATGAAGCTGGCCTGCAGCTTCCAGGGCGAGTCCATCAGGGGAATCTTCCCAGATGCTTCAGGAAGACTTAAAGTCCCTACATTTAGGGAAGTTGTTGGTAGCACCAAACATCCCCCTCGAGATGAGGTTAGTAGAATCTGGTTTGGCCACCACCACATGCCCATTGCTCGGTAGTCATGATGGACTTGGGGGCTGTTAGCATAATTACAGCCCAGTGACTCCTTACTGAGGTCGCGTCATAACTCACAGCCCTAAGGGAGGCGGCAGACATATATCTGGGTCATTAGGCCTCCTTGTTGGCCCCTGGAAACATGTGAAGGACCTTTATTCTGTCACTAAACTCCCAAGGCTAGGAAGCTTTGTCCTGTGACAGCACCAAACCATTTACTCTGGATTCCTTGCTTCTGTTCTCTCCTGCTTGCAGACAGAAATGAGTACTTGCCCTTTATAAGACATATATACTAGGAAAAAAGGTCCATTTCCATGACATGTCCCATGCATCAAAGTGAGAGCAAAGAAACACACCCCATTATATCCACACTCCTTTTAACCTGCCCCCCAATAGAGTTTGAGTATTTTAATGAATCCACTATCTTTCTATGCCTCAACCTTGTTCAATTAATGCCCAGACTGTTGAAGTTTGACCTGGAGCCTCTGGTTAGCTTCTCTGTCCTTGTATGGCTGCCTCTACCATTCTTATATATTTGTTAAATTAAATATATATTTGTTTGTTTGAGTGTTTTGCCTACATGCACATGTGAGGTCAGAAGAAGGCATCAGATTCCTGGGACTGGAGTTACAGATGGTTGTGAGCTACCATGTGAGTGCCGGAACAGAACCTGCAAGAGCAGCAAGGAGCTCTTAACCACTCAGCCATCTCTCTAGCCCCATTGCCCCTGACATTCCAGGAAGCATTCTGACTGGCAACAAGAACAGAGCCCAGGCTCATCTAGTTGTTTGCCCCACCCTAACACATGCAATTGTGAGCTGTGGAGAGGCTCAGTTGGAAGGTGCTTGCTGTATGTGAGCACCGGATCCCCAGCATCCACAGAAACTGTGGCATGCAAGTATATAACTCCAGCAGTGGGGTGAAGAGGTTTGGGAACAGGCAGACTTCAAAGGTTCACTGACTAGCGGTCTAACTGGGGCAATAAGCTCCAGGTTCAGTAAGAGACCCTGTCTTAAAAAAGTAAGATGGAGAGCAATAGAGGAAGTCTCCCAATGTCTACCTCTGCCTTCATACAGGTATGCATGGGTGTACATACATGCACACATGTGCATTACCCCATATCCCCCAAACCAAAATTGGGTCTTCTGAATATTTGGTGGCACTGTGAACGTGGGAGAACGCGGACACGGATACTGCTTTGCTGGCGGCAGAGACCAAAGGCTATTTGTCAAGGTCATGGTTCATACTCTATCAATTACTTAGCACACTGTAGCTTCCACCTGCTTTTCTTACCAGAGGAGCCTCTGGGGACCTTGGATACTTTGTCTAGGCTGACCTATGCAATCTACCCCAGAACTGGCTCTTTCCATTCTTTCCCAACCTCTGTTGTAGGGAAAAGAGCTGACCAGGTCTACTTTCCAGCTGACCAGAGTGTCACCACCTCTAAGAAGAACAAGGCTTTGATTTTCAACTACTCCCTCCGGAACACACCGGGAGAGAATATAGGAAGGGGCAGCGGTCCAGTTTGTATTTAGAGTACCTGGTAGGATGGTTTTGAGGACGGGTAGGGTGTAGGCAGCAAGATCATGGGAGTCCTTATTAATCCTCCTCCTGAGCCAGAGTTTTGAACCCAGGAAGCGGCACCAGAATTAGGGAGAAGGACCCAGCACTGGGGAGCTGTCAGTGTCTGGATTATAGAGCCATGGATGTAGGCGGCAGCCCATTTCTGTTCTCCAGGCGTGTGACGGTACTGGAAATTCAGATGTGCATGGGGCCTGAGCAAAGTTTGTGTTTGGCCTGTTGAGTAAGAGGTGTTTCCTTTCAGATGGAAACATCTAGAGCCTGTTGCATGCATCAGTTAGCATTTCTAACATGAACCACAGGCAAAGGAAGCCTCCCAAGTTCAAGGCAGGTGGTGTGGGCTGCCTGCTGCCAAGGGGTACTCTCCAGAGGTTTCCACAGCTTGGGCCACTGCTGGCTTAGACCACTTGGGAAGACATGGGGACTCTTCTGTTTTCCTACTTCGCATTTTGTCTGAGTCATTGCCAGAGTTCCTCTGATGTTTTTACTTAATACCAGAACTCCAACCAAAATTAACAAATAGCCCGGGAGGCTGGGCCCCAAAGCAGGGGCTGACCATTCTCCCCACAGCCAGCACTAAATAGCAGGGAAGGGTTGTGTGTGTGTGTGTGTGTGTGTGTGTGTGTGTGTGTGTGTGTAGAACCCAGGCTACAGAAGCTTCTGAGCAATGCTTGGCCATTCTAGAAGATTATCTCTGCCCCCAACTTTTTTTCTGATGGACTCTTAAGTCTCTGGTTAAACAGCAGAGGCCATGGAAAGAAAAAATTTCCCCCAACATACACACAAAATCCTCCTCTCCCAGCCCCTAGCTTTCCCCTGGTAGTCTGTGGGGCAGGTCTGGCCTGGTCATCACTTGCTCCCAGGAGTCAACCTTACCTCAGGCAACGACATGTCGCATCCTCAGAGAAGACCCTGCTGTGGCCTTTCTGGGGCAGCTGCGCTGCAGGGGTCTGTGCTCCTCTGGGATGACACTCTTGAGTGGACAGTGAAGCTATCTGTTTCCATTCAGAGCCTGGACACAGCAGCATGGATCCTGTTTGTTTACCTAATTTAGTGTTAGGTTATTTTTCTTCCTCCTTTCTTGATTGCGAGAAAGTGCCAAATGCAATCAACCCCTTCCACCACACCACTGTTCCCTACTCTGAGCCAGAGAAAGTCAGCCTGGAAAAATGATTACTCCCAGGCTAAGGCTAGGCCAAACGCCCCGTCTGAAGCCTTATTCCTCATGGTTCTGGGCCGTGGGCCCCACCCGCTGAGTTTGCACTCTGCCACCCTCTGTCCCTTCTCACCTCCAGCTTGGGTTATACCATCCCTGCCTTGGGTTGCCCTTCCCGTTTCTCTGTACCAACTGGGATCCCGCCCCAATCTCCAAGCTGAGCTGGGCTTCTATTGTTTCTAGCCCACGGCAACGGTTCTCAGGACCAAAGGAAAATGTGACTCAGACCCTGCCTTCCCACAGCTGCTCGCACAAGTAGAGACAGAAGGTAGGCATTGAAAAAGCCAAGTATCTCACCATGGAGAAATGGCAGGTGCTGGAGAGGGGGCACATTTACTTTGACAGAACTTCACATAGTGAATTTACACCCATAAGAATGGACAACTTTTATGTATCAGTTAGAAATAAAAGGAGAACTACGGTTGAAAGGGAGAAGAAATTCCCCTTGAAGCACATACAGGAAGTCCTCAAGTGAAGCAGGCCCTTGGCCCCACTCAGCTCTCCCAAGAGCACCTATCTGTCACCTCGCTATTCCCTTACTACTTTGCTACCCCTGTATCTTTCAGCCTGGGCTCAGATTTGAGTCCAAGTTGACCCCAGTGTTACAACTGCTTCCTGGGGTTGTCCAGAAACAATACTTGCTATGTCAAGTCTTCTTCATCCACTGGGGCCGAGTGGCAAGTACATTTTCAGCTCCCGCACTTTTTCTGGAAAGGACACAAACTGATCTAACTCCTTGGCTGCACAATGCTCTCTGCTGCCAACAATGTGTGTGGGTCCCAGGTTTTGAGATGTTGAGTCTGTAGCTTATCGAGGAAGGACCATGGAGCTCCCTGTTGGGCATTCAGCTCCAGGGAAGAAGTGGTAGGAAGCAAGACTCGGGCAACTTGTCCCACGGAGATGAGAGGCATTGAGTATCTGGGGAGTCCTGCAGTAAGATTGAGACACGAACAGTGCCATGACTGCCTGGATGCTTTGCAGAACCCCAGAAGCTACCGCTGAGAGCTACTGAGCTCCCAGGCCATATGAGGGACAGTACAGAGATGTCTTACCCTATAGGGTCCCAAGGTCCCTTTGGGGGCTCCAAGGAGCACTGGAAATGAGCAAGTGTGCAGATTCTGAGTTGTAGGAGCTTCATGGTAGTGGGTAGAGGCCCACAGAGAAGGACTATTCATTCTGTCATTGTGACATTAATTGATCATATTTTAAACTCACATGTATGAGAAACTGGGTCACCAGGACAAGGTTCAAAGCCCTGAGCATGGCACCAAGGCGTGACAGGGTCATTTTGTCCTTTCTAGCTACACCTTCATGTTATCGCCACCCATAGCTCTGCCTCTTTGCCCAGCCTACTGCTCTGCCTGCATGTACCCTCTCTCTGCCTTCCTACCTGCCAATCATCCACACAGGCACCTGGCACCCATGGGACGCAGCCTTGAAGCCTCAGCTTGGGCTCCATCTGAAAAATCTTTGCCTTGTCTGGTCTGTTTCAATCTGATATAATCCCCACTGCTTTTGAGGGAACCATCCCCAGCAAGTACAGCTAGCTCCTTCAGAGCAGGGATGCATCCCATACAGGTTCAGCAGACTAAGTGTTGGTGGGAAGCTTGCATAAGGTAGATAAACTAAGTAGTACATAAAGTAAAGCAACTAGGAAGAGAATATCGCATGACTATATCACTCCAAGGTGTGTGTGTATATAACTTCAGAATTGGTCACCATAGCCAAGAAACAGAATCTGTCTAATATCCATTAACAGACAAACGGGCAAAGAAAATGGGGTGTGTATATACAGTGGAGTTAATTCACCATATGGAAGAATGAAATTGTGTCATTTGCTGGAAAATGGACACAACTGGAACTCATCATATTAAGTGAAGTAAGCCAGACTCAGAAAGACGAAAGTCATGTTTTCTCTCCTTTATGAATTCCAGATTTTATAAAGATACATAAAAATCCTATATATGAGGTCATACACACACACACACACACACACACGTACACACCACGAAAGCAAAGAGACAGACCTGTGAAGAAAGGAGACTAGTGGGTGGCAAAGAGTGGGAAGGAGAGGGTGTGAGAGGAAGAATATGTTTATGCAGCCCATCACTCACAATGAATATGCAGCAATTCAAACCATTTTTTTCACGTGACTTAAACTGGGCACAGTGGCTCACACATTTGAGAGGCTGAGAGTCTCACTGGAGATCTGATGCTACAGTGCTGTGCAGGATTACAGTGAAATCCTGTCGCAAAAAAACAAAAGGGGAGACTGGAGCAACGGCTCAGTGGTTAAAAGCACTGGCTACTCTTCCAGAGGACCAGGGTTCAATCCTTGGCACCCACATGACAGCACTGGAGTTCTGGTTCCAGTGGGGATGGTGCCCCCTTCTGGTCTCTAGGAGCACTGCATACACAGACGTAAATTCTAGTGGAAACACCCATACACACACAAATTTTTTTAAAGATTTATTTATTATATATACAGTATTCTCGGTATTTTGTCTGCATGTATGCCTGCAGGCCAGAAGAGGGCAACAAATGTCACTACAGATGGCTGTGAGCCACCATGTGGTTGCTGGGAATTGAACTCAGGACCTTTGGAAGAATAAGCAGTGCTCTTAACCACTGAGCCATCTCTCCAGCCCCCCCCACCACAAATTTTTTTAAAGCAAAATAAAAAGTAAATTAGCGAGAAGAGAAGGAGCATCCCCAGGAATCCTCCGGTGAAAAATGCTTTGTGTCTTTGGTGTTTCTGTACTGCTGCAAAAGGCATGATGACCCCAGGCATATGGCCCCGCAAAGCTGGCTGCCACTTATGCTGTCTCAGGTAGGCAGGGCACAGGTACTCAGTGAATGTCAATACAGACAGTCCCATCAATTAAATTTAGTAGAGTTTATTTAGCAAAACAAAAATGATTTGTGAGCTGTGCTAGCGTCAGAACGGTGTCTTCAGGAGGCTCCTATAGGAAAACAGGAAAGCGGCTCAGAGGACCACTTAACCTTACTACAGCTTAGCTAGACAACCAGTTACCAGTTCAGTCAGCTACACCCTCACACCCTCCCCTTTCTACTCCCTGCCCCGCTCCTACAGGCGCTAGTCCCCTTCCTTCATGGTCTGTCTCTTGCTTTCATGCCATACATGCATACATACATACATACATACATACATACATGTACACACACATCAGTTACATTTTAGCAATCTACAGTGCCTCCTAAACAACCCAAAGCTTAATCATGATTAAACTCCACATTAGCTTTGCCCATTAGACTTAGTGCCAGTGGCCAATTCATAGATAATGGATATGTGTAGTGTGGAGCTGCGGGCAGGCTTGCTTTTCATCCTGCCCGGATCCCACATGGCTAGCTTTACACCCGAAATAACAACACACAAACTGTATTAATTTAAATACTGCCTGGCCCATTAGTTTCAGCCTCTTATTAACTAATTCTCATATCTTGTTTTAACCCATATTTAGTATTGTGTGTAACACCACGAGTGGTGTCTTACCTGGAAAGATTCAGCATGTCTGACCTGGTGGCTGGCTCCATCGCATCTGGCACAGAGAGGAGAGGCATGGCGATTGCCCGAGGCATCTGCCTCACTTCCTTCTTCCCAGCATTCTGTTCTGTCTACTCCACCCATCTATGTTCTAACCTATCAGGCCAAGCAGTTTCTTTATTAATTAACCAATGAAATCATCAGATAGATAGAAGACACACCTACATCAGATATGGACCATTCATCCACAGTTCAGGGGTCAGGTTAGCCTGTTTAGTCAAGAGGAAGTCAAATCACCCTTGGCTTTATCGGCTTTATCGAGAATGAACTGCTCTGCTCCCCGTGACCTTGGCCATCCGTTCCCAAAGAGCAGGCTCCTCTGGAGACGTAGTAGCTAATTCTGAGAGAACAGGTTTAGAGTTCCGGTGAGGCATGAACTTGTAAGGGGTTAAAATCACGAAACAAGAATAGCCTGGGCTGCTCACCCGTTCTAGGACCTGCCTTGTGGGGTTCCTATGTGTTTTTCTTCTTCTTGTGGTGATGGGCTCAAACCCAGAGCCTTGGACATGCCAGGCAAGGGCTCCACTACTGGGCCACGTGCCCAGCCCCTTGTGCCCCTTGCCATGATTCACAGGGTTCTCTCCATCTCTTTCATCTTGTGGTTCACTGGGAACATCGTGGACTTGGAAAGAATCTGCCTAGTTTCTTTCCAGCTCCACCAAAAACAGACATGTTGGAGACAAAGATAGTGTCTCACAAACAACACTGTACTCGTAGGTCCTTGACTTCCTCCCACAGTCAGGTAGGAGTCATTAAATGCCAGTTTTACAGAAGGGAAAATTGATTAATGACTGATTCTGGGACACCTCGCTAATTCATGATGGGACCGCAAACTCCATTCTTCCTCTGCTAGAGACACTGACTCCCAGCCTGGGCTCCCAGATCCCCTCTGTCACATGTCAGCTCTTCTCCCTTCTCTCTTGAGTTCTCAGTGCCTCTCCTCTTGTTGTTGTGATCTACACCGTAGACTGGACTGAGCCTGTACCATGAAATGGGGCATCCAAAAACTGAAGACCAATTGCCACAGGCCATCGGCTCCTTAGGAAGCTGGGCCTGGGAAAAGCCTAGGAAAGTGTGCTGTCTTGTTCTTCAGCTATTGGGGTCTGTGAGGAAGCATGGCAGGGGCTGGCATGCACCACCCTGCCTACCTGGGACCCGCATCTCCTAGAGTTCATTCTGCCCTATAGGAGGTCTCTTCAGGCTGGAGAGGTGGCTGTGTTTAAGAGCAGAGGACCCAGATTCACTTCCCATCATCCATATGGCAGCTCCCAATCATCCACAACTCCAGTTCCAGGGGATTCAATGCACACATATGGTGCACATACACACACATGCAGGAAAAACAAATAAAATATTTTTAAAAAGATGTCACCTTCCCAGGAGCCTTCTTCCTGGTCCAAACTGACAACCAGGAGAAAGCAACCATGAGCTGTGACATACTTGACGTGAACTTGCTTGGAACGGGACAGCAGTGCGGGGCTTCTGAGTTTATATGACATTTTTATTGATGTGATATTTACAATAACGTTAGAGGAGTTTAAGGGAAAAAGCCAGTGTGTAATCCTACCTGTTCCTCTCACACAGCCATTTTCCTTTTCCTCGGCCCCTTTGTAATCTTCAGCTAGAAATACTTGTTCTTTACTTAGCTCTAATCATAGTGTTTATAAGTAATTTTGTGTTCTGTTTATTTTACTCAGAACTAGCTTGGAAACATGTTTCTACACTCCTGTGTGTTCATGTTGGTCCCTCCTGACATCTGTAGTCTTTTTAATGCTTGCTCTCTCTCTCTCTCTTTCTCTCTCTCTCTCTCTCTCTCTCTCTCTCTCTCTCTCTCTCTCTCTCTCTCTCTCTCTCTCTCTCTCTCTCTGTGTGTGTGTGTGTGTGTGTGTGTGTCTGGGCCTGTCTGTCCATCTGTGTGTGTCTGTCTATTGTGTACCACAGTTACTTCCTAATAACTGAAAATTGAAGCTTCCCTTATAAACAATTGTGCTATGAGTATCTTTGCACAGATATCTTTCTTTTTCTGGAATATATTGTTTTGAGCAGTCAGGCTCTGAGTTTTAAGCATCAGCTGAAGTGTACACCCCTTCTGCAAGAGCATAGTAACTGTCAGTCTCTTCCAGAACCAGTGACAGTCTCTCACGTGACTCGTGACCGCGAGGGAGGCCCACTGTCCCCTTTCCACAGACGAATGGGCAGAGGCTCAGACAGACGAGGCCTTTTGTCTCGCTCGTGGATCTAGGACAAAGGGTCTAAATCCAAATCTCCTGGTCCAGAAAACTGTTGGCTCCATCCAGCTGCTGACATTTCTAAAGCTATGAAGTGCTATACAAAAACCAGGCACTAACAATTATTATTACTTCCACCCCCTGGAGCTTGGCTTGAACCCTGCACAGCCGGCACCTCAGACCTGCTACACCGCACACTTGGCCTTCAAGAAGAGCTCTTATTGGGAACAGTTGGGAGACCCCTGGGCCCAATCTCCATTTTCTAACGCAGTCTGAGTCTCGATCGGATCCCACTGGCTCACCCCACCCTGTGTGTGCAGCAGTGAGATACTGCAAACTGTCCGAGAGCAACCCTCCTGGAGTAGGACGTCCGGGACAGATAGGAGCTTCCAGCCTTTCTGACCTGCTACATGAAGCTGAGAGGGGACAGGTCTCAGGGTGCTCTTTGGACATGTCAATGTCTCAAAGCCATTCAGCACTGTCAGGTTATAGTCATGGTATTGCCCTGGCTGTTTGGTTGAGCCAACACAAATCCCTGGTTTTAAAGTGTTGGGGAAGAAGGGATGATGCAGGAGACAGAGGGAAGAAAGTAGGGGGAAGGGCCTAAACTTTCTGGAAGTCAAATACTCCCTAAGAAACATTTCAATGTATAAAAGGCTGAGAAACATATGGATTGAATTTTTCCTGAAGAATACATATGGACTCAAAAATGTAATGGTCAGGGTGGGGGTTGGGTTCTTGTTGGATGATTGGGTATTTTTCCCCCAAAGCACATTGCGGGGAATTTTACTGGCAGTCAAACAACTTAAAATATCCGGAGATGTTAAGCAGACGTGGAGTCACGCAGGTGACCCTGTACCCAATTTGCCATGGTAGTGAGCTATCTACTGTGTCTCTGCCACAGAGCACACATTCATGTTCCATCTGTTCACTCTCTGTCCCAGGATGGCACGTGTAGCCCCAGAAGATGTCATCGAGGCCTTGCCCTGCTGCACACTGCCACAGTGGCCTCCAGAGGCTTCTTGCCTGGGCTCACTGCTGGAGTTGCAGGATGTTGGTTAAAATTAAATGGAGTCCAGCTCTGATGTTACCCTCTTCTTTGGATCATGACTTCCTCACCTGGAAAATGGGACCGATCACAACCCCGGTCTCCAAGGGTTGAGAGAATTAAATATGTGAGGACATGTAACATGCCTGGAGCAAACCTCTAAGTATATGACATAATAGTACTGAGGAGCCAGCAAGATGGCTCTCCAGATAAAGGCACTTGATATGCAAGCCTGGATACCTCAGTTTAACCCCCAGACCGAATGGTAGTCTCTGACCTCTATGAGCATCCAACACACATGCCTACACATACATACACAATAAAAAAAAATAATTTTAGTAGTATTAAAAGCCAGGCATAATGGTACATGCCTTAAATCCCAGCACTTGGGAGGCAGAGGCAGGTAGATCTCTGTGAGTTCAAGGCCAGCCTGGTCTACCATAGTAGGAGGCCACGTGTTGGTTTCCCGGCTGCCCAGACTCCCAAAATAATCCCACAGAAACAATATTATTTAAATCACGGCTTGGCCCATTAGCTCTAGCTTCTTATTGCCTCACTCTTACATATTAAATTAACCCATTTCTATTATTTTATATTTTACCATGATGCTAGTGGCCTACAGGCAAGGTTCCTGCTGGCAGCTTGTGTCTTTCCCTTCTGGCGGCTCCAGGGCGTCTCTCTGACTCTGCCTTCTTTCTCCCAGCATTCAGTTTAGTTTTCCCTGCCTAGCTCTATTCTGCTAAGCCACTGGCCAAAACAGCTTCTTTATTCATTAACCAATAAAAGCAACACATATACAGCAGGACTTTCCACATCAGTCTACAGGGTGAGTTCCAGGCCAGCCAAGGTTACACTGTGAAATCTTGTCTCAAGAAACAAAACAGGGGAGGCTGGAAAGATGGCTTAGCAGTTAAAGCCACAGCTATGCTTCCAAAGGACCTGAATTCAATTCCCAGCACTCACATGGAAGCTCACAGCTGTTGTAACTACAGTTCCAGGGTATCTGGAATATTCACACAGATGTCCATGCAGGCAAAACATTAATGCACATAAAAATAAATAAATCTTAAAAACAAAGAACAATTACAAACACACACACACATTGGAGGTACATATCCGCAATTAGCTTGAGTGTTACTTTTTAAACACAGGGCCTTGTGAAGATAAGGACCTACTATATCAGCCAAGATCATGCAGGCTATTCCCCAGTATCGCAGGAACCCAAAGGGTTCCTTCCTTGCCAATCAATGCTCCCTGCGCATCTCAGGCCGCAGGATTTCTGCTTCACCTGTCTTTACTGAGGGACAATGGCAGCTAAAGCTGCCACCACCCTGGGAGGAACTGCCAGCCACAGCATAGTGGGGAATGAAGAATAGTAATGAGTCCTGCACCGGCTCCCTGTTGCTCCTTTGGATGGTAGCACACACTGCTTGTGTGGTTTGTTGGCTGCAGTAGACAACAGGAAATATGGCAGAGAAGGTTGGAAACATCTCTAAATACAATATCCACTATGACTTTTCTAGGAACCCGTGTCCAGGGACTCCTGTTCCAGGCGAAGAACATAGTAAGTTAAAGACATTAAACACACACACACACACACAGAAACAAACAAAAAACTGGACATGTTGGCATACACCTTAAAAGAGCATAGCATATTGCCATATGCTATTAACCCCAGCACTCAGGTGGTAGAAGCAGGCAGATCTCTATAAATTCAAGGCCATGTTGGTCTACAGCATAAATTCCTGGCCAGCCAGGATTACATACATAGTAAGACCTTGTCAATAAATAGATAAATAGATGATAGATAGATAGATAGATAAATAGATAGATAGACAGACAGACAGACATAGACACGTAAGCATGAGCTAAGGCAAGCCTCAGGGTACTGTTCATCTGAGAGTCGAAGCATGTCAGATGACTCGCAAGCTCTTCTCTTACCCGTTCTAAGGTAATAGTTCAAGTTACTTTTCCTGTCCCTGTGCAATCCTGCAAATTAATTCAAACATTGAGTGGGATAAGAGCCACCTCACATACCTCAGTTGACACGCCATGATCCTTGCCCCTCCCCATGACAGAGTTCCTTAACACCACCTCTAAGAACTTTCCTTGAAGCAGCTACAGTCCCATCTAACCAGCTAGTAACTGGACTCTTCTCTACTTCAGCCTCACATTGGTGAAGGTCATGTTAGAGCTCCGGCTCTCTTTGAGTGTACCTTCTCCTGGGTCCTCCAGCCTGACGACTCCACTACTAAAGGAAATGAGACTGCCATCAAGCTTGGGTTTTTTTTTTTTTTTAGAATTTCATATTTTTTTTTTCCATTTTAAAAAACTTGAGTTACCATCTGCAGGGTCCCTGGTATCTCCTTCCTTCTCCAAGACTCCTCCCAGAGGGATAGGAGTTTGGACTCATGTTTTATTTCCTATTTATGGGTGTTTTGCTTGCGTGTATATCTCTGCATGCAAAGACCATAGCTTGAGGTACTGACAGTTGTGAGCTACTGTGTGGATGCTGGGAACTTAACCAAGGTCCCCTGGAAGAAGAGCCAGTGCTCTTAACCATTGAACCATCTCTCTAGCCCCCAACAAGGTAACTTCTTAAAACATGAATGTGAGTATCCTCTAATTGAAATGTACTAACCTCAAGAAGGGTGAAGGCAAACTAGGCTCTTACATATACATGCACGCATGCATGCACGCACACACACATACACACACACACATATATGTATACAATATATGATGTATACATACACACACACACACATACACATACACATTTATATCCATTCTCTCCCATGGGAGAGTTCTGTCTAGCTAGAACCACACAGAGGTGCCCACTGAACTGTCTATTCCTGGCACTGGCTGAAAAGAGTCTAAGCATTTTAATGGCAAGAGAATTCTCAGAATCAAAAATTAAAAATAAATTAAAAATCAGCCTAAGCGGGAGGAAGCAGCTGAGCATCATTGAGGGAGTGGTTATGTGATACCATGGGATGGGAGGGGGCTACAGTATGGGTACCAGTGGCCAGTAACAACTGCCATACTCACTGAAACAGAGAAAACCTTCAAGGGGCCACTCTGAGTTTGAACAACAAGTGTGTCAGTCACAAGCATAGTATCCTGGCGTGGTGAGATCTTGAGCAAGTCCTAGAATCATTCTGGGGCTCATTCCCCTCTTGGGTAAAAGAAGAAGGATCCTTGTGTCGAGCAGATTGGGAGAGTTAAGTGAGTTACAGCTCTAAGTCTTGCCGCAGTGCCTGGCACATAGCATTGCACTGTCCCTGGTGGTGACTGATTGGTTTGTGGACCCTGGGTTCTGGGGAAGAGACGGTAATAATTTAAACAGGATTTCCTGCCAAGCCAGCAGGGGAGGAACTTGGATTCAGGCTGAAGTCAGCTGGAAAAAAAGAGAAATATGACCTTTCTTCCTTGTGTGAACCTATGAGCCAAGAGTGTCATCTGCTACCTCCTATACCAGGGACAGCTGCATCTTAAAACTCTTTGGAGCAGACGGCCTCTGAGGGTTTGTTCTCTGATAGCTACTCACAGTTACCTGTTTGCTGTCCATGTCCATCTCCCATATTAATCTTCCAGACAGAACTGTGGCCTATGGAGGATGTTTACATGTAACCCCCCGAATCCGTGACTTCTGAGTGGTTTTGTGAGATTAAGGAGGTAAAGGCTGTCTTTATCAAGATCTTATTCTGGATCACATGTCCAATGTACCACGGGGGACCTGCAAAGCAGAAATGAGTCAGAGAGGGCAGCACGAGAGGGGCATGGTCCCACAGCCCTACTCTTTATGAGGGGGGGAGGGCACTAGTTGATGACTGTGGGCAGCCTTGTTAGAAAAGGCCAAGAGGCAGGCTGTCCCCCTGGAGTCTAGATAAGAATCCAGATCTGACCTGCAGACACTTCCGTTAGCCCAGTGAAAAGCACGCTCGACTTTCCATCTCAAAACTGTAAGAACCTAAATGTGTGGTCTTCAGCTTCGCTGCTTATTAGTTATAATAGCAATACAAAATAGACAAAAATAATCCAGCAAAAGCGGCTGTAGACCTGTTTTTGCTTTCCTGAAGGATTCTCTCCCTTCCCACAGCCCCTACTTGTCCCGTTCCTCTCCCAGGGCTAATAAGTGTCCTTTGCATTAGATCAGTTAAGCACTGGGTGAGTGGCTGTGTGGCTCTGTTCCTTCAGCCACGTCCCTCCTCCTCACTGAGGTCATCACCCCTGTCCTCTGAGACCCTCCATAGCCTGGTCCCATCTGCCTTTTTTTTTTTTTTTAAGATTTTATTTATTTATTGTGTATACAGTGTTCTGCCTCCATGCATGACTGCACGCCAGAAGAGGGCACCAGGCACCAGATCTCATTGGAGATAGTTGTGAGCCACCATGTGGTTGCTGGGAATTGAACTCAGGACCTCTGGAAGAACAGCCAGTGCTCTTAACCTCTGAGCCATCTCTCCAGCCCCCATCTGCCTTTTTTTTTTAGACTTTCCAAAAATCTTTTGCAAGATCCAGGTGTCTTTGCATGTGACTGACTAATTAAAACCAAGAGCTGCCAAGGTCAACAAGATGTAGTCACTCATAAGCCATTGGTGAAAATGCATGAAATTGTCATTTTAGATCTAAAAACAAAACAACAACAACAACAAAAAAAAAACAAAAATTGGATGCCTATCAGTAAATCATAAAATTTAACCCAGGGCAAGGGAGGGTGTTCAATAGGTAAAAGTGACACCATTATGTCACCTGATGGCATAAGTTCAAAACCCCATGCCCAAGAGAAAGCCAGACACAGTGACAGGGCATGGATTCATTATTCCAGCACTGGCCCTAGGAGATGTGAGATGGAGAACCATTCCTTGGAAGCCTGAGCACCAGCTCTCCTGGAGTAAGCAGGGCAAACAGTACAAGACTGGAGGATGGAACTTGAGGAGCAAAGCCCAAGGCTTTGTCCTTGCTGTGGCGAGAATGCTCAGCCTGCCTCACCCTGAAGTTCATGCCCTCCTCTCAGACTTTCAAGTTCACAGGCGCTAATGCCAAAAAGATCCAGGGTGTGGCTACAACAATCTGGCTCCCAAGGTGGGAACGGGGAAGAGGCTCCATCTGCGTTTGGAGTGATCAAGGGACATACAGACAGTGAAGACAGTGACAGGCACCAGAATGGCCCCTTGAAGGGTACCCGTTCAGCCAGGCCGGTGTCTGCAGCAGAAAAGGACCTAGTTAGTGTGTTCAGCAGGTCCCCAGGGTAGAGGTCATTCAGGTTTTGTGCTCTGTGCTCCTTCAAGCCCTAGGAATTCTCCCAACTTGGCCACACTCTGCTCCAGCTGCAGTTTCTAGGACAGACTCAGACCGACCGACCTGCCTCACCCAGGGTCACACAATCAGAACTGGGAGTCTGTGCGCCTCGCAGGCAGCCAAACAGCTGCAGGAAACCCAGAGGTGAGACAAGTTTTCTGTTAGGCTGTCAGTTTCATCAGAAATCTGTTCCAGAAAATGGCCCAACGCTCAGGGTGAGTGTGGTGTGTGTGTGTGTGTGTGTGTGTGTGTGTGTGTTTCAACACCATTATAGGTTCATCTGAATCCTAAGAGGCACAAAGCGAGGCTGGGATGGCGTGGGTGCCCGAGGAAGTAGGTACTGCGGATCTGAGGCTGGAGGAGAAGGAAGGCACGGGGCTGCCCGCAGGCCTTGGCAGGGAGCCCTCACCTCTGGAAATGAAGCTCAAGTATTTTCTGCCTCTCTTCTCCTGGGGCTTCCTGTTTCCTATTTGGTCTCTGGTTTCCAGGCAACAGTGAATACCCCCCAAACTCCTGACATGCACGGGTCCCTCTCTCTGAAGCTTGCATCTCTAATGAGTTTCCCATCTGCCAGGTCTCCCGGGGCAGCCCATCCATTCTGCTGTCTCTGAAGGACAAAGGCAATTGAAGCCGCCTTGTGGTTTAGAGCTGTGCTTGCGCGTTTCCCCTTTTGTAGGTTCCTCCAGCTTAATGACCCTTCCTGCAAAGCCAGTTTGGCTGGCGTGGGGGGCAGCGGTGGAGGATTTAGGGTTTCTGCTTTGATTTGGAAAAGCACTGAATCTGGAAGGCGCTCCCAGCTCAGAAGCAAGGTGGTGGCATCAGCATGGGGCTCTGTTCACAGGGAGGCTGACTTCTCTCCTAGAAGTGGGGACAAAGAGGGCTTTCGGCATGCTCCTGGTGGGCTTCCGGAGAGTCTGAGACTGTCTTAGAGGCCTGATGACCTGGTCCTGGAACGCAGAGGGCCAGGTGGGAGCGCAATATAAAACTGAGGGGAAGCAGAGGTTTTTGAACAACTGGCGTTCATTTTTATAGTGTTATACAGTTAGCTATAATTGGGTATTTATTGCTGTGAAGAGACTCCGTGACCACAGCAATTCTTATAAAGAAAACATTTAATTGGGATGGATGGCTCGCTTACATTTTCAGAGGTTCTATACATCATCATCTCTTTTATTTTTTTTTTGGTTTTTCGAGAAAGGAGTCCATTATCATCTTGATGGGGTGCATGGCGGCATGCAGGTAGACATGGGGCTGGAGCTGAGAGGCAACAGGAAGTCAACTGTCACACCAAATGAGGCTAGAACAAACGAGACCTCGAAGCCCGCCCACACAGTGACACACTTCCTCCAACAAGGCCACCTCCTAATAGCGCCTCTCTCTTTGGGGAGGGGGCCATTTTCTTTCAAACCACCACAATAATTTCATAGTTTCTGAAGTCAAATATTACTTCAAAGCATAAAACACAAACAACAGTCTTGCTAGTGTTTTCCCAGAGACTCAATCCCAGGGCAAATCCCTTCTGCTTCCTTTACCCATTCTTAAAATTTTAACTGCACACCTTTGTAGTGCCTGCCCCGTGCCACTGTGGGTTGGTACGCTAGCTGGGAACCAGGCTGGAGACTTAAAAACATACGCACACAGACAGAGACTCGGCAACAGGGGTCATCCTTGATACAAGAATGCCAGGGAAGCTTATATAGGGATCCTTAACTGATAGCCACGCCCCAGCTCTCTGGATCTTTCAGCTGTAAACCCCAGCAGAATTCGCTCTCCTACCATCAAGGTCTCGTGTAGCTGCAGGCACAGGTAAACAAGTTGTTTTGCTCAGTTTTCTCCAGCAGGCAAAGGGTCTGAGGCGGGCAAAGAAAGTCAAGAGGCCCGGGGTCTGCAGCCCCCAACACACCTTAAAAGCTGTTATTAATCTTGATCTACTTCTCATTTTAGACATTCTTTCTTGACTGTCACCAAGAAAGATGAAGATTTATCTCTCTTACGCACACCTTCCTGCTCCCCAGACAAACACACACACACACACACACTTCCTCTGGCTCCTCTAACCATCAGCTGTACGACAGGGAAGAGCGAGTGGCGAGTGGCTTTCAAAGCACAATTGGTGTGGGAGTGTGGAGCTAATGTCCTGTAGCACAGAAGAGCAACCGGGTTTGCAGCCATTCATTATGCGTTTCAAAGTAACCAGAGGAAAAGAACCGGAAGGTTCCAGTGTACAAAGATGACAACACTTGAGATGGAAATGGTAAACAGAGACTAGCTGTGGTGGTGCACAGCTTCAATCCCGGTGTTTGGAGGGGCAGAGGCAGGCAGATCTCTTTGAGTTCTGGGTTAGCCTGGTCTATAAAGTGAGTTCCAGGCCAGCCAGGGCTGCAAAGTGAGACCCTGTCAAGAGAAAAAGACAGAGACAGATTGTGACAAAGAGAGACAGAGAGGAGATTATGTTATATATGTGTGTAGGTGTGCAGTGTGTGTGCGTGCGTGTGTGTGCGCGTGTGCGTGTATGTGTGTGTGTGTGTGTGTGTGCGTGTGTGTGCCTCTGGAGGCTAGAGGCCAATACCAGAAGTCTTCCCCAGGAAGCCTCCATCTTATTTTGACACAGGATCTCATAGCAAGTCCTAGGGTCCCCCCTGTCTCCACAGCTCCAGCACTGTGGTTATATATAGGCATATACTCTCACATCCAACTTTCTATTTTAAGTGAGTGCTTGGGATCCAAACTCAAGTCCTTGTACTTGCAGAAGTACTTTATGAACTGAGCCAGCTCCCGAACCCCAAATTAAAACATTTTGAAATTAAAAAATAGAAAAATTTAAAATACTACGTATACATGTATTAAAACAAGCCATGCCCAAATACATATAATTAGTGCATATTAATCAAAAAGTAGTGCCCCAAAATAAAAATCAGTATTTAGTATTTATATTGTTTCTAGATAAATACGACTTCAATTCAAGTCCAGACTCATTTTCTTTCTTGTGGAGTCCCCACCCCTATCCTATCCCAATCCCAGTCTAGGATTGCCTTTATGGGACTAGAGAAACAACTCAGTGATAAGACCACCTGATGCTCTTCCAGAGAAACAGTTCAGTCCCCAGCACCCACATCAGGCAGCTCACAACCTCCTGTAACTTTAGCTCCAGGGGATCTGACCTCTAAAGACACCCATGCACATGGCATACTCAGAGAGACACACCCGCAAACATACAAATGAAAAATTAAAATGAATCTTAATTTTTAACAATAACTGTCTTGTTGCTCTGCTTTATTCTCCATTTAATCTGCCGTTCATCTTTCTCCATGCCACCCTGCCATGACCCAAATCCATAGTGGGCTGCTTTTTGTTGTGGGATATTCGTACACTGTCTAAAGATATATTGCTGTGGTTGGTTTATTAAAGAATAGCTAGACAGGTGGTATAGGTGGGATTTCCAGGGAGAAAAAGGAAGAGAGGAGGAATCGAGGGGCAGGAGATGCCAGGAGACACGGAGAGAAAACAGGAGGTGCAAGGTAGAAGAGAGATAACGCCACCTGATAGAATGTAGATTAATATAAATGGGTTAATTTAAGTTTTAAGAACTAGTTGAAATAAGCCCAAGCTAAAGGCCAAGCTTTCATAATTAATAAATAAGTTCCCTGTCGTTATTTGGGGACTGGCTGGTGGGATAGAGAAAGACTCATTATAGTTTTGTTCCCCCTCTGAGACATCCCTCTCTTCCTAGATATTTATTTACTTTTCTGTTGCTTTCATATGACACCATTCAAGGCAACTTACAGAAGATTTAAATTTGTCTTATGGTTCGAAGGCTCATGTTCCATCCCGGTTGAGGGGCACGGCAGGAGGAGGCAACCATGACTGCAGGGACAGGAAGCTGAGCGCTCACATTCTCGACTACAAGCATAAAGAGAGAGGGCAAACTGAAAATTTGCAAGGCTTAACCTCAAAGCTCACATCCATGGATGTACCTCTTCCAGCCAAGCTGCACCACTTAAAGCTCCCCAAACAGCGCCACCAACTGGAGACCAAGAGTTCAAACACCTAGGATGTGAAGCACAGTTCTTATTCAAAGGGCACCAGCTCTCGGTCTCTTGCTCTTAGCTGGTCCTGCTGTGTTTCCCTTCAGCACCATTCTGGAGCTTTCCATCTCCCTCCTGAGCTCCTTTCTGATCCTACTTTTCTCTGCCTTGATCTACTCCTCATTTTGGTGAAGTTGCTGATCAGTACAGTCCTGAGCGAAAAGGGTGTAGAAGGCTAAATCCCCATGTCCGAAAACACGTTTTTCTTCACAAGGTGCCAAGCCCCGCCTGGACTGGGATTCAAAACCGGCATTTCTCCACACTTTGAAGGCACTGTTCCTTGTTCCCTGACTGTGGTCCTTTGTACGTGACTTCCCCTTACCAGCTCATCTCTATGTTCTTGATGCTCAGACAACTCAAGATTAAGTACCTGGCTGTGGGTCTCATTTCTCCGCAATGCCTTCATGCCCATGATTTATGAACTTGGCACAAAAGATCTTTCTAGTATGTTTAATTGATGATGTGCTCCCATTCGCAGGTCTTTCTCACTAACACTCCTGCAGTGTGATATTTGACCTTTCTTATTTTCCATTTCTTTGACTTTTTGATTTACTCCCAAGAGATTTCTACAAAGTGGTATTCACAATCCTCGGAGGGCTAAAACTGTTATCAGTTTTCAAGAGTGGCTTCTTGTTCACTCATATCCCTTTCTTTAAATGGCAAACCCCTTCTTTAAAAACAAAACAAAACAAACAAAAAATTGAACTGTAAGCCGGGCATGGTAGCACAGAAGAAAGAAGATCTCTGAGTTTGAGACCAGTCTGGTCTACATAGTCTGTGATATATAGTGAGGTGTTCTCAAAACACAAAAGGAAAAAAATTAAACTAGCCCCTCTCCCCGCAAAAAAAGAAAAGAAAAGAAAAGAAAAAGAAAAAAAACTAGACCTTGATCTTTCTGAGAATCACTGTAATTATTTTAAGGGATTTTTCTGTATCTTACATTCCCTTTGTTTCCTGAATTCTTTCTCTGCTTATTTATTTATTTGTTTGTATGTTTGTTTGTTTTTGGTACCAGTCTTTAACATTCAAAGTTGTGTAGTGTGGCTAAAAAAACAAACCAAGCCATCAGCTGGGGCAGGGTGGGGAGACCTCTGGTGAGATCTGTAAAAAGTCTCCTTTCAGGAGGGAAAGAAAAACCTTGTTAAGGAGACAAAAATCTGATCTTTAAAAAAAAAAAAAAAAAAAAAAAAAAACTCAGTGAAATGCTTTGCTGGGTAAATTCATTAATATAAAATGAAAAATCTCAAATTGGGCTGTGTTTTGCTGAGCATCGTACTCTGAGCTCTGTTTCAGAAGCGCCTGGTGCCTGAAGAATAAGGAATTAGTTACCATTAGTCAAATGATGGCAGTTTATTAAGAGGAAGGAAGCTTGCTCTGCTCTTAGGGTTTAACTCAGGGCACGAGGGTCTTAGACAACCAGATGACAACAAAAGATACCCCAAGTCAGCAGACCCCAAATTTCTTGTCTCCCACCCAAGGAGAAAACAAGAAACACAGATAAGCCATAATCAGAGCAAACACAGATTAATTGAGGAAAATGAGAAATAACTTGTCATAGTCAGTTTTAAGGTGGCACAAACCTAGAGTCACCCAGGAAGAGGGAATCTCAACTGAAGAAAATATCAATTTTGGGACTTTTTTTTTTAAAAAAACAAACTAGCATATTTTTTCTTTTGGATGTGTTTGGTGTGTGGGCACACATGCTGTGGCGTGTGTGCAGACGTCAGAGGACAACTTGCAAGAAGAGACAGTTCTCTCTTCTACCATGTAAACCCCCGATTAAACTTGAGTCACCAGACTTGGTGGCGGTTACCTTTACCCGCTGAGCAACCTTTCCACCACTCAGATTTGTTTTTGCTTTCAGATTTTGTTGTTTCTTGGAACCCCACCCATAGGATTTATTTTTTAAACTAGGGTTGCTAGGCAAAGTCTAGCATTGAGCTATATAGTCACGCGTGTTTTTATTTTTGAGACAGCCTCACTTGGTAGCCCAGGCTGGCCTTGAACCCACATATTCCACAAGGCAAGCCTGTAAATTATAATCCTGTCTGAGCAGCTGGGATTCCAAACTTGAATCAGACAGACCCAGCCAACTCACAGCACTAACAGAAAGCTTATACTGCGTATATAAACTTACTACTGTTTATTTCATTCCAACAGAAGTTCACAACACCAGAAGAGATCCCAAATATTCCTACAGCTACCATGAGAATGATTACACAGCTACTGTCTCTCTTCTGTATACTTTTGTCATTGTTCCCAAAAATGCCATCCTTAACCTTCAACTTCTGTCAGCGTTTTGTTGCTGCTCAGGACGGGATGACAGCAGAGTCCTTCAAAGCCCTGGTGTCTCTGTGCTGGTGGCCAAGCTTCAGTGCTCACGGGGGAATTAGAATGGTTTTGTTCTCGGTTTTCCCAATTGATCTTTCTTAGGATTCAAGATTTGGAAGGCATTCCTTCATGGACATGCCAGCTGGGGCGTTCTTTGTCTAATTGCTAAGACTCTTGGTAAACAAAGTAGCATCCAATCTGGACTACGTAAGAGCTCCAGGATAATCAGGGCTACAGTGAAACTCTCTCAAAAATAACAAAAACAAAATGGCATCACCGATGAGAGCATGATGGAGTAGTGCCCTGGCCCTCACATGCTCAGAGCCACTGAGGTACCAGGCTGCCCAAGGGCTACCCGGGAGCTGTCAATCACCCAGTCCTGCTCTGGTTTTCAGCATCCATCCAGCACCGTCTATGTACCAAGAACTGTGCTAGGGATTGGTGGTGCATAGATAAATAAGGCACAACTTCTGCCCTCCAAAGATAGCATCAAAGCAGCAGTCTGTGCAGTCTTACAGGGCCTAAGGAGAGGGTGGCCATGACCCCATTCTCTCTCTCATCTCTTTACACTAGAGCTTCAACCCCACCTCCAGGGATAAAAGCTGCTTTCCTCTGAAATGCGGCAGCAGCCTCTAGGCAGTCCTTTGTTCAGAGCTAAAGACGTGCCATCTCTCAGTGTGTCTACAGTCCCTCTGCAGCTCCCAGAGGAGCAGACAGCGAGAGCAGGTTAGATAACAGCGGTGCGTTTGGCATCTGTTTTCTGGCTGTCCAGGCTCTATAGAAAGTCACATGATCCTGGGAGGAAAGGTGATGCCCTGGAGAGGCTGGGGACCAAGATTTGCTGTGTTCCCTTTGGGAGGAGTTGGAAGGACAGGAAACTCCTTCCCCAGAAGCTGTAGAAGTTGGGCAGCAGAGAGCAAATATGGTGGATCAGTTCCTGGAAGGGGAGGGAGGAGTGATGGGTCCCATGCACAGGTAGATTTTGCACAGCGCTAAGAAAGGTCAATTAAGCCTGAAGACACCTGACTTGCAAGGATCCTCCTAAGTTTCCAGAAGACCCCCAAACAATCGGTTTCTCACTTATAAAATTCAGAAGTGTTAATGTATTAGGCACAATGAATTCTTGTTCCATTCTGACATCCTTCATCCTTAATCACACTTGAAGCTGAACGGAGGTTGAAAAGGCTGTAATCATTTTTGGCCTCTGGCTAGAGAGAAACTGAGTTAAGAATATGCTTATTTATATGATATGCAGTCATTTCTGTCCAACTAAAATCATGCCCAGTGGTTCCTCTGTATTTAAGTCATTACATAACAAACTGCAACCTAATTTGGTTTGCTGTCCCCAAAACTAACTTAGGGGTCCACTGAGTCATTGTGGCAACTTTGGCCAGTCACAGGAGACTCCTGATTTGAAAATGGCAAAATACCAAGGGATAACCAAATAAGCCATTTTTTTACATCATTTCTGGTTTTGTCCATTCAATGTTATCTGAATATATTATGAATACAACATTCTGATCTCAAGGTCCAGCCGAGTAAACCAGGAACAAACGCTAGTTAAGATCTCTAGATTGTGAGCTAATCATGTGACACTGGCAGCAGCCCTCCTTCAGCGTCTGAACGACTTCCAGGACTGTCCTTACTGGCTACCACTTACCAAGTCAGTGCAATATGAACGTGACCCTCCACAGTCAGCCCCGGAAGTGGACGGGAAGTATACAAGAGAGGAAACTCTTGAGTCAGATGCCACTTTGTGAAAAGTCTTTTTATCCGCTGTGAATGTAAAAGCGGGGTTTGTCCTGCCGAGATCGTCTTTTGTGGGGAATATGTTTAATAATGGAGTGTACACAGGGGACCTCGACATGCTTTCTCCATGTTAGGGCTGACAGAACATGATGCTCTGGCTCTCTCCTGAGTCTGTAAGCAAAAAGTAAGGCTACAGGTTGAAAGGCAACACTATATAAATGTCTGATCAACTGTCCTGTAGAAAAGGCTGCACTCCATAGCTATTCTCTCTTTTAAATAGAAGATGACACTGTTGACCCATGGAGTGGTAATCAAAGCCTAGACATCCAAAAATAAATAGAAGATTACAGTGAAGTGCCACTTTGAAAACACTAATTTTTTGATTTTATGTTTGATTTAAAAATTCATAAATTGATATGACATGTTTTCTCATCCTAAAAAAAAAAAAATTTACTTTTACAACTAAGTTTTTACTTGTAATTCGGACCTTGGTTTCTTTCTCTTTTTTGTGTGTGATTTATAGTTTTCCATTTACATATATGAGTGTTTTGCCTGCATGTATATCTGTGTGTCATGTGGGTGCAATGATGCCCGAGGAGACCCTGGAACTGGAGTTACTGACTGTTGCAAGCTGCCATGTGGGTGCTGAGAGCCAAGCCTAGGTCCTTGGGAAGGGCAACGATTGCTCTAAACCACCGAGTCATCTCTCCAGTCCTGGATAATTTTTCTTACAGAGGCCCTGAAACTTCAAACCCTACAAAATCTAGATCTGTGTCTGGCCCAAGTATTGGCCAGAACTGTACGTCAGCAGTCAATCCTGGCCTTCAGAGCTCCGTCTGGGCCTAGCCCACTCCTCCACAAGGTCCCCACCCTAGTCCTCCTTTCCCGGGCCCTGGAAGCCATCTTCACCTGGAGAAATGCTTGTCCTCGGGCAACAGGAGAGAGCACATGAGCCGGTGAGACATACATTTGCTGGTGGACCTCTAGATGTTTTCCCTCAAAAGAACTCTGAGGGAAAGGGGCAGGGTGGCTGGCTATTGTATCAGCACTGCCCACCTTCTGGTATAGGCTAAGCCACAGAGTTATTGTCTTGCTGAGTCTCTGGGAGTCATTAAAATTAGGACCAGATTCTTGGAGATGGTTCTGCAGATAAAAGCACTTGTGACCCAATGATGAGCTGCTCATGATCCCTGGGTCCCCATGGAAAGGTGGAAGAAAGGAACCACCTGCTGTCTTCTCACATACATGCACATGCGCGCGCGCGCGCGCACACACACACACACACACACACACACACACACACACACACACACACTAAATGTTAAAAATGATCAAACTGGACAAGCAGGAGTAGTCTGTGGTGTACTGCAACCCCAGGCGCACCATAGGGGCATATGGCTGCATAGTTCAGTCTTGCCTCCCTGTTGTGAGACCCTCCTGCCTATGCAGCCCAGGTGAGTTCCGACAGATCCAGCCTGGGCAGCCCCTGTGCCACCCCTGTGGCTCCTCTCAGGAAAGCCATGTGATCGCCACACCACACGATGCGCTACCTCCCCCTCACTCTTGGTCCCTCCTGACGAAGGAGTCTAAATGGCCACGATGGTCCGAGTCTCGGGGAGGATTTTGCAGTTATTTCAACTCTTCAAAAAGACCTCAGAGAAAGAAAGCTGTGGGGCCCAGGACTTTTCCGGTCTCAGTTCTCCAGGCCAACCCTAAAAGTATACTGACCCCGTGTGGCCATATGTAGAGGTGCAACAGGGACAGAAAAAAAAAAGAGGCCTCAATTTTTTTTTTCTCCTTTACCTTAGCCAAGGGACCCCTTCAGTTCTCCCTGAGCAATCCAGTTCTGTTCCCAGTTGCAGCCCAGGACCACTGGCAAGGGACCCAGTCCCCATCAGGGCCCACTGACTCGTCCTTCTCTTGTGACTTGTCTCCACTGAGCTGTTCCAGGACCACGATTTCCCAGGTTTACCTGAGTTCATCTAGGAGACGGACAGCTGTTTGATGGAGCGGCAGTTGTGTGGTGAGCTCAAAGGACAAGACGGTTTTGACAGGCTGGGAGGGGGTGGTGTCTGTGTCTCACTCATCTTCAGGTCTCCCTGAGAGCTACGTTCCCCAAATAGAGAATGTTCCATTTAGTAACAAGGAATAGGCATATGTATGCATTCCTGGATTGTAGGTGTCAGCTGGGCCTGAGCAGAGGCAAGTTGACAGAGAGCACGCAGGAGGGCCGAGAAGCCAGTTGCTTCTCAACAAGGGTTTCAGTTAGGCCGAGCACTGAATTAAGTGTTCTAGAGGCGTGGTCCCCCATTCCACCACAACCCCGGGGCCCAGAGTGTCCTTCCTGAGGCTCTGTCTTCTCCACCAACACTGATATTCTTTAAGGTCTTACTCCAATGTCACATCCTTCCCTGACCCAGGAGCAGACATCTGGCTGAGAAGCAGTCAGCATCCTTGCCAGGAATTAGGATGGTAAGCAATGGAGGACGTTGCCCTTCGGGAGCTTCCTTCGTCCTGGGAAAGGCTGCTGCTAATCCAGAAATGCAGAAGCGGCTTCAGGATAATTAAGGTGAGAAGTCATGAGTGACTAGACAGACACAGGGAGTCACTGAAGCTGTCACTCTGCGGGGATCATGGGCCTTGAATGGCCTGTTCATGCAGTACCAGGTCTAGAACTCAGGGTTTTCACTGTGTTAGGCAAATGTTCTGCCAACCAAAGCCTCATACTTTGCATTCTTAATAATGTCCTGGGTAGGTTTGCCAGATCTAGCAAATGAAAATATTGCAGAAGATACCCTTATTTTCAAACTGTCCTCTGTCTGAAGTTCAAGTAGCCCACTGTGAGGATTCCAGGGCCCTCGAGTTCCGAGAACAAGCCCTGTGGCCTGTTGTGTGTATGTGCTCAATAAACACAAAGGGCTGTTTTACCAGACCATGAGTGGCACTCTGGTACTGCCGTGTGGACGCCACAGTCTGCACACACAGGGCCCACGGATACTGCCGTGGGGATACCACAGTCTGCACACACAGGGCTCACAGAAGGGGCATGCTGACTGGTACAGCCTCTATCAATACATCCCGTCTTGAAAGAACAGAGGCTGAGGAGATGACTCCGTGGGTAAAATGCTAGTTGTTCCAGCATTAGGACTTGAGTCCAGATCCCAAACACTCACATGAAAAGCTTGACATTCGGGTACAGAGACAGGTAGATACCAGAACTCACTGGCCAGCCTAGCTAATCACTGAACTCCATGTTCAGGGAGAGACTGTCTCAAAAACTAAACAGACACCCAACACTAACCTCTCTGGCCCCTACACACACACACACACACACACACACACACACACACACACGTGCATATGCCCCTCACACACAGCAAGAGAGAGAGAGAGAGAGAGAGAGAGAGAGAAAGAGAGAGAGAGAGAGAGAGAAAAGAAAAGAAAACGTCAGTGTGGTGAATATGGAATCATACAGAAACTGGCTGTTCCTCAGTCACGTGTGCAGGCCATAAATGGAAGCCCTTCCTGTCTCCCTTCTGAGCACCCTGCCTGCCCTGTTCCCCCCGGCAGGCTCTCTCTCCTAACCTCTCCTCTGTTGGAACCATGCTGCTGGCACCTAAGTGCTTGTTCCATGAGTGAGTGGCATGAAAAGTTGTATTGAGCCTGAGGAATCCATGTCTAGCTTCTGCGGGACCGAAGTCCGAGGAAGCGGGCCTCAGGTCAGAAATGAGTCGCATATGTCTGAAGAGCAGCCACGGAGACTCAGATCAGAGCTCCCATCTCCTACAGCGAATGTTGGGTTTGGACCCGCACCCACATTGTCCCCCAGAGGGTGAGCGAACCCTCAGGGCGCAGCCCCTTCCAGGACTGGAGATGGAGCCCTGGAAAGCGTGAAGTTCAACTGTCCCCCAAGTCCCCCAAGCCCCATGAATAAGCTCAGTCTTCGCTCCAGTTCATGAAAGGGAACACTGTCCCAAACCGCGCTGGTTCCTGCTGCTCTCAACCCCAAAGGCTGTGTTGCTGGGTTGCTGGATGACCTTCTTTGAGCTCTCACAAGGACAAGGAAAGTCTCTGTGTGCGGTGTTTGACTTCTGGGTGGGTTTTGGGGCTGTTGAAAAGTTTGCATTTACTTGTGAATTGCCTGTCTGTGTTTGTGAGTGGAGGAGGGCAAAGACTTGAAGGGTCAGAACTGTTTTTAGTTTCTGTGTAAGTTTCTCCAGTGCTTAACATTCATTGAGTATCCCATATTTATTTCTGGGCCGTTACATCATTGTTTGGCACATTTTATAACCTGAGGAATAGAGAGCCTTCCTTCATGTAACAAACAGGACCTGAGGGAGAGACATCGTGTGACAGCCCTGGATGTTAGAACATGAACCCGGATGAAGCCCGCTTAGCTCTGAGGAGGAACACAGGAACATTGTGTGTAACAGCGACGACAATGAATCCAAGGCAGAAACTCATTTCCTGTAAGCAAAAGAAACCTGTGACAGATTTATTTCATAGATCAAAAGCAAAATTAGATGTAAAATGCAAGAAAAAGAAAAGAGAGGGCCAGAGATGGTTCAGTGTTGAAAGGCTCTTGCTGCAAGTCAAATGCCCTGAGTTCAATCCCCAGAACTCACACAGAGGTGAGGAGAACATGAAGTCCACAACATTGTCCTCTGACCTCCAGACATGAGTCACGCGCGCGCACACACACACAGAGCACGCACATGTGTGTGCACGCACATGAGCATTGCATTTCCTTGGGTCCACTGCTGCTTAGCTGGGATTTGGATGCTGTGTCCTTGACAGGGGGTGGAGCATCAAAGCAGAGGGTTCCAGTGGTTTATGAGTTCTTCAGAAGGCCTTGGGAGTAGACTACGCTGTTTTTGTGACAGAAGCCTCGTTACTTCTGGGAGGACACCTCCAGCTCTATGCAGGCCTACACAGGACTTTCATAAAATTCTCAAGAGTAAGTAAATGTAATCACCTTAAATTTTAAAAAAAAGGTACAAGTTAAATAAATTTTATCATATCTTCAGCATAAACTAGCAAAGACCTTTTAAAATGTGGTAGTAATTAGTTTAAGGAGTGATGTGGGATGTCCTTCTGTATGTATATGTGTGTGTGTTGCTACTTCTAGATACAAAGAAGACATTGTAATAAGCTGGGCCTGATAGGGTACACCTGAAATCCAGGGCTTTAGAGGCTGTGACCAAAGGGTCATGAGCTTGAGGCCAGCATGGGTTATCCAGTGAGACTGTCTCCAAACACACACACACACAGACACACACGCGCATGTGTGCACGCACACACACACACATGCACATGCACAGAGAGAGAGGGGGAGATCACAAAAGAACATGTACAATTGATATACTGTTAAAAATCAAAAGTAGACTTTTAGGACTGGGGTATAACTTCCCTAGCGTGTGTGGAGGCCCTTAAATCTATCACCAGCACTGAAAAGGTAAAAAGTAGATTTCAAAAGAGTACACAAAGGAGTCCTGGGGAAGACAGCAGAATGAACTTCTCCAAGCCCCATGTAGATAATGAAATGAGCTTTTCTTTGCTTGCTTTGTGACTGTAGCCCAGAATGGCCTCAATCCCCCTGCCTCAGCTTCCCACATGCTGGAATTATAAGCATGTATCAACCATTCCCATCTTCAAGGGATATTTGTAAAAGTATATACCTGCAAAAAAATTAGATAAAATAAATAAATAAATTTTATAAAATATATATAATATTTAATAAATTTTATTAAATATATATAATAAGTGCCAGGTATGGTGGCACACATCTGTAATCTCTGCACTTGAGAGGAAGAGTCAGGAAGATCAGGAATTCAAAGCCAGCGTGGCTTACATGTGACCCTGTCTCAAACTAAACAAAATAAGATAAAATGCGGGTGTACATAGTGAATGATCCACACAGAGAGTCCCAGCATGCCACTGGAGGCAGACCCCAGGTGAGGGTCGCACACAAGCACGGAGAATGGAGGACAGCCAGCGGTGTAGGCAAGTCAGAAAACCTCAAGGAAAGGCTGCTTCTGTAGGTGAAATTGGATGGGCATGGCGGCACGCCCTTAATCCCAGCACCAGGGGTGGGGAAGGCAGAGGGATTTAGGAGTTGCTGGCAGCTGGTTTACACAGCAAGTTAAAACAAACAAACAAACAAAACCAGCTCTCAAAATGACGACGTTCAGAACAACTGATGCTTGAGTTTGTAGGGTGCTACAGTCAACTGGCCCAGCTAATCAGATGGAAATAGTAATGACAGGAGCTACACAGAGGAGAAAGAAAAACTACTAACAACTCCCTCTAAAATAAAACGAAAGCCACCAGAGGAGGAAAAGGCATATTAACTAAGGTCCAGTCAGGAACCCCAGACCTCCCGCCCACCGGCCCAGGGCTAAGATGTCCACGTTGAGATGTCCACGGTGGCCATGGGCACAGTCATGGCTCTCTGAGTGGCAGAGAAGGCGAGGTGGTGCACAGATGATGAACCAGCTGGAAATTCCTAAATGTACTTAAACTCCACCCTCTAGAATGCCAGGGAAGATCATCGAGGAAAAGGTGACTCAGAAAGAGGGGGAGGAGCATTGGGGAATTGGCGGAACGAACCTGGCCCCTAGAGAACCGTTCTTGGACTCAGCTGGCTAAGAGGAGCCCGCCACAACTAAGGATGGTTCTGCGGGTGGTGCCTCTCCAGCGCCCTCTACTGCCAAGATTTAACATGGTGCTCCTTAGCACAGCCTTCTGGATCCAGCGACAACAGGAGATTTATCATTCAATCAAGAGTGGTGCAGAAAATTCAGGAAAGTTATATATGAACATGTGCAGACGTTTTCTCGTACTTATTCTATAAACAGTATAATGCAACCATTTACATAGCAATTAGTTTATATTGTACTGTATGACATAAAGTCATTTGCAAACACTGTAACCTTTTGTAAAAGGGATTTGAGCATCTGCAGATTTTGATATCGAAAATCTGGTATGGCGGGGACAGAGGGTCTCACAATCGGTTGGCTACAGACACTAAGAGATGGCTCTGCTTCTAAGGCCCAACATCATTTTCACAGAGCAGGGAGTAAAGGGTAGATCTGGAGCTAAGGGGCTTTGAATAAAAATAGGTACAATATCTTCTAGGTGAATAGAAAATGAGGTAAGATCCATAATATCCTTGGCACAGGCCTTGTTGGACAAATGAGTTCAGTGGTAGTCACTATAATGGCTGATTTCTTAGCCAAGGTCCTTCTTCTTTCTGCTCTTTGGGCAGCTGAACGGGTTCTCAGAGAAGACAATGGCAGTTGACTGTTGGATTCTCTGGAAGGCCGCTGGAGTTTGACTGGGGTGTACACACGGCAGTTAGTCCTGTGGGTGGTCTGGAGGCAATGCCACAGTGGAGGGGACTTCATGCGGGACTGTCACCAGCAGAGTATTTGTGATAGTCCAGGAGAGAATTAGCAGGCCTGAACGAGTGATGGAGAGTGGAGAGGAGCTAACTCTGAGCCACTCCCAAAGAAGTCACTCAGGTTCCAGCCCCACCATCCTTAGCCCTGACAAGGAGTGACCCAGCTGGCTTGAAAGGAGCTGGGCCTTAAAGGGCGATGACCTTTCTACAGAGTCCCTTATTAGTCGAGAAACTTTGGGCTGTGTGACAGGAACTCACTAGCAACTGCTTAAACACTCAACATGAGTTAGGAGTTCTAGAATTGCTTGTTCAATGGCTCAAAAGGATCTATGAAGATAATGCATGTTTATGTTTTATCAGGGCACATCTAAATTGGCACCCCACTTTGGAAAACTGTCTAGATTCTCTAATGGTGATCATAGTCATACCCAGAGACCCAGCAATTCTGCTTCTAGGCACATCCAAGCATTCCACATAGGAGAAATCACTCGCAGAATCACTATTTTTAATAGCATGAGTTAGGAAACTGTCTACATGCCTGTCAATAATCAAAATGGATAAATTACAGCATAGCCTCCAAATAAAATTGTATTCGGCAGTGAGAATGAGTGATCTATAGTGATAGGAATCGTGGATGAATCTCACGAACACATTTAAAGAAAAACACTAGCTATAGAAGTGTGCTTTATGTTCGGTGAAGGGCTGTGTCCACCAGAACCAGCCAGGTTCCCTAAGGCAGGAAAGACCATCTCCGATGTCAGATGTTAAGGCAGTGTCTGTCCCTGTGCATAGTGAAGAGAAGATGCTCGTGACAGGGGGTTTTACCTGTGACCTTTCATGATGCTGCACTTGCAGTTTACTGCGTGAAGGAGTAAGTCACAAACAATCCCACACCAGTTTGGAATTATAATTAATAGAATGGTTATTTATTTAAAGGGGAAGAACTTACAGATCACCGTCCCAGACAACAGCCCTCTACAAAATCAGGAAGGGAGCCTAGTCGCCGGAAGCGGAGCTGGAACCCAGAGATCCAGTGGAGGGAAGTGGCAGCGTTTTTTAAAGAGATAGACCATGCCCCAATGGGCTGGTATTTCAGCGGCTATTGGCTGAAGGAGCAGAAGGAGCTCCCGCAACAGTCTATGAAATTATGCCATCACCGCCTGAGGCGCGGTGCTGCCTAATGTGCTCACCGTCATTTTCCCCCCGCCCCCCAAAAGCAGCATTTCTCTAAGTTACCGGACTCTTCTTTAGAACCCCTGCAGCCTGACATCTTCCTGTCCATCCTCCTGCAGCTCAGTATGAGGCAATGCTGCTCTGCAGAGGCCTATGATCTCTTTCTGCCTCGACCCTTCGCTCCTGATTATGATTTTATGACCCCCACCATCCTAATAGCTGCTTTCTCTTTTCCTCTCTTGTTCTCCACAGCTTTTTGCAATCTTTGTATTTGCAACATGTGGTGGCTATTCAGGAGGCCTGCGGCTGAGTGTGGACTGTGTTAACAAGACCTCAGCATCGACAAAGCCTTTGCCTACCCTTTCAGGTAAGGAATGGGAGGCTTGAATCCTGTGGTTTCTGGGAGAAAAATGAAGGCTTTGAAGGGCTTCTGGGTAGGAAGAAATTCTGCTTGAAGCCACAGAATGTCATGACTAGAGTGTCCACCCGCCACTCCACACTGGGAGGATTTGCTCACTGTACCGTTAATCCAGTATTGATTGTTCTCCAATTAAAGCCTCCCATTATGGCCCGGTGTTTGGGACTATCAACAGAGAGACTCCACTTATATAATTATTTTCTCCAACTTTAAGATTCCTCACATTCTATCTAGATTTGTAGGTTACATATAATTTTATATTGACTGTGCACTTCTGGCTGACAACATTTTCATGATACTAATATCTAATACTGTCTCTGTGTACCAGGTAAATCTGCTTAGATGAGTACCTGTCCAACCTCATTTCCTCATCCCAGTGACACTTAGAAGGAAGTCCCCTTACCATCATCAGTTACATCCTGGGTATTGACAGATAAGTTCATTTCCCCTTACACCTTCTCTGCTACCAAGGGGCAGAGGCAGTGTAAGCCAGTGTTACAGCTCCGGAGAGGCAAAGGGACACCTCTGGAGGCTAGAGCTGCAAGAGGAAAGTTCTGGAGGGAAAGGCATCCTGACTTGTTGGAAAGTCAAGCTTGACTCATTGGGAAGTCAGGCTATACCTGAAGCTGGGGTGTGGTGGGGGATGGTCTACCCGCACAGTGCATAGCAATCCTGCTCCTCTCCCAGAGAGAGCAGTTACAGCTGAGTTCTGCTCTGTTCCCCTAAGGGAATGTTCCAGCAGAGCTGTTCATTTCTTCTCCTCTGCTCAGCTCTTGGCCAAAGATGCTACTTCTGCTTCACTCTGCTAAAGGGAAGCCTCTGCAGAAATGTGGCACTCTCCTTTGGCTCCCCGGAAAAGTTGTTATTTTTTCCTTTTCAACTCCCCTAAGGGAACATGTGAGGAAAGGTTCTTCTTTGTTTTCTGCTCAGACCCCCTAAGGAAACATACCAGCCAAGGTCCTTTTCTGAGCCTATGAAAGAAGATCTTCACCCAAAACCCTTTTAAGAAAGAGATTTATTTGGGAAGCAAGAGCCCAGGAGAGTGTCTGCCTCTGCCAGTGTAGGAAAGGACAGTCAGTAACTGAACAGGCAGAAAGACTTGCATGGGGCTTCTTAGGGGTGGATTTTTTAGGTAGAAGATTTTTCTTTTCAGGGATTGGTCACATTTCCTGCTCAGGGATTGATTGGTTTAGTTGGTCAGGGGCAGAGTTGACTCTGGTTTTAGGGCCAAATTTTGTTTCATTTACAGATCCTTTTTAGCCTTTTGGCTCTGTTTTCAAGGCTAAGGCATATTTCTTTTATAGGTTCTGATTCTAGAACCAACCTGTATTTCTTTGGCTGTTTTCACAGACACGGTGTGTTTCTTAGGTTCTGTGTTCTGGGCTAAAGTGTTTCTTTTACTGGCTCTTGTTTCAGGGCCAGGGTGAGTTTCTTTCAGGAGCTCTGGTTTCAGGGCCAGAGTGGGTTTCTTTGATTGGTCCTTTTACCCTATAGGCAGAGTTTTAGTCTACCTAGCTTGAAAGAAATTCATATCTCTATTACTATTCTTAACTTGATAAAACAACTATTTCAACCTCTTTATCAATTCAATATCTGTTCATACCTATAGATTGATTGCCAGAAACCCTTCAGAGCTTGTTCCCAACCTCACATCTCATGACTCTGATCCAGAGACCTAATATGGACTAACTTCATTAAATTTTGAAATAATTTATTCCTGTAAGGCTCCCATATAATTGACATCAAGTAACTTGGAGAGGAGGTGTTAAAAAACTTTCAACAGTGTTTTGGTGTGTTATCAATATGCGATCTATTCATTTCATTGTAACATTATCCTCTGTGGACCTGATAGTGGTTCTATAATTACAAAGAAAGTAAAAATAAACCTTTACAAGTTTTTTTTTTTGTTGGTAAGCAGGTAAGTGCAATATTTTCCAAAAACATTCTCATGGACCCTGATAAGACTATCACTAAAGGAAAGGGAAGTGAAGGAAGAGAAGGGGGAAGAGAAAGACAAAAAAAGAAAAGAAGATGGGAGAAAGAATTTAGGAGTAAAATGGAACAAACTCAAGAAATCCTTTTTAGTACTTCATCTTGCTAATGTGCATTTTGAATCATCAAGACACCCATTGTTTCCCAAACATATTCCCCATGGAAATTCTTTTCTTCCCTATCCAGTAACTCAGAGGATTCACAAATTGTAGAGCAGATCTTTAATATATCAGCCTCATAAACAGTCTAAAACAAATGTGTTTTTATTATGGGCAATGAAGCATAAGAAGTGATGTCTTTGCATCTGACATGGCGTTCAGATGCCCCCTGCTCAGAGTACAAAGCTCAGGTCTGCTAAGCACGTCTCCCTGGGGATTCACTGTCAATGTCTGTGCTGTGCTGGTAAAGAAGAATGTGAGGAAGATGACTCTTCCAGAAGTTCTGTATAAAACCCTTGTCTTCTGGAGTGGAAATCAAGCCAATGCCTGTTCATTGACCAGTGTTCACTGCCTCAAATCTAGAGGACCAGATGAGAATGCCAACAGCCAGGAAGTGGGACTGGGATGCTCAATAACTTTATTCCTGGTCTCATAATGTCTGCTTTGCTTCCACAATGATCTCTGAACAGGCACTCATAGAGGTGGATAACTGCAAGGTCCACCCTTTAAGGCAGTGGTTCTCAACCATCCTATGCTTTCACCCTTTAATACAGTTCCTCATGCTGTGGTGATCCCCAACCATAAAATTATTCTTGTTACTACTTCACAACTCTAATTTTGCTACTGTTATTAGTCATAGTGTAAACATCTGACATGCAGGATGTCAAATATGTGAAAGGGTCATTCGACCCCCAAAGGGGTCTTGACTTTTCCGTTTTCTTCCTGACTGAAGCATCATGCATGTGGCCACATGAAGGGCATCTGGAGAAATGGGGTGAAGTTGGTGGTGTTTTTATCTTGCTCTTTTAAGTATTAGTCCCTTATTTGAAAGATTTTGACTGGGTTTCTGACACAAAATTGCATAACCATTGTTTTTTAACCCAGAATTTTCTTTCAAACACTATCTTATTCAGGAGTTCATATGTTATTGGAAGGAGGGCTGCTTATTGGTTCTCGCTGCCTGGTTTCCAGCCGCCCGGCTAGCTTAGCCCAAAATAACCACACAGAAACTGTATTAATTATATCACTGCTTGGCCCATTAGCCCTACCTTCTTATTGGCTAACTCTTACATTCTAAGTTAACCCATCACCATTAATCTGTGCATCACTATGAGGTCATGGCCTACCAGCAAAGTTTCAGTGCATCTATCTCCAGTGGTGGCTCCATGGCATCTCCCGGAATCTGCCTTCTTCCTCCCAGCCTTCTGTGTAGTTTCCCCGCCTACCTAAGTTCTGTCCTATCAACAGGCCACTGCAGTTTCTTTATTCATTAATGGTAATCACAGCACACAGAGGGAACTCCCACACCAATATGCAAAGCAGATCAAAGACTCTGAAAATATGGAAGCCGAGAAGGAATAAGCCTGAAATACCCACCCATGAGCTATGTGAGCTCCCCTATTCTTGACAGAGAAGAAAAGAAAGCTTTGCCTCTCTGTTTACCATGCCCACACATTTACTGCTCATCCAGCTCCCACAGAACACCTTGTACTGTGCCCCCAGTAATATCCATCCATCTAGGAGAAGTGTTGGGCTTGCAATTTAAGCTCCACATTTGGATACGGTGAAATGCCATGCCTTTCTCTTGTGGAGAATGTTCTCGAGACTAAGCAAGAATTTGTAGACATATTGTGTGTATGTGAAACTCCATAAGCCACCGTCAGTGATCTGATAGCAATCCTTGAATTATGATGGGAGCCTTCAGTACCTTCTAGCTGTTCGGTTTAATTCACAAACACAATGAAGATGTAAACTCAAGCACTGAGTCATTGAAACAAAAAGAGATAAGAAATAAGTTACGGATGGCAGGTCGACAGGGACTTCTCACCTGGTTGTCAGAAGAGGACTTCAGTTAACATGATAATGTCAATTAGAACATCTAGATAACTCACAAAGACTCAAATGCTGCTTCTAGTAAATGTACCAAAGTATGTGCTTCCTCTACACCACCATCTGTGTATGTTTTGTTTATACTGATGGCAGAGAGGATTGCTATTCGGCAGTATGTCCTTTTATCGTAGAACTAAGACATCTGCCACCTGACCTTCATTTTGGCCTGTGACTAAAACCAACAAGTGGTACTTAAAACTGTTCTCCCGGCTCCTGTAATGTGTTATTTTGGCATGAACTTGCTTGACTTTGAGGGGTGGGAGGTGAGTTCTGCGTCTCAGATTCTTAGTATGTCCCTTAGACGCTGAGGTGCAAAGCAGGGCTGCTCATTTTAAGGTACCTAATATATTCGAGGAACACCCACCCGAAGAATGCACACGCTTTGGGCTGACAACTGAATGCAGCACGAAGGAGGTCAGGACTGCTTTTCATGGGCTGTGGTAGGTGGGGCAAGCAAGCAAATGAGAAACAAAACAGTTTATACATCTAGAACATCCATGGAGTGAATCCCTAGACAGCCATTAAAAACATTTAACGATGTGTGAGAAGCGCCCTGAACAAATACAAGGCCCCGTCAGTGATTACTTGAGTTGGTTTTCATTCTAACTTGTTGGAGGAGAAACCACCATTTGCCTCATATTTAACCTGTCCCTTCCTCATTCCTGGCTGGACTTCCAAGTGAGTACAAGCCTGGACCGTCCTTAAGTTGTTTCCTCTAGCTATAGGAACTTGCCTGGCTGATAAGGATGGTAGGCAAAAACACAAAGAAGTTAACATTTCCCGGAGTAGCCCTCACCTAGTGGCAGCTGTGAGGAGGGCCTCTCATGTGGCACAACTATAAAGCATGTTCCATACTACAGATTTTCTCGGTGATACCCAGCGGGGGAGCTGGTATTTCACGGTTAATGAAAACCTAATCATTACATGGCTTTTTATCATCTTCTTTCCTTCCCAATCCCAGTATAGCATTGCTCTTTTCCTGTTTTTAGAAATAAGTCTTCCAAAAATAAGTTGTCCTTAACTCTTCATCTCAGAATCTATGTATTTGATGCTTTTGTGTCATGGTGAGCAGCCGGGTACTGGTGACTTACAGGGGGACAGATGCCTTTGGGCCAGCGTTTCACGCAGCCCTGGTCATCTTCCCACCACCAAGAGCTCTGCCATTTTTTTTTTTTTTACTAACCATGATTATCCAGACCTTGTGAAGTCTGTCTGTCAAACAGACAGTGGTACTTCCCACTGTATCACTCCCAGTGTCGACTGAGATGTACAGGCAGAATGTTGAAACAAGACCTGACATTCAATATGTTTCCCTCTAATATATTATTTGCTCTTTCTTCATCAAATCAGGGTAGTTGGGAATTAGCTAGAGAGACGAAAAGATAACTGATTAGCAAAGGTGTCCTTGAAGCAGCAACGATCCGGAGACCATAGTTTTCCTTCTTCTTATATGCAAACATTAGAAGAACTGCATATTTAATTGTCTCATAACAATTAACTTGCTTTTGAAGTTCCGGTGTTCTTAGGAGGGATTATTATAGGGTTTTTGTTTGCCATCCTTACCCCAGACTGACAGAATGGGGAACTCTGTCACATGAACATGGTATTGGGGAAATTATTTATTTATCGACACTGGGGCAGGAGAGGGAGATTCACCGTGAGCCCTAAGATCAAAGGATGGAACATTCACTGTAAAGAAAAGGGAAGCAGACTGCTCAGTTGGCACTGATGGAACAGGATCTTTTCCCTTCTCTGTCTGTGGTTCCCCTTCCTTTTTGTAACATTTGAATAAGTGCCACTAAACAGAAAGGCCATGTAATTTGGGTTTTTATACAGTATTAGCAGCTTCGCCAGAGCTGAGGTGGGAGGAGAGCCTTTTCTTAAGATCCATATGCAGAGGCAGTGGAGATAAACTCTTCTTTCTTTCCCTACCATTGAGCCAGTGGGGGAAAAACAGGTCATTAGGCTGCAGTGTTTTGCATCTTGAGTTCCTGAAATGCTGTGTCTGCACTTGGTGCTTTGTTTTTATTTCTCATTACCAAATGCTTGCGCTCTGTTTGGGGAACGCTTCAGAAATTTCCAGTCTATAACATCTCATTTTAACATTGCACCTTAAACTGAAATTTTTTTATGATAAGATTTGGTGCTGCCAGCCCCAAGGAGTTTCGATCCTGAAGTCAAGGCCTACAGGCCCAAGGCAAACCCCAAGCCAAAGCGCTGCTTTCAAATCCAAGTTCTGCTGTCTAGTAGATAAGAAGTTACAAGCGCTTGGTCTGAGAGTTGAGATGGTGCTGGGCCTTTATCTCCCATTTGAAAATGAAGTCGTAATATCCTCTTTACAGTCTGCCAGTGACCATCACCTAGGTAATAACATCAACCATGTGGACTAGCGTATCACAAAGCACGCTGTTGGTGTTGGTGTTGTTACCAGTGAAGTCTTGTGCGAGAACTGGGCGCTAAGGTTCACTTAGACAGCAGAAACAAGGCAGAGAGCACTGTTTCACAGTGAACTGTAGAGAATATTGTAGAGATCTCAGAAAATGATACAGACATTCATGCTGGCCGACAGCATGGGAGGGGTCAGATGGGAAGAAGCTGAGTGAACGGCAGAGTAAGCTACGTTAGTTAATCAATACCAGGGCTCTCCTGCCAGCCTATAAAGCTTCCATGGTGGACCTGCTGCAGCTTCCCTCGAAGGAGAGCTGTGGTGAGAAATCGGGTGGCTGTCTTGCTTTGGATTTCTGCCAACACGCAGTGAGACAAATATCTGAGTGCAAGTTGTTTTCTTGGCAGAGGCTCATGAAAAGTTCCTAAGAAGGAAAGAACATGAGACTGGGGACAGAAAGGTGGCCACCATGGGCAGCTCGGGGACCTGAGATTCCATAAAACAGTGAACTAGACATCTCAACAGGGCTTGGATCATACCGGTGATAGAGTCTCAGTGACAATCTAATCACTTCTGTTAGTTACTGGTCAAAAGCCAGGCCTGCAGGTCCTTGTTCCATCTGCTGTTCAGGGAAGCCACCAGTCAGAGACTGAGTACATCGAAAAGGTATCACATTGTATCCTGTCTCGAAAAAAAAAAAACAAAAAAAACAAACAAACAAAAAAAAAAGGTATCACATTGTAGTAGGAAGCTGCTTGTTCCTTCCCAGCTGCCCTGACTCAAATTAACCACACAGAAGCTGTATTAGTTAGTCACTGCTTGGCCAATCACTTACGTGTGTTGCTAATTAGCTCTTACATCTAGAATTCACCCATTTTCATTATTTTATATTTTACCATGAGGCTCGTAGCCTACTGGCAAGGTTCTAACTGGCAGCTAGCATTTACCCGATGTGTTGATATAATTATACATGAGCGCAGACCTGAAAGATACGAGGAAGGCTCTTTGAAGCCAGCTGAGCCACATAGTGCAGGGGACGTGATGCAGGGGAGTAGATGGGCCTGGTGTCTGATGTGGACGAGAGCTGGGAACAAGCAGAGAAATGTGTGCTTGCTTGACTGGGAGGCAAACAGCAAGAGATGAGGCAGAAGCAAAGGCTGGCTTGAAAAGTTCAGAGTTTATGCTGATTGAAATGGGGTCAAGGGTGGGAGGGGTGAGTGGGTCTGGCTGTGCAAGCAGATGGTAAACTGATCCACTCCTTAGTTTTCCACCACCTAGAGTCAGGGACAGTGAGGAAGACTGTTGCGGGAGCTCCTTCCGCTCCTTCAGCCAATAGCTGCTGAGATACCAGCCCAGTGAGGCGTGGTCTCTCCTTCTATAAAAAAGCAGCAACTGCCCTCCACTCGCTCTCTGGCTTCTGGCTCTGCTTCTGGCGGTGACTAGGCTTCCTTCCTGATTTCACAGAGGGCTGTTGGCTGGGACGGTGATCTGTAAGTTTTTCCCCTTTAAATAAATAACCATTCTATTAATCATAATTCCAAACTGGTGTGGGATTGTTTGTGACTTATGCCTTCATCTGGCGCCCAACATGGGGCTCGAACCCACGACCCTGGGATTAAGAGTCCTATGCTCTACTGACTGAGCTAGCCTGGCAGACTGCGCGGACCCCCACCCGTTTACCTCTTAACGGTTTCAGGCCCTCTTGAACTCTCTCTTCAAAGTTCTTTTCAACTTTCCCTTATGGTACTTGTTGACTATTGGTCTTGTGCCGTGCTGGTATTTAGCCTTAGATGGGGTTTACCACCTGCTTTGGGCTGCATTCCCAAGCAACCCTACTCCAGGAAGACCCGGGCGCTGCTACCTCTTTTTCCTCTACCTCTTTTTCCTCTACCTCTTTTTCCTCTACCTCTTTTCCTCTACCTCTTTTTCCCCTACCTCTTTTTCCTCTACCTACATGTTACTTGTCACAGTTCATTATGGAAAAGAGAACTCACTTCAGGTAGCTTGGTTTTGAAAAGATCAATATATTTCGAGGCCAGCCTGGTCTACAAGAGCTAGTTCCAGGACAGGCTCTAAAGCTACAGAGAAACCCTGTCTCAAAAAACAAAAAAAAAAAAAAAAAAAAAAAAGATCAATATAGGAAGTAACTTGCAGTAATTATTTGATCAATGAGCCTTACAGATGTGATGGATTAAACCATGTGAGAGGACAACCTACAAAGGAGGTATCAATTATTTTGGTTTATAGTTTCAGTCTTTGGCTGGCTGGCCTCTTCCTTTGGGCCTGAGTGGATGTTGTCTAGCAGAATCTTGAGCTATGAAGCTCCTCACCTCATGGTAGCTGGGAAGCAGAGAAGTAGCAAGGGATTAGGGCAACAAAGGTGAGCCCCAGTGACACACTGCCCCCAGCTAGGGTCCGCTCCTTAGTTTCCACCACCTCTTTAAGTACTGTCACCTGGTGGGCAGCAAACTTTAAGCACATGAACCTATAGGGAACACAGCATATTCAAACGATAGCAATCAGAATCAGGCTCTTCAAGCATCCAGAAACCAGCAGCTAGAGAAGAAACCAGCAGCTAGAGAGAGGAGTCACAGCCACCCCTAAGGCTAGAGTAGGGCTTGACAAATCAAAGCCTAAGAGCAAAATCCCTCTGGTCCCACTTCTTTTAACTTGACACACTCTGAGAATGGTTTGTATTTTCAATTGATTATTTTTTAAATGTTGCTTAAGTATCAATTTAACAGACACTACAGTCACCTAGGAGACAAATCTCCGGGCACATCTGTGAGGGACTGGACAGACTAAAGTGAGCCTCTGGGAATGACTGACAGAGATGATCTTGATTAAACTAACTGAGGACACTGTGGGTGGCACCATCCCCTAGCTGGGTATCCTGGACTGTGTAAATGAAGAATTCATCACTCGCTTGTCCTTGATTGTAGAAGCAATGTGACCAGATGCTTTAAGTTCCTGGAGCTTTGACTTCCAGGACAAGATGGACTGTAGCCTTGTGACCCCAAACAACGTTTCTCCTAGCTTGCTTCTCTCAGATGTTTTAATACCACATGAGTAAAAGACACTCAGACAACCCTAAATACCTATCAGTCAGTCTCAATTTTGCCATTCAGACTATAAAGCCTAGACCATTTAATATCTGACCTTTATTAGTGGTCTCTGGGCAAGGCTCATATAAACAGGCCCTAGTAGTCTCCATTTGCACGCAGGATTAGGCCTGTCTGGTTGAATTTGTGTCTATAGCAATAAGAAACTCCAAGAAGGGAGAGATACAGGGGGAAGTGAAGGCGTTTTTGGCGATGCTCCTAGGTTAATGAGAGACAGGGGAAACTCCTGGCCTTGTGTTGCTCCTGACCTCCAGATTGCCAGGCTGCCACCAGAGCTTTCTCTGGTTGACATCATTGGAAGCCAGTTAGGTGGGAACACACTCTGATACGTGATGCAAACAAACAGGTGTCGACAGGCAGATTCTCTGTCTAAACCTCCACTTCCTTTTCTAGAGGATAAGAATTTGATGAGTTGATTGAGGATTTTTTTCCTATAAGATGAATTAGTTCTCTAATTCAAGAGACAAAACTCTGGTAGTCACCAGCGACCATCAGAAGGAGCAGAAGGCAATGTATTCATGGAGTGAGACAACTCGTAAGCATCTTCCTCTCTACCATGGAGGACTGACTCTGATACCTGCCCCACTGGGGTAAAGTCTGAACAGGCTTCTAAAGATCAGGATCAAAGCTTGTTCTGGCAATGAATATAGGCTATGCAATCAAGGCAGATGTTTCTGTTGATTGTAGGAGCCAGCCATGATAAGCTAAATATGAATAGATCACCCAAAGGAAGTTCTTTACTTCCAACCATTATCACCTGCCAGAGTAGAACTCGGTCATTGGTAAGTTTAATAGAGGCCTGAGTCTTAGTAGTTTACCCTGAAGCAGGAAGGACCATAAACTAAGATTACCTAACACCACCCAAGAGCAGACCATCCAAAGGAAATGCCTAACGTTCCAACCACTGTAGATAGGATCACCTGCCAGCACACTCACCAGGACACCCCTAGACAAATGTCAGCCAATTAGGGGTCCTGAACCTCAGAAACCCCTCATCCCCACCTTTACTACTATAAAAACCCAACTCTAACTGAGCTTGGGGCTCTCTGTTTATTCCAATACATTGGACATGAGGAGAGACCAAGTTTGCAAACTTATATAAAATAAAGGCTCTTTGCTTTTACATATGGGACTCAGACTCCTTGTTGACTTTTGGGAGACTTCGTGGATTTGGGCATAACAAGTCTCCCATGGGGATGTGATGAGAAGCAGAGATTACATCAGTGTGTGGTGAGCGTGTCCTTCATAGGGTTCTCTGCCTCGCTGGGTGGGGTTTAGAGAAGCACGGGAGGAGATGCGGTGGCAAGAGCCTTATGACCTGGCTGAAGCTCCGTGGCCTGGAAGAAGACAAGCACAGCTTTTTTCTTAGTGCTTCTGCTGTGATAAACACCGCGACTGAAAGCAACATGGGAAGGACAGGGCTCGTTTCAACCTACACTTCCCAGGCCACACCCTGTCACTGAGGGAAGTGATGGCAGGAGCTCAAAGCGGGAACCTGGAGGCAGAAACTGAAGCAGAGGCTATGAAATGCTGCTTACTGGCTTGCTCCTGGCTTGTTCACTTAGCTTGCTTTCTTATAGCACCCAGGACTTCCAAGCCCAACAGTAGCACCACCCAGGGTGTTCTGGTCCCTCCCACGTCAACCACCAATCACAAAATGAACCATGGGCTTGTCCACAGGTCAATCTGGTGGGCGAGCATTTTCTCAGTTGGGGCTCCCCCTTCTTTAATAATTCTGGTTTGTGTCTAGTGGTCATCAAACTAGTCAGAACACCTTTGTTGAAATTTGTAAAAATTAAGGTCTAGTTTTCCCCTACAATTTTGTTCTTTCCAGAATAGAAAAGAGCATGGGACTTTGAGATCATCACAAAATGGTGAAGGAAGTTAACCACAGCAAGGTTCAATAAGTATCAGAGAAAGGGGCCATCACATGCATATCTGTGTAATGTATCATATCTCCTGAGAATGTAAGTGCCCACTCCAAGGTCTCATGAATCTGAGTCTCTACTTCCTTATCATCTGGAGAGAAAGAAAGATGTCCAAGCTTTCTTTCTGTCCCTTCCAAAGGAGGACTACACGTCACACGGTGTACCTTATGAAGTAAAGCCAATGCTGACTGAGTGTAGGGACCCATGTTCCCTTCGTCCCTGAACCCAATCCATCTTTGACAGAATGAGTTGCATTTTTCCAGAGGCTGAAGGGCCAAAGGTAGAGGAGGTGAGCATTCAAGATGATTGCTTGCTAGATGCACAGCTGCCAGAGCTGAATTGGAAGGGCATCGGGACCGAGAATCTCAAGGAATGGGGAACTAACACTCATATTTTCTTCCCAGTTCCCCTTCCAGAGCCATCTGTAAAAGTTCAAAGGTCTTGGACTTCAGGCTCATTCTCAGTGTGAGGCTTGGGGGCTCCCTGCCTGCACTTATCCCATAGAATGTCTGCTAAAAATGGAAACATCACCATCCCACTGCAAACCTCAGCAGCAGCATCATGGCGGACGAAGTCCAAAGCTGACATTCTAATAAACACATGCATAATTCTGAGCAGATAGCACATAGAGAGCTGCTTACCTAGAGAGGAAGAAGTAGAACTTCTGCTGGCCAAAGCCTCATATTTTACATTAATATTGATGGTCTTAAAAGCAGATTATATTTCATACAAACACTGCTTTAATATATTTACCGTGAAAAAAGCAGAAATAGAAAAAGTACCATAAATAAGCAAATGGCTGTTACCATCTTTTATTATTACACAGCCAAGTGTAGCACATATCACTGTTAGAATGAGAGGAATCTTAACACCAACAGGAAATCATAAAGCAATTTAAAGTTGTATAATTTTAATACAAATGTTTAATAAGCAAGCTGCAGCTATTAACTCGACACTCCCACATATGCTTTTGAGCATGCCCGTAGCAAAGCCTGAAGTGCTAGATGCCTTGTATCCATAGCCCAGCTTGACTTGAGGGTAAAGTCAGAAAGAGGAGATATGTGAGTTCTTTTTGTTCATGCAGGCGTGCATAGAATCATATGCATAATTGTTGGCAATTAAGTCTGGTTGGTCATTGCTCCTTAGTGTCCCAGGAACACTGTAACAGTCTGAGCATTTATTTTGACTTTGTTTCCATGGATTAACATGCAGAGACAAACTGTATTTGAAACCACACAACCAACAAATGCTTTCCACTGGCGTCACAGCCAAGTTGTTTACCATCACATCGGATTCTTGTCTGAGATCATGGGATAATCGTGAATCATCTTCATCACCATTATGATCAAAGAAAAGCTCTACGAATCATTTTAGTGCATGCCATGCCATGATCTGTGCAAGGAGATCACATACATCACCGTCTTTTGTGCCAATGGTACCACGATGGGCTAGCTGTTCTGAACCATTCATCGGGTATGGAGCTGATGCTCGTGGAGGATGAACATCTTGCCCAAACTCGCGTAGTTAATAAGCACGGAAGCAAGTTTTGAGCAGATGTGCTTAGCTCACCCAAAGCATCCAGAGACCGTATTACTGGTCACTAGTGTGTTATAAAGAGATGCCATCAGCTGGCAGAGCCTCCTGAACCTTGCTTCCAAGTTTGCGGCCTGCTGTCCTCAACAGATAGGTGACACATGCCAGGAGGCCCCGGGGAATGGCTCAGAGCAACTGTGTTCCTTAGGACTAAGAATTACGGGTGTTTGTTTTCTAATTGATTTCCTGAGCCAAGCAAGAAACCCTGAAGGAAAAACAGCTCCTGTCTGGAGGGGAAATGATTACTCTTTTCCCTTTTGCAGCTGGCTGGCAATGATTGAGCTGTTGTTGATGTAGCTTCATTTAGAGGATTCTGCACTGCTTTGGTGCACGTCAGTTAGACTGGGTCTGGAGGAGTTACACAGATGAAGGGTTTCTAAATGCAAGGGCTTTGCAAGGGTTTAGGGCTGTTGCATATCATCTTTCCTTGGCAAGGGCATGGCTGGTAGAGGGAGGCAGGGGTGAGGTGAGAGTTTCCCTAGCTAATCAGGGAGCATGCGCACCTTTGAGAGCAAAGAGCCCTTAGCTGTAAAGTCCCTGAAGCTGAGCGCTGAAACACGAGAGCCGCGTTTCCACATCCAGAGCTGAGGCCACGTCCACGCCATGTTTGGTTAGCTTTTGATCTTTAAAGCTGAGCTCTGAATGATGTCCCAGAGTCTCTCCATATGTGTTTTATTTTAGTGGACATGGAGGGGATTTCATTTTCTACTGTGTCTCTACCACCTTCCATTTCATCCTCCAAACTTCTACATCCTTTTTATTGGAAACAATAGCATTTGTTTCTGCACAAAAATTTCTATTGCAAAACAATAGGAGACAGTATAACAGTCAGTGGCTGCCAGGAATGGGGAGTGGGCGGGACAAGTGAGCCAGCAGAACACAAGGGAGTGTGTGTGCATGTATGTGCATGTATTGTGCATGTGTGTGTATGCATGCATGTATGTGTGTGCATGTGTGTGTATATGTGTGCATGTGTGTGTATGCATGTGTGTATGTGTGTGCATGTATGGAAGTCAGAGGACAGCCTCAGATGTCCTCAGGTGCCACCCACATAATTTTGAGTCATGGTCTTTGCCCTGGAGCTGATGTAGCTAGGCTGACTGGGCAGTAGATTCCAGGGTGCCTGTCTCTGCCTCCCCAATGCTGAGATTATAAACACACATCACAATGCCCAGTATTTTTAATGTGGGTTCCTCATGCTTGTGATTATCTGTCCTTTACCAACTGAGCCATCTTCTCAGCCCCACAAAGGATTTTTAAGACAGTTGAAAATATGTTGTTTCATGCCATAAGGGTGTACATATGTCATAATGTGTATTTCTCCAAGTTGAACAATTTCTAAAGCTGGGAGTAAGCCTTAGTTTATAGGCTATGGACTGCAGGTGACAGTGACATCAGTTGCATCAGATATACCACTTTAGTGGAGGATGCTGACAATGGAAGGGGCTTTGCCCATGTAAGGGAGAAATGAGACATCTTTGTACACATCTCTCAACCGTGAACCTAACACTACCCAAAAATACATAAAGACTCAGGATGAGCAAAGGAGAACATTGGAGCCCTTCTGAACACTTTACAGAAGCAATCACCTTGGTAGTTTCACACTGCCTTTTTATACCCTCAATTTATGTAGAACGGTTCTGTTATAGTTATGATATTGCAAATTAATATTTGCTTATTTACAGGTTACAAGTGTTCTTTAAATCCAGAACTCTGTGCTGCCACTGTCAGTGGCCATCTCTACAACCATTGTCTTGCAGAACTGAAACTCTGAGCCCATTAGCTCCGATTCTCACTTCTCCCCAGCTTCCAGTAACTTCCATTTGACCTTCTCACTCGGAGGTTTTCATTGCATTTCATTCTTCTCTTTAATAAAGACGAAACCTTTCCCAGAAGCCGTGATGAGGGTTTCTCCTCAGGTGCCGTGGGTTGGCACAGGTTAAACACATATGTTCTAACTAAACCATCTGTCTGGAGTGTCCAGAAACTATCAGAGAGGATGCTCCACCGCGAGAAGTAGTGATCGCAGTGTGGGAACAAATGATTACACCATTTTGTAAGAGTCACGCATGCACGCTGCTGTGAGTTCATCTGAACCAGACCAGAGAGGCATTCTCTTTTCTGGCAGAGACTATAGCAAAGCAAGGAAGTGTTCCTAGGTGACCAGACAGCAACATCCCATGGGCATTATGGAGGCCTTGTCTTGGGATTCAAGTTCTAATTCTGAAACCCCTCAATAGCTGTGCTGTCATGACCAAATTCCTCCAGTTCTTCTGCTGTTGTGTGTTTCTACAGCAAGAAGATCAAAACACCAGGCTAAATCCAAGGCTGCTTCAGCCTCGCATGTGGCTTCATCCCTTTGAGGTTCTCAAATAGAGGACACTGAATTGTCATTACTGACATTAGACAATGCTGCCCAAGTATCTTTACTCGATGCTCTTCTCTTTCCATGTTTCTGGGTTAGTTTGCTTTTTCCTGTAAACACGTTTAAAAGCACCATTTTTGTAACAATGCTCCTCAGGGTATTCCTCTGTCTGTCTCTTACTGCCTAACAGACCACACCAGAGAGCAGCTCATCTTCACATGCGCATGTGAAGCAGATACTGGGAAGCAGATTCTCACTTAGCATGAATATGTTGATATGATCAATACCTTCCTAGGGCTGGTAAACGGATCTGCTGGAGAATAATGTTGTTACCCAACTTCCAGCTGACTCCACTAAACCGGACTAGGAAGCTTCACAACTGACAAGGTCATAAAGTTGGTTTGATCAATTGTATCTTTTTTGATGGGTGCAGTGAACTTTATTAATGCTGTTCTAGAGAGTAGGGCTCCCTAAGTCCCTTCCATTATCCTGGGGTCTGGGATGGAAACTGTGAGGGAGATGCTCAGTGTTGGAGACTGAGTTGGGACAGGGACTGCTCAGCAGCTGAGGGCCACTCCCTCGCTCTCCTATCCTTGCTGGGGTGGGTGGCCCAGGGTTCCTTACTCCTTGGAGGCCATGTAGGCTGTGAGGTTATCCACCCTATTGCTATAGCTGTATTCACTGTTATACCAGGAAGTGAGCTTTACAACGTCATTGAGAGTAATACCAGCCATCAAAATACTCTTCCATCAAAGGTGGAAGAGTGGGTGTCACTGTTAAAGTCACGGGAGATGGCCTGGTCCTCAGTGTAGCCAAGGATGCCCTTTAGTGGGCCTTCGGATGCCTACTTCACCACGTTCTTGATGTTATATCCACAATGGACACACTGGGGGTAGAAACATGGAAGGCCATACCAAGGAGCTTCCCATCAGCTCTGGGGTGACCTTGCCCACATCCTTGGCAGTACCAGCAGATGCAAGGATGATGTTCTACGCAGCCCCATGGCCATCTCACCACAGCTTCCCAGAGGGGCAAGCCACAGTCTTCTGGGTAGCAGTGGCAGCATTGACTATGGGCATGAGTTCTTCCATAATGCCAAAATTGTCATGGATGACTTGACCAAGGGTGCTAAGCAGTAGGTGTTGCTGACAATCTTGAGGGAATTGTCATACTTCTCATGGTCCACACCCATCACAAACATGGTGGTATCAGCAGGAGGCGTGGAAATAATGACCCTTTTGGTCCCATCCTTCAGGTGGGCTCCTGCCTTCTCCACAGTGGTAAAGAGACAAGTGGACCCCATGACATACTCAACAGCAGCATCACCCCATTTGATGTGGGCGGGATCTCGCTCCTGAAAGACGGTGATGGTCGTCCCATTGATGGCAAGGTTTCCATCCTCAGTTTTGACTGTGGCCATTGAACTTGCCATGGGTAGAGTCATACTGGTACATGTAGACCATGTAGTTGTGGTCAATGAAATGGTTATTGACGGCAACAATGTCCACTTTGCCAGACATGAAGGCAGCCTTGGTAACCAGGTGTTCAATATGACCAAATCCGTTTGCTCTGGCCTTCACCATTGTCTCAGGAACAAGGCTGCCACTGCACAAGAAGATGTGGCTATCTCTGGAACAGGGAGGAGCAGAGAGCAACCAACCGTATTCTTATTCAGAGGGCGAGTGGAAGGTCTCTGGACCCAATTGGCAAGTGTTCGTTTCACTTTTACAGACAAAATTTATTGAGTTTCTAAGGATACTGGCAATTCTAGCACTGATGTAAGCATATGAGTGTGAGTGGAAAACTAGGGGCAGAAATCAGGTATCAGCAGTTTCCCCATTTTCATTTGTGTGAATTGTTACTGTAAATGCAAGATATAAAGCATTAATGCAAGCAAAATGTTCCAGTGAACACATTTCAACTGTTCAACTTTATAACAATCACAAAGAAAGCTGCTAAATTTCGGGGGAAAAAGAACACTCTAATGGGGAAGATACCAACAGGATACATAAGAAGCATGATCTGAACATATTGTATCTATAAGACACATCTTTAGATTCAGAGACATAAATAGTTAAAAGTCAAAGAATGGCAAAAAAAAAAATTGCAAACAGCAATCAGAAGAGAGCTTGACTGGCCGTGCTAGCCCCAGACTTCACAGCAAAAATTACTGCAAGGGACAGTGGTGGGGAATATTATTTTCAAGTGTGTGACTTTTGTTTATGCTGCACTTGTTTAACTCTGTGAAGCTGTGGTCCTGTGTTTGTCTAAAACACCTGATGGTCTAATAAAGAGCTGAACAGCCAATAGCAAGGCAGGAGCAAGGATAGGTCGGGCTGGCAGGCAGAGAATAAATAGGAGAACCGAAGAGAAAGAGGAGTCAGAGATCAAGGAGAGGAGAACATTAGGGGCCAGCTACCTCACTACACACAGCAAGCCACAGAGAAGAAGTAAAGAAAGGTATACGGAAATAGAGAAAGATGAAAGCCCAGAGGCAAAGGTAGTCGGGATAATTTAAGCTAAGGAAAGCGGGCCAGAGACCAGCCGAGCTGAGGCCGCAAGTTTATAGCTAAGAGTAAACCTCTGTGTGAGATTCATTTGGGAGCTGGGTGGCAGTCCTCAAAAGTCAAAAGAATAAAACATCACACAAAAGGAATTTTATAAGGATAGAGTGTCAACCTATCAAGAAAATTTGGTGGCACATGCCTTTAATCCCAGCACTCATGAGGCCGGTGGATCTCTGTAAGCCCAGCCTGGTCTACAGAGCTAGTTCCAGTACAGCCAGGGCTACACAGAGAAACTGTCTCAAACAACAAACAAAAAAACACAAAGAAAGAAAGAAAGAAAGAAAGAAAGAAAGAAAGAAAGAAAGAAAGAAAGAAAGAGGAAAAAATATGTGGAATTTATAAACATGTATGCTTTCAAAGTTGAAAGTCAAATTAGACAATGAAACAGTCGTAGTTGAAGACTTCAAAGCCCCTTTAAATACTGGATAGAGAGACAGAAGGACCAACAAGGAAACAGAGTCGATAACAACTCTGCCAGTGGACCTTGAGTGCTGTTGTATCCAGCAATAGTATCAGACTTTTTCTCAAGTACATTAGGAATATTTCCAAAGACAGTTCATGTGTTAGACCATAAACCAGGACTCAATGGATTTAGAAGAAGTCAGGCATGTTTTCTGCCCGCAGTAACACATAGCTTGAGAACAATAATGTGTGTGGGGAGTGGGGAACTGGAATTCCTACTCGTGGAAACTAAACAGCACACTCCTAAATACCCCGTGGGCGGAGAATAAGTCTCCAGCAAAATTAGGAGTCGCTTTGTGACGAAGTAAGAAATTTCTGGCTGCAAATGCCTATATTTAGGAAAGAATGAGCCAGATCAATATAAGGGAGAGGGATTCATAGGTTGCTAGGGGACTCGAGAGGCAGGGTACTCAGCTTTTCAGCAAAGACGACATTTTAAAGAATGAGTAAAGACTGGAGGAAAGTGGGAAGGGAAATCCTAGCAGAATCAAGAACCTTACAAAAGCACAGAGACAAGACTGTCACCGTGTGCAGTGATGTGTGGAGTTCATTGTTTCCCAGAGTTTAGACTCTGGAAAGGCAAAGGAAGACACAGGGGCAAGTGGGGCCTTGAGGCTTCTTCTGCTGAGACCTTGGCCTTTGGCCTTTGGGTCATTGAAGGATTGTAAGCAATGAGTGATATGGGTAAGGTTTCCTTCTAGGAGAAGCTTTCTAGATGAAGTTTTCTATGAAGATACCAGGAGTGCATGGGAATGAGCTGGAGACAGGGAGACCAGAGGGGATCGGTCAGCTTAGGCTAATGGGATGTCATAGAGAGGGACTTTAAACAGCATCCATCTATTTCTCAGTTTCCAGAGGTTGAGAAAAATGAAACCAAGGTGCTGACAGACATCAAGTACCTGCTGTGGGCCTGTTTCCTTGCTTCCAGATAGCTGTCTTGCTCGGTTCTGCTGTGGCAGAGAGCAGAGATGGAATCTCCCTCTCTCTCTCTTTCTTTCTCATGTCTCTTCTCTTAAGGGCTCTAACCCTACTCATGAAAGCTGTACATTCATGACCTAATTGTTTCCCAAAGTAACACTATTGCGTTAAGATTTTAGCTTTAACATATGAACTGGAGTGGGGGGAGCACATTCATCCTGTGCTATTAAATTTGTATTAGTCAGAGTTCTCTTGGAAGACAGAATGAATAGGATCAATCTCCCCCCAACCCCTGCTATTCTGTGCATGTACATTTGTGTGTGTGTGTGTGTGTGTGTGTGTGTGTTCTATTGCTGTGAAGAGACACCATGACCAAGATAACTCTTACAAAGGAATTCAGGTGGGGGCTTGCTTACAGTTTTAGAGGTTTTGTCCATTCTCATCATGGCAGGAGCACGGCAGGAGGCAAGCAAACATGATGCTGGAGAAATAGCTGAGAGCTTTACGTCCTGATCTGCAGGCAGAGGTAGAGAAAGGGACACTCAGCCTGCCACGAGCTTTTGAAACCTCAGAGCCCACACCCATCAACACACCTCCAAGAAGACCACACCTCTGAGCTTCCCAGAGAACTCCACTAACTGGGGACCAAGCATCCAAAATCTATGGGGCTATTCTCATTCAAACCACCACAATATGCAAATACAAAATCTTTAGTAAGATGCTTATTATAAGGTACTGGCTCATGCAATTGTGTAAACTGAGGACAACCACAGTCTGTAAACTGGAGATCCAGGCAAGCCAGTGATGCAGTCTGGATGCCCAAGAGCTGTGTTGCTGATGCTGCACTCTAGGCCAGATCTGAAGATAGGTGTCTCAGCTCAGAAGCCAGGCAGAGGGCAAATTTGACCTTCTCTATTTCTCTTCTATTCAGACTCTCTGTAGCAGGGAGATCAAGGTGGATGAAGCTCATCCACATTCTGGAGAGTTACCCACTCTACGTGGGCCCTTCACTCAAATGCTGTATATTCTGGAAATAGTTCCAAAGATAGATCCAGAAACAGTGTTTAACCAGATGTCTGAGCATTCTGTGGCTCATTGAGTTGGCACAAATTGAACTACTGGCAGAATTTGGGGTGAGTTTAGCAGTGGTGGGGCTGAGAAGAGAGAGGAGCTGGGTACAAAGAAATTTAGGCACTATCTGAAAAAAAACACACACTCTCTTTCTCCCTCTGTGTATGTGTGTGTGTGTGTCTGTGTGTGTGTGTGTGTGTGAGAGAGAGAGAGAGAGAGAGAGAGAGAGAGAGAGAGAGAGAGAGAGAGAATGTGTGTATATTTGTATAGGGCATACATGCACCACAGTATGTATCTGGAGGCCAGAGAACAAGTTGCTAGAGGTTCTCTCCTTCCACTAAGTGGGTCATCATGTCATCGGGCCTAGCATAAAATACCTTTACTTGTAGAGCCACCTCCCTGGCCCTGTAAACAGAGATTGTGCTTTTGTTTCCGGGCCACCCAGACCTGAATAATCACACAGAAACTATATTAATTACCACACTGTTTAGCCAATGGCTCAGGTATATTTCTACCTAGCTCTTACATCTTAATTTAACCCATTACTATTAATCTATGTATCGCCACAAAGATGTGGCTTACTGGTAATGTTCTGGCATCTTTCTCCCTGGGTTGCTACATAGCATCTCCTTGACTCTGCCTATTCTCTCTGTTCAGATCTCCTGCCTGGTTTTACTCTGCTAAGTCATTGGCCAAAACAGCTTTATTCATCAACCAATAAATGCAACGTATATACAGAAGGACATCCCATATCACTTAGGTCTGCTCTTAAAGTATGCCTGCCCCCTTTAGTTGTGCATTGTCATGAAAGAAGTATCAACTTAGTACTACTGCTGTCAGAGATTTGCTAATGCCAATGAAAGTCATTGCCCACACCCCTCATGGGTCCTCTCTACTTCTTGTCTCAGGGACTCCCCTGCCACACCTCACCACCGTCTTTTTCCTACAGGATCCCTGAAGGGTACACCAGGTATATCAGTGAGGTAATTTTCCTTTACCTCTAAGCTTATTGTTCCATTGTGTCCTTTCTGGGCCAATTCCTTGTTCCACAAATATCTATCCTCTACGAGATGGTCACAAACTAGAGGGGAAAGGCCCAGATTTCCACTCATATGTATGTTGTATTTGGCCTGCTCAGTATTTAAATATCTACATCTGAATATCTACAGTCATGTACCACACAGTGACATTTCAATCAACGTCAACCCGCATCTGCAGGTGATGTTCCATACATTATAATGAAGCTAAAAAATTCCTATTGCCATCTTTGAAAAGTTTATGTCTGATATTTGCATAATGATAGAATTGCCTGATGATAAATTTAATAGATCATATCTCATAAAGCAGTTCATGTGTACATGTGCATGTGTGTGTGTGTATGTATATGTCTAGACACTTAAATTTAGCAAGTGGCTTGAAGAAGAGGCCAGTTCCTCTGGTCTTACCATTTCCTGAAGCTTGTGGTTATCTTATCTGGGTCTACCTTGCTCTCTTTCCCTTTGTGCTCAACAGCTCCAGGTGTTTGAAAGATCAGGTCTCACTTGAAGTAACCGTGGGGATCTGGTCCACCGAGAGGAGGCAGCTGAACCACACAGGGTGCTGGCTTCCTGCCCATCTTCCTCATCCTTGCTCCTTGCAGATTGTATTTCTCTAGAGAGAAATGAATGACTTCTTGTAGATCTTCCAAAACCAGCTCACTTATCCCCCAAACAGAGATCAATCACCCATAATTAACTTGTACTATATATAAAATCACCAGCTCAACTTCTCTTTGTCCTCTAATGATGCTAACCTTGCTCAATCCAGCCTAGAAATGTGATCCTGGCTTAGTCATTAGGAAAACAATGATTGTCAGTTTGGTTACAAGGTAGAATAAATTTAGAATTTGAAAAAAATCCTTCTAGGATCTGACCCATGATAATTAAATTCCAATCTTTGAGTATGGGGGCAGGTGTAAAGATATTTCAACTGTCTGTGTAGCCTGCTGGATAATTGCAGCTCTAGAGTATTCCAGAGGGTCCAAAAGAGAGGCTCAAAGAGCATTTGCTGGACCATATTACTGCTAATGGTATGTGCTTCCTGGTTTTGAAGAAGTATGAAGAACCCAGAATGTCCATGTAACTGCAACTACTTCATGTAGTAAGTTGACTTCATAAAAACCAAGGTGTTTAGATGGGGCATTGTGGTATATACTTTTAGCCCCAGCAGGCAGAGTCGGGTGGTTCTCTGTGAGTTTGAGGTCAGCCTGGTCTACAGAGTGAGTTCCAAGACAGCCAGAGCTACAGAGTGAGTTCCAGGACACCTGGGGCTACAAAGTGAAATGTTTCAAAACAAGGAGCTTCTCTGCTTCCTCTGCATGGACATTATACTCAGGGCATGTGGCGCCATCTCTGCCAATTACAAAATCGCTGCCATCACCTTGAGAACTGGTGATGAGGGTTTGTAGAATTATCTCTGCTCAGGCTGCAGAAGAGCCACATGCGGCACTAGAGAGAGCCACAGCAAACTGGAATGGGTGCAGAGATGTGGCCTTGGACACTTACTGAGGAGTGCACACCACAACGTAGTATGCAGCTTGGTCATTAAACTGCTTTTGCCACGCAGGGCAGTTAAGGGAATCACGGCTGTGACAGCTATGGTCCTCTGTGTTCTATTAACCAAAGGCTTTCACTCTCTTATTATTGGTTTTCCTTTTTTTCCCCTTTGGCTTCAATGTGCATATTTTTAAAAATAGAGCTAAATAGATTTTACAGTGAAAGAAAATGGTCCATAATATCTTAGGAGTGATGATACTATGTAAAAATCCAGGTCTAATCATGTTGACTCAGCTCTGTAAACACACTAAAGGCAGGAATCATGTGCTTTAAACTTACATCTCAATAACGTGGCTCTTTAAAAAGTATTACAAGGGTAGAAAAAAATAGCTGGAGGATTTCTACCCCATTGTACACGGGGCCTGCATGCCTCAGCAAAGAAGCTGCCTTTGCGTGTGTGGGTGGCACAGGATGCTGCCCTGGGACGTGAATGACATGCTCAGATGGTATCGGTAGAGGTGCCCTGTGAAGGTTAGGTGGGCAGTCTACCGTCATTGGGATGGAGAGGGCTGAGAGCAGCTCTGCAAAGGTGGTAGCAAAATGGAAGAAAGGCACCCGTTCTATTGGGAAAGAAGCAGAAAATGCTGTTCGGGGAGAGCCTCTTGCAGAGAACAAGACTTCCAGAGGCAGCTGAGATGGAACACTTGTTCCTGTCAGGGAATGGCAGAATGTGTGTGTGTGTGTGTGTGTGTGTGTGTGCATGTGTGCATGCGCGCACGCACACTTTGTCGCCGCTCCCTAACCTTCCTTGCTGCTCTCTTCCCAGGCTCCTAGATGGAGTTTTCTGAGGGCTCTCCTCAACTAGCTTGATGTAGAATTTGCTTATGGGTTTCAGGGGGATCCATCATGGTAGGTATATTAAGTAGGTTCAAAAGAAACAGGCTGTGTTGCCTTTACGTGTGCAGGCACTACGAGAATTCCTGGCATTTGCTGGAGGCCTGAGACTTCACGAATTGATCCAGGCTTGAAGTTCTGAAGCACTTTTTTAGAAAATGGTTAAAATTATACAGGGAGCAAGGGCTAGGCACCCAGCCCTATGGGATCTGGATCCTCAAGCTTCTCCTGCAAGGGGCATGTCTACACATCCATGCACGATGCTGACACTACGGAAGACACAGGAATCAACACAACACTGTCTTTGGCATGGAAAGGCTTTGCACGCACGGGAATAGCATCAGAGAAAACCCCCAAAGCCTCAATCAACCAGGCCATCAGAGAGGTTCAACCAAGGCACTGGGCTCCCAAGAGGTTCAGGAAAGGAAACCCAGCTGGACAGTCCATGAAAGGCCAAATGTCGCAGAGAGACAGCTGTTTAGCACTCCTGAGGCTGGGCGGGGGAGGAGTCTCACTGGCAGGGAGAGCAGGGCTAGCGAGGGTCTGTGGGGAGGAGTCTAAGGGATGTTCTGGAGAGATACCAAGCAGGAAGGTGCCTGGTGAACCGTGCAGGCCACAGGCAAGCCTCTGGTAGCGTTCCACACTTGGGCCAGTAACTACTACTCCTCTGCAGAGGGTGGTCCGCTGCTCCCCGTGGGGGAGGGACAACCTATTTCCAGCTCTGGTTTCAACTCAACGAGCAGCAACATGTACACCTGGAGAAGGCACTCTATGACATAAAGCCACCGTTTGTAGCTTTAAGAACCTTGCAGTCTGGGGGCAGTGGAAGGAAGGCCAAGAGGAGATTAGCTAGAGACTTAAAACCACAGTACTTGGCATGCCCCGGGAAAGGATACAACCCTACAAGCGCTCTGAAGGAACTCCATCAAGCTTGAAGGTTTCACAGAGACAGGCCATGGGCCCTCTTCATCTCTGCATGGGTGAAGTTTAGTCTGATGCCTGGCATGCATGTTCAGTAATCGAATGCATGCACGCATGATGAATGAATGAACACATCTCCCTGGTGTTACCTGCCCAGGATATCATTTACAACTTCCCACAGCACTGCACAGCTTTGAGTTTGTATTGTTATTCCCCGCTCCCACCTCTGTTTTGCTCACCTCAATCCTTCCTCCCTGACAACTCCAGCCCACACTCCTCCCAGACTCTGATTCAGAGTCTGTACTCCCATAATTCAGATGTCCTGTCTTTCTTGCAGCTGCTTCCTGGGCATTTAGATGATCATATACCCCACAACACTGAGAATGTATTGCCTGTGGGTGCTGTTACCGGCCTGGGGATGTCACAGAGTGTCAGGCACAGGGTTAGTGCTGTGTACGCATTCGCAGAGAGTCTGGTGAGGGGAAAACCGAGAGACAGACCAGTTGTTCTTTGAGAAAGCCTTTGATACAGAGATTCTGAACCCTCTGAGGAAGAAGAGTGTTTTTACTGCAGTATGGGGAATGGATGTGAAATTAAGCACCTGACGATTGTCTCCATGGGCCAGGAACCCTCCTTCAGAGAGGCATCATCTCCAGGAAGCTAGTCTTCAGGATGAGACAGTCTTCCCCTGAGTAGTGACAGGGGCAGAGTCCATCCTCAGTGTCATTAGAATGACAGAGAAGAAGGGAGACTTTTGGGGACAGTGTGTGAGAGGAACTGTTTTGACTTTCTCCTTTGCTTCATGATCTGCTGGTCTGGGAAGAAGGGCTGACTGCAAGTAGACCCATGCACCCGTTGGGAAAAAAGGCAGATTCTCACTATATCCAGTCAATTTCCCCAAGAGTTGTGCATCCCACAGTCCCCAAATCTTTGCAACCCTATCCCAGTAAGAGGCTGACAGCGTGCCTTCTGCGCCAGCCTGGGTACTCCTTGCAGGGATTAATGGTTCCAGCAGTGATTAGGGCTGCTTTCCCTCACCAGGTTGTCTGGGGTTGGATGTCAAGTTTCTCTGGCTCTCCTGATTGAAAGTGCTCAACACACACACGAATAACAACTAGCTTCACACAGTAATGTATTTTCTCCACACATTTCCCACTTAAGCCTCACAGCGGTCTTGCGAAGCAGGTACGGTGATTAACTGCCATTTTTCACGGAACCTCTCGCTCGGAGATATTAAACAGCATACCCGATGGCATACTGGCGGGGAGAAAAAAAAAGACAGATCCATTTCTTTCCTTCTTGAAAGAAATGCCTGCTTAGTCCCCATCCTCCCCCATACAAATCGTATCCCATGAAGAACGCACACCATAATATTTCAGAGTCAGGCAGACTATGTGTAAGTTGAGTATATGGTGACTAAATGTATGCATTATATAGTGGATGCTGTGTATGGACAGTGGAAAGGACACACGTTAAGTGAAGGGGGAGGAGCATCTCATTCACTCACCCGGAGTCTAGTGGGTGGGTGCAGGGCTCTGGAAACCAAGACGCGTCTGATTTGCCCTCTTATGGCTTACAGTCCACCGTAAGGGACAAACCTAAAACAACTGCTATTACAATACAATAACCAGGATTTTGTTAAGTGCTACTGAAAAGGTTTAGCGGGGAAGCTCTACTCTAGTCCGAAGTTGGAGCGACTCCCAGGCTGGGAAGTCTGGTCTCTTTGGGCCAGTGAAGAACACTTTTAGGCAGAATCTCCAAGGAGACGTGAAGACAGAAGCGCGAAATAAAGAAGAAAATTATTTCTTCCAAATAGAACTTCACCTAGATGACTGCAGGAAAGAAAAGCGGAGGTAAGAGAAAAGCCAGAAGCTAGTTTATGTAAACGGGTTTGGGAATACCCGCGGACGGTGCCTACAGAGTTGAACGCGGTGGGAGTGAAGGGGTTAAAGAGGGCGGTCCGGAGCGGCCCTGTAGTCCCGCCCACCCGCAGTGGGGGCGGGGCTGCGCCGAGGGCGCGCTGAGATTGGCCGTGGGGGAGGGCGTTCCACTAGGACCGTACCAACAGCCAAGCGGCGCGGAGGCGGGGGTGGGTGTGGAGCGGCCGGCTCCGCGGGGAGCGGCGCCCGGGGAATGGCCGGGCCGGCGGTGGGCGGGAGCCGCAGCGGCGGCGGCGGAGGCTGGGGGCGGTGAGCGCGGCGTGGGGCTGCCCCTCCCCGGAGGCGGCGGGGGCGGCCGGGGCCCGCGCCGCACCGCACCGCGCGGGCGGCTATGGAGCGAGCCTGAGGCCTGTCAGGTGAGCGGCGGGAGGAGGGCGCGCGACCCCCGCCCGGGAGCGGCCAGAGGGAGGGCGGGAAAGCGCGGGGGGCGGGGCAGCTCCTCTGGGGCCGGATGGCGGGGCTCCCGGCTTCCCTGCGAGGCTGCGGGCGGCTCGGCTCAGCCGGCCCTGCGGTTCGGTTGGGAGTCCTTGCGGTGACCGGTGCTCGCTGCCGAGCGCTGTCCCCAGAGGCTCCCGGCCCTGGCGTCTCCCCTCCTACCACGCAGAGCTGGTGTCGGCTGCCCAGGGAGGAGCGCGCTTCTCGATGGGTTCCCTACCGGGCCCTTATGTGGCCGAGGAGCGCGCTCTCTCGCTGAGCCCCTATCGGGCTCGCACGGTGACCGCCGGGCGAGCGCGAGTGACCTGCAGGCCCCTGGGCCGGAGAGGGCAGCCGTGCCGTGGGGTCGCGCGCTGGGAGCGCCGGTGGGCACAACTGAGATGAGACTGTAGTCCAGAGTGGGCTGTGCTGGCGGCGGGTTCATTTCCGGGTGTGACGGCCCCGGCGTTTAAGAGCGGACTCAGAGTAGCCTCACTGTTGGACGTGGACGTTGTCAGGCTGGTGTCCTTGATTGTGGAGTCTGATAAGACATTCTTTTTAATCAGGCGCCCGTTCTCTGTCACGCTCCTGATAAAAAGGATTAAAGGGGGAGCAAGGCGAGGATGGTCCTCATACCCTTACTTCGTTTAAAGACTCTATCTCCAGTAGGTGGGTAAGGATTACAATTTGGGAAAAATGTTTAACATTGTCACTTGGTCTAGAGCCCAGGTGTCAGGGTCATTTAATCAGCCAGTTTCCCCTGGAGGTTTGGTGGCTCACGCTGGAAGGAAAAAAAAAAAAAAGAATGCGATATTTCATTGAGGTGTAGACTTTGCTAGAATCAGTAATCCGTAGAGTCAAGATTGTCATTTATTAACCCTGCCTCTATATTTCTGGGTTGTAAATTCATGCGTGAATTTCACTGGGCTAGTGATTCCAGTGTGCTTCTCGTTCCTTGGATTTATGCAAGACCTGGTGAGCTAAACTGAGAGGACTCCGCATGTCATTACGTCCTTAGAAAACAGGTTCAGGATTAAAGATGCTAAATTATTTGTTTGTAGGCTCTGAATTTAAACTTATTGTAATAACCAATAAATTTTTTTTCTCTGAGACAAGGTTTCTCTTTAGCTTTGGAGCCTGTCCTTGAAACTAGCTCTTGTAGACCAGGCTGGCCCGCCTCCGCCTCCGATGAGCTGGGATTAAAAGGTGCGCCCGCACCACCACCACCCGGTTTATAACTTTCTTAAAGTTTGTGAAGGTGTTGGGCTTTGTGTCCCAGAACCAGCAGTTACCCATCAACAAGATGCCCTTTCCACATTTGAAATGCTTATCAAAGGTGAACAATGTGGGGCTGGTTTGGTGCATCCCTTTAATCCCAGCCTTTCGGAGGCAGAGGCAGGCGAATCATTCTGAGTTCGAGGCCCAGCTGAGCTACAGAGTAGTTCCAGGACAGCCAGGACTGCTGCACAGAGAAACCATGTCTTAAAACAAAAGAAAAAAAATTCTGGGATAAATAACTTTCCTTTGTGACAGTGGGGTTGATTTGTTTCCTTAGCGATAGTGAGAAATAGGCACACTTTGTTTAAACACATATACATACACACACACACACAGAACAAAAGTATACTTTGGAAAAAGCAGGTCACTGGCTTTTATTTTTTGTAATCTTTTATGTCATGTTTATTTTATGCTGTTAATGATTATTTGCTTTTAGTCACATCTTGATTTCCATTTCAAGTTTTTCATAGAGCTTTAAAGCATCTGTTGTTTTTAAAAATCTTTTCTGAATTTTCAATCCCTAAATGAAATTTTCTGTTTGCTTTTAGGACATGAATTAGCTCCCTATGATTACCATTTCAGTGCTATTAGTGTAAAGCCAGAAAGTTCAGCCTTCAATTGATAACCATTTACATTTTAACACTTGGTGAGTGCTAGGGTCAAATGTAGAGATTGTACTCGTTACAGTGAAAGATACACAGATGGAAGGTCCGTCTGTGATTGATTTTGTAGATTGGGGTAGGGAGCACAGTTACCCTCAGACCCTACAGTTGTAATGATAGGGTGTATAGTAGGTGTACATCAATTATTTGTTGGTTGAATTGATAAATGGGAATTAATGTGAGGAAGCATAGATACTCTGGTGGTAAAACTGGATTTTTAGACCCCCTTCAATAAAAAAAAGTCACTGCTATATGTTTCAGATTTCTGTTGGAAATGCGCTATTAAAGTGGGTGTCTGCAAAGGTAACTGTGTTGGTGCTGTATTGAGAGTCAGTCCTGTGATTATATGGCGTTCCAGCCATCTGCAGTCTGTCGGTGCTCGGTCATGAGAAGCTGCACACATTCTCCTGCCGCCTGCACTGGCTAAACAGTTCGATGGATGGATGGATGGATGGATGGATGGATGGATGGATGGATGGATGGTTAGTTAGCCAGTGTTTTTTATCTTAATAGAAGAACTTGGAATTCTTGGTGTAACCATACCAGCAGCTTAGGTGCTGACCATCCTCACAGCCTTTATATTGGAGATGGAAAAGGAAGGGTCTTTCTCTCTTAACTCTCCAGGATCTGCACATCTCTCCCTCTCTTCCTTCTTGGGGGTCTGTATGACTAATGAGCTCAATAACGTGGGGCTGAGGTGTGGAACAGAAGTCCCTACTTTGCTACTGAAATTCCTTTCTGACTAACTTAGACTGTCAACATGACAGCGAGAGCTGCCCAGAAGAGAATATAATGCAGAGATCCTCTGCTACGTGGGTTTGATTACAGAAATTAATAAACTACTCTCTAAATAATAAAAAAGGCCTTCTGATGCAATTTTTGTTCTTGCCAAAAACAAAAGAAATGCCTGTTTTTAGACCTAAAGAGTCTTAGGGATGCAGAGCTGAGTGTCAGATGTGGTGCAGAACGAGACAGTGTGCTTTGGTGTGTTTGAGGTTAGTATCTTGTGGGAAGGTACTGGCCACGGTAGAGAAGACTGTTATAAAAGGAGGCCAAGGGACATGAAATTATGACTGCATAAGAAGGAAGGAGCCAAGTGCAGAATAGTGAAGTCTATTATTCCGTGTTCTCAGGTGTTGACTTTCTCTGTGTGCGTACCTTTGCCTCATTTATCTAGTGTTGGGTAATAATGTATTAAATGCTAATTATTATTTTAGGTATACTTCTGTGAGAAAAGTCTTACAATACATTATATCCTTTGTTTCTTTTTAAGCAGTGTAGTCTAATCCTTCTTGCCTCGAGTTGAGGATTACTAGCATCCATTACTGACATTAATTGAACAAGGATTTGAGATGATTGTGAAATGTACGCTGCTGATGCTGTTTACCCTTGCGTTTACTTCCTGGATCTGCCTTGAAAAGTCTGCCTATCTTCTTTCACGGGTAGGAAGCTGTATAGCTTCTGGCCTTCTGTGGAGCAGTACCTAGGTCCTCTGCTTCCTGAAATCACATTTAAGATAGTTAAGTAATAAACTTATTAAGTTCTGTAGACTCTTTGAGCATTAGTGACTGAACTTTGTAACCACTGTGTGCTTGGCCAAAGACCTTCTTAATTCATCTCTTGTTCTTTTCCTCTGACTTGCATCCTGTATATATACATTTTATGTTGTGTGTTCTTCCTGGAGACAAAATAGGAGTGGGGACAAGATTCAGTGGACAAAGTTCTTGCTGTGCGAACACGAGAACTTGAGTTTAGATCCTCAGCTGAGGATCTGAATAAAAACTGAGAGCTCATGGCAGCTTTTTATCCCAGCACTCTAGAGGCTGAGACAGGATCCCCTGGGTAAACTGACTAATTAGACTAGCTCAGTCAGTGAGCTCTAGGTTCAGTGACGAACTCTGCCTCAGTAAATAAAGTGTAGAAGGATTGAGGATGGTACCCAATGTAAACCTCTGGCCTTCACACGTATACATATGAATACCACTCACACATGCACAAAAAGAAAGTAACATGGAAGTCCTAATGTTGGATCTTTTCTTCTTCTTCCTCTTCCTCTTCCTCTTCCTCTTCCTCTTCCTCTTCTTCTCCTCCTCCTCCTCCTCCTCCTCCTCTTCTTTTCTTCTTCTTCTTTTTTCTTTTTAAAACCATTGTCACAGGGGCTGGTGGTGTACACCTTAAATCCCAGAACTCTGGGAGGCAGAGGCAAGCAGATCTCTGAGTTCAAGGCCAGCCTGGTCTACAGAGTGACTTCCAAGACAGCCAGAGCTGTTATACAGAGAAACCCTCTCTCCCCTGTCTCATAAAAGCAAACAAAAGAAAAGAAAACCATTGTCAGTAATACTTGAAGATCTGATTTCAGCCTTGTCTTCTATATCATTCATATATCACTCCTGAGGAATATCTTCTTGGATTTTGTCCATTCTTTCTGCTAAAATCTCTACATTGTTTTTATTCCCAGTTCCAACCAGCATCAGGCACCAGGTTAGCAATAACAGTAGTCTAGAACAGCCTAACACAGCCTTAAATGGTGGTTATGTACTGATGATTGAGTAGTGAAACACCTGGAGCATAGGAAGCCTCATTGTGCCTTTTACCTTTAAAGCACTTTCCACTGCGTGTCTGGTCACTGCATACTGCCTGTCTCTTCTGTACACCAGATCAGGGCTTGATAAAGATATAATTGTCTGTCTCTCTGTCTGTCTGTCTGTCTGTCTGTCTGTCTGTCTGTCTGTCTGTCTGTTTTCCCCCCCCCCCCCCCCCCCCCTCTCTTTCTTTCTTAGGAAGAAAGTTTTCCTGATTTAAGGCTTAAATGGAATGGGTTGCAAGTTTTTCTTAATTTATTTTTTTAAGAGAGTGTAGTTTTGTTGTTGTTGTTGCCCTTTTTATTTTAGAGTCACACCTGGGCCAGGTTCCTCAATGCTTCCTGAAAGCCTGGTTGGTCATTTTTAATTGATGTCCTTCACAAGGAACTGTTAAAAGACTTTACATGGAAGAGTCTTATTTTTCAGATATTGTATGGATGTTTAAATGGAAATGAAAATATTAAGGAAGATCTAACAGTCCAATTTGGACTGGGAATTAGATATTTTTAATATCTATGCTCTAAGTTGCTCTCAACACTTAAGTTTTAAGATCTTTAATAAGCTTTAAACAGTTTTAAGGACATTATTAAGCATAGAGCAAGTTTTCTGAATGAAAGACTAGTGAAAGGCATGCTGTATTTCTGATTTTTGTGTGAAATAGAATTTAGGTCATGCTTCTCACCTGTTTTAGTTACATGATCATGGTGGAATTATATTGGTTTTAAGGGCAAAGGATGTAAACTCACAACAGCTAATACAATGTGACTTACTGCTGTAAAGTCAACGCCCAGTTAAAAAATTAAAGGGTCGGGCTGGAGAGATGGCTCAGTGGGTAAGAGGACTAACCATTTAAAAATCCATCCCAATATCTGAAAAATAAGACTCTTCCATGTAAAGTCTTTTAACAGTTCCTTGTGAAGGACATCAATTAAAAATGACCAACCAGGCTTTCAGGAAGCATTGAGGAACCTGGCCCAGGTGTGACTCTAAAATAAAAAGGGCAACAACAACAACAACAAAACTACACTCTCTTAAAAAAATAAATTAAGAAAAACTTGCAACCCATTCCATTTAAGCCTTAAATCAGGAAAACTTTCTTCCAGAGGACCCAGGTTCAATTCCCAGCACCCACATGACAGCTGACAACTCTCTGTAACTCCAGTTCCAGAGGATTTGACACCATCACACCAGTGTACATAAAATAAAGCTAAATAAATCATTAAAAAAAATTTTAAAAACCAAAGGGCCAGTACATCAGGGTGAAAGTGTCTTGTGCCCTCTGTATTAAAGGGTTTGGAGTTTTGCTGTTGTATATACTTTGGCTGAAATACAAAGGTCAGGCATTACAGGCTGAGTATGTGTAGTATGAGTGATAGCAACCTTGCACTGCATGATTATAAGTAAGGCTGGAAAGTATGTAAGTAGATTTTAGTAAGTGGTTCATATTAGGGTTGGAAATGAAATGCCTCTCCCAAAATTGTGTATTGAAGCTTGGCCCCAGTGCACTGTTCTGAGATGAGGCTCTTGGGAATTCACTGGATTATAAGAGTGTTAATTCTTCAAAGTCTACTGATGAGTGACTGTTAGCTGGAAGTAGAGCAGTGGGGGTGCCTTTAAAGAGTGTGTCTCATCACTAGACCTTTGCTTCTTTTTTGTTTTTTCCTGGCCATGTGGTGAGCATTCTTTGCTCTCCATGTGCTTCCTGTCATGTTCTGCTTCATCTTAGGCACAAAAGCAGTGGAGCTGGCTGCAGATAGACCAAAACCTCTAAACCTATAGGGCCAAACTTCCTCTTTTAAGCTAATTAGTTCAAGTATTTTATCACAGCAGTGGAAAATGGACTAACATAGTCAAGTTGAGACTCTAGATGAAAGTTTTGTCCCACCAGGTCCCACAGCCATTTAGTCCCAAAGAAACACACAGAGGCTTATATTAATTATAAACTGTTTGACTTATTAGCACAGGCTTATTACTAACTAGCTCTTATGACTTAAATTAACCCAATAATTTTTATCAATGTTTAGCCACATGACTTGGTACTTTTTCTTAGTGAGGCATTCTCATCTTGCTTTCTCTGCGTCTGGCTGGTGACTGACTCTCTGCCTTTTTCTTCCCAGATTTCTCCTGGTCTGGTTGCCCCACTTATACTTCCTGCCTGACTACTGACCAATCTATGTTTTATTAAACCAATATGAGTGACAAATCTTTACAGTGTACAAGAGCATTGTTCCATAGTACTTGTATTACTTCTAAGGGACTGTTTCCTCCGAAACATCTACAATACATGGCAGAAAAGAAATAAAAAGCACATAATTTTACAATAACTTATGCCCCATAGAAAGTATTGGTAATCATTTACAAGAGTACCTGGTCTAACCATTTATCAATCTGCTCTTTATTTATGCTTAATGATTAATTTAGTGTCACCACCACACTCCCAAATTGTTTTTAGCCATATACCTTGTTTTCATATCCCCCAGCTCCACCTCCAGAATATTTAAGATCACCAAAAGATAACAGAAAGTTCTACAACTGCTTCAAAATATATAGTTGCTTAAGACAGTGATCTGTTTTTTCTTATAATTACGTAGGTCATGTGTTCTCAGCTGATTGGTTACTGCCCACCTGGTATGGTCTGAGGTCTCATGTATGGCTCTGTGCATCTCAGAATTCACCTGGGACTGAAATGCCTTTGATCACTTTACTTTACCTTTCTGGTGTTTTCCCCTGGCATGGCCAGACTAGCTGGGTGCGTATAAAGTCCTCTAACTATAGGGTCACTCATGTGGCAGTCTAACCAAACATAGTAGCTAGATCCAAAAAATGAATGTGGAAATTGCCAGGTGTCTTAATGCCTAGGCTCAAAAGTGGGACACATCTACTTGTACAGCCTTTTGATCAAAGCAAGCTGAAAAACCAGCTCAGATCAGGAGGAGAGAAAAAACAGACCCCCACCCTTTGGTGGGAGGAACTATTGATGATTATCTGTGGAAATAGTCAACAAGAAAATCTTAATTTCAATTCAATCTGGGCTGTCCGGATAGATAGCCTCTACGGTCACCAGAAACCACGAGGAGGTTCTTTGACTTCCATACACGTCTTGGGCATGTTCATCCATACATTCAAAATAAATAGACAAATGTAAAAATTTAAATTGAGATCCTCTTTTTTCTTTCTATTACCAAATCTTCAATTTTGATGAAACCAATGCTTTACAAAGAGATTGTTTCGTAATGAGGATGTTATAGTTTGTAGTCAGGATGGGGGACAAAAAAAGAGCATGCGTAAATGTGGTCACAAACTAGCTAGTTAATACAGTCTTGCTGTGTCACATGTCCCTGGTCCCCTGCACAACATGTAACTGATATTATGTGTTCTGCAGCACTTCACAGTCACAGGCTTCTTTTGTATGGTAAAATTCTCGCAAAGCAAAGAAAGAAACTTCTGTTCACTTTCACCAAAAGCTTCATTTCTCATCGCTGTGACATAAAAGTTGGGATTAGTGTGAAGTTGTCGAATCGGGCCCATTTAAAGGGGCTCAGCTGTTGACGAGGCTTGGAGCCTCTCTAGAGCTGTGGCTTAGAGGACCCCCCAGTAAGTATTGGGCTAGGTGTTGTCACGTTCCTTAGTGTATGGTTTAGACCTACATAGGCATTTCCTCTGTATGCCTTCATTGCATCATCACTGGATTCTCGAAACGGAGGACTTTGTACTAAGATATCACATTTCCTTCCCTCTGAGTCTGTGAAGCTCTTGTAGAAGCACTTTACATTCTAAGGTTTGTCCTTCCAAACATGTCACACACAGAGTGGTGGTGTATGTGTGTGAAGAGCGGAAAGTGTGGCAAGCCCCATGGGCTGCTGGGAGTGAAATAGGGTTCCTAGGAAAACTGCTCATAAAGATCTGCACTCTGGTTCATGCCAAGCTTTTAGTGTGGAGACTTGGAAGTGCTCCACTCTCACTGCCTCTTTTATATTAACACTTTCTGAGTTATGTTATTACCCTGAGTCTACTTGTTCTTTGAAGTAGGCTCTGTTCATATAACAAACATGAGAACAAACGACCATAGTATAACTGGACAGGGTTTGCTCTGTGAGCAGGGGTGAGGACCTGAAATAGAGCAGGCGTACAGTACCACTCTGGGAGCGCTAGGGAGGTTTTCATGGGTAGTTTGGAAAATGCCCAGTAACCCTGCTTTTTATTATCTTATATCTGAAGTAGGTGATCTTACTTGCAGTAAACCTGCTTGCCTCAAATCAAAAAGGATAATAATAATCATCATTTAAAAGCCCTGAAAGCTGGGTCTTGGGCACCCTTTCTCGAGTGTAAAAGGAGCTGGGGGGTCCTCCTAAGGAGCTACATTTCTGAGCAAAGCAATTTAAGGCAGAATGTAGTTATGCACTAGTCAGAAGGAGGGAGGTGTCAACATAGAGCATGGACAGGGACTAGAATACCCTTGAGATGGGCCGTGAGGGAAGTATTAGGTTTTAAACAAGAGGTGAGGAGAAAGGGATTTAAGACATTGAGAAAGAATGGTGAGACAAAAAGCATCTGTACATACAAACAGGGGAAACCAGCATCGCCTAAGTTAGTTCAATTGGTGGAAGCCAAGATAGACAGTGAGGACTGCCTCACTCAGTACCACTTAGAGTAAGGCTTTAATGCCCTATTAAGGAATTTGTAGAACTCAGGATGATCAAGGGACTAATTAGGCTCTATTGAAGGCCTACAGCTTCAGATAACTGTTTTTTTTCCAGGGTCCAGTAGGAAGTGCTGAGCACCACAGAAACTCTGGCAGCTGGATTATGAGTAGTAGAGTCTTTGGGAAAGAACAATGCTAAGTCTTTGACAGGTATGTGGGTACTGCCAGTAATTCCAACCACTTACCACACTGAGATGGTTTGAGTTCAAGGCCAGCCTGGACTACACAGTGAGGCCCTATCTCAGTTTCTCTCCTTTCAAAGAAGAAAGAATAGTGACATACTGCATGCAGTCTTAGTTTATTTTACCTGGACGGTGGCAACTCATCAATCACAAACATGAAACTTACTTCTCCTTTTTCCACATCTCTTCCCACTGTAATTCTTCAAAGATGAAATTGATATTGTAACAATTGAAGAATTCAGTTCCCTCTATAAATTTCTTCTCTACCTGAGTAGATGAATTGTTTGCAGGCCTGAAATGATGAGTATGTTCTATGAGGCCTCTCAAAAGGTAATGATATTTCAAAACTTAGAAAAAGCTTACAAACTGGGCTTTAGATTCAAATCCCTTTATCTTAATTTTGGGACTACTAAAACTTAAAGAGATATGAGTGGGGTGTATAGCTCAATTTTAGAGCACTTGGTTAGCATTCATAAGGCCCTGGGTTTAATCCCCAGCATGGCAAACAACCCCAAGCCTGATGGAGTGGTACATGTCTACACTCCCTGCAAGTGGGGCAGGGGGAGGACAGAAAGATTGCTTCAGGATTAAGGCTAGTAAAGCAAAAGAGGTTTGGAAGTGCTATTTTTTATAATATGAGGGAAGGTTATTCTGCATAAAATATGCACAACCATTAAATATGTATTATCAGAGTCTAGTTAGCCAGACTTTAGTGCCAAAGTGCATTTTATAGAAAGGCAAAGCCTGTTTAAAACTGTCCCCTTTAGCCAGAACTGTCCACTATTCCTCTGTGACTAGTTGGGGGGTGGAGGTGCTGAAGATGCTGTTTTCCTGTTTCCTTTATCACTGCACCCTGCAGTGTATTGTTGAACTAACGAATGAAACAACAGTATCATTAGAGCTAATACTGTAATCCACTCTCCTAATACTGCTGTTGTGCATAATTACCAGGAACTGCTTTTGCTGAGTTCCATGCCAAGTCTGATACCATCACAATTACATTGCAGCATAATGAAACCTATTACTTTGTGTGCTAACTTAAGAAACAACTAAATAAAAACAATTACATTTTTAGTTGTACTCACACAGCTTTTGTTCCAGTTTAACAGTGTTATGAGAAATGGTGATGAAACAGAACAGGTGGCTGGGGATAATTCGTATTTGAATTTAACTTTCACTTTCTGCTTCCTTCATGAAAAGAACAGGAAGGAATGGTTGAAAATGAACGTCACATCAGCTGGCTCAAGAAAGGCATCGCTCAGAATTTTGCTCTTGGGTTGTTTCCAGTTGTTAAAGAAGCAGCCTTAAATTTAGATGGGAGTGTCTCAGCCCAGTTGTTTGCTCTGTTTTTTGTATTGGTCTTATTTTTTAGATTAATGGTTTGAGTTGTTGAATGAGTTGCAGAATGGAGCAACACCCTATTATCTTGTCACTTATTTTGTCCCAGTGCTGTACAGTACAGGCTGTAGGCAAACAGCAGAGGAAGCTTGTGCACACTTTGAAATGGCCTTGTGGAGCTGGGTACTGCAGCCCATGTCTGTAACCACAGCACTTGGGAGCTGTTAGCAGGAAAACCATGAGTTCAGCCTTGAGCTACATGAGATCTGGTCTCAAAAAGCAAACAAAGAAGCAAAGCCCAGTGGAGTGGAAAGCAACCTCTCAGCATACAAATAAACTGAATTTTATGTTTTGACACCCTCTGTCTTGAGAATTGCCCAGAGTGTGGCAAGCCCTCCCTTGAAGCAGCGCTCATTTAGGTCCATGGCATTAGTATCCTTGCTGTGTGCCTCACCATTGAAGACATAGTGGTATTGCTCTGGTTCACGAGCGGTCTGATCATATTCTTAAACAGCCAGATGGTATGGGGGAATGTTTTTCTTTACTTAATCCATCCAGATCTGATTATCCACATTTTACCAGGAAAAATAATTAGTGGAGGTCTGATTAAGGAGAGTACATGTCTGAGTGTTGTGCTTAGTCACAGGAATAACAGCTATGGCTTATCTGATTGCTGGGTATTTGTATTTAAAAAGGAGTTACACCTCTTTCCTGGACTCTTGTTGGTATTCTCAGGAGTACCCGCCGTTCAAGGTATCATGTGGATGGGAGATGGGAAAATTATCAGACATGACAAGGATTCACTTACAGATTTTGAACAGTAAAACTTGGAGTTAAGAACTATGCGCAGGACAGCGTTTTGTTTTCATTTTGATAATTTTTGGAAATATATATATAATAGCCAAATGGCTCCTAGATGATCCCACTTCCTAATTAAAATGGGAATGTGTGTTTTAGAATTTTCCATGTACCCAGGCAATATCTTTCTTAGGACTTTCCCACACTATTTTTAGTTAATGGGCCTTCTCAAGCTGAGTTTTAGCCATCTATCACTAAAAGGGTAAGTAACATATTAGGCTTGCAAAATGTGGAGGTAGAAGGACAGAATTTCTGATCATATTGTGTTTTGTACTTTGGCCTGCAGGAATTGGGAGGCACTGCGGTGAAGAAATATGCAGTCATGGAATCGCCTTGCTAACTGCCTCCACCTGTTCTCCTTGATAAGCCAGTGAAAAAGTGGGTTGAGGAGAAGGAAAAGAGGCCAACATGAAGCTAAAGCAGCGAGTTGTGCTGTTAGCAATACTCCTAGTCATCTTTATCTTCACCAAAGTTTTCCTGATAGACAACTTAGATACATCAGCAGCCAATAGAGAGGACCAGAGGGCTTTTCACCGAATGATGAATGGCTTGCGGGTGGAACTGGTGCCTAAATTGGATCACACCCTGCAGTCTCCTTGGGAGATTGCAGCCCAATGGGTGGTGCCCCGGGAAGTGTACCCCGAAGAGACACCAGAGCTGGGAGCAATCATGCATGCCATGGCCACTAAGAAGATCATTAAAGCTGACGTAGGCTATAAAGGGACACAGCTAAAAGCTTTGCTGATTCTTGAAGGAGGACAGAAAGTTGTCTTTAAGCCTAAGCGGTGAGTCTTCATCCTAGGAGTATGGGGTGGCTGTTGATTCGTTCACCTTGGGTCTATATACGAGTTTTCTCCTTGATACTCTTCAGTAAAATGACAGCTTGTACATAGAAGTTTCTGTCCTGCCTGGTCCTTTTCTCAGTAAGGCGTTTTCATCTTGTTTCCTCTGCATCTGGCTTGTGGCTATGTCTCTCTGCCTTTCTTCTTCCCAGAATTCTCTTAGGCTGGTCGCCCCGCCTATACTTCCTGCCTAACTACTGGCCAGTCAAACTAATACAAGTGACAAATCTTTACAGTGTACAAGAGCATTATCCCGCAGCAGACAAATCTTTACTGTGTATAAGAGCATTATCCCACAGCAGCAGCAGTGATTCTCTAGTTTTCTTCTGTTATTACTCTTGCTCATTAATCCAATTGATGACCCAATAATAGTATGTTAATTAAAGTCCATTGTTTGGCTGAGCATAACAGCACACACCTTTAATCATTTAATGATGGAGGGGGCCATTTGTCTATGTGTTACTTTCATTGGTTAATAAAGAGACTGCCTTGGCCTTTGATAGGACAGCAGCTTAAATAGGTGGAGTAGACAGAACAGAATTCTGGGAGAAAGAAGCAGAGTCAGGCAGACGCCTCAGACAGATGCCATGGAGCCAGCCACCTGGTCAGACATGCTGAATCTTTCCCGGTAAGCCACCACTTTGTGGTGCTATACAGATTATTAGAAATGGGTTAAGCAAGATGTGAGAATTAGCCAATAAAAGGCTGAAACTAATGGGCCAGGCGCTGTTTAAATGAATACAATTTGTGTGTTGTTATTTCCGGGGCAAAGCTAGCCATGCGGGAGCTGGGTGGGACGAAAAGCAGGCCTGCTCGCCTCATCACTACAGAATGGAGGCAGATAGAGCTCAGAATTCGAAGCCAGTCTGTATACATAGTAGTTCCACGACAGCCAGAGCTGCATAGTGAAACCCAGTTTTGAAAAAAAAAAACAGAAACCAAAATATAAAAAGAAAAACATCCATAGTTTATATTAAGGTTCACTCTTTAGGGGTATATTCTGTGGATTTAGGCAAATATCCATCACTGTAATATCTTGTGCTTCTCAGCCCTAAAAGTACTCTGAGCTCCACCCTTCCCTCTCTGCCCTTGAACCCCTGACACCCACGGATCCTGCTGTTCTCACAGTTTTCTGTGAATGAAACGGAGCATGATGATTTGCATTCTTTTGCCAGAAGTTAGTCAGCAGCACATAGTTTCAGAGTCTGACACTGAACGTTTCTTTCATCTCTCAGTGAAACTTTGTAGAGAATCTTACCTTTACATTTCTTGCTAGAGTAGAGGGAGTAATATGTGGGGAAGATGTATAAAATGTAATTCCCTTATTACACATTTATCAACAGATTAAAAAAAAAAAAAACAGCTGGCGTATGGAACCATTTAGAATTCCAGAAATGAAAGGGGTCAATAAAAATTGGCAAGTTAAAAATGGCAGTAGAATCCAGGTTGTTGGCACATGCCTTTAATCCTAACACTCAGGAGGCAGAGGCAGGAGAATCTGTGAATTTGAGGCCAGCCTTGTCTACAGAGTAATTTCCAAGACAGCCAAACTGTATAGAAAGACCCTGTCTCAAAAAATAAAATGAAATTCAGGCGAGCTGTTGTGACTGCAAACCTGTTATCCCAGCACTTTCGAGGTAGGCCTTGAGATCTGATGTCTGGAGTGCACACTATTTGCTAGGCATTACACTAAATACTTTTAATGCCTGGGTCAGTTCAGTCTCTGTTTCTACAATAAGAAACTGACTTGATAAAGTTGCCTCATAGTAATTTAGTTGAGCTGGAGTTTGACCATCAGAATTTTTAACAGCTTGTATTCTACCAAATACAAGCCGTTTGTATTCAAACAGTTCCTTTGTTTGCTTGGTGATGTAAAGCACCTACCATGAAAACAAAAAATGATTAACTTAGGGTTTTTTCTTTTGGTGTGTGTATGTATATACACATGTGGATACATGTGTGCCATGGTGTGTTTGGAAGTCAGAGGACAACAGAGAAATCAGTTTTCTCCTCCCACCATGTGGGTCCCAGGAACAGCTTGTGTCATCGGGCTTGGTGGCAGGTGCTCTGACCTGCTGAGCCATCTCATTAGTTCACTAATTCAGTTTTGAAGTGTAGTTCTTGATCTCGTGGTTTGTAGCTTAAAGGACTAATAACATAGGGAGAGTATTAGGGGATAAAAAATTATATGGAAAGAAATTAATTAAACATGACTATGCATGTTTAACTAATCCACTTCCACTATTTGCACACTAAAGAATACAGGGTGATATGGGATTAAGTATGTTGAGAGATAGATATATTCCTGACAGTTGTGGACCATAGCTTTACAGAGATGCCTGAGGTGTTGAAGGAAGGTGTGACGGCGGGCAGAACAGTCAGACTGATGAGGAGGAGAGGTGTCCAGAGCATAGTCCTCGCTTGCTTCATCTCTTGTCTGTTACTGCTCTCTACCACCGCCCTACACCCTCCTCTTCCAGATCCTGAATGACATCCATTCTCCTTCCCCTCTTCTTAGACAGGGTCTAGAACTTGTTATGTAGATCAGGGTGGCCTTAAACTCAGAGATTTACCTGCTTTTGCCCCCGGTGCCTGGATTAAAGGCCTGTGCCACTATGCCTGGCTCCCTCATGTATCTCTGTGCATCGCAGTTTTATGTGCCTCGGACAGTCCATCCTCTACAGCCTAATAACAAAGGACCCCAAAGTCTGGCCTTCTGCCTGTGCTCCCTCAGCCTTATTCTCCCTTCAATCTTTATTTGTCAGGCTTGGTGGAGCCCAACTCTTCCCTGCCCCAGCCCCAGGGCAGTCTCTTGTACCCAGCACGCTGTTCAGCTCAGGTGGAAGTGTTGCCTCCTTCAGTCACTGCACACACTGGTGTGGGTTGAGGTACTCACAGAAACTCATTCCAGACCTTGAACACTCAACAGAGTGCTATTCTGATCTCTAGGCTCTCAAAAGCTACACATAGCCCTGCTGTAAGTGCATATTCATGTCCGTGCGCAGACTCGGCTGTCCTTCACTGGGATAGGAGTGATTTTATTGGCGGTTACTGTATGAATTCTGCTGCTCTGCCAGTGACTTAAGATGGATCATTCCCATCTGTTTTGAGGAGAATCTTAGTCAAGACATACACCTTTCTTTACTAGCCTCTGTGGTCTTAGCTTCCTGGAGGCGGGTTCATGCCCTCCTTTCAGGGTTGGGAGTTATGTTCAGGTAGGTGACATATGTAAGGTTACAGTGTAATACCATGGTTTATGTTTTTACTGCATTATAAAAGTCATCCTCCTCCCCCAATTTAGTGTATCCATTCTAGAAGAGATTGATTTTTACAGGCAACAGCTGCAGCTATATTGGAAAAAGGACATAAAGCAGGGACCTAGGGTTAGATAAACGTGAATGAATGATCTTAGTACATACTAAAAGGGCCTTTGAAGAATACAGGTGAGGAAAATGAGATTCAGAATCCCGACTTTTCATATTTCACATAGTTAAAACATGAGCAAAGAATTCGGATCTTGGGGCTTGGAAGATGACTCAGTTGTTAAGTTTGATTCCCAAAATCCACATAGAGAACACCAGGCATAGGGTGGGGTGTGGCTCAGTGCATAAAGTGCTTGCTCTGTAAGCCTAAGAGCCTGAGCTGGATCCCTAGCATCTGCATGGAAAGCCAAGAGTGGTGATTCTGGTACTGTGGGGGTAGGGACAGGTGGTTCCCAGGGCTTGCTAGCTCAGACTAGCTGTTTTCGTCAGTGTTCTACTGCTGTGAAGAGACACCATGACCAAAGCAACTCTTAAAAAAGAAAGCTTTTATTTGGGAGCTTGCTTACAGTCTCAGAGACTGGCAGAGAGCATGGTGTCAGGCAGGCATGGTGCTGGAGAAGTAGCTGAGAGTTACATCCCAATTCACAAGCAGAGGGAAACAGAGAAACAGACAGGTCCTGGCCTGGGCTTTTGAAATGTCAAAGCCCACCCTCAGTGGCATACTTCCTGCAGTAAGGCCATACTGACTTCAACAAGGCCACACCTCCTAATCCTTATAATCCTTTTAAATAGTACCACTCCCTGAGTCTGTGGGGACCATTCTTACTCAAACTGCCACACTAGCTAAAGCAGTAAGTTTCAGGTTCAGTTAGAGACTGTGTCTCAAAAATAATAAGGTAGGACGCAGTAGAAGAAAGATATCCCTGCATCAGCCTCTGGCTTCCATACACACTCAATACAGGCAAGCATGTGTGTGTGTGTGTGTGTGTGTGTGTGTGTGTGTGTGTGTGTGTGAGAGAGAGAGAGAGAGAGAGAGAGAGAGATCTTAGTACTGGGGTATAAACTTAGTACTGGAGAAGCAGAGTTAGGGGGATCCCTAGGGCCCACTGACCAACCAGTAAGTTCTATGTCAACAAAAAAATGATTTAAAAAAAGTTAGATGGGGACTGGAGAGATGGCTCAGCAGTTAAGAGCACTGACTGCCTTTCTAGAGGTCCTGAGTTCATTTCCCAGCAACCTTGTGGGGTCTGATGCCCTCTTCTGGCCTGCAGGCATACATGCAGATAGAGCACTCACAAATAAAATACATAGATAGAGAAATAAAACTTAAAAAGAGAAGAAAAAGAAGTTAGGTTGTGCTTAAGAACTGATATCACAGTCATCCTCTAGCCTCCACAGGCATGTACACATATATGCATAAACATACAAATTTGTGTACATCCACAAAACATGCAAACGAACAGTGCAGATTCTGACCTGACTCCAGTGTGGTTCCTTCACTTTGACTCTTCTTCCTCTTTGCTCTCGTTTATCCTCCGAGTTCCTAGATGCCTCTAGGTTCATGCACTTCACTCTAAGCAGCCTTTGGATATACTGGAAAGGTCGGTAATGCTTCAGCAGGAGGGAGTACTGGATCTATGCTGAGGTCCTGAAATGTATTCAGGGACTGTTCCCCAGCTGTATGACACCTATTCTGGTGGTAGAGGGAGAAGTGCTTGTTAGGTGTCAGATCCTGCTGCAGTGGTATTTTTAAAATGACAATTTAAAGCCAGCCTGTATAAACCTAAGAAGCCTTGTACTTGTACAAGTAATGACTTGTACTTGGAACTTTAGTGCATGGCATGTGGATCAGGCTGAGAAGAAACTGATGCCACCAAAATGCATGATTGCCTTCTCATAGGTCTTCTTCATCAGTTTGCCTTGAAAATATGTGTTTCACTTTGTATTCTAAGATCACTGAAGGTCATTACCCTTTATAGTTCCATTTTCCACTCAGTGATTGCTGTTTCAGCATTAGAAATCCTATGTTCAGTGGGACTGCTCTTTACTTGAGTTTCAGCTTCGCTTTCACAGATTCCTTCCAAAGACCTATAGGTCCTCTTTGGTTCAGGAGTGCAGGTGAGTTCAATAGTTTTTCCTTCCCAGTTAACAAGTTTAAATTGTTTCTTTAAAAAATGACTCATTGGGGCTGGAGAGATGGCTCATCGGTTAAAAGCACTGCCTGCTCTTCCAAAGGTCCTGAGTTCAATTCCCAGCAACCACATGGTGGCTCACAACCATCTGTAATGAGATCTGGTGCCCTCTTCTGGCCTCCAGGCATATATGTAGGCAGAGTACTGAGAATACTGTATACATAATAAATAAATCTTAAAAAACAAAAAATAAAAATGACTCATTGAGCTTGGCATTGGTGGTAGCACACACCTTTATTCCCAGCATTCGGGAAGCAGAGGCAGGCTGACCTCTGTGTGTTCCAGGGTGGCCAGGGCTACGCAGAGAAATCCTGTCTCGAAAAACCTCAAAAAAGAAATGTAATGCTTGTGGCATAAAGTCATCAGAATGCTGTTTGAGATAAAAGAGACCTTAGAATTTCCTTCAGTGCAGTCCCTGGTCTTACAGATAGATAAGGATCTCTGGACACAGAACAGAAAGGTTTTGCTCAAGGCTGTCCTATCACTACCAGGCCTGGATAAACTTGAAAAGAGAACAGGGATGGTTATTCAGACTGCTGTTTGCAGACACACCTTTGCCTTCTCTTTAACAAAACTGAAGTGTCAGGTAGAGTTTCCCCAAGAACTTTAAACTTCTATAGTCCTTACAGTAGGCATTCTGGTAAGCAAAGGCATTCTTTGGTTTTTCAGTTACATTAGTAAGCATTTTAAAAGACATTTATTAAGCTGATAGAAACACAAAGATGATTCTTTCTTTCCAGAAACTCACCTCGTGGTTGTTGTGCTTAAACTACACTGGCTGGGGAGGTGGTGGCACATGCCTTTAACCCCAGTGCTGGGGAGGCAGAGGCAGGCAGATTTCAGAGTTCGAGGCCATCCTTAAGAATCACACAGAAACCCAGTCTTGAAAAACCAAAAAAAACAAAAACAGAAAACCCACTACACTAGGAGACATTTTTAGAAGTAAATGTAATGTCATCCATGTTTTATTCAAAGAATGATTGCTGAGGTAGCAGTTAGGTTTTCTCGACTCACTCCTCATCTGCCAGCCACTTGTGTTAACACCTAGTCCTCAGGGTTGACAGAGAGGAGTGTGGAACAGATCAGGCCTGCTGAAGTGTGTTTTCTACCTTGTGCCGTCACTTCCAGCACTTATGGAACTCATATCTATATCTGTGCTTCCCATTCCCTTTGCAGCTATAGCAGAGACTATGTGGTAGAAGGGGAGCCCTACGCTGGTTATGACAGACACAATGCAGAGGTGGCAGCCTTCCACTTGGACAGGTATGTGTAATCTCTTACATTTCCTTTTCATCATCTCTTTCAGAGAGAACTTGTGTACTTCCTCAAGAAGTGAGAGATGGGGGGAGCGGGGCAAAGGGAGGGTGGGGGAACTGTGGTTGGTATGTAAAATGGAAATTGATGTAGCAATAGTGTGGGTGTGTTCCCTGTTTATAACTTATGAATTAGTGCCATTGTGAATACCTAATATTTGGGTGCTGTCAGAAAACTGCAGTAAATCTTTAAGACTGTGTGTGTGTGTGTGTGTGTGTGTGTGTGTGTGTGTGTGTGTGTGTGTATGGGTGTTTTGCTTGCATATATGTCTGTGCATCACGTCTGTATCTAGTGCCCAGTGAGGCCAGAAGAGGGCATTGACATCCCAGGAACTGGAGTTACAGATGGTTATGGGCTGCTGTGGGGATGCTGGGAACCAAATCTAGATCTAGAGCCTTCTGTCCAGCCAACAGGGTTAAATATTTTTAATCCCAGATTTTTACTTCCTATTACTTCACTTCATTCTTGGCATGCTTTATGTTAGCATGGTTGAAAATATTAATAAATAAATAATATGTCAGGGTGAAATCAGAAGTTTGAGTTCAAATCTCTGTTTTGAATTGGTCGTTAATTGGGCCTCCTAGCCTTGCTGTTTTGTTTCTGTTGTAAGGAATACTGACTTATCCCCATACCTGAAAATACATACATGAAATTTAGAATGTGTTTTGTTATTTTGTTTATACAAAATATACACACCTTCAAAAGAAACAACAAATTCCACCATGAATTCTCATATATAACCAGCACTTAGTTTGTGACAACACACCTATACTCGCTATACAGAGGAGACAAAGACATGAAGACTGGGGAGTTCAAGACCCAGTTTGGGTACATAGTGAGATTAAACCAACCTCTGCATAGCAAGATCTTGTCTCAGAAAACAGGATACAGGGCCCTCTAGAAAGAGTGATACTGCTTTTACAGGCACCCATTAGCCACGCTCTGACATCCCATTTCCTACTCACAGGTACTCTTCTTTCAGTCTGCCATGGTGAGAAAACACAAGACATGATTGTGGGCTAGGGCAGGAGGTGACTCAGGTAGAGCATTTGCCTAGAGGAAACCCCAGCCATGTGAATTGAACAAACAGAAGAAAAAGAAGCATTTTAAAAACATACAAGGAAATCAGAAAAGAAAAGGCAAATTTTGTCTTTTTCTGGAGTAGGAAGAATTTCTCCTATTTTTTCACATACACATTGTAGTGGAATATGGTCCTCACCAACACAGAGGACTGGGGCTGGAGCTTTGTAGTTAAGAGTATTTGTTGCTCCTCCTGAGGACCTGGGTTCGATTCCAAGCTCCCATACAACCATCTGTAACCCTAGTTTCAGGAAATCCAGCAGGCATGCGAATTGTGTACATACATGCAGGTAAAACATCCATACCTATAAAGTAAAATAAAGTATTTTTAAAAGAACAAGCAGAATTGAACATGTGGTGCACGCCTGAGGTTATACAGCTACAGGAGGAAAAGCAGGAGTTTGAGGATAGCCTAGGCTACTGTTTAAAAAAGACTAAAATGGATAAATACTGTAAGTAGTTAAGAAAATAATTGCAGTTACTAGTGCTAGTAAATATAAGACAGGTTTCTTGTCACTAGCATATTTAAAAATCCCTTTGAAGCCATAGCTCAGTTTTCACCTGCTGAAATGAGAAAGATTTTTTTTAAGGATAATGTTTTATTGTTAGCAATATATTGAATTCATATACTGCTAAAAGCATTGTTAATGTTGTTTTGTATCAGAAAGCTTACTGTTCATAGCATTTGAATGAATAACTATCTTTTAGTGCATATATCTAAGATATTTCTAGGAAGTACTATGAAAAGAAAAAAGGAAAAAATTATATAGATTATATATTGTACTGGCATTTTTTGTAAAAAATTTGATAGGAACTTAGTAACTCTAGATAGGGAAAAATTAAATGAGTGTTTTTAATACTGTTTTATGTTTGCAGTCTTTTAAAGAAACTACATGCAGGGTTGGATCCGTCCAACTCCTCATTTAACGGCAGACTAGAATTAGACTGTCCAAACCTCTGGGTTCTGTTTACTGACATCAGCATACTATGAAAGAGCCTTACTTCCTCACTTCTGGATCACTATACCCAGCATAGTAAATTTCATCAGTGTAATGTATGTAGAGCAATATATCATTTTATTTTGTTTACCTCCCTCCCCCCATTATTGGCAAAATACATCCTTTCATAAAATTAGTTAATAAAAGTAGTTAAGTATTCTCTATATAGGTATGGTTACTATTAAGCCAGGTGTGATGGCTTATTCCTGTAATCCCAGCCCTTGAGAGGCTGAGACAAGAGAATTGCCTTGAATTCACAGGTAGCCTGGGCTGCAGTGAGATCCTGTTTAGAAGAAAGACATGTGATATTTATACATACCGGTATGTTATGCAACTAATGAGAAGAAATACTCTTGCAAAATGTCAGTTGCTAGGCTTGAGAATTAGGGATGATCTTAGTTTCAAGTCGAACCTCTAAATTTTCTTTAGGGGATTTTTTTGTTTCTTTTTTGTTTTTGTTTTTGTTTTTGACCAGGAAATGTCATTTTAAAAAAAGTAAGTAATAGGTGTGGGTGGTATACAACTTAGTCCCAGCTCTTGGAAGTCAAAGGCTCTCTGAGTTCGAAGCCACAGTGGTCTGCCTAGTGGTTCTAGGTCAGCCAAGGTTGCATAGTTAAGACTCTGTCTCAAAACAGCAAACAGAGCACCCTGGTATGCCATGTGACTGGCAGGGCAGAGGGACTCAACCAAGAGCTGCCTGGGGACTCTAGCATCAGACCGTGATACAGTAATCGCTCCATGTTGTTGCCATACATATGGCTGGGACACGATTCAACCAAGTGCTGCCCGGAGCCTGTGGTCAGGGCAGTCAGACACTGTGATGGTAAAGTAGTACAGGGTGGGAAGGTGGAAAAAGAGAGTGGTGGAGTGGTTCATGGGCTGGGAGAGAGGCAGGTCTGAAGAAGGGATTTGTGGTGAGAAATAGGCTAATGGGAATGACCTGCTTGCCACCCTGAGTACAAAGTGATTCCCAGCCTGGCTATTGCCAAGGGCCAATCTTGGTCTGAGACCCTGAAGCAGCTAAGGAGTCATGACTTGACGTCTGTGGCTCCTGTCATCACTGAAGGCCGTGCAGAGGCCTATGGTCTGGGGGCCAGGTAGGTGTCCAAAGGCCATGCCGATCTGAGTAGCCTGCTCTGCAACTGGGCCCATGGTGACATTCGGACCCAGGCTGCTGCTGAGGGTCATGCCTGGGTCTGTGGTCCTACCACAGTCAGGCTCTGTTGATGGCCCATGGTACCACCAAAGGCCACATAGATTTCCAGAGTCTAGGTCACAACCTGTAGTTATGTTGGTGTCCAAGGGCTGTGCCGCCATCAGGTCATGCCGAGTTGAGTGGCCAGTACTGGTTGACTGGGGCCAGGGTATCATCGAGGCCAGGGCTACTACTGAGGACCATGTCTGGGGTCTGTGGCCCTACAGTAGCCAGAGTCTGAGCTGATGTCCCATAGCTCCTGAGACCATTGAAGGCCATGTCAGTGCCAGCGGTCTGGGCTGTCACCTAGGCCCATAGTGACTTCTGAGCCTAGGCTGTGGCCTAGGACCATGTCTGGGTCTGTGGTCCTACCACAGCAAGGCTCTTGTTGCCACCAAAGGCCACAACCCTTGGGCATGCACTTCACCTGGGCAGCGCACTAGAGCTAATCCAGTTGTCAGGGACACGGTGAGCTGGCCCTGGGTGCATGAGAATAGCAGAGTTGACCCCATCCCTGTTTGTCTACCATGTGGTGGCATAGATGAGAGAAAGATGGCCTCCCCTTCTGACCCCTTGCTACCCATGGTGGGTGAGAGGGCTAGCCCTGGGATCATGAGAGGTGGAAAACTATCCTTGTCCCTTACTGCAGCACAGTACAGCTAACCCTGTTGTTAGGACTTAAAGATACTGGTGAGCCAGCCCTGAGGGCCCACTCCAACATCCACCTCATCTATGATCTATTGGAGTATGAGAAGGGGATGAACCTACAGTTCCAAAACTACAGGATCCCCAAGACACAGGATAACAGGATATCCAAGAGGAACCCTAGTGAGGGCCCATTACTGATAGTGTAGCAGACCCCCGAGGCCTGGAACCAGAGCAACTCATTGCAGTGAACACTTGCAAGTAAAGAGGAAAGGACTAAAGGGTTAATGGTGTTAACCAACAGGCCACACTACAGCTTTCACAGTGAGATCTTTCTCCTTTCTTTGTTTGGTTTGCTTGGTGTTTGGTTTTTCCTTTTAAATTTTGAGGGAAAGTTGCAGGGGCAGAAGGTAGATGAGGGGGACAGGGAGTTGAGTGGGATCAGGATGCATGATGTGGAATCCAAAAAGAATAAAAGTAGAAAAAACTAAACAAAACAAAAAACAACAAAATAAAAACAAAGTAAGTATTTTCTAGTGTTAGAAAGAGACCTCCAAATATGTCCTTTAGGTGTGTTGTTTTGGTCACTTTTCAGTTTGTCAAAGTTTTATCAAGCTTTGAACTCATCTGAGTTTAAGCATGGTATTTTCTAATGCGTTGTTAGCATGTATTTCTAGTTCTGATTGTGAAACGTTTCTGGCAGGAACAGGGTGCTGTGATAAGCCCGTTTCCCGTCCCCAGGTCTAACAGTTTGGCATTTTGCCTGATTCACCCACTACTTTCTTTTGCTGAACTGTTGAATAATGTACATCTTGACAAACTAATGAACATATGTTCCTCTAAAAACCGAGATTGCCTCACCTACCTACCACCTCCAAAACTTTATATCGTTAATGGGATTGACCATGTTTTTTGAGATTTAACTTAAAATACCTCCCCAAAGATTTCTCTCTTCTCTCTTAAACCTTCAAAACTAGGATTCTGGGTTTCCGCCGAGCTCCCTTGGTGGTTGGCAGATATGTTAATCTGAGGACGGAGATCAAGCCTGTGGCCACGGAGCAGCTGCTGAGCACCTTCCTAACTGTAGGTAAGAGACGATGGAGGATGTTTAGATAGGGGCATGGCCAGCAAGTTAGACAATGGGCACCACTGAACAACCTAGGTGCATCTCTTTCATACCTGAAGAACTCACAGAGTGTGGAAGCCTGCTTTCTTGTTAGTGTGGGAATTAGGTCTAATGGTGAGAATGGGAAATGAGAATTTTTCCCTAATATATACTTCTTAAAGAAAGAAGTGAGTCGTTTACCAATAGTGAAAGTGGTAACTATTTAGCTTGATCTTCTAGCTAAGTCTCAAATGCAAGATTTGTCCTAAATTGATACTGTCTGCATATCATTGTCCTGGGTTTGGTTTGGTTTGGTTGATTTGGTTTGTTTTTTTCTGAGACAGGGTTTCTCTGTATAATAGTCCTGGCTGTCCTAGAACTCACTTTGTAGACCAGGCTGGCCTTGAACTCACGGAGATCCACCTGCCTCTGCCTCCCAAGTACTGAGATTAAAGGCTTATGCTGCCACTGCCCAGTGGTTAATTTTTGTACATGTGTTCTCCTGAGAAGTGGGGAAGCCAGAGGCTAGGGAGTGGCTCACCTAGTAAAGTGCTTGCTATGCAAACTTGAGGACCTGAGTTTGGATCCCCATACCCATGTAAAAATCCAGATATGGAAGGGGCACCTGTAATTCCAGTGCTGTGAAAATGGAGACAGGCAGATCCTTGGAGCTAATTATTCACCCATTGTAATCAAATTGGTATTATGCTTCAAGTGCAGTCTTTTTAAGAGACCCAGTCTTAAAAAGTAAGGTGGAGAGCAATTGGGGAAGGCATTCTGTAGTGATATTCATTTGTATGTTAATAAATAAAGCTTGCCTGAAGATTAGAGAGTAAAACAGCCCTGCTGGTCAGTCTTTTACATACCAGGCAGTGGTGACACCACCTTTAATCCAGTAGCCACACTGTTTGCCATAGAAACTGGGCAGCAGTGATTCACGCCTTTAATACAGCCCTAGATGAGGACTATAAAACGGGAGGAGAAAGCTCTCAGCACATAGTCTCATTCTGAGATTCCTGGAAGCAGGATCACCATTTTGGTCTGAGGTAGAGGTAAGAGCCAGTGGCTGGCCGTTTTTGCTTTTCTTATCTTCAGGTTGAACCGCAATATCTGTCTCTGGGTTTTTACTCGTCATGTTACAGCTTTCGATATTCTTGTTTCCATGTGTGTGCCCCCTCTGAATAAACATGTCACACATTAAATAAATAATAAATAAATAAATAATATAAAATAAAAAAATAAATAGTCCTACTGTAGAATTGCATTTGAGCCACTGCTCTTCCTCCAAGGATTAGTTTAAAATCACGGACCTAGGTATGACCTCCCCTGGCCCTGGTTCCCATTATCCTACTGTGATACAGGGGATCTACCTCAGTCTTGTTCTCATTGGGAGCATGGTAAACAGGAAGAATTTAGAGGTTCTGTGTTCTCTTGTCTTGGCCTCTTAGTAGTGACTTTTTTGGTGATTCAATGCTCTGCTACATGGCATAAATATTGAAACAGACGTTGAAAAATGAAAATGAACTTCCCCTGGCTTTTTTACCTAGAATGAATAGGATTATATTTGAAATGAGGTGAAGCAATGCCTATCTAAGAAAAAATCTATAATACAATACAATATGGAAAACTGATTCTTTAGACAGGTGGCAGGAAATTCTAATGTTATGGTTCCTATTGTCATAATTCATTGAAATCTAAATTTCAGATCGAGGTAGTGAAAATAAAGTTGTAATTTCATTTCTATCCAGTTTGCTCCATTAGCCCCTGAGATAAATTGATCTAGACTAGGACAGAAGATGGAGAAGGGGATTAGGAGTACAGGAGGAGTGTGAACTCAGGTGGAAGGTGTGTATGGGGTCAGCACTGAGGAGAGAAAGTAGTCAGAACAGGGTCCACTGAAGGCCTAGGGCATCATGCTCAGGTCGAGACTTCCTTGGGCATTGGGAAGCTGTTTAGAGATTCATAACAGTGAAGTAATCATATTTGAATTTAGAAAGCTAATTTCGGCAGTAGATTATAGAGGTGAATAGTGATGGGGGAGAAGGAGAAGACCGAGAGCCCTGGCGGACTATAAGGAAGTCGTTCAAGAGACAGAACTAGGATAAGGATTGGGGTAGGAGTGGTGAACTGGAATGTGAACAGCGAGATGAACGTCTCAGTCAGAGGAGCAATAAGCAGGGAGGAAAACTTAGGAATGACTCCACATTTCTAGGATTGGATAATCGAGTGAATACAGAAGCAGTTAACTCAGGGTGTGTGGGTAGAGACTACTGTGCAGAAAGAAGTAATGCTAATAGATAAAAGGTTGAGATGGAAACCTAGATCTGATAGTTCACCCGAGCAGAGTGAGGAGAACTTCAGTGGTCAGAAAAGCAGTTTTCAGAGTCGAGCATGTCCAGGAAGTGGTCAGAGGCCAGAGGCTGGGCTCACTGAGGGTGGTGAGGACACGGAAGTCAGGAAGGCAGTTAGTCATTATTATTCATAGTAATAGATGCTGTTTTGGTTGTCTAAGCATTAACATAGGCATGTTTTCCTTTTCACCATCTGACAGTGGAGGAATGAGCATGCTTGGAGACTGTAATCACATGCTCAGCATCGTGCAGCCCTAATGAAATAGCTTTCTATTTCAGGGGCTGGGACTGTAGCTCATGAGAACACTGACTAGGCCGTATGTGCAGCTTGAATTTTAGTGATTATAGTCACATTACTCTCATAGACAATTAATTTACCTTACATGTGGCAATATATGAGAGTTGTGCCCCACCCCTTGCACTATCATTAATAATGCAGCCTGAGCCAGGCAATGGTGGTGTACACTTTAATCCAGCACTAAGGAGGCAGAGGCAGGTGGTTCTATTGAGTTTTTGAGGTCAGCCTGGTCTACAGAGTAAGCTCCAGGACAACCAGGACTACACAGAGAAACCCTGTCACAAACAAAAACAATAGCAACAATAATAATTGCATCCTGAAACTTTTTGGCTTTTGTTTGTTTCGTATATAGGCATCTGTTCATTTGTTTAAGAGCCATTTGTATTTTCTGTCAACTGTCTTTTGTACACACATGTGTTTGTGGAGGCTTAGAGGGCAGACAGGCATATCTTCCTTGTGTTGTTTCTGAGACAGGGTGTAGATGGAAATTTCTGTCCCACCTGGTTCCAACAGCCATTCAGTCCCAATTAGCACACAGAAGCTTATATTAATTATAAACTGTTTGACCTATTGCTCAGGCTTATTACTAACTAGCTCTACAACTAAATTAACCCATAATTCTTATCTATGTTTAGCCATGGAGCTTGGGACCTTTGCTCCGTAAGGCATTCTCATCTTACTTCCTCTGTGTCTGGCTTGCAACTGCATCTCTGCCTTTCCTCTAGTCTGGTCACCTGCCTATACTTTCTGCCTGTCTGCTGGCCAGACAGTGTTTTATTAAATCAGTACAAGTATATCTTTATAGTGTATAAAAGCATTATCCCACAGCTACAGTCTTTCCCTGACACGGAGCTCCCCAACTGGGCTGGCTTCCTAGCAAAGCCTAGAGATCTACTTGTCTCTACTTGCTTTTATTTCCCAGGTCCAGCACAGTATGTCCTACATAGAACCTAATCAACTATAGCACACCCCCAAAGCTGTTATGTCACCCTACCTTAATCTCTCTCTCTCTCTCTCTCTCTCTCTCTCTCTCTCTCTCTCTCTCTCTGTCTCTGTCTCTGTCTCTGTCTCTTCTTGAGACTGAGTTTCTCTTCGTATCCTTGACTGTCCTGAAACTCACTCTGTAGGACCAGGCTGGCCTGGAACTCAGAGAAACACCTGCCTCTGGCTCTTGTGCTGGGACTAAAGGCATGCACTACCACTACCCAACAACTTTAAGATTATAAATTTAACTTGATTACATTGAAAATATTAACATTTTAGAGTAGAAATAGACAAGACTATTTTAAATGTCATAAGGAGTAAAGAACTGTGAAAATGATCCTAAAATAAGAGCAAAGAGAAAGATCCTCATGTCCTTGGAATGGTGTCATTCTTTGAGCCCTTACAGCTGGTGATGTCAGTATAGTCCAGACACATCAGTATCTTCCCTGACTCAGCCCTGGAGGCAGCTACTTGTTTAGTGAGTGCCCCCCTCCTTTACTATAGTATCAAAATGGTCTTTAGAAAGTGATAGGTGAAGCTGGGTCTTGTAGTATAAGCTTTAATTCCAGGTGTTTGTGAGGTTGAGGCAGGAAGCCTTGTAAGTTCAAGGCCTGCCTCAAAACGAGGGCTGGTAAATACATCAGTGCTAGAGTACTTGCCTGGTATATATGAGGCTCTATCGCCACAAGAAGAAAGGGAGAACAGGGAACCAATGTTTAAATAAGTCCTGGATCTCATTGTTTCTAGGTTCTGTTGAAGGGCATAGTAGGAAATACAGGTTTATATACACAGGCACAAATGCACATCCACACATCTGTGCCGTTATCTCTGGGTGTATATTAAAACTAGTATCTGATTCTAATTCATGGCAGGGTTTACTCTGACCATCGTACTTTCCTTCCTTCTCCATCTGTGAGGCACCTAGTTCCCATATCCTCAGTGTATTTGCCTACCTGCTCCTGCTCCCCTGTATGTGACCAGACTCTCTCCTCTGGGTACTCTGGCCAAAACCTCAGCTTTGATAAAGAACAAGAAGACATTGTTTGCATTAATTCTTTTGAGTTGAGAGCAAATCTGTGATGGAGGCTCACTTCTGGGAGAGAGGCTGGGTAGAAAGAGACACAGGAAGATTGCTTTCTAGTATTATAGCGTTTCGTTTATTGGGAGATTGTTTTATACTGTCTGCTCTTTTTACCTATATAGGAAAACATGCATGAAATGGACTAACATCAGGATTTTAATTTTCATGTTGCCTGTTTACTTAGATGTTTGATCTTGTTTGGGGGAGAATTTGGGTTCTTAAGTTCTTCCTTAAGTATATCTGACTCATTCTGCCCTGCAGGGAACAATACATGTTTCTATGGGAAGTGCTATTACTGTCGGGAGACAGAGCCAGCGTGTGCTGATGGAGACATGATGGAGGGATCCATCACACTTTGGCTTCCAGATGTATGGCCTCTACAGAAACATCGACACCCGTGGGGCAGGACTTACCGAGAAGGCAAATTGGCCAGGTAAATGCTCCTGTGTGCCTTGACTTAATTCTTTGCTGTACCACTCCAGTTGCCCTTCCTGAATAGGAGCCAGCCATCTGTCCAGGAGTAAAAAGAAACTGTGGATTGTGAGGCAGACCTGCTAGGTTGGTCCCATCTCTGTTTTCAGCAGGGCCAATGTGTCTGCCATCTTTCTATCACTAAAAAGAGGAAAGATAAATTTTGGCTCATATTTCGAGAAGTTCAGTCCATAATCACTTGGCCACAGTCCTTTGGGCGTCTGGTGGTATAGTATCTCATTGGCAGAAGCATGTGGTGGCAGAGGCTGCTTATCTCATTGCTTCCAGAAAGCAAAGACAAGAGAAAAGGCCAGGAGCAATCCCTCTGGGCCGGGACTCCCTGGAATATCCCCATTATTTATTTCCCAGTGACTTAGCTTCCATCACACCTAAAGCTCCTGAAGGTTCCACGAGCTGAACCAGGGCTTGTAGTGCATGATCTTTAGGGGACATTTAAAATATAAACCATGGGGCCCTGGAGAGGTAGCTCAAGAGACAAGAGCACTTGCCGATCTTGCAGAGGAGCTGAATTTGATTTCCAGCTCTCACATTTCGGGCTCATGAATACCTGTAACTTCAGCTTCAGGGATCAAAGGGCCTTTTCTGGCCTCTACCAGCAACTGTATGCAAGTAGTATACTTAAACACACACACACAAATAAAATAAATATTTTGGTTTTGTTTTTAAATATAAGCCATACATTGGCTCTACTCTCAGCACTTCATACATCATGCTCTTGGACTGTACAGAACGCCAATCCTGTCTGTACATCCTCTCAGAACCCCTTGAGAATCTCATTGGACATGGCTCCATAAGTCTTAAATTCTGTATGCCTGCAACACTAGCGTCACTTGGATGATGACAAGGTCTGGCATTTTTTTGAGCTTATCCAGTGGATAAGTGCATCACAGTGGCCTCTTCGGTATCTTGATGGTTGAACACAGGTTTAGCCTGGGATAGACATAGTCTTGCAGGTTCTTGAGATGCCTCCAGCTACTTTCTTTCTTTCTTCCTTTTTTTTAATGGTGCTAGTTTTTTCAACAAGTGTACCCTTCTTGCCTTGCACTTTATATGTACTTCTTTCCTGGTTCAACTACAAGCTTTTAATCTTTCTTGCCCTGCATTTTGATTCCACTTCTCACAGTAAATAGGTCTAAAGCAGCCAGTAATTCTCATTCTGCTGCCTTGAAATTGCTTCTACCATATAAGCCTTTGTACAGAGTTTCAGGGTAAGTACAAAACAGACAGATTTTCTTCAGAATGTAACATAAGCTTCTAGTCTACTTGCCAGTGAAGTCCCTGTTCCATCTCAAACCTGTCAGTACAGCTTTGACTAACTGTATTCCTACCAGAACCTCCCAGAAATTTGTGTTTCCAGCATTCTCTGCTTTCCTTAGCTTGCTTCTCTAAACTTTTCTAATTTTGCAAACCAATTCCAAAGACTTTTGAATCTCGCTGTCAGAGATAGTCACAACAATGACCCTATCTTGGTGCCAATTTTCTTCATTAACTTTCCATCACTAGCAAAATGCCTTATGTTTTAAAAGAAGAAAGGTTCTTTTGGCTCATAGTTTCTAAAGTTTTAGCCCAGCTTGGTTTGCTCTCTTGTGTTGAGACTTATGGTCATACAGTATCAAGGCAGCACATACGCTATGGAGAAAAGCTGTTCTCCTCATGGTGGCTAGGAAGCAGACAATGAGAAGGAAGGCCAGGGTAGCCAGATCCTCCTTCTAGGCTTGCTCTCAACTGCTCAGCTTCCTACCACAAGGCCCCACCTCCTAATAACATCACAGCTGGCAACCAAACTGTTAGCACGTGCTTTTGTAGGATTCTTAGGAGCTAAACTCTATAGTTAGGTGTAGCTGCACTCAGTAACCCTTGTGATGCCGCTTGCCTCCAGGTGGGAATACGATGAAAGCTACTGCGATGCTGTGAAGAAAACGTCCCCCTATGACTCAGGCCCACGCCTCTTGGACATCATTGACACCGCTGTCTTTGATTACTTGATTGGCAATGCCGACCGCCATCACTATGAAAGCTTTCAAGATGATGAAGGCGCTAGCATGCTTATTCTTCTTGATAATGCCAAAAGGTATAGCAGGACTGTGTTGTTGGTGTCTGTGTGAAAGAGTACATTCTCTAGGGTACTGTGCTGGTCACCTTTCAAATACACATACTCATAAATCAACTTGTAGGAATGAAATGCATATTTCAGTTCATGGTTTCAGAGGTTTGTTGGCTTCATTGCTTTTGGGCCTATGATGAGGCAGAATCATCACGTCTGGGAGCACATTTAGAGCAAAGCTGCTGGCCTTGTGGCATTTGGGAAAGAGAACAAGAAAAAGCCCAGGGTCCCAAAATCCCCATCAAGAATGCACGCCAGTGGCCTGATTTCCTTCTGCTGAACCCCACCTACTGAAGACTTCTTTACCTCTCAACAGTGCTACAGCTGGCAACTAGTGCCTTAGATGAGCCTGAGGACTGGGGTGGGAGGACTTGGGATCAAAACTATCCTGGACTTAGCCTTTTTATAGCCTTGCATTGGGGATTAAGTTGCAACAAGAGTTTGTGAGCCGCAAAAAATATTCAAAGGATAGCAGCTGCTTTGCTTGCACTATTGTTAGGGCTAGAGGCTTCTCTAATCATTAAGGAAAGCTTCCAGGAAAAGAATGAAAGGGACTAGGCAGTGGTGGTACACACCTTTAATACCAGTACTTGGGAGGCAGGGACAGGAAAATCTCTGTGAATTTGAGACCAGCCTGATCTACAGAGCAAGTTCCAGAACAGCCAAGGCTACACAAAGAAATACTGTCTTGAAAAACCAAAAAAAAAAAAAAAAAAAAAAAAAAAAAAAGTGAGAGGGTGACCATTTTCCCAGAATCACCTTTTCATTCCTAATGAAATACCATTTTTGTATCTGCTTTGAGTGAGTTCTGTCTCAACCTCTGAAAGCCCCTGGGCAGTTTTTCTGGTTTGAAGCTGCCAGCAGCTTTGCTTACAGGAATACGGTTTTAGTGATTCTGGAAGTAAATGTTCCCCTGCCTTTTGGGGGACTCTGGCAGGGATCCCAAGCCTGGAGTTCTCTCCGCATCTCTTACAGATGTATGGACTTAGGATTTCTGCCTTCTCCCTCTGTACTGGGAATTCACAGTGTGGCACCACAGCTGTGGTCCAGCATCTTGTAGCATCTTGGTCCTTGTACATGAGTTTGTTTGCTGTTTGATACTTTAGTTCAGGCTATTAACAATCCTGTGTCTAATTAGTGATGCCTGGTTTATTTTTAATTTAAATTATTTGAGCTGTTGGAGCATGAAATTATCTAGGATCACAGTTGGGTTTTTACAGAATATGTTCTTACTTTGATGCTGAAGGGAACAAACACTTGCACCTAATTCACTGTCTTAATTTAATTTTCAGCTTTGGAAACCCCTCGCTGGATGAGAGAAGCATTCTTGCCCCTCTCTATCAGTGTTGCATGTAAGTTATGCACAGCAGGTATATTTGCCTGCATTGCTTCCTTCGGGTTCAGGTACCAGTACATCAGTTTCCTTGACCTTAAAACATCCTGGTTGCTTTTTCTACATCTACAGCCCAGACCTGTCATCCCGACAGAGCTGAGGGAAGCGCAGAGGCGGCTCACCCAAAGTTCAGAATTCGTTTTGAGTTTGTAGTATCTAAGTCATGTGTGTGTTTGGCTTATTATCCCTACCACCTACTAAAAATAATCTAGTTTGGCTTTAACCCCAGCACCTAGAACGCAGAAATGGGTGGATATCTGTGAATTTGAGGCTACCTGGTCTACATAGTGAGTTCCAGGCCAGCCAGGCTACAGACAGGCAATCTCAAAAAAAATTTTTAATAGTTTTTTAAAAATCTGTTAGAATCTGTATTCTCAGTTGCTACATCTGGTTTACCATTTGGTTTCAAGTCCTCCCACCTGGAGTTTGTATATCTTAGTTTGAAATTATCTAATCCAAAAATAACTTCCTCTATGTATTTAATATGTGATTTAAATATATTAGAGAATAAAGAAATTGAGAAGTAGATCAAGAAAATGAAGTAAAGTCTGCCCTAGGAGCTCATGCTTCCGGTCCCTGCTCCTGGACTGATTTGAAGTTGCACAGCAGGTATTTGCCTCATTTGTCTGGGAAAGCAGGTCTGGGAAAACCCTAGTACTAGTCAGCCCGGAAACAGCCCCTGAAGCTTTGCCTTCATTCTCTTTTTCCCTTGTCTGTCTGTCTGGTTTCAAATTGTGTCTGTGTGTCTGTGTCTCTGCCTGTGGGACTCTGTGTTCTTGAATGCAGTGCCCGCAGAAGCCAGAAGGCGGCATTGGGTCCCCTGGAGCTGGAGTTACAGGCAACTGTGAACAGCTCAGAGTGGGTTTTGGAAACTGAACGCAGGTCCTCTCCAAGAGCAATAAATGTTCTTAAGTGCTGAGCCATCTCCATTCCCAAGAAAGTAGATCCCCCCACCCCCAGTGGTAGTGATGGTGGAGTTTTGAGACAGGGTTTTTAGGTGTAACCCTGGCTGTCCTAGAACTCACTCTATAGACTAGTCTAGCCTCGAACTCACTGAGAACCACCTGCCTCTGCCTCTGCTTCTGCCTCTGCCTCTGCCTCTGCCTCTCTGCCTCTCTGCCTCTCTGCCTCTGCCTCTGCCTCTGCTTCTGCCTCCTGAGTGCTGGGATTAAAGGTATCCGCCATCATCTCTTGGCAAAAGAAGAGATATTCTTAGAGTAAATATTTTTCTATTATTAATGGTAGAATTTTTAAAATCCAGAAATATTTGAATAATGAGGTTGCAATCACCCCCGAGCATCTGCGATAACTCCTGTAGCATAGTGGTGTCCGCTCTAACCCTGTGGTTTTGTCACTGATTATGCAGGGTAGTTTCCCTACAGACAGGCAGTGAGTGTTTCTCTCTCACTTTCTCAGCTCTAACGTAGTTATCATGCAGGGTAGTTTCCCTACAGACAGGCAGTGAGTGTTTCTCTCTGACTTTCTCAGCTCTAACGTAGTTATCATGGGCATTTCCCCATGCCACTCAGTTTTCAAACTTTTTAATGGCTGCATAGTATTCCCTGGTGTATCAGCCATAATCTGAAGTACGTCTCACTTGTTAGACATTGAGATTGGTTCAGTTCTCTTCTTACTGTAGTGAATGCTTACAGATCTTTGTACAAATTTCTAATTACTCCCCAAATTTACAGCATGGCAGTGCGGCTTGCTTCTAATACAGAGCTTAAGTCTGAAATAGAAGTGGTATTTTTTTTTTTTAGTTGAAATATTTTACACTATTTCAAATGCCTTTCCTACTACCCAAGCTTTACTGAGTGTGATGGAAGGATGTTCTGTAACTTCTTCAAAACTCTGTCCTCCAGCATTCGGGTCTCAACCTGGAATAGACTCAACTACCTAAAGAACGGAGTGCTAAAGTCTGCCTTAAAATCTGCCATGGCCCACGACCCCATCTCCCCTGTGCTCTCTGATCCACACTTGGACACTGTGGACCAGCGGCTCCTCAACGTCCTTGCCACCGTCAAGCAATGTACTGACCAGTTTGGGATGGACACGGTGCTGGTGGAAGACAGGATGCCGCTCTCCCACTTGTAACCCACAATGTGAAACAAGTGGAACTGGTTTTTACGAAGATAGAGGAACAGCACAATCAATTCCAAATGGCATGTGACGGCCTGGAAGTGGCCAGCAGCGGGTTCTGGTGGTAGAAGACAGGGCGGCCCCAGGAGCGCCTGGTGTTTTCTGCAGTGTGGTCATGGAAGCTTGTCTGCAGAATTACCTGGAGTCCTCGGCAGTTGACCCTTTAGGCAGCAAGCACCAGGTCTGGTCAGTCTTATTCCCACACCAAAGGACAAGCAGGTGTGGCACAGGCTAAGGAATTGGTTCGAGAGTGTGTATGTCTGCAGTGAACTTTGCCGTCCTTTCTCTACACCCATGGATTCTGTAGATTCACTTTGCAGTTCCTGTGTCTTAAATACAAAACAAAAAAAGGCAGAACTAGTAAGACTGGAACATGTACTGCTCCTCCATAGTGGCATCAACAAAAGAGCACAGTCTGCTGGAGGGAGAGAAGGGCAGGACGATATTGGGGCTCTTAGCTATTGAGTGCTGTGGATTTGACATCTCAGGGAAGAGAAGAGGGAGGGGCTCACTCTGTAGAACCAGGAAGATGATTGACTTACTGAAAAGCAGCTTCCCCTGTGTTTAGGTTCTTGGATATGTCCGAAGCAAACAGTCATCCCCAGTCTGTTCAAATAACAAGAATTATCTTTTTTTTTTTCTTTTTGGTTTTTTCGAGACAGGGTTTCCCTGTAGTTTCTAGAGCCTGTCCTGGAACTAGCTCTTGTAGACCAGGCTGGCCTCGAACTCAGAGATCCGCCTGCCTCTGCCTCCCGAGTGCTGGGATTAAAGGCGCCACCACCGCCCAGCAACAAGAATTATCTTTGAAGGAAATACGATTACAACCCAAGCATGGTCCTCTGTGAACACTAATTTACTTCCACGTCCACCTTTTGCCCAAAGAAGCAAAACAAGCTGAAGTAATTCAAGTTAGGTACCTGTGATCCCTGTCATCCTCAATTTTCCCCCCTTTTCTTGCGTCGGCATTATTTATTTTGAAGAATATCATAGGCTCTCACTCTAGCCCATGCTGGAACTTAATTTGTAACCCAGGCTGGCTCTGAACTGGCAGCAATCCTTCTGCCTCAGCCTTCCACGTGCTAGGATTATAAGTATGAACAAGCATGCCCAGCTCGGGTGTGAGGCGTTTAATCAGTGATGCTGCTATTTCTAGGAGGTGGTGGCTTGTCTGTGCCTTCTTATGAGAATGCGCCCTGCTAGTAGCTGGATCGAGCTTGAGACGTGGGTCCTGTATGTAGCAGAGTGAAAGATATTAAGCCTTCTGAGCCTTGAAACTGAGGAGATTACCACAAAGAGCCTCAATATTTTGGTTCATATCAAATCCAAATTCTATTCTTCAAACCTCATTTGGTGTAGTAGAATTCTTCCATCTCCTTGAAGTTGAGGTTTAGTTCTATATTTTAGCAAAGTCATTTCACATGTAAGCAGCTGTGGTAAATTCCAGAGCTAGGGACATGGCCACACTCCGAGAGCTGTGTGTTCCCTCTGCCTCTTGTGTGGTTCTGGACTTCTGTCAAGACCAGCCTTCCAGTGCTCTCCTTGACATTCAGTGCCAGCCAAGGAGCCTGGCTTGAGGCAACTACCTTCCGAGGGTAAGCCCCCAGGTTTCTCACAGTGAAACCTAGTAACCTATAACAACTTTTAAAAGGCGTGGAATTAGGAACATTTGCAGATTTTATGTGCATTTTGAGGTAGATTAAGGAATAGGCTACATTTTTTAAAACTTGGATATTGAACTTAATAAAACAAATATTAGCACAAAACACTGTAATAGTGTTAACAAAAGGAGGTATTGAGTTCAGTTTCCAGGCCACTTGCAAATTCACAGTTGGATTTGAGATTAGTGTGCTTAGCACTTGCAAAAGTGGGAGCCAACAGATGGCTGCAGTCAGCCCTCCCCTCAGTGTTGACTGGGCTGTGGGTCAGCACTCTGTCCACTGGTGCAGTGAGTGACAAGGAGCCTCACTTGTAACATTGAAGGCACAAGATTCTTCTGAGGAAAAGAGCAGGCAGAAAAGCTGCTCTGAAAAAAATGTCTTATTGTTCCTTTAAAATTAGAGAAAAGCCATTCACACTTTTTTTCACACTCATGGCGTCAGGAGGTACTCAGACCCACAGTGGATAAAGTTAGAATTGAGGCAGCAGTGGTGAGGCACAGCATTAGAATACCAACCTGTGTTCTAAGGTGGAGTTGGGTTAAGGTAGGAAAGGTATATTTGGGTGAATCTTGGCACGGCGGATGAGGCTGTGGACCAGCCATAAGCTTCTAGCCCCAAATTTATAGACACAAAGTTCTGTTGGGGGAAAAGGCAGATACGTTTTTCAAAGGTGTGACTCTGGCCTCTTCTGGCGTCATTTCAGCGTTAGGACTGTCATAATCAAGTCACCAGAGGGCTTTTGGTCAGTTCTAGAGTACATTTGCCAACCAGTCATCTGCAAGAGAACAGAAACCAAAACCCATTGCTGTCTCATTTGCTCCCACTTCTTAAACATACATATTTTAGTTGCAAAGGGAAATTTGGATATAGAATTTATATTCCCAAAACTGACCCTTAGTCTCAGGCTGCATTGTGCTTTGGGGAGGACTCTAAGTAAGTCTCTTTCAAAACAATAGGCTCCAATGTGCTAAAGACGAATGGTATTTTTAAGGTATGTTTACCTGTTTGCACTTAGGGTTAAGTGTCAAACTAAATTTTAAGAAGAAAATGGAGGAATTCAGGTACATTTATTACATTCTTTTAGCAGAGTGAGCCCTGACAGCTTCTCTGTTTTCCCAGTGCTGAGGACAGCACTGTCATCCAAAGACTTGATGTTTTCTTTAAGACACTCACACTTTGGCTTCCCTCTCCACGCACCACATTCCTTCAGCCTCCCTTCTCCTCCCTGGAACCCTCTGATCAGCAAATGACCTTCTCTTATGACCATAGGACAGCTATTGTCAGCAAGCCCCCTTGTGCAGCCTGGGATCTGGGCTCAGGACAGGTGGGTAGAGGTGTCGGGGTTAATGTGGCCGTGTGTGCATTCTGCCAAGGAAAATAGATTAACTTTGACACAAGGAAATACTGACATTGAGAAAGGACTTGGCCAGCAAAGGTTAGCATGTTCATCAAGTCTGCTGAGCCAGGTGACCTGACTGTGAAACTTGCTCCCTGGGGAGGCTGGCTTTTCTCCCCCTATTTCTCTAGTCTGGGTGGTGAGTGGGGGCTGGGCACTGCACTGTCACAAGTTTTTAGGACCTAAGGTGATCCTCATAAACTATTGTGGGAAGCTGGGAATAACTTACTGGGAAGCTAATTTATTTGTCTAAAGGGTGGTGTAGGCATCATTGCCCTCTTGTTTGATCTGCCTAGGATTTCCTCTTGGAGCTGTTGTGCAGACAGAGGTTGTACTTGGTAAGACACCAAACAAATTTCTAATGTGTTCTATGGGTTTCAATCTGAAAAAAAAATAAAGATTTTAATATATATTATTGTATTATGTTTTCCTATTAATACTTTTTTCTCACTGGTGATTCCTATTCCATTTTCCTACCTGTTTCTAAGGGAAAATGTTACATCTTTTGCCTCTACTTAAACTTCCTATGGGATTGTTTCATAGGGCTTCCTGGATGTTTAGTTAGCTCCTTTCTCAAAGCTTCTTGTGAGGTGAAATCCTGAGTAGAACTTGGCAGAACCGTGCGCTGCAAGCAGGAAGAAAAAGCTGGTTCCCCTGATCAGAATTCTTAGGACATCCAGAACTTGAAATGGAAATCCACTGTCTAAACCCTCACCCAGAGGTATGCTACATAAGTGTGCAAGCTCTTGCCCTTGTATTTGGACCTTGCACATGGACACTGAAGCCTGGCATGTGTCCTTCCTGACTCACCACGTTGAGATCCTGTTAGTTTTCTATCACTGTGATAAACACCATGGCCAAGGCAACTTAGAGAAGAGAAGGGCTGCTTGGGTTCGCAGTTCAGATGGTGGAGTGGAGGCAGCAGGTCTGGTGCTGGAGCAGAAGCTGTGGGCTCCCACCTTCAACCACAACACAAGGCAGAGCAAACTCGACATGAGTTTCTCTGTAGCCCTGGGTCCTGGAACTCACTCTGTAGACCAGGCCGGCCTCGAACTCAGAGATCCGCCTGTCTCTGCCTCCCAAGCGCTGGGATTAAAGGCATGCGCCACCACCGCCCGGCAGGTCTTTAACTCTTAACCCCTTCCTCCAGTCATACTTCCTCCAACAAGGCCTTAGCTCCCAAATCTCTCAACACCATCAACTAGGTACCAAATATTAAAAGGCCCAAGACTCAGGGATAGTTCTCATTTAAACAATCACTTAGATCTTTTTGCAGACTCTGCCTGAGGACCCCTTTGCTCCCCAACAAACAGGTATTAGAAGTTGTTGCTGAGCAGCTTTCATTTTCTAAAGCAGGCAGGCAGGGGTGGGCAGTATAAACCCTAGTAAACATCTACAAAGTGGACCGTTGTCCTGAGAACTGTGGCGTGCCACCCAGATAGCAATGATTGGCCTTCCCCTTAAACCTCTAGAGCGGGGGTTCCCAGTCTTCTAATGCTGTGACCTTTAATACAGTTCCTCATGTGGTGACCCCATCATAAAATTGTTTCCGTTGCTACTTCATAACTAATTTTGCCACTGTTATGAATTGTAATGTAAATATCTGCTTTATGATGGCCTTAGGTAACCCCCATGAGAGGGTCGTTTGACACCCCCACCCCCACCCCCACCCCGTAACGGGGTTGTGACCCACAGGTTTAGAAACATTGTACTAGTGCCAGATACAAGTGCCTCTGGAGTAATGTAAGTTTTCTCTGGAAATAGGACCAGGGAAGAGTGATGGAGGTGGGGAGGATGAGGATGAGCATAGTACCTCCACTGAAGAAGAAGGTACTGGTCTGAATTTGACCTGTGTGTATAGCTGCTAGCCTGTAAGAGGCAGGAGTGATCTGCGTAGTGTGTTCCAGGCCTGCCAGCACCACAGTAGTGAGACCCTATCTCAACAAAGGCAGAATAAAAGTCCATGACTCCAGAATTGGGGAGCTGTGAACTCAAAAGATGTAGGGTCCAGTTCCTGGGTCATGGGTTTCCTAAGGTCATCCTGTTACCGGAGTGTACCTTCTCTTGAAAGAACAGTCCCAGACCACAGGGATTCCATATGTGCTCTGGGCCACAGAAGTCCAACCTTTAACAGGTGAACTAGGACACATTCATCATGTTTTCAGTTTGTTTACCAAATTTATTTGGAGGTAAGAGGCTTGAGGTGTTCCCAGGGGTTGTTTTCAAGGCTGATGGTTCTGGCTACCTTCAGTGGGGTAGGAAGGTATCTTTAGAAAAGTGAGGGCCCATCCAGATAAATTCAATAAAGTGTTGAATACCCATTTTCTCTAAGAAGTACGCTGTACGTTGACTCAGCAGGTCTGCCCCCCAACCCCCTCCCCCCCCATTCTGCTGTTAGGACACACCTCTTAGGCAAAGCCAGAGCCTTGGGTCTTTTGAGTAAGGCTAAACGTTCATAGCTTCCTGTAGTACCCACAGTAACCTCTAGATGTCCCCATCACCCATGAACTCTTCCTGGCGATTACAGCCGCTAGCCCCAATCCCTGAGAAGGGGAGATGAGGAATTTAGGGAAATACTTAGAGACATACAACCACTGACGGATGTGTGAACTTGTTGTTTCAACGTGGAGCTGACTTCTTGGTGAAATGTCTACCTCAAGTGGTTTTTTTTTGGTTGTTTTTTTAATATTTATTTGTTACGTATACAATATTCTGTCAGTGTGTATGTCTGTAGGCTAGAAGAGGGCACCAGACCTCATTACAGGTGGTTGTGAGCCACCATGTGGTTGCCAGGAATTGAACTCAGGACCTTTGGAAGAGCAGGCAATGCTTTTAACCACTGAGCCATCTCTCCAAGTGTTTTTAAAGGAATGTCTTGAAACCAAGTTAGTCTAAGGAGTTTCCAGCAACTTTATCTGCAGTAAAATGCTAAATCTAAACCAAAGCTCTCAGATTCAGAGCACAGCCCAAAAGTTGTAAAACTGAGATGGTTACCCCACAGAATTAAAACTCGTGTTGTTTTGAGAAACGGTTGTTTTTAGTATTTTTTCATCTTTGTTGAATTTCGCACATAAGTGGGCCCTCTACCATCTACCTCGTTTACACTGAATTCTCCAGTAAACCCTAGCATAACTAGAGCCACCCAAGTTTCTTCCAGTATGCGCTTTACCCGTTCCCTATAAATGCACATACTTGCTACATGAGGAAACAGAAGTGCCCGTGTACTGAATAGGAACCATTCATTCGACTGCACTCACAGCACCCCTATGACGTGGGAGTGTGGGTGGAGCAGTCAGAGTGTAGAGAAGAAAGGGAACGCCCAAGTCCTACAAATAGGAAATAGGGCTCGTTCAGATAATGGGTACGTTAAACTGTCAATGTTTATTGAATGAGTTAATGTTTTCAAATAAGCATAATAGTGTGTGTCCGTTTCCTGCCACTGTGGCAAATGCCGGATAGAGTTACTAAGGAAAGGTTTATTTGGTTCATTGCCTTGAAGTTTCCAGTTCACTACTCACAGGCCTCTGGAGAAGGCCGGCAGCTGGCATCATGGCAAGAGCAGTTGGTGGAGCAAAACGGCTCACCCATAGTTCTCTTACAAGAACATGCTCCCATCATCTATCTAGCCAACAACCCAAAGACCTCTACCAGGGTTCACCCCTGACTGAGTTCCACCACCTCCCCATGATGCCAAGCTCGGGACCAAACCTGGGTATTTAATGTTTTCTAAACATAGACGGGGTCTCATTACATAGCCTAGCGGTGGCTGACCTTGAACTCACAGAGCTCTGCCTCCTTGGTGAGATTAAAACCCTGTATCATGCGCATCGGATCAGCTTCATAAACCTAGCTATGAGTGGGCAAATACTTATGCTAACTTTTGTAATTCTCACGTGATACAATTTCCCCTTATCTCAGGAGTTTCCAAAACTCAAACACCTCCCAAACCTACTTCCTCTTGCTTTTGCCGGATTGGCACCCAGCCTGCTGCTGAGCTCGCTGTTGTCTCATTTCCCTCTCCAGAGGACCAGGGGCGACCTTGGCCATTCAGCTTAATCCTGTTCACATTCCGGGGAAGCCTCTCCACTCAGCTGACTCCGGGCCAACAAAACGTTTACTGCTTGGCGGGTTTTATCCTCTTCCTGGGATTGGCAGAAAAGTTGACCTCCTACAAGGGCTGGGCACCAAAAGGGGTCCTTTTGTGGGAGGCACAACTGAGTGGTTGGCAGTGGCCACCTTAGGGCCTGCTGTCACCTTTCTTGAGGCCTCAGGCACTCCCAGAATAGGCTGCGTCCTGTGGGATGGATAGGAGCTCAAGTCTCGGGATTCCTGTAGTCCGACATCAGTTTGGGTTTCGGTTCCGGTGGGTTTCAAGTCAGAGAACAGCAACTGGCTCAACCTCCGCGAAGGGCGGGCCGATCACCACGGCGGCACCAATCCCGGGCCGTGCCCGCTTGCGGACGGTGGTGGATCCTGGGTCTCGGACACTTAGTGACGGAAGCACCAGGTCGGGTCATGCTTGGTGGAACGCTCTGGCTGCTGCTGCTGCTGTTGCTGCCACTGCGACCCCAGGGCACGCAGGACCACCGCGGGGCCACAAGCTCGGGGCAGGAGGACGAGGAACCGGCCGCTTGGCCGGGCGTCCAACGCCTGAAGGAGCAGCTGAGGACGGTCGGGACCCTCTCCAGACGGTACTGGGGGTTCTTCAGCTGCACTGTGTGGCCTGATCACTGTCATGACCAGGAGGCCCCCGCGCCGCCGCTGGGTAAGGGCGTCCCCGCCGCCGACCCCCTTGCTCCCCTGCCAGCCTCACCAGCGTCGCGCCCCTAGCAGGAGCAGCGACACCTCCGCGGATTAGGAGGCCTATCACTGCACATCTGGTGCAGCCCCTGGGGACAGCAAGGGGTCTGACTGCCTACCGCCCCTCACCTGCCCTGATTCCTCTAGACACTCACAGTTTCCCTATTCTTGCCTTACTGATGACTCAGGGAAAGACCTTCATAGACACAACCGGTAATTGTCCCCAGTCCCCCAGATACATTCGCTGCTGTGGCTCATGGAAGCTGCTCTGGAGCACATGCTGGAGCCTGGCTGGGAGTTGGGACAGAAACTCCCGTTTGAGCGCGGTCCCTGAGGAACCTCAGGGTTGACTCTCATCACTGCCCTGCCATCTCATAGCATCTCCTTTCCAGGCTGGAGCCTTCCTCTGTGGGGCCGGTGGTCGCTGGATCGCCTCACCGAGTGGTTCTGCCGCTTTCAGGACTGCTGCACCGCTGGCGGGGACTGCAGGATCTCCAACAACTTCACAGGTTGGAGCTGGCATTTCCAGGGTCCAGGGAATCTGTGGGGAGGGGGGTGGCGACTGCGGAGAAGCGACTGGTGAGAAACTTATCCCACGACATTCCCCCTCCCCAATAAGAGGACAGTCAGGTCTGCGGTTATTTGAGGGTCTCTTCTGACAAGACTTTGAACTTTGATTTCCAGAAAGGACACCCTCCAACAATAGGAATGACAGGGTGCCAACAATGATGGTGTCCTTAGCGGATAGGCCGTTCTACCATTTAGGAACAAATTTCCAAATACTTCCTGTGTGGGTGTTTTCACGGAGCTAGTGCTCAGGCATGTTTGGCAAGTGCCCCGCCCCAACCCTTCTGTTTTTTGAGAGTGTGGAGATATTTAAATCAGGGGCAAAAACCGTTTATCACACCCCATTCCCGGTGCCCCACGTGCTGGGGACACCTATTACCTGCAGTTTAAGGGTGTGGAGCTTATTGGGATCTTTGAGAACCACAAACATGTCACAAACACACAAGGCAGCTGGCAGGAGACACAGTAGGCTAGGCCCTGTCACCATTTGTCCCAGTCTCTTCTGAAGATGTCTCTCCAGCCATGCCCTACCAGCCCTGAGGAAGAATAGCCCATCTCTGTTGCGGTATCTGCACCAGGCATTGTGCTGAGTTCTGCGGAGGATGAGAATCCAACACAGCCTGCCCCCTTTCAGGAGTTAGGACCAGACCATGAATAGCAAGCAATTTCTCAGAGGATGGCTGAGAGTACAGAGCCAGAAAGCTGTTCCAAAATTGTGGCTAAAATGTCCCTAAGAGCCAGAGAGGTGGCTCAGGAGTTAGGACCCTCTTTTACCAAGGACCTAAGTTCGATCCTACCACTCACATTAGCCACTGCCTATAATTCCACTTCTGAGAGAGCTGACACTTCCTTCTGGTTTCTGCAGGCAGCTGCACTCTCTCCATAAACCCATCACTCACACACACACACACATACACATGATTTAAAAACAAAAATAATTTTTTAAATGTAATTTTTCTAGGGGTTGGGGAGATGGATCACTTGGTAAATTGCCTGCAGGGCAAGTCTGAGGACCCAAGTTCTGATCCCTAGCACCCACATAGAAGCCGGGCACAACATTGTACCCCTGTAACTCCAGTGTTAGGGGCAAATAGACAGGTGGGTCTCTGAAGCTGTTACTCGGGCTGTCAAATCAATGAGCAATAGGTCCAGAGACAGACCCTGTTTCAAAAAAGGAAAAAGTGAGAGATTATCTTCACACGCGTGCAGACATCCATACCCACAGGCACACACACAACACACACAGTGTTCCTGTGTAGTCAGGTGTGCTGTTCTACCCATGAGGTGGGAAGATCATGAATATAAGGTTAGCCTTGGCTATGTAGAAAGACCCAATATCAAAAGCCAAAACAAAACAAAAAATAAAACTCTAAGTTAAGCAGCAAATGTCGGTGGTGGGTATAACCTGAGCTTCTTGGTTTATCTTGATAAAGTAAGGCTGCGGGGGGGGGGGGGGAAAAATGGGGGGGGAAGCCTGCATCCTGAAAGAAACAGGAAGTTATTTTCCATTTTAAAACAATCCATACCATTCCATGGATGAACATTGCCCTATCAAACAGCCTGTGCACCCCAGCCTCCCCTAGCCTAGCTGCATGAATACAAATAAACACTAACCAACCTTCTCCCCCTGTGTTTTTTATTGCGTTAGGTGAATCTAGTGCATGCTTAGTGGATTTAGTGCATGCTTAGGTGGGTCTGGTGCATGCTTAGTGGATGTGGTGCATGTTTAGTGGATCTAGTGCATGCTTAGTGGATCTAGTGCATGCTTAGTGGATCTAGTGCATGCTTAGTGGATTTAGTGCATGCTTAGGTGGGTCTGGTGCATGCTTAGTGGATGTGGTGCATGTTTAGTGGATCTAGTGCATGCTTAGTGGATCTAGTGCATACTTAGTGGATCTAGTGCATGCTTAGGTGGATCTGGTGCATGCTTAGGTGGTCTAGTGCATGTTGCAAGTAGTTTGCATTTTTAACTCTCCACTGTGGCATTTAGCCTCAAACACAAAACCTGTTCTGACAGAGGCCCAGGGCTTAATCCTTAGCAAACTTTCCTGTTTCCCCAGAAGCAGCTCCTCACCTGGAGGTTGCCTGGAGTTCTCCCATTCTACCTCTTGCATCTCTGTCACCTTGACCACAAAGTAAACATTGGGTTACTTAATTAGAAAAAGTGCCAATGGGGCATATAGTGCTTGTCATACAAGCATGAGAATTTGAGTTCAGTTCCCAGAACCCACATAAAAGCAAGGCACAGTGACACACACACTGGGGTGGACAGGAGGACCCCTGGGGCTTGTTGGAAAAGCCCATGTAGCCAAACCTAGCTCTGAGTTCAATGAGAGATCTTGCCTTAAAAAAACAAGCCGGAAGCCCAGCAATGGTGGCACATACCTTTAATCCCAGCACTTCGGAGGCAGAGGTAGGTGGATCTCTGTGAGTTTGAGGCCAGCCTGGTCTACAGAGTGAGTTCTGGGACAGCCAGGGCTGTTACACAGAATCTCAAAAAACCAAAACCAAAACAAACAAGCAAACAACAACAAAAACACAACAAGGTAGAAAGTAGTTGAGGAAAATGCCCAGTCTGAACCTCTGGCCTCTGCATGCAATCGCCCTACACACACACACACACACACATGAACACATACTCACAGGAAGGGAAGGGAAGGGGGGTGAGGGAGGGAGGGGGAGAGGGGGGGGGGCAGGGACAGACCAGCAGTGACTCAGGTGTATCTGGAGCAGGATCTAGCCCAGGGTGGAATCTCAGGGTACACACAGGTCAGGAAGCCTGACATGCATTCACATCAAGTCTCTGCTCTCCCTTTAGATGACCACTGCTCTTCAGGGCCTGGAAGTCCAGATCTGCGGCCTCCTAGTCCTGATACTAGGGGAGCCGGCTCTAAGTGGCGGGTCTCCTTTTGTGACACCAATGGTTTTGAAGTGAAGCAAGGTGATGGCAGTGTTCTGTAGTAGACTGTTACCTGCCAACGTTCCAGAACTCCCTCTGGGTCTACTTGATAATAGGGTAACTGCTGGCACCTTACCCCAGCTCACAGCGCAGCCTCCCTGCCTCCAGTCTGTGCCCCTTCAGAGGGCAAAGGAAAGCAGGCCTGGCCTTGGGAAGCTGCTCTCAAGTATGTGCAGGGTTGGGGTGGGATGACAGACAGCTTGAGCTCCTGGATCAGGATGGGAGCAGGTACGCACTGTGGTGGATCCTGGAAGGGTAATTCTGTTTCCCCGGAGTTCAGTCTTGATGTCTCAAATTCTTCAGCAAATGGCCTTTGAATACCATCTGCTGTGAGGTCTGGCTTCTTGCTTCTTGCTTCTTGCACAGGGATGGGGGGCAATATTATACAGGCCACATATTTCTGTATTGTCTCTGCAGCCAAGCTCTCAAGCCACAATAGCAGCTGAGGTGCTAAAAGCATCTTCAGACTGGCTGTCTCCGGAGCTCAGGATGCTCATGTTGTGTTGCTCCTTTCTTTGTAATTATGAAGATCGCCTGAGAAGAGGTGTTGATCCAAGCTGGTGACGGAGCTGGCTTTAGTCCTCCTATCCCGGAAACAGAATGCTAATGAACATTCCCCTCCCCCCCAGCTGTTTGGAGAATAAACCGGTGATCTTCAGGATTTGAATGAACCCTGAGACTCCCTTCTGTTATTGCTGTGTGAACTGTGTCTCAATTACTCCCGCGCCTCCACGCGGGTCCAGAGAAATAGTTTATGTTGGGGTTAGACCCGACACAAGGATCAGATGAATCCCATCAGAAGAGATGGGATGCGGGATGCGGCAGGGAGGCGGTACACACACACCCCTGTACCTCTCACTCTGGCCTCTTTTTTCCTTCCAGGCTTAGAATCAGACCTGCGTGTGCGACTGCATGGCCAGCATCTGGCTAGCGAGCTGGTCCTAAGAGCTGTAAGGGGCTACTTAGAGAAGCCCCAAGGAGACAAGGCCCTGGCTCTGTCATTCCATGGCTGGTCTGGCACAGGCAAAAACTTCGTGGCCCGGATGCTGGCGGAGAACCTGTATCGGGATGGACTGAGGAGTGACTGTGTCAAGATGTTTATCTCCACCTTCCATTTCCCACACCCCAAGTATGCGGACGTGTACAAGGTGAGGCCGCAGCGCTGGCGAGCCGCTCTGGCCCGGCAGGGGTGGCCCGGCAGGGGTGGCCCGGCAGGGGTGGCCCGGCAGGGGTGAGGCCCCTGTGCCAAGCGGAGATACTGCCACCACCAGGAGGTAGGCTTCAGAGCAGGCGGGGGACAGGCAGCGGCAAGGACAGAACCTGTCCGCAGGCAGCCTCGAGCTGCAGGAGCCAAGCCTTGTTTCCACTACACCCTCGAGCTGTTTCCATGACCGTTGCACACTGGAGCGCGTCGTCAACAGAACCACGGGTTTTCGTTTTGTTTTTGTGATTTTTTTTTTCTTTGTGTTGAAAGTAGTGAAATGTACCTGGGTGTGGCGGCACGTGCCTAATTCCAGTACTCGTTGGCTGAGGTGGGGAGAACTTGAACCTGAGACCAGCCTGGGCTGCACAATGAGATCCAAAAAGTGTGACTGTGGACTAGAAAAAAGCATAAACTATACCACCCCCTCCCCAAAGGTCACAGCCTTCTTAGCTTACTACAGTTAGTATTCTGAACTCCCCATGGTCTCACACACATTTGCACGCAGTCTTGCACGCATGCACGCAGTCTGGACCCTGCTGCTATCAGACCTCTTCCCGGCTCTTTCACACCATTGGCCTCCCAAGATCTGAACTATGCTCACTTTTAAAAATGTGGTTGCTAAAAATGGAACAGAAGGCCGCGCGCATCTAGACAACAGTGTACTACTTAGCCACACTCCAGCCATCTTGAATAGGCATATCATGGCATATCATCATATCACATCATATGTAATTCCTCAGTTCTTCTTCCCATAGCAGCTTGTTACATGCCAGCAGGCTGGTGGACCAAATGTTCCTTTACTGTTTTGCTATTTGGAGTTTTGTTTTTTTTGTTGTTGTTGTTGTTGTTGTTGGTTTTTTTACTTACACATGTAGTAAAATTAGCCTGAACGTAAGCAAACAGCCGTGACCACACCCATGTTGGCTCTCAACTGTAATACTTGGGAGTGTGTAAACTGGGAAAATTATGTCAGCCTTGAGGACAGAGCTTGCCTGAGTCACCTGATAGTTTCAGTATGGCCTTGGAAGGCAAGGGCAGGGTGTCCTGAGACTCAAGACATGCTCTTGTCAGGCGGTCGACAGCTGAGCTTCCCTGGAGGAATTCTCTGGCGTCGACTACAGCCAAACTGCTTGAGGATCCGCTTCCCCACTAGAAATCCGACAGGTACACACACTCACATGCCTGGGTCGAAGGGATGAGGATACCGAGGAGGCTGAGATGGATAGATAGGTAGTGTAGATTTTCCAGTGAGAAGCAGCTGTGCCCAGCTCTGAGAGAATCCCAAAGCTTATGTTCCGTGGAGGGTTTACTGTCTTGTGGTAACTAACCCTCAAGTGTGGTTGGCAGCCTCTGGGCCCTTGAGCCTTTCCTCTATCTCAGTTGTTGAGCCCAGAGTCTCTGTCTCTGGGGACTGAAGTGGCCCTTAGCTCCAGGATGGGACTTACTAAGTCCTGGAGAAGGCACCTGGCTGGTGCTTGTTTCCTGCCGGAGGGGCTTTTCTCAGGAACTTCCCAGCGCGTCTTCCTCCCAGGTGGGGATGCTCAGCGCAGGTACACGAGAGTCACCTGGGAAGCTTAGTACCAGGTGGGGCCCAAGCCAGGGCTGGGCTTTGGTAGTTATTGGGGGTGGAGCCCGGCTTCGGTGCTCCACTGCCCTGAGGAAACAGGAACCCATGCTCCTCCGAGGTCTGAACTCCTGGTGTCCTGTGCAGGAGGAGTTGAGGTGGCAGATGCAGGAGACCCGGCGGCGCTGCCAACAGACCATGTTCATCTTTGACGAAGCAGAGAAGTTGCACCCGGGGCTGCTGGAGCTGCTTGGACCGCACCTGGAGTCCAGGGTCCCCGAGACCCAGGGCGTTGAGCCGCCGCGGGCCGTCTTCCTCTTTCTCAGGTGGGTTTGAGCAGGAGGTCGGGAAGTGGGGACTGATTGTCAGTGCTAAGGCCTTCCCAAAGCCAAAGCCCCACAACTTGGAAGCAGGCAAGGGACGCTGAGGCCTCCCTGCCCGCCCCTCTCCCCCAGCATTCGGCAAGAGCTGGAAAAGCAGAGCTGTCTGTCTGCGCAGCCGCCTCACAGGCCTTTGCAAAGCGCATCAGAAGCATCAGGGTTTTTTTTGATTTTCCGTTAGCCTTTTTTAGGTTTTTCGTGCGATGTGTTTTGATCGTGTTTACACACACATTCCAACCCCAGTCACTAAATCCATTCCTTACCTTCCTACCCATCCAACTTCGAGTCCCTTAAAATAAAACGAAGAAAAAACCACATCAGGACCAATTTGTTAATCCCAAATATTCTTGAATGTGTGACCACTGGAATGGGTTCATCTCACCAAGGACTACAGGAAGCAAATAGAAACTCCCCCTTTCTCAGTAGCCAATAATCGCCCAGAGCTTCTTAGCGTGGGACTTGGTGGGATTTGGCTTGTCTTGGGCTTGCATAGACTTTGAGCGTGCTGTCACAACTGCAGTGACTTCATAGGCGCAGCCGCCCTGCAATGTCAAGAACTCTTGTTTCCCTTAGCAGTCTACCACCCCTGGTCTTACACTCTTCCTCCTTCCTCTTCCGGAACGATGCCTGAGCTGTGGAGGAGTGGGTGAGGTGTTTGTGTTTCATTTGGAGCTGGGCAGACTCTTGACACTGGGCTCTTGTTCAGTTGTGGGTCTCTGTGTTAATCATTGACTGCAAATAGCAGCTTTTCCGGCCGAGGCCTGAGAGATGCGCTATGGGTCGGTCTAGAGATAAGTCATTAGGAGTTCGTTTACTACTATGTACATTTAGCAGAATAATACATCTCCTGTAGGGCCAATGGCGTGTCTAGTTATTGGTTCTTGGCCCAGTAATGTACAGGTATTGGGTTTCAACGTATGGTATGAGACGTAGAGCCACCAGAAAGTGGGGGTTACTCCCATGCCTTTTTTCCCAACATCTTTTTTTTAATTTTTTAATTTTTATTGAGCTCTACATTTTTCTCTGCTCCCCACCCTGCCTTTCCTCTCCCCTTCTACCCTCTCCCATGGTTCCCATGCTCCCAATATACTCAGGAGATCTTGTCTTTTACTGCTTCCCATGTAGATTAGATCCATGTATGTCTCTCTTAGGGTCCTCATTGTTGTCTAGGTTCTCTGGGATTGTGATTTGTAGGCTGGTTTTCTTTGCTTTATGTTTAAAAACCGCTTATGAGTGAATACATGTGATAATTGTCTTTCTATGTCTGGGTTACCTCACTCAAAATGATGTTTTCTAGCTCCATCCATTTTCCTGCAAAATTCAAGATGCCATTATTTTTTTTTCTGCTGTGTAGTACTCCATTGTGTAAATGTACCACATTTTCCTTATTCATTCTTTGGTCGGGGGGCATTTAGGTTGTTTTCAGGTTCTGGCTATGACAAACAAAGCTACTGTGAACATAGTTGAGCACATGTCCTTGTGGCACGATTGAGCATCCTTTGGATATATACTCAAAAGTGATATTACTGGGTTTTCTAATTTTCTGAGAAATCACCACACTGACATCCAAAGGGGCTGTACCAGCTTGCACTCCCATCAGCAATGCAGAAGTGTTCCCTTTACCTCACAACCTCTCCAGCATAAGTTGTCATCAGTGTTTTTGATCTTGGCCATTTTTACAGGTGTAAGATGGAATCTCAGAGTTGTTTTGATTTGCATTTCTCTGATGACTAAGGATGTTGAACATTTCCTTAAGTGTCTTACCTGTCTTTCAGCCATTTTAGATTCCTTTGTTGGGAGTTCTTTATTTAGATCTGTATTCCATTTTCTTATTGGATTATTTGTTCTTTTGATGATCAATTTCTTGAGTTGTTTGTATATTTTGGAGATCAGATCCCTGTCTGCTGTGGCGCTAGTGAAGATCTTTTCCCATTCTATAGGCTGTCATTTTGTCTTGTTGTCTGTGTCCTTTGCTTTACAGAAGCTTCTCAGTTTCAGGAGATCCCATTTATTAGTTGTTTCTCTGTGTCTGTGCTACTGGGGTTATATTTAGGAAGTGGTCTCCTGTGCCAATGCGTTCACGTGTACTTCTCACTTTCTCTTCTATGAGGTTCAGTGTGGCTGGCTTTATGTTGAGGTCTTTGATCCATTTGGACTTGAGTTTTGTGCATGGTGATAGATATGGATCTATTTTCATTCTTCTACATGTTGATATCCAGTTATGCCAGCACCATTTGTTAAATATGATTTATTTTTTCCACTTTATATTTTTTGCTTCTTTGTCAAAATCGGTGTTCGAAGGTGTGTGGATTAATATCCAGGTTTTTGATTCTGTTCCATGGATCCTCCTGTCTGTTCTTATGCCAATACCAGGCTGTTTTCAGTACTGTAGCTCTGTAGTGGAGTTTGAAGTCAGGGATTGTGATGCCTCCAGAAGTTTTTTTATTGTATAGGATTGTTTCGGCTATCCTGTTTTTTTTTGTTTTTTGTTTTTTGTTTTTTGGGTTTTTTTTGCTTTTCCATATGAAGTTGAGTACCGTTCTTTCAAGGTCTGTGAAGAATTTTGCTGGGATTTTAATGGGCTTTCCCAACATCTTTCAATGTTATTTACCCCTTCCTATATTCCCTCCTTTACTTTGTCTTCCCTTCCCTTCCCCCAATTCAACTCTTCCTGTTCCCATTATCCCTCCTACCCTTGATGCCAGTGTGCCCTAACCCTTGATGCCAGTGTGCCCCAACCCTTCATGCCAGTGTGCCCTAACCCTTTATGCCAGTGTGCCCCAATCCTTTATGCCAGTGTGCCCTAACCCTTTATGCCAGTGTGCCCCTAACCCAACCCTTTATGCCAGTGTGCCCTGTCTTCCCTCCTTTGAAAACCTTTCCCTGTGGCCCCGAAGTGACCTCTGTGAGTAATTCCCACCCACTGAAACACACATATCTGAAAGTTTGAAGTTAACACTCAGAAATGAGAGGAAGCTTGCTATTTGTCTTTCTGGGTCTAGGTTATCTCAAATGATTGGTTCTAGCTCCGTGCATTTGCCTGTGAATTTCATCATTTCAGTTTTCTTTTTTTAAAAAAAATATTTATTTATTGTGTATACAGTATTCTGTCTGCGTGTATGCCTGAAGGCCAGAAGAGGGCACCAGACCTCATTACAGATGGTTGTGAGCCACCATGTGGTTGCTGGGAATTGAACTCAGGACCTTTGGAAGAGCAGGCAGTGCTCTTAACCGCTGAGGCATCTCTCCAGCTCCATTTCATTTCTCTTAACAGTTGAGTGATATTCCATTGTGTAACTATGCCTCATTTTCATCATCCACTCATCAGTGGCTGGACACCCAGGTTTTCATAACCTAGCTATTTCATAGTGGCAACAGCCATGGATGAGCATATGTCTCTATGGTAGGAGATACAGTCCATTGGCTATATGGTCGAGGCTGGCACAGCTGGGGTGTGTGGTCACTCTTAGTTTTTTTTGGAGTCCTTGCACTGATTTCCACAGTGGCTGCACCAGTTTGCACTCTCAACAGCAGTGAGTGTCTCCTTTCCCCACATCCATGCTGGCATTTGTCTTTGGGGGTTTTGTTTGTTTGTTTTTTTAATCTTAGCCATTCTGACTAAGGTAAAATGTAGCTGGAATTTCTTTGGATCACCAGCTCCCAAATAAAATGACACAGAGCCTTATTTATTATGAAAACTTGGCCTTAGCTTAGACTTGTTCCCAACTAGCTCTTATAAACTTAAATTAACCCATTTATATTAATCTGTGTTCTGCCACGTGTCTCACTGTCTCTCCTCCATACTGCCCATCCAGAGTGCTCTGTCTCACTGGCAAATCCTACCTCTCTTCTTCCCAGAGTTCCTAGCTCTTCCTGAAAGTCCTGCCCGTTCTCTCCTGCCTAGCTATTGGATGTTCAGCTCTTTATTAAACCATCAGAAGGTGCCGTGGCAGAGATACATCTTCATAGTGTGCAAAAAGATTATCCCACAACAGTAAGATGACATCACAAAGTAGTTTTAATTTGCATTTTACTTTTAGTTAAGGATGTTGAATTTTTTTTTTAAATGCTTCTCTGTGTTGACTTATGTCAACTTGACACAAGCTAGGGTCATCAGAAAGGAGGGAGCCTCAGTTGAGAAAATCTCCATAAGATCCAGCTGTACGGCATTTTCTTAATTAGTGATTAATGGGGGAGGGCCTAGCCCATTTGGGTAGTGCCATCCCTGGGCTGGCGGTCCTAGGTTCTACAAGACAGTATGCTAAGAAAGCCAGAAGCAAGCTAGTAAGCAGTTCCCTCCAGGGCCTCTGCATCAGCTCCTACCTCTAGGTTCCTGCCCTGCTTGAGTTCCTAGCCTGCCTTTCTCCAGTGATGAGCAGCAAAGTGGAAGCAAAATAAACCCTTTCTTTCAGCTTTTGGTCATGGTGTTTCATCATAGCAATAGTGACACTAAAACAGCCATTTTTATTCCTTTTAAGTTTATTTTTATTATGTGTGTTGATTGGTGTTTTGCCATGGGTGTTGGGTCCTCTGGAACTGGAGTTGCAGACAGTCCTGAGCTACCATGTGGATGCTGGGAACTGAACCCGGGTCCTCTGGAAAAGTGGGCAGTGCTCTTAACCACTGAGCTATCTCTCCAGCCCCACCATTTGTATTTCTTTCATCTTTTGAGAACTCTCTATTTAGTTCCATGTCCCATTTTTAATTGCTTTTTCTTGATGTTTAATTTCCTGAGTTCTTTGTATACCTAGGCTCTAACCCTCAGTCAGATTCTCCCCACTCTGCAGGCCGCTCTTTGCTTGAGTAATGTTTGGTGTGCAAACATCTTTTGGTGTCATTAGATCCTGTTTACTAATCGTTGCTCCCAATGCTTGTGCGACTGGGGTCCTGTTCAGAAAGTCCTTCCATGTGTGTATGAGTTCAACTTTATTTTCTATTTTCTCTATTAAATTCAGGAAATCAGTTCTGATGTTGGGGTCCTTGATCCACCTGGAGTTGTTTTGTACAGGTTGAGAGATAAGAATGAAGTTTTATTCTTCTACATGTAGCTGTCCAATTTGACCAGCACCATTTTTTTTTTTTTGAAAATGCTGCCTTTTCTCAAGTGTGTAATGTTGACATCTTTGTCAAAAAGTCAGGTGACTGTGGTGCATAGATTAATATATGGGTCGTTGATTCTATTCCACTGATCAATGAGTCTGTTTTTATCCCAGTACCATGCTGTTTGTTTTTATTAGCACAACTCTGTAATGTAACTTAAAATCTAGGATGGTGGTACCTCCAGAAGATTTTGTTGTTGTTTAGGATTGTCTTGGATATCCTGAGTTTTTGTGTTTTCATGTAAAGTTTAAGGTTTATATTTCAATTTTTATGAACTGCATGGGAATTCTAATGGGGATTATGTCGAATCTGTAGATTGCTTCTGGTAGGATGGTCATTTTTACAGTATTGACCCTACTAATCCATAAACCATGGGAGTTTTTCATCTTCTGTACCTTACTCAAGTTTTCTTTCTTTTTTCTTTTTCAGTCTCTTAAAACTTCAGTGTACATGTCTTTCACTTCCTCAGATTTATTCCAAGATTTTTGAGGTCATTGTGAATGGAGTCAATCCCTTGGTCTCTGTCTTGGTGTGTTTGACATTTGCATATGGGAAGGCCACTAAGTTTTGAATGTTTTATATTTTGCTACTTTGCTGAAGGTATCAGTTGTAGTTTTCTGATAGAGCCTTTAAAAATATTATTTATTCATTCATTCATTTATTTATTATGTATACAGTGTTTTGCCTGCATGTATGCCAGCATGGTACCAGATCTTATTACCGATGGTTGTGAGCCACCATGTGGTTGCTAGGAATTGAACTCAGGACCTCTAGAAAAGCAGCCAGTGCTCTTAACCTCTGAGCCATCTCTCTGGTCCCTCTGATACTGTAGGATATTTTACTCTTTTGGCTTTTTGGGGGGCCCACCACCCAACTCCCAAATAAATCACGTATGGAGGCTTATTCTTAGTTATGAATGCCCAACCTTGTTGCCAGCTTTTCTTAAATTATCCCGACTACCTTTTCCTCTGGGTTTTTATATTTCTCTATTTCCGTATACCTTTCTTTCCTTCTTCTCTGTGACTGGCTGAGTGGCTAGCCCCTAAGGTCCTCTTCTCTTTGTTCTTGGGCTCCTCTCCTCCCAGATTTCTCCTTCGGTTTATGCTCTCTGCCTACTAGCCCCACCTATCCTGCCTCACTATTGGCCATTCATCTCTTTATTAGAGCCATCAGGGGTTTTAGTCAGGCACAGCAACACAGCTTCACAGAGTTAAACAAGTGCAACATAAACAAAAGTCACACACCTGAAAATAATATTCCCAACACCCTGGTGGTGGAGCCTTTAATGTATTGAATCGCATCATCTGCAGTCAGAGATGCTCTGGCTTCTTCCTTTCCTCGGATCCTCTTAGTCTCCTTCACTTGTCTTGCTCTCTAAGACTTCACACTGTGCTAAACAGGGTGCAGAATGGATATTCTGTTCATTCCTGATTTTAGTGGAAATGCTTCGAGTTTTCCTCTGTTTAGGATGCTGTTGGCTGTGGGCTTCCTGTGGATCGTATTTATTATGTTGAGAAAAGTCCCCTGTATCCCTATTCTCCCCAAACTTTTATCATTAATGGGTGTTGGATATTGTCAGAGGCTTTTCTGTCTAATGAGATGATGATCTGTCTACGTATGTGCTGGATTTTGTTTATTGATTTACATATGTTGCTCCATCCCTGAAGCTATAGAATGAAGGTGACTTGATCATGGTGGTAATGGGTAATCTTTTTGATGTGTTCTTCAATTCTATTTGTATATATTTTATTGAGAATCCCTAAATCTGTTTTCATTAGGGAGATTGGTCTATAATTTTCTTTTTTCTTTTCTTTTTTTTGGGGGGAGAGTTGGGGGTTGGGGTCTTTGGCGTTGGTATGAGGATAAAACTGGCCTATAAAAGGGATTTGATTAAGGAGTTTTTCTGTTAGTTCAAATGAAATTCTGCATTGAATCCATTTGGCCCTGGGGTTTATAGTTAGGTGCTTCTTAACATTAGAATCATTTATTTTATTTTTTACCCATTTTGCCAACATGCATGTCTGTGATAGTTGGGAGATTTTTAATTACTGCTTCTATCTCACTGGATGCTGTGGGCTATCTCACTGGATGCTGTGGGCTATCTCACTGGATGCTGTGGGCTATCTCACTGGATGCTGTGGGCTATCTCACTGGATGCTGTGGGCTATCTCACTGGATGCTGTGGGCTATCACTGGGTGCTGTGGGTCTGTCTCACTGGATACCATGTGCTGCTGTGTGCTGGCTGTCTTTCAGCAGTGCTAGAGAAACTGAAAATGAGGTGTGGCATCGGCAGAACTGCATACAGACACACAGACTTACTCTGAGGGCCAACACTTAATTCTTCATTTTATTATTTATTTATTTATTATTATTTTTTCTCTGCTGGTTGCTCTTCCTTCTTTGTTCTTTTTCTGTTCTACCCTGTTGTTTTCCTTTTCATGGTCGTAGTTTCCCTTCTACTTTCCCGTGACCTTTCCCTTCTATATCTTTCTTCTCCTTTCCTTCTTTCCTCCGCCTTCTTATTCTTCTGTCTTTTGCTTTGTTTTGTTTTTTGTTTGTTTTGGTTTTTTGAAACAGGGTTTGGAGTCTGTCCTGGTACTCACTCTGTAGACCAGGCTGGCCTCGAACTCACAGAGATCTGTCTGCCTCTGCCTCCTGAGTGCTGAGATTAAAGGCGTGCGCCACTACCACCTGGCTCCTTTTCCCTTCTTATATCTCTTGTTTTTCTCTTATCCCCCCAAGACAAAAATTTCCACACAAGAAAAGATTACCTCATAACCACAAGTTACTTACTTTCCAAAAACAAATTAAAATCCTTACATAGGAAGAAATCACATTAACACCACAAGTTACATGTTTTCCTTAGAAGGCCATAAATAGTTATACATTTTTTTGTATTAATTTTATCACCGTAACATTTTCCCCCACAAAGCAATGATTCTTTCATAACTGATCAGCACAGTTTTAAGCGAGTCAAGTATATTCCAGCGCAGAGCTGTCTGCAGCTTCAGTGTGGCAGAGTCCTACAAAGCTTCATTCAGGTGGTCCAGCTAACCACCTATTCTTCTTTACACATAATAGGGTCCTTTAATTTCCTTTTACAACTTTGTTTATTCAAGGTGCATACAAGGGCCTGTGATTAATAACTGTAAGCTACACGACCAAGGAACTCAGGCCTAAGCTTGGGTGCATGGACATTGTTGGGGACCCTTCCCCAACTTCCTCGGTTATGGATGACCCTGGGTAGTGCCGCAGAAATCAGGACACGGGATGCAGAGTAGGAGATACAACTGCATCCTTTATTGCAAAGCCAGTGCTCTTTTATAATACTCAAATCATGATTCAAACTAGGTTCCCATAATACATGAAAATTGTTTCATAAACTAATAACTTTGTTGCAAATAATTTCAAGAGCTTTGTGCCCTAGTTAATCTAAACAAAAAGCCTGGTGTTATGGGATAACTCTTGCTGTAATATAATATGTAAAAACACCTCATTAGAAGACAAACTACAACCTAATCAGAGCCTTTGAACTACAGTGCACATTTGTGTTCTCACGAACTGACTATTGGCAGGGCACTCTACTGATGGGAGAGGTTTGCCTCCTCCCAACTTGGTTTGCCAAGCCTGTCAGCAAGAATGCTACCTCAAGTCACCCCTGCACAGAGTTTCTATGCAGTTCAAAACCGGCCCTCCACCGGACACAGCTGCCATCTTTGATCGTCAGCCCGTTTTTCCACAGGCAGAATTCATGGGTTTTTAATGCACGAAACTTCCTTGATCTTATTTTTATCCTCTGTTCATATCTAATGAAGGGGAAGTGACTTTCAGCCTATACTTGGCTTTTTGTATCTCTTATTGGAACAGTTGGTAGAAGAACCCTAATCGTCTTTACTGCCTTAACTGCCAGTGTCTTTTTTACTAACTCAGAAATTCCAATTAAATCATAGATCTAACTAATTATTACACTTATGAGAATCATCTGCAAGTAAACTGCCCAGGGAGGAGTGGGACTTTCCCAGGAAACAATCACACTATGCTAGATACAGTGGGATCCTTTCACCCAGTAATCACTCCATGCCAAATACAGCAGGAGGAAGCAAGGGACAATCTGGAGACAGTTTGCCCACCCCCACTCTGGGCTTTGCTTCTCTAGGGTTTAGTTTGCTATTCAGTGAATTGAGCCCCACAAGCTCCATTACTGACTTCCTCTGACATGACACTGACAGCTATGAGTCTCTTCACTGGATGCTATGTGGGTCTATTCGGATTATTTATTTCATCTTGATTTAATTTGGGCAGGTTTTATATATCTAGAAATTTACCCATTTCTTTTAGATTTTCCAGTTTGGTGGAATATAGATCTTTAATATTTGTATTACAGTTCTCTGAACCTCCCAGGTCTGTAGTAATGCCTCCCTTTTTGTCTCTGATTTTATTCATTTGGATCCCCCTCCTCTCTCTCTTGGTTAACTTGGCTAAAGGTTTGTCAATCTTGCTATTTTTTTGCAAGAATCATGCTTTGTTTCATTGATTCTTTGTATTTTTGTTTTCATTTCTATTTTATTAGGATCAGCTTTGCTTTTATCTCATCCCACCTAGTTTTTTTGGAGTGCTGTTGATCTTGTTTTTCTAAGGCCTTCAGGTGCATCATTATTAAGTTGAGCTCTCTCTCAAATTTTTTCTTTCTATGTAGACATATAGTGCTATAAACTTAATTCCTAGCTTTCATTATGTCCCATAAATGTTGAATGTTGTTGGCCCTTAGACACGACAGCCATCTCTTTCCTTAGATTAGGGAATTTTTTTTCTTAAGATTTATTATTTTTAAAATTATGGGTCTGTGCTTTTGTGTGGGTATGTGCATGTGGGTTCAGTGCCTGCCAAGGCCAGAGGTGTCAGATACCCTGGAGTTAGAGTTACCAGAAGTTGTGAGTCACCAGATGTGGGTTCTGGAGTATGAACTCAGGTCCTCTGAAAGTATACAATGTGCTTTTAAACACCAAGCCATTACTCCAGTCCCTGGGAAGTCTGTGATTTTGTTGAAATACTTTCTGTGCCTTTGACCTGGGCCTCCCTTCCTGTACCTGTGATTTGCAGGGTTGGTCTTTCTCTAGCACCTCAGGGTTCTGCACATTCTGTTCTTAGGGTATTTGGGGGTTTGTCATTTTCTTTGACTGTGTGATCTGATCCCTTCTCTATTTTGTCTCCAGACCCGAGATACATATATATGTGTGGTATATCTTTTTGTACACTGTGAAGATGTGTTGTTCTCATTGTTTTAATAAAGAGCTAAGTGGCCATTAGCTAGGCAGGAAGAGGTTAGGTGGGACTTGCAGACAGGGAGAGAGTGCTGGGATGAAGAAGGGCGGAGTTGCCAGGAGATGCAGGGAGAAGCAAGATGGACATGCTGTGTTGAACATAGATTTAAAAAAAATACGGGTTAATTTAAGATGTAAGAGCTAGTTAGTAACAATCCTAAGCTACCCCCTGTGTGATTATAATTAATAAGTCTCTGTGTGATTATTTGAGAATTGGCTGGTAGACAGAACATTCTGCCTATATACACGACAGGATTTTTTCTATAGAACCTGGCTGGCCTAGAACTTGCTTTGTAGACCAGACTGGCCTCAAACTCATAGATCTGTCTGCCTCTGCCTGTCAAGTGCTGAGATTAAAGGCATGCAGCACCACTGCTTGGTGATCTTGTTTATTATAGCTATTTTGAAATCACTGTTGTATATGTCATCTAAGCTGATTTTTCTTAGACATTATTACTATGGAAGTAGTAATTTTTGGTGGAGATTTGTTTCCACTATTCCTGGGTGTTTGGCAGGGTGGAGACTCTGGCTGTGTGCAGCTCCATGGGCAAGCAGCTTTTTCATGAATTTGTGCCCCACATCGGATGCCAAAATGTTGTTGTTGGGTTTTCTTTTACTCTTGTGAGTGAAACATGATCCTAATTATTCTTAATAAAAACCCGGAGTCAGCTGTCAGGGTGGAAGCTGAAAGATCAGAGACATAAAGGACCAGCCACAGTCACCTCTTACCTCTCTGACTGCTCAGACTAGAAAGGGCCAAGATCCTGTCTCTACCCCACTTATCACTTCCTGTCTGTCTGTACAGACCTCCGGACCTCTATGGTTAATTAGTGGCTAGCTCTGCCTCTGATTTCTAGGCAAGCTTTGTTAGAACACAGACAAAATATCACAACATTGGGACCTAGGCATCTGTACTTCTGTTGTTGGTAGTGGTTCTGGGTGTGGAAATCTTGTGTCTGCTTTGTTGGGTGGGTGTTTGAAGCTGTTTCCTGTTACCCAGGTTGTCAGGTAGTTGACTGAGGCTTAGGTTTGAGTCTTTGGGTACTTCAGTGTTGAGGTTCCACTGGGGTCTCAGCAGTTCCAGCTGAGCTAAGATAAGTTAGGTTTCTAAGACCAGGAGCATACCTACTTACTGTTGAGCTAGAAGATTCTCATAGTGAGTCTTGGGGAGGTGTTCAGAACTTTTCCTCAAGCAACAGTTATTGGGGGAGTTGGTGATATGAATCTAGAATCCCTGTCTGTGGTGAGGAGGGAGGGCTGAGGTAGAAGGCATTCACAGGAAATGTGGACCTAGGCAGGACGTAGAGGTGGGTGGGGTTGCCCTTGTGGGTCTAGTTCCCTTTCCCAGAGAGGAGCAGTCCTTGGGTCATGGGGATGGGCGAGGTATGTAAGACAAGGATGAGTGGAGGTGGTGTCAGCAGGCCACACTCCTGCATAGAGACAGGGCTGCTGTGGGGGTTCGTGAATAAGAGCTCTGGTTTTCAAGTCAGCTATTTGTTCTAAAATTAAGCAGAGAACAAACCTTGACCATTTCTCAGGATCTCTGCCCTGTCAGGGTGGTCCCTTCTCTGGAGTATAGAGTGAAGGGGAATTAGCAGGGGAATGTGTGAGCGGTGAGCGAGAGCAGCTACTCCAGAATGGCTGTACTTTTGAGCCATGTACCTAGATCCTCAAAATGGCTTTGTGGGGAGCAGAGAAGAAATGTGTCAAGTATGAACGCTTCACCAAAGCCCCTTTCAAACCCACTGCTTACTCCCTAGCCATGAGGCACCCCTGTGGGATTTTCTAGGCTTTTGGATGCCCTGGGGAAGTAGGAATGATTTTCCTCCTGGCTGAACTGTGGAAGGCAGGTTTGGGGTTAGGGTGGCTCCTCAAGACAAGATGGAAGAGATTTAAGCCACATGAGTTTATGCATGTGGAAGGCAAGGACAGCATTGGGCTGAGGATCTCAGGGTGGTCTTAAGAAAAGGGAGGCATTTAGTAAGAAATATGCAGAAGGATATCCCCCATCATTTGGTGATGTACCCCGAGTGCTAGTGAAGACTGAGCAGCATCCACAGTATTTAACCCTTTCTGAGACAGTGGCCTCAGCTGTCCATGACAGGCTCACACACAGAGATGGCTGAATATTAACTAAGGCACTGACTCTCCTACCCAGTTGCTTCACAACTTGGTAAAACTCTTTCAGGGGCCGAGAGAGTGACCCAGTGACTCTCCTTGCCCAGTGTGACCCAATGACCCTCCTAGTTCATGGGGGACATTTGGTCACTGACCAGGTGGCAGTGGCCCTGCCCTTTCCCCTACAGACCTGACCTCAGTGGACTGACTGAGACCACGTAGTTACACACACACATGGGTTCACATGGGCAAAGGCGGGGCAGGGAGATGCCACTGATAGCAGCCGAGCTTGCCTTCTGGGGAGCTCATGTACCCAGGAGCTCGTAGAGAGACATAGCGCTGGTTTCCAACAGCTCTGCTGCAGGCTTGCACCAAGAAGAGGCCATGGGCCACTCTGCCAGTGTGTCTCCAGCCATGAAGAACCACAGCCACCCCCTTCTGAGGGTGCCCCAAGATTCCCTGGTATTCTAGTTATGAGGGAATAGTGTTGAGATTTGAGACTCTGGACTTGATTTCTATAATGGACGTCACTTTCTCTCCTCTTTGTGGTAAGGATTCTTGCATGTGTGTGTGCTTGGCTATGTGGAGGCTGACAGTGGATGTCCAATATCACACTCTCTATCTCGTTTGCCTTTATTTTTGTTTGTCTCACAATGTCACCCAGCTGACCTGGAACTCACTATGTAGACTAGGCTGGCCTATAACTCAGAGATCCACACACACACATCTGTCTCCTGTGTGCCAGGAGTAATATGCCATCACACTTGGCTCTACCTAGCTTTTTGAGGCAGGGCGAGCCCCCAGAGGTGAAGTTCTAAGCGCATGCAGCCATGCCCAGCTCTTCACAGGGCTGCTGGGTACCTTTGCCCACTGAGCCCTTCCCAGCCCCGGCACAGTCAATTTATCCTCAGTTTAGACCTGAAAAGACAACCCAAGACCTGCTGTTGAGGTACTGGTGGCTTTTGTCAGCTCTTTTGTGGCACCTGAAGGCACACAGAGTAGGTGATGCCCAGGCGGCCTTGCTTGCCCATCACGGACAACTTTATAGTGCTAAGATTTTGCAAAAGAGCAAGCTTTATCTATGAAAGATACAGACAGCAAGCTAGGAAGCAGCCAGGCTGAGGTGGGGCAGAGTGGAGGGCAGTCTAGCTATGATAACTCAGCAGAATCGCCCGAAGCTGAGCGTCTAAGTGGAACACGCGTGGACAGGATCCCTGCATCTGCTGGTGGTGTCCTTCCCTTCTCAACTAGGGTTTCATTCTCCAGGTTCTGCTTACTGGGGACTTTTGCTCCCACTAGGCTCCGGAGGATATTTTAGGTCTGTCTTAGAGTCCATACTTGGGTCCTGAGGAGTTTTTAGAAGCACAGGTGGTGCTGTTCAAGCTTGACTTCAGAGGCAGCAGTTGAAGCAATCGGGGAACCAAAGCCCATCCCTTACCCGGGCCAGAAGGATTCATGCACTTGCTATAAGTTACCAGAAAAGTAGTGTTGGCTTCTGCCCATGTCTACCAGCAGAAGGCCCCAGAGGCACATGACAGGGCTGGAACTGTTGTCTTGTGCACCCAGAAGAGGGTTGCTAATGTCTCCTTTTGAGTTCTTTTTTGTCAGGGTACAAACAGAAAGGACTTAGAAAAAGAACAATATGGACGTGAGTTATCCATGAACACAGCGTGTGCAGGTGCACAGTGGGTGTTTGTTGCTGTCTTCTGACGAGTGGCCCCAGTTTCTCATTTTACAAATGAAGAAACTGAGGCCCAAAGATATTTGTGATTGAGTATAGCTCTGTTCTTTAGGAAAGAGTTCACAGTTGGTGAGCTTATGACTTTGTTCCCTTCAGCATGCAACTGGCAGGGGCCTGGGCGAGGGAGGAAGCTAGTATGTCTGCTCTGGCATGCAGCCCTGCTGAGCTGAAGATGCTGGGTGGGCCGTGAAGGTTTCCTAGGCTTTGTCCTGTGAGAGGTACAACCTGTAAGTAATACAGAGAGAGAAGACACTGGCTTCAGGCAGTTCAGAAGCAAGCTGCAGACTGAACAGTTTCTGCACAATTACCTGCTCTGAGTGGCCCCGGGACTACACAGAGAAGGGGACAGGTGTTCTTCTGGGTCGAGATGGGAAGGTCTACGTCCTCGGGGCTGAGAAAGTCACTAATCTTATTGGCCTGCTGTCCCCTAGAGACAGTGGGAACAGGGCTACCGTGGCAGTCTCTGGTGGTGGGGCCAGTCTTGCCTCTCTGATGCAGTTATGTACCCAGAAAGCCTCCCAGCTGGCTGTGCAGCAAACACAGAAATCAGACGAGTGGTGTAAGCGGTGTCTGCAGGCTGGAAGTCTGGCAGGGCAGGTGGGCTTGAGCAAGGCCTGGGAACGCCCTTGTTCCACTGGACTCCTCCAGCCGGGGACTCAAGGCCTGGTAAGCCCTGTGGCTGCGAGGGACACACTGCTCTTCATCCGTTTGCTGGGGACGGATGCCTGCTCCAGTCTCTCTCCACCCAGCTAGGGAGGCAGGTTAGGGACTGCAGGACACACAAATGCAAGCTGAGCAAAAGGTTAGGAGTGAACTCTTCTGAGGTATGGGGCACTCTGAGCTTTGTGAGGAGGAATGGAAGTGCTAGACCCCCCACGGTCTGACTTGCGCCTGCCTCCCCTGCTCCTTCACTCACTACATCCCTCATTCTGTGGCCTGAAGAAGCAGGGGAAAGAGTGAGGGTTTTGGACAGGGAGAAGGTGCCTGGTCATCAGCACTTCCTCCCAGTCTCAGGTGGTGGCTCCCTGGGTTTGTCTTCCATTCACTCCTGTCTTACACAGTGTGCAGCCGTCTTCCTGTGCTCAGCCCTGTAATTCTCGACCCTTAGAACACAGGCAGTGCAAAAGAAGCCTTCGCTCCACGCTTCTGTGCTGCAGCAAGCAGCCCAGGCAGACACCACCTCTTTTTTAAAGATTTGTTACATGGCTTGCAGGCCAGAAGAGGGCACCAGATCTCATAGATGGCTGTGAGCCACCATGCGGTTGCTGGGAACTGAACTCAGGACCTCTGAAAGAGCAGCCGGTGCTCTTAACCTCTGAGCCATCTCTCCAGCCCCACCTCTCTGACTTTTAATGGTGTTTTCTAAACTAATTCTCCAGTCCATTCCTTGTCCTCTACCTTTTCTCCATGCCCTATAATCTAGAACAGGTTTCTGAGACATAAAGTGAACAAGGGTCACCACCCTACTTTCTAGCCCCAAATCCTCAGGGCTGCATGGCACCTTCTCTGTAGCCATGGCCTGGCTTTCACGCTTACCTTCTGACCCTTGAAGCCCACAGCCCTCTGCTGCATCCTTGTACGCAGACACCCTCCCGAGTCTGGCAGTCACTGCATGTAGCCTGATGGGAGCTACATGGTTCCAGACTCTCATTCACATCTGACTTGTAGGTCACACAGAACTTGAGTGTTTCCTGAACTGAGCAGATTCACCAGTGTTTACCAAAAGGGTCAAGGGAGGCAGGATGGGGGCGAAGCAGGACAGTGCCTTTCTGCTCTGCCCCCGGTGCAGCCTCCCATGTGGTCAGGTAACACATGGGAGTGAGTGTGGGAACCAACTGCTAACAGGCACTTGTTTCTTTCAGTAACCTTGGAGGCAGTGTCATCAACAAAGAGGTCCTGGGTTTGCTTAAGGCTGGGTGGTCCAGGGAAGAAATTACGATGCAGCACTTGGAGACCCCACTTCAAGCTGAGGTCATGGCATCCACAGGTAAGTGACCAGGTCACGTACACAGGCCTTACCAAGAGCCACAGCTGGAGTGATTAGTGTATGTACCAAATTCAAGATAGTGTGTGTGTGTGTGGGGGGGGGTGAACAGTGTAGGACACAGGACAGTCTCAAACTGTCAGCTTCTGGTAGCACAAGGAAAAGGAAGCCTAAGCTCCCGCCCTGAAAATGCCCTTACGAGGGTCATTGGCCCAGCCAGGCACAGCCATGGTCTCTGATGCCCACAGATTGGCAGATCAGTCCCCAACCGAAGATTGGATGGCTTCACCTGTTTCCTGCACAGATGAAGCCACAGTCCTGATGCTTCTGTGCCTACAGCGGCCACACTACACAGCTCTTGGCAGCTACTGCAGACAGCACTCCGAGAGCTTCATGGGAAACTAGATCTTGGCCAGGTCTCAATTTGGGGCACACCGTAAGTCTCTAGTCTCCATGTAACTTTGGGTCTTTGTTTCAGACAGTAGCTTTGGCTCCAGCCGTCTTGTGAAGGAAAACCTTATTGACTTCTTTGTCCCCTTCCTGCCACTGGAATACTGCCATGTGCGGCTGTGTGTCCGGGATGCCTTCCTGAGCCAGGACCTCCAGTACACAGAAGAGGCCCTGGATGAAATCGCCAAGATGATGACGTATGTCCCCGAGGAGGAGCGGCTTTTCTCCTCCCAGGGCTGCAAGTCCATTGCCCAGAGAATCAACCTCTCCCTGCCTTGAAAGTGACTCACTGTGCTCACTGGATCTGCCAGGCACCCCGGCAGCCAGCGCCACTGCTCCAGCTGGCGTGCAGGAGGCGGACCTGAAAACCACTTGGTGCCTTAAAGACCTACATTCTAGATAGTCTAGAATGCAGGCCAGGAAGTCAGAAAGCCATCGGGAAGTCCAGGTGCCAAAGGGTTCCCAGAATTCTCTTGCAGTCTGCTGGCGCCGCAGCTCTCCGCAGGCTGCAGGACTTGAGCGTAGTCTGTGGTCGCAGGATTCCTGGGCTACAGAACATGGAAGGATGGACATCTGTGGCTCAACGGGAGTGTGCTCCATCCAGTCTGTAGGTGTGGGCTGGCTTTCTGGAGGAAGGGGGGCAGCTTCTGTGTGTGAGCAGAACAGTAAAGGGAAAACCACATGCTTTCAAAACATGCCAGTGATGGGGAGGGGCACGCACCTGTGATCCGAGCTCTCAAGAGGTCCACACTGCCTGGCGAGTGAGGCCAGCCAGGCTTGAAAAACAAAAGCCATGGGTGTGTAGCTAAGGCATATTCTGTTCTTTAGACCAAAAACTTTTTTTAAAATTAGGGGCCTTGCTACAGAATGCACTATGTGTAGATTAAATTTTGTATTTTTCTAATGTTGTTGGCCTCCTTTCTTACTGAGACCTAGTGATTGGGTATTCGCCTGCTTTAGGTGAGGGAGCACTGAGTCCAGCCATACTGGGCACTTAGCACTCAGATAGATGAAGTAAAGCAGCACGGCTTGAAAGCAGGATCTCAACAGCCAACAGCAGCTCACAAAGTTCAAGAGTTTAGGAGCTCTGCTGCTAAACCAGGGATGGAGATCTAACAATTCAGACTTCTTATAGAGCAAACTACATGAAATGCCCAGTAAAAAGTAGATTTCTTGTTCAAGTCAGGTGTTGCAACGCCTGTCATCCCTGTTCAGGAGGACGAGCAGGAAGACAGCTGGGGCTGCAACAAAGCCATGGGGACCCTGCCCCATCCAGGAGCCATCACAGGTTCCCCCCACAGGCCAGGCCGTGTGGACAGTGCTGAGCAGGTCTAACTAACCTAACAGAACTAGAATCCTAGAAATACCTCATGATCACAAGGGCATAAAAGTGGAACTGCAGAGTAGGGGCTGCAGAAACTTCCAGAAACACTCCAGAACAGTGGAGAGATTAAGCTGGAAAATCCTGACTGCTTGAGACGAGACCTATGAGGAAAGCAGATCAGAGAAATGACGGCAATATCACATCTCGGAGCAGCAAGCACTGTGCCCACAATTGGCACACTGACAAACATCACAGTGGAAAATCATGAAAACGAAATAGCTAGGTTGGCAGCACACCTGTAATTCTAGCACTCGGAAAGTTGAGGCAGGAGGCTGCCAAGCTTAAGAAAATCTGGGCTGTCTAGTGAGTTTGAGACTGGCTGGGGCTATATACCGAAGACCTTGTCTTGATTTTTGTCTTTTTGAGACAATGTCTCGTACAGCAAAAACTGGTCTTGAACTCAATCTGTAATCCCAAAATGACCTTGATTGTTTTGCCAACATCTTCCTAGTGCAGTAATTACAGGCATGTGCCAGTACACCTGGATTTATTTGGTGCTGGGCTCAGACTCAGGGTTTCTTGCCTACTAGGCAAGCACTTTGCTGATCCCCAGGCCCAAGACCTTGTTTCTAAATAAAGACACTGGACTGGATCCTAAAAACTAAAGCAAAACTAAGGATCAGTGAAAAGGCTGCTGGTTCTTCCTTTATTTTTGAAATATAAACATGACCTTTACAAGCTAAGAGAAAGAGAAAGGGTGGTGGGGAAAGAGAATCAAATAATCCATAGAAATGAGGATATTACTACTGGTAAAGATTAAAAAAAAACTTACGATTATACACCAACAACCTAGATTATGTAGAAGACAAATTCCTGTATGTTGAAAACCTACCAAGATAAAATCATGAGGAAACAACCCAAACAGACTTTTAACAAGTATTTTTTTTTAAAGTCTCACATCAAAGAGAAGCTTCATGCTGAAATCTACCTTAATAGAGTTAAAGTCTGAGAAAAGCATGGTGACACATGCCTTTTAATCCAGTGTCAGCTGGATCTCTGTGAGTTCAAGGCCAGCCTGGTCTACACAGCAAGTTCCAGGACAGCCAGAGCTGTGTTGAGAAACCCATTCTCAAAACAAATAAATCTGGGTGTGGTGAAACACAGTAGTAATCCCAGCACCAAGGAAATTGAGAAAAGAGGGTTAAGAGTTTAAGGTTGGTTTTATTAAACAACAAACACTAATACCAATTCTATTGAAACTACCCCCAAAATTGAAGGAATACTACCAAACTCATTCCATGAGGTATTACCTTGATAGCAAAATCAGACAAGGATATAAAATAAAAACAATAAAACCCACGCCAAACCCAAAAATCTATAGGCTAACATCCCTGCTGAACACAGATGCAAAAATCCTTAACAAAACATACAACCTAAAACAATATCACAACAAAAAGATCACTATGACCAAAAGGAATTTTTTTTCCCAAAAGGAATTCTTTACAGGGATATAAGGATGGTTCAATCTCTGTAGATGATTAAATGTGATCTATCATATTAGCAGAATGAAAGGTACAAACTATATGATCATTTCAATAGATGCAGAAAAACCAATTGAAAAACCTCTTAATGTTTAAAAAAAAAAAACCCTCAAAAAATCAAGTATAAAAGCAACCTAGTGCATGCCTTTGATCCCAGCAGAGGTAGGCAGATCTCTGAGGTCTAGGCCAGCTTAGTCTACAAAATGAGTTCCAGGACTGTTAAACCGAGAAACCCAGTCGCAAATATCTGTGAAAAAGAAAATCTAAAAGACAAACTTATTTCAATTATAATAAAATACTTCCTTGTAACCAAGGAAGTACAATAGCCTACACTGAAGACTAAAAGAGCACTGATAAGACTGGAAACACACTCACGATTATGAGCTACAAGATTTAACAGCATAAAATGTCCACAATGCCAAAGTGATCTAGAGTCAATGAAATGCCTATCAAGACATCTTTGGTAGTCTGAATGTAATTGGCCCCATATTTTCATAGGGAGTGGCACTGTTAGGTGGTGTGGCCTTATTGAAGGAAGTGTGTCACTTTGGGGACAGGCTTTGAGGTTTCCTTTGCTCAAGATAGTGCCCAGTATCTCAGCCAACTTTCTTTTGCCTTCAGAAGAAGCACTCTCAGCTCCAGCACATCTATCTGCCTGCATGCCACCAGGCGCCCCATGATGATGATGATGGACTTACCACTGAAACCGTTAAGCTGTCATCCCAATTAAATGTTGTCCTTTATAAGAGTTGTTATGGTCATGGTGTCTCCTCACAACAATAGAAACCTTAAGATGACATTTTTCATATAAATAGGAAAATGGTTTCAAAATTTTTAAGAAACTACAAAATCCTTAAGTAGCCAAAGAAATTCAAACAAAAAGGACACAGCTATATTGTATTACCTAACTTGAAAGTTATTACAAAGTATAGAACCAAAATATCATGGTACTGACACAAACACACACCAATGAAACAAAGTGAAGAGAAATACAATATATGCACTTCAAGCCAACAGACTTTTTACAGTGGTATCAAGAAAGTACAACAGAGGAAGGGTAGTTCTGTAATAAATTGTTTTGGGTAATGTGGCTGTGTGAATGTAGATCTTAGCTCTCACCACATATAAAACCAATTCAAAATAGATTAAAGATTTACATGTAAAACCTGAAACTAGGAGACAAATGTTTGAAGACCTTGGTATGGGCAATGGTTTTTTGAAAAAGACCCCAGTAGCAAAGCAGTAAAGTAGCAATAAATGACAAAAGGATTTCATCAAACTAAAAAGCCAAAAGGCCAAATAAACCATCAGGAAGAGACAACCTATGTTAGTGACACTGAGTTATTCTCCAGAATATAGAAGGAGCTCAAAGAGCTCAACAAATAAGTCTATTAAAACTTCAAGGAAAAGACAACAGATGCTCTTCATAAGTCAAGTGGGCTGGAGAGATGGTTCAGTGACGAAGAGTACTTGTTCAGTTCCCAGCACCTACACGATGGCTCATGATTACCTCTAACTCCAGTCCCAGGAGACCCAACACTTGATTCTGGGCCTGTGGGAACAGGCATGCATGTGATACCACATAGAAACAAAGGCAACAGCCAAGTATTCATCCTATGGAACAGAAAAGGTAATCAAACTGTGCATGTATCATGCAGCTTTTCCTGATAAAGACGATATGAACAAACTTCTGTTCACTCTGACAGGGTACCAGTGCCTAACCAGAGGGATGATTCCATCCATGTCTACCCTGGTGAATCAATGAATTTAGGGGTGATGTACAGAAACTTGGGAGATGTTCAGGTGGCTACATCACCAGAAAGCCTATCCTAACACGGGTATGACTCAGAAAGCTACAGCCCTGGAGCTCTCTGCTCAACGTGTAAGCAGCTCCACCAAACAGTCTCCCCCCGTTTGCAGCATCTGTTGAGTGTTCAGGTAACCTAGAGGAAGGGGCTTGTCAATCTTCTAAGCTGCATGAGCTTCTGTCTTCCCTCCAGAGGAACCATGATTAACTCAGAGGACACACCTTACCCCAATCAGAAAATTAAGACTACAACCCCTAGGGAGGCTACAGAAAGGACCTTTAAGACACTACTGGGGAGAAGGTAAACCAGCACAGACACTATGAAAATGGTATAGTAGTTATGCAAAGCATTAAATATAGCTTGGCACAAAGGTGCACATCTGTAACCCCAGCACTTAGAAGGCAGAGGTGTAGGATTCAAAACTCAAGGTCAGCCTAGACTCAAAAGGCCAAGGGCTAGAGATATATCTCAGTGATATTTTCCTAGCATATGTGATCCCTAGCACTACAAAAAGGGGAAAAAAACTTTAAAAAAAATCTCAGCTAAAACAACAAAATTTGAGTTCAATATAAAAATGTATAATCTGAAACTATAAAATTACCCTAAGAAAACAGAGGGGATCCTTTAGGATAGCAAAAGGTGAAAGAGGGAGGGAGCAGGGAGAGGCTATCAGTAGGTACTGCAGGAGTTCGAGTTTCTGTCTTGCATGAGAGAGACATGACTTATAAGTTCAGTACTGCTCTTTCCTCAAATTTGGTTCCCATGTCCAACAGCTCACAACTGCCTGTAACTCCAGCTCCAAGGGATCCAACCGTTTCTTCTGGCCTCTGAGGGTACCAGTGCACACACACTTAAATAAAAATAAAACTTGTTTTAATAAAATCTGACTTTAGATATTTCAACTGGCTAGAAGGGTTTGAGGCTAGGCATGGTGGCTCATACCTGTAACTTCATCGTTCAGAGAGGATGATTAGGGTTCAAAGCCAGCCTGGTCTACACAGCAAGGATAAGGTCAGTCAGGACAATGTAGCGAGACTCTGTTTTCAAAATAAAAACTAGGAATGAATATGAGAAAGTGATGTTTAACATAATTTCAACATTATATAGTGTATACAATGATTTAAAACACCACATGATACACAAGTATTTTATAGACATTAAAAATTTATTTAAAATACACTTTTCAACAGCTTTAAATATGCTACAATGTATAACATTCCAGTGTACACGGAATTTTGGGAATGCTGAAAAATGAACACAAATCCCACTACAGGGAGTGAAAAGAAATGGAATCATGTAAGACAGACACCGGAGCTCGTGTTCAGGGCAGCACTGTGCAGAGGTGTGAAATGGGAGCAGCCCGAGTCCATCAGCAGATGGGGTCCTGGACATGGATGCACACACAGAGGGGAGAGTACTGGAGCATGAGAAACAGTGACCTGGATCAATGTGGAAGACGTGCTGCTCGGAATAAGTCAGGGTCAACGCTGTCTGACCCCACTCGTGCTGTGTCAGGGAGCTCATCATGCGGAGGAGGACTACCAATGCCCGAGGGACAGGAGGGCCAACAGCGAACACCACTGCTTCTATACATGCACACACTGTAGTAACCAAATCAGGTATTTAGAATATCCATGGCCAGATTTCACTGTGGTCAGAGCATTCGGAATCTTCAGTTAGCTCTTCTGAAACACTCTGCAGTCAAACACCACAACCGAGTTCTTACCTGACTTTGTCATGATAGCCACTGGCCACACTGTCCTCAATGAACGTGTACAAATGTGTCAAAAGGTATTGGGACCTGGGAATGTGGGTCAGTTGTTAAGAATGCTTATCAGGTATGAAGTCCTGGGTTCAACTGCCAGCACCCATATGAACAGTGTGGTGGCATATGGCGGCAACCCCAGCAGGGGGAATCTAAGTTCATCTTTGGTTGCACATCAAGTTTGAGACTACCTTGGGAAGGACATATGCCTGTCTTGTAAGCATGAAAAAATAAAGAGGTAAATAATTTTGAGTAAGAATACTCTAAGGATCTATACTTACTCTGTTAATACATGTCTCAAGATAATCTAAAAACATATTTGCACTTGTGTTCAGAATGGATTTTCAGAGAATCAAGTCTCTGTGTAGTCCATACACGTTAGACACATAACCACACATGACCTACCTGATGTCAGCCAGCCCAGGCTCTGGAAGGTGCTGTACGCACAACACTCACCACAGGATGAGGATCTATATCACAGCCCACTCCAGGAAGGATGTATTAGAGGGATGCTCACTGATCATCTGCTGGACGTCACGGTCATCCACTGTATGCCTATAAAGATCTGCTTAGCTTCCCTCTGAATTAAAATCCTGGGAGAAATACTCCAACTCAAGCCCACTTTGCCGATAAAATACTTCAACCTTTATTTAAAACAAAACACAACTTGCAAACCATGTGAGATACGACAGGAAGCAGTCCCTGCCAAGGGCATCATTTATTTACATCAAGTTTAACACTGTTAGCAGTTCACAGTCAGACAACAGAGTGAGAGAATTAAATTAGAAAAACAATCGAAAATATATTACAGTAACAATTAAGAACAAATACTTGACAACAGTGGTAGTGTGACCCATGACTGACATGTTTTAGCTAAATCCCACACGGTCTCACTGGGCACTGTGTCCCCTTAGCAATGCACACAGTGCCCACTGTGGGCTTCGCCCTCTGTGCACCACCCAGGCCTGCAGTGTAACCTTTGGTATAAACATTAGGGTTTTAAAGAATCTGAATTAGCAAAATTTAGGACAAAGTTCTATCAACCACCATAAAATGTTCAAATTTACTTTTACCAAGCAAGCACAAAATTGGGGTTTCTCCACTGATAGTCACTACAGAATCTGATTGTGAGGGAGAGAAAGTGCAGGGTTACAGGGAAGGCTTTCAGAGTGCAGTGTGCTCAGGGAGCTGATCAGGGCAGCACGCTCACTACGCTATGCTTCTGCCCTCAAAGAGAGGGAAGCAGGAGCTGTGGAGAGTACCTGCCCTTCTCTTCAGTTTCTGAATACTCATTTTCCTCAAGGGCTTTCTTCAGGTCTCAGCAAAGGCTTCTCATGATGGAGTGTAAGTGGTATAGTGGAAGCTGGCCGTCAGATGGAAGAATGCTGTTCATGGCATTCTTGCCATTCACAATACAGACAGCATGGGTCTTAAGAATACCAAGCATAATGCAGGGAACTAAGGACCCTGAAGCATTGCAGCCCTAATTCAACAAAGAACTTACAACTGATGAAAATTAAGAACCTATGAATGTGAAAATTTTAAGTCCCACTTGCCACTAAATTGTATGGTTCCGAAAAACAAGATGTTCAAGTCCTATTCAGGGCCACAGAAACAAGGCAAGCAAGTTCCACCCACAAAGCTCTCTGTATCTCTTTTTACTAACTTGTTGGCATTTGACAATGCCTCCTCCATGTCCTAAAGGATTAGGGCCCGTACCCTGGGAAGAGCAGAGGACCCACAGAACAGCCCCCTTCTCCCCTGAAGATGCTAGCGTCTGAAGGTCTGAAGGTAAGTGGCCATACCTCCCCTTGGATGGGACAGGTTTGCAGATCTATGCAGTGTACCAGCTGTCCCCTCTGGCTAACTGAGTTCCACTACTGTGTTCAGGTTTTGCAGCACCAGGGAAATAGAGAATATTATTATCTAGGAGGGGTAGTCTGATTTACAGGTATGCATGGAGCAAGGAGGTGTGTGTGGAGGGAAGGTGGGTCTGGAAGGAGCCTCCTTCCCTCAGCCTATCACACAGGGCTGAGAAAGGTGAGGCGGCAATTTGCCAGCTGGCATTTTGACTGGGGAGGAGGGATCTTCTAAACTGACAAAGACTGTGAGTCCTGATGAAGTTTGTTTTAAGATCTAACACACCAGCTCAGCAGCCAAGTGTTTCTCCCAACAATCCTCAGGAAGCCATCCTTGAAGGCACAGACGTCTGAGCATGGCCTCTACCACTCTGTCAGCTTCTAATCAAGATAAACCGTCCAGATCTTATCCAGGGCAGAGCACATGGTCTCCCGGGTCATGCAGGGACCTAGTTCAAAACTAAAGAGTTGTCATGGAACACAGAGTCAAGACGGACACGCACACATGGCATGGAAATCAGCAGCCTTACAAAGACAAGCTGGAGACAACAACCGGCTGCTAGCCTCCTCACTAGCAGGATCACAGGCAACAGCAGTGAAGTTGGGGCACTGTGCTGTGCTGACTAGTGCAGGTGACAGCAACCAGTACTCCAAGCACTACTGACCCCCAAGTTGGAAAAATGGAACTCTATGCACGAGACATTAGGAGTGGGCCAAGTTTTAGAAGCATCCCGAGGCCACGCCTCTCTACTTGGGAGGTGATCCTAGCAGCGTGGGAGCCATGGGCACCCTTGGGCTGCCTTGGCCAGTCTGTGCACAGATCCCCTTGTAACTGACTTGCTCTAGGCTCCTGCATGCCTACAAAACTCAAACGGGAATTTTCAAAGACCTGGACGGCTACCTGACGAAGCTAAGGCAGCTGACAGTGGATGTAACAGTTACTGGCCCCAGCAGATGCTGAGGGTGTAAAGATGGATCCCAGATCCCAGTGAAGCAAGTTAATGCATGCAAGATGATGAAACAGGTCGCTAAGAACAAATAAAGACTGTCAACCCAATACCAACTCCCCTGAAGACACAGCCTCATGATGACAATGATAGCACTAGCAAAGATAGACAAATATGGGGAGGTCAGAAAAGTCACCCCACGGTTTCCCACATTCAGGGAGGCTGGGGTATGGAGCAGCTAGATGTACGCCGCCCGCCTCCACACGGTTCACCTGCGCATGCGATTCTCTAATAGGGGAGGTAAGCTCAGCCACCTCTTTTAAAGGAGAGATGATCAATGTCAGTGTCATTTATAACTGGTAGAGAAATTCTGGAAATTCTCCAAGTACATCAGTTCTCTACCTCCCCCCACCGTTTTAAAAGATAGTGTCAGCATGAACAGGAAATGAGTCTGCTCTCACCACAGCAAGGACGTAAGAGCTAAGCGTATACCAGATGACTGCTCTAAAGAAAGAGGGCCTTCATCTTCCAATCCAGGCCAGACAAGCGGCTGGGCTCCAGAGGGACTAAGCTCCACTCCTCTTGAGTCTTACTTACTCTGTAGCCCAGGCTGACCTGGAACTGAGATTCTCTGGCCTCAGCTCCCTCACTGCTAGGGTTACATGCCACTAGTTCTTAAGGATGAGAACAAAACCAAGAAACTGGTCCCCAGTTTGCTGAAGTTCCCAGTTCTAAACTAAGAGCAGTTTCTATGTAATTCTGTAGCGAACTCCAGAGGAGAGTCTCTAGCTGCAGGTCCAGGTCCGGCCATCCTCTACAGACATGCACAACCCAGCTTTACAGTTGGATTGCATTTACTTCTCAGGTGCTTTCCCACTATGCCGCAGTCATTAGAATAACTTAACAATACATTTCTTTTTGAACAAAAAGGAATGTAGGACTGGTTTTGTTCTTTTGTGTTTTGAAATGACTCAGGTTTAGATATTTTTAACTATGAAGTGCAGATTTCTGTGTGGTGGAGGTCTAGAAGAACAGGGCTATGTTGGCTTCATAACCAAATTCTACTGATGGCTTGTTTGGCTACACTGTCACCGCCAGGGCCCGCCAGAGCCTGGGCTTGCCAAGCGTGCAGCGTCATGGATACTGATTGTCTAGCTGAGCACCTCACAAGGCAGCAGGTGCGGTGGAGAAACACCAGTGTCAGGACTCCTGAATTCTCCCTCAGCTCTGCCACTAACTGCTCCAAGATAATGGACTAGTGACAGCCATCCTCTCCAGTCCTTCTTCTGCAAAGAAAAGGGCATAGAGAGTGTTCTGTTCAGCCAGTGGTGTTTGAAACCTGGAGAAGTTCTTGGGAAACATACTAGCTACTCTCTCAGCCCACCAGGAATTCCAATGTAGAGTGGGGCGAGTTCATGAGGTTCCCTTTAAAAACCTCTACAGGACTACTGCGTGCTCCTGGGTTAGGAGTGAACACTAGCAGTTAACATTCATGGAGTGCTCAGTGTGTACCGGGCACCTGAGCTACCGACCTAGTCTACAAACATCACCTCACACTACTGGCGTTGCTGGATCCCCTAAACTCAAAAACCCAGTCTTCATCATGCCAAGAAACAGTTTAATCAGTCAGCTGTCAATCAAGTGTTAGAACATTTCTAACTGAAACCTGACAATGCTGCTGGAGACTAGTCTCCACTATGACGACCTTACACAGAGGCCGTCCTGAAATGACCCAGTCTGTTTTTCCCTGGAGAGATCTAGTTTGGTGTACCATGTTCAATTCAGTTCAATTTACTACAAAACACATCTTTTAAGAAAAGCCAATTTTAAGGGTTCTCTCCGTGAACGTAATGATAGGAAACACCTGAAAATGTGAAGCCAAAGCTTATTGTAGCCAAAGCTTAAAAAAAAAAAAAAAAAGCTTCCTGTAAGCATAATTAGGATATATTCACTACAAAATGCAACATGTGAAGGTGGGGACCCAACTGAAACCACAAGACTTGTGCATAAAGGAATGAACTTGTGGCAAGACATGCATAGATCAAACAACTTTAGGACCTGCCATCTGCTCTGTTTTCAGGCTACATAAAGTTAAGTAACATTTTTAATTTCTAAAAGCAGTTTTCTCTGCTTTAGATTCAAACCTTCAAATCTGCTGTTTTTAATCTGGTCCCTTGCAGGTATATAAAAGGAAAAACCTAAATCATTCTTCCATAGCAAGTTGACAGTGCCTCTGTAACCTGAGGCCTAATCCCTGAAAGCTACACAGTTATGCATCATGGGGTGTGTGCTACAACAGTCAATGTTACTCATGGCAGTGCCGAGAAAGTCAGTTCAGCTCGCGGACTCAGCAATGACCCACTCTGCGGGACAGAATCGGGGCTGCCCTCAGCCCCTCAGACTGAGAAGAGCAGGGAGCTGAGATACTCAGTAGTGTTTCTCCAAGCCTGTTTTCAGAACTCTGAAGGGAAAAACCAACCATCCAACAAACAAACAAACAAACAAAACAAGACCCAAACCTGAAAACAACTATCTCTTATGACATCCCATTATGGCAGGGATAAACTTTAAAAGCAGCATTAATAACAGCCTCAAATTTTAGCTTTCTCCTCCCTATCTATACGAGGCTAACTGCTAAAACAGATTCAAGTATATGGGTGCATACAATCGTGGGGAGTGGTGAAGAAGGAGGTGGGAAAGTTCTCTTCCAACTACTACAAGGGCATTAGCCTGATCCCTAGCTGCCTAGACTGCAGCCGTGGGAACACACTGACACCTGTAAGAGCTGTCTCCTCCACTCCAGACCTCCCTTCCTCTTACCCTGAGCCATCTCTGGAGCAGCAGTGATAAGTATCCAAATATCCTTTCTAATGAAAACTACATTTCTTCCTTGGTCAAGGATGCCAAATGCAACCTGAAATAGTTTCCCTTTAGGATTCTGGCCCGATTACTGTAAGCATAGCAGTTCTGAAGTTTCTCATTTGGGAATCAGCGGAGAGAATGAAAAGCGACCCAATGTACCAACACTAAGTAAAGAGCTCTCCAGAGAGCCTCTCAAAGGGAGCTGCATATTAGCCTGCAAAACACTCTTGAGAATCTGGGCTAGTGCCTTCAATTAATAGATCCAAAGATGGGCGGTGACCTGACAGTGGATCGGTGACAATCAGGAAGAAAACACTGCTTAGTGCTGAATTCCCATCTTCCTACATTAATACTCTGAGAGAAGGAAAAAAAGATATTTTGTATTGGGTTCTCTTTGGGGAATGATAGGGGTGTTCACAAAGTTAAAAAAACAAAACAAAACTGGAATTAGACCCAGCACCAAAAACATCAACAATATGTTGCCTACTAAGTTTTTAATCCATGTTACCCTATTAGCTTCCATAACTGTAATTTAGGGACAGGAAATGCCTGTTTTTCAAAGGCAAATCCTATTTGCAAGTTAAACCCTTAGGTTTCTAAGTCTAATTGGTGCTCCCTGAAAATAACCCACTCCTATAATGCACTCTTAAAATAGAGGTGAAAGAACAAAATAAATAAACTATATTCCCAACACAAACTCCAAGTGCGACGAGGGGGGTGGCGTGCTATGTGAGCAGAGAAAGAACATGGAAGACTGCGGAGGCAAGCCTTAGTGAAGAGGCCTTCTCCACTGTCACCAGATTAGTGCAGGGTGTCACGGGCAGGGAAAGGTACGAGTAACCACATGATCCAGCAAGGTTCTCTTCTCAGCCTCAGGCCTCTGGGCCCAGCCAGCATCAAAAAGGTACTGTAACTCCTTGGTATTTTAATTAAAAAAAAACAAACATACATAGCTGCTCGAGTGGCCACTTTGTCAGTATTCAGGGGCATAGAAGCGTCTCCTCTATGAGAACCTGTAATGACCACTATTTTTGATATCGATGCTGGGTAATGCCCTGAATGCTGCCAGAAATAAAGAAAGACAGCCTGCCCAGCAAGGGACAGAGAAGAACCACTAAGACCACCTCCCCCCACCATGTCCGTGGTTTACAGATAGCCACCAAGCAGCAGCAAGTGGATACTGGTGCATTAGGAAGTAACATGCTGGAAGAGTAGGAGGGGTGACTGCTAGTCACCATCAGTGTTAGGTGTCAATCTGCCTAAATGTCCCTCACACTCTGTACTTCTTGTACCAACTAATACACCCAAGGCAAATGGCAAAAGCAGACAGAGGGCCACGTTTACCAGCTGAGTATTCTGGCAATCTAATCTGCAGTTCTTGCTACAGCAGCAATGACCCATGGGAGCCACTTCTGATAGCCTTGAGTAAGAACACCCGCTACATCCCTCACTTGGCTTTCTCCTGCTCCTGAATTTGCATGGTGAGCTGAAGCACAATCACCCCAGGACATGCCAGGTCAAGACCTGTTTCATGATACAGAACAACTGACAACAGCCCACTGGCGTGCACAAGCTGTTCCGGCTAGGGAGGGCTGCACTTTCGTATGACATATGCTCCCTTACTTTCCAGCGCAGGTTCCAACTCTGTCCACACTGCCCTGCTCCACCAAACTGACTTATCTACTTCTGTGACTTCCTTTTTGCTATTATGAGATGAACCTGTAAACGTGAGAATTCAGGGATCTGAGGTACTTCACATAAACACACTCAAGTATCAGTCTGTCACTTTTTAAAAACAAGAACACAGGAAAACGAGTCCCTTTCCCTCTCCCCTCAGATATGTGTGCATTTCCCACCAGGCTGACAATGGCTACCTCTGCACCACATCACTAATTTCCTGTACACACGACAATAAGTTATTAAGGACAGGGTTTGTCCCAGGCACACCAGCAGCTGTGGAAGACACCTGCAGCTCCTGTAGGCTAAGTTCCAGTTTGCTCACAGCCTCTCGGAAGGCAAATTTGTTGCGAGTCTGAGGGATGCAGTCCACGTACCCTGAGCAGTAGTCGAGCAGCTGGTGCCCAGTGTCCACCAGTTGGCTATTGGGCACAGGTTCCGTGATTGCACTGGACAGTAGGTCGGCACACTCCAGCAGGGCCTCTTTGCTGATTTTGTCAGCTGAGATTTTCTCCGCTGCCTGTTTGGTTTTCCTCAGGGCCACCTTAGTACCTGCTGTGCCATTGGCCATTTTGGCTGGCGAGATGGAAGATGTGGGCAAAGGCACTTGAGGCGGGGGCATCACTGGCCTCCCAGGTTTCCCACTACTGGGCACGGGCCCTGGAGCTGCCTTTTTTCCTCCCTCCTGGGTTTCTGGAGCGGGCTGTCCTGCAGGTGGGGCCGCTGGCTCGTCCTCGGGGTCTGAGCATGCGGACGGGTGCTGCAGTAGTCTCAGCACGGGGGGTGGGGGTGGGGCACACTTTGGTTTTACCCGCCGGGGTCGGTCCTTGTCTCCAGAGGATGTGACCTGATGCTCAGATAAGAGCTTGAATTTATTCCCCTGAGAGTCTGTGCCAATGAGCTGCACATCAGCTGGAGTGTGTTTCAGAGTAGGTGATATAAGGACTGGCACTTTGTGGTTGTGGGTGGTTGGGAGGACAGCTACAGCCTTGGCTGGAGAAGACCAGCCTGGCTGCTCTCCATCCTCTGGGACTCCAGCGACTCCAAGTCGCGTCCCACCATTTCTTTCCTTGCCTTTGGGGGCAGCTGCCACTCCAGCCACCCCTACCCCTGGAGAGTCACTCTCTGTGATGGCCGGATCAGGGGCTCTCAGGGGAAGGGCTGTGGCTCCTCTGGGCAATAGTTTGGCTTTTGGTCTCTCCCTGGCTGGAGCGGCACCTTCCTCAGATTTTTTTGGAAGCATGTCATTAGCCCTGTCCACATTCTCTTCTTGCTGAGAAGAGGTGGACACTGTCCTTTCCAGCTGGAGTTTGGACCTCTGGCAGTTCCTGGGAAGGGTCATTGCCATCCTATCCTGCTCTGGAAGCCCTGAGGACATGGAAGATGTAGAGTTTGACCTTGGAAAAGGCTTGGAAGTCTCATCACTGGCTGAGGGTTTACCTGCTCGCAAGCCCAGGGTCTTTTTGATTAAGCGAGGTGTAAAGAAGCCTGTGATGCCAGACCACCCGCCCCCAGCAGTGCCACTGCCCCCACCCCCACCACTGTCATCATTACAGAGGTTCCTCTGTGCAAAGCTCCCCCCATAGCACTTGGCTGGCACCAGATTCGATTCTTGCTGGCCGGGAGTGAAAGAGAACCCATCAGCATGCTGTAGAGAAGCAACAGATGAGAAGTTACCCGTGAGTTCATATTTCTTGTGTGGCTGGTTTTCCATTTCGCGAAAAGAGCTGCTGCGCTTAGGGGGCGTGGGGGCATTTCTCTTTTTCATGAAGGAGCTGAAGAAGCCTCCCTTCCTATCCCTGGTGAAGCATGTCTCTTTGGCATCTTCTAAGAGGCTGCTAGGTGACTTATCTCTTTGCTTTCGAGGCAGAGCTGGGGACCCGCTGGAGGCCTGTGCACTTCTAATGAACCCTGCTGAGAAATGGCCAATCAATAACAGGAAAGACAAAAGGTGAGCCAGTAAGCATGATTAAATTAGAAAAGTTATATCTGCATTTATTAATAAACATCAGATGTTGGTATTATATAGGAAATTAATAAATTCATCATCAGTTTCAGTGACTAGTGTCCAATTGTGATGTGGATATTAAAAGTGACACTTGCTGTTTGTTCATTCTGTATTCACCCCTTCTCTACAATACAGAAGCACCTGCTATCACCTATCTGGGTAACTCTCTGGGAGCCGGGGGCTGAGAAAACAGAGCTGGTAGCAGCTCTGTTGGATGGACAGGGCTGCCCATACTGGCAGGGCAGGGCCAAGGCCCATCATAGCCCCTGGTTCTTCAGGCATGCACTTTCTGTTCTGACCCCTCCTACCTGGTGCTGAGCTGGAGGCCAGGCTCTCGGAGGCATCAAGGCCCCCATCTAAGTTCTCTTTGTTCTCCCCCTGCTTCTTCAGAGTCCGAGTCTTGGAAGGAAGTAGAGGTAATCGAGGCAGGTATGGAACCACAGATGAGGAGGAGGCAGTTCTCCCAAGCTCCTCAGCTACCTCTGTAAGAAAGACAAGGTCTGGTTTAAAAAAAGGCAATCTTAAGATGGAGAACAAGGCAGGCAATTGAGAAAAGAAAAAAGGAGCCCAGAACACTGACACACATGACTGCAGCAGGTGAACAGGCTGTGCTACAGTCCTAGCTGCTCCCAAGGCTAAGGCTAGCAATGCATCAGCCTGGGCAAAATGGCAAGATGCTATCTGGAAAATAAATTATACAAAACATATTAATGAAACCAGAGCATATAATCTCATGAGTGTACAGGAGCCTGTACATGTGGAGGACAGAGGCCAATGCCAGGTGCCTTCCCCAGTTGCTTTCCACCTTACTACTTGTGACAGGGTCTCTCCCCAGTCTAGCTCACTGTTTCAGCTAGACCGACCGGCCAACAAGCCGGTGATCTTCCTATTTCCATCACCTACAGGTGTGTACTGTCATGCCCAGCATTGCATGTGGGTGCTGGGGATTTGAATTCAGGTCCTCTGACCTGAATGCCAAGCACTTTACTAACTGAACTACCTCCCAGTACCATGTATACTCTCACATACAAATTTCTTTTACTCAACATTATTTCTACAGATTTACAGGTTACTGCATATGGTGGGATCTCTTTCTCATTGTACAGTAGTATTCAGAAGTGTAATACAACCAAAATTCATTTGTTCTTCTGATGGTTAGTTAGGATCTTTCCAATTTTAGCAACTATGAATACGTTGCTAGGAACAACCTGATACATTTGTTGGTTCACAAGGCCATGAACATCTAATTGATATAAACAGATAGGTCATGGGGTGCACATTCACTGTTCTATCAGGTTCTGACCAACAATTTATACCCACATTGCCAGTGTGTAAGTATTCTGATTACCTATTCAGCATGCCTGCAAGAACTGGATGCTGTTACTCTATACTGTATGTAACTTTAATTTTGCTCAATCTGGTAAGCATGTCATGGGGATCTCATAGTTTAATCTGTACTTCCTGCGGCAAGTGATGTTGCTCATAGCTTTGCATGCTTACTGGGCTAAGTGGGTATTTGGAGAGCCTCACTAAGTGCTGCTCAGATGCTGAATAAAAGAAAAACACATGTCCATTAGGTTGCACTTTTCACTAAAAAGTAGAGTAATATAATTTATTCCATTTCATGCATGTGAAACAAATCAGTACATTCCCCTGTCTCCCTCCACCCCCCAACTAACCACATACAATAGGAAAAACAAAAACCTGATTCTTTTGAGCTGGGGATGCCACTCAGGTGGTAGAGTGCCTGTCTAACATGTACGAAACTTTGGGTTTAAGTCCAAGTACCTAAATTAAAAAATAAAAAACCTAATAAACAATCCCCCCAAACAAAACTTGATTATCAAAAAAGTGTTCACTCTGTTGGTCACCCTTGGCTGCCAACTCATGAGTTTTGTGTTTTGTTTTTTTAAATATTTGTTTGTTTGTTTATATCTTATGTATGTAGTGTTCTGCCTCCATGCATGCCCACAGGCCAGAAGAGGGCACCAGATCTAAAATGGTTATGAGGCACCATGTGGTTGCTAGGAATTGAACTAAGGTCTTCTGGAAGAGCAGCCAGTGCCCTTAACCTTTGGGCCATCTCTTCGGCCCTAAAATGTGCTTTGATTCTGGGACAGGGTCTCACTATGTAGCCCTGGCTGGTCTTGAACTCACTTGCCTCTGCCTCCCAAGTGCTAGAGATTAAGGGCATGCACCACCACCGCCCGGCTGAGTTTTGTGGCTTTTACTGACTGAGGCAAAAACATACTCTTTATTCCTAAACAAAAATGAAGCACAATCAATTAAATTGTAAAAACTTGCTACCACTTAATAAATTGATTTAGTGCGTGTGTGTGCGTGAGAGAGAGATGACAGCCTGAGGGAAGGATGAAGACATCAATGCCGCAATGCACTGGTTTCCTCTTTCTTCTTACCTCATGTGACAAACCACTAGAGGAAGACAAAATTCAACTCTCAATTTCTTCTACTATATTAAACTTGAAATTACAAGATCAATTCTATGTGATTATAAAGAGAAGGAAATGTTTGTACAAAATTTCAGAACTGTATCACAGTGTCTAACAGACAGATGAAACTAAGAATTCTGTAGTCTTAGCTCTCCAAGAACAGGGTCTCACTCCATACCACAAAAGGGCAGGCTATTAACTTTATCAGTCTCATGCTGTAGCTCAGGCTAGCCTTGAACTTGAGAGCTTCCAGTCTCAGCCTCTTGAGTGCTGAAATAAATAGTATGCCACACATTGCTACTGCTTGACTTCTTCAGGTATGAGTACTACATACAAAAGCAAGCAACTTCCTGTATGTGTCCATACACCCATTTCTTGAGTAAGGACAAGTTTATCTCTATTGATAGCCTAAAATATTTAAGGATATAAGTTTTCAGTTATGTGGTTATACAATCAACAGTTCATTCAATGCTTAGGTTGTTCCTATTTATTCAGTATTATAAGCTATAGTCAGATGCCACATCTGCCTATAGATAAACCTTGGCTATACTCTATATAGTTCTAGAAATGGAATTTTGTGATATTGATTGGGGGGGAGGGGTCTAGGTCTTGCCTTAGATGTGGTTTAGTATAAGAATATATTTATTTTTAAGGATTTATTTTAAATTATGTACATATGTGTGGGTATACATACATGAGTGCAAGTGCCCATAGAGGCCAGAAGAAGGCACTGGAGTCTCTAAAATAATGGTTCTCAACCTTCCTAATGCCATGACCCTTTAATACAGTTCCTCATGTTCTGGTGACCCAACCATAAAATTATTTCCATTTGCTACTTCATAACTTTAATTTTGTTACTGTTATGAATCATAACATAAATATCTGATATGTGATCCCTGTGAAAGGGTCGTTCAACAACCCCAAGAGGTTGCAATGAATGCTCTAAAGCCAGAGTTACAGATACTTGTGAGTCACCCAGAATGGATGTTGAGAAGTAAATTCTGGTTCTAAACCCCTGCAAGAGTACTAAGTGTCCTGACTGCCGAGCCATCTTCCCATCCCCTAGAATATTTTCACACTTACGTTTAACCTCCTTCATACTGTGTTAAGAACTACTGAAGTTACTGATTTTCTTTGTAGAGACTGAGTACATTTCAAGTCAAAACGTAATTTCAGTATGAAATACGATATAAAAAACCCCCAGAACTCCTGGGCATTGGTGGCGTACACCTTTAATCCCAGTACTCGGGAGGCAGAGAGGTAGGCACATCTCTTGAGTTTGAGGCCAGTCTGGTATACAGAGTAAATTCCATGACATGCAAGGATACACAAAGAAACCCTGTCTCAAAAACCAAGTAAAAAAAGAAAAAAAAATGAAAAACACAGAACTAAAAAGGTATAAAAAAGCAGAATAATAAAGGTCAAAAAGTCAACTTTAAAGAGTTAAAACTATAGTAGCTGCCCATTTTGAATGACCATCACTACCCTGCAGCTGTCAATCCCTAGCACCAAGACTTACCTTCAGAGATGCTGGAGTCATGAAACATTGTTTCAAAAGCTTGATGGGTTTCAGCAAAAGAGGGTCTGTCAGCAGGGCTCCACTTCCAGCCTGTAACAGAAGAAAACTTACAGCCTCCTTGACAGCGTCATGCCCAGAAGCACACCAGCAATGGGGTCCACATGCCATGGTGTGTGCCTATCAGAGTACTGCATGTGTAGGTGAACCGTGGGATGTATGGCTACTTCCTGGTTCCAGCCACAGAGTACGAGTGCCCATTCCTTGGTGCTGGTCCCCATTCCTACTACTTTCACAAAAATGAGGAAAAGATCGGGAGAATGTTTAGAAAATGGCAAGTTTTCGCCGGGCGGTGGTGGCGCACGCCTTTAATCCCAGCACTCGGGAGGCAGAGGCAGGCGGATCTCTGTGAGTTCGAGGCCAGCCTGGTCTACAAGAGCTAGTTCCAGCACAGGCTCTAAAAAAGCTGCAGAGAAACCCTGTCTCGAAAAAACAAAAAAAGAAAAAAAAAAAAAAGAAAAAAAGAAAATGGCAAGTTTTCCACTGTTGGAAAAGTGAACTAGTAAGATGGCTCAGTAGTATGAGTGCTCACCACCAAGTCTGATAACCGAGTTCAATCCCTGGGTTCACACTGTGGAATAAGAGAATTTATAGAGACTCCCACACTAATACTGCAGCACACTCCATAAATAAATAATAATAAATAATTTAAAAAATAACTGGCTAGGCATGGTAGTACACACCTTTAATCCCAACACTGATGAGGCAGAGACAGGCAGATCTCTATGAGATCAAGGGCAGTGTGCTGGACAGTGAGTTCCAGGCCAGAATGGGCTTCATGATGAGATACTGTCTTTTAAAAATCAAACAACAACCAACCAATCAACAACAACAAAACACACTCAGGCTCCTAAAAATTGACTGTATAAATCCAGAAGTTTAACAAGCTATCTGAAAGATTACAGAGTTCACACTTGATAAAGGGTACATGAGCCGCAAATCTCAATGAGAAAATAATGCAGTAGCGCGTGAACATAAGCACACTCTTGTTTACTACTCGATTCCTAAATCTGCATCCTCAAGCAGTCTGATGCTTTTCTTCATATTCATAAGAGATTGCTTTCTGGTTTTTATGTGTCTAGAAAATGCATGGGAGTGTGCACTTAGACGCCCACAGGTAAGGCTTGTGGAAGCCAGAAAAAAACAGGATGTCTTTCTCTACTGCTCTTTGCTTTAGTGCCTTGACATAGGGTCTCTAACTGAACAAGAAGCTTGTCACTTCAGCTAAGTATGCTTGCTGGCCAGTGAGCTCCTGGGGCCTCCTGAGACCCCTCATGCTGGGGTTCCAGGCATGTGCAGCAGAGACCGCTTTTCACATGAGTACTAGGGATCTGAACTCAAGTCCTCATGTGTGCAGAGCGAGTGCTCTTACACAATGAGCCACCTCCCAGCCCATCAGAGGTTACTTTAACAATCACAGTCTTAAGTAACCATTCACATCTAGCTGAAAGCAGCCATCCTCCTAATATTTTATACAAACTCAACTTCTCACTGCCTTATTAAATATACAGAAATTGGCTCTGTATATGGGCCACAGACAGCTATTCTTGGGATTCCAGTAAGACTCAATGGTACATCATGCATTGTGCCAACTGGCCCTGTCAATGACAAGCTCTTTAACTGTTAATGAGACTAGATCCAGTCTATCAAGACTGAGAGCAAAAATGATACAGATTTCATTAACCACCCTGTTGCTGGTTCTTTTTCAAAGTTCAAATATGCAAAACACTTACATGCTCTCATAAGTTCATATACTTTAGGGGGGCATCCCTCAGGCTGTTCCATTCGATATCCTTTTTCCAGTAGGTCATAGACTTGAGATAGGTCAATACCTGGATATGGTGACATCCCATATGTAGCAATTTCCCATAACAGTACTCCAAAAGCTGTGTAAAGAGATTAAAAAAATATATTTTTATTGGTCCCAATTCCAATTTTCTATATTAATTTGGTCTACTGAGTCTCTCTAGTTAGTCATTCTACTTCTCAGGGCAGCAGAAATTAGATCCAGGATAAGGACAAAATCTAAATAAAACATTCTCAGACCGTCCTTACATAGAGCATTCCCTATGACAGAATTCTGGAAATAAGCAGAAGCTCACAGGAAAAGCAGGAAGCTTTAGAGTGGAAGGACTGGTACAGATCCACTGCAGTGTGAGGTCTGGACTGGACCCTCTTTCAAGGCATAGGGGTTTGGGTTTTGGTTTTTCCCCCCTAAAAACAGGCTCTTACACAGTTCAGGCTGACCTAGAACTTACTATATATAGAGAGAGCACAGGCTGGCCTAGAACTTACTATATAGAGAGCGCAGACTGACCTAGAACTTACTATACAGAGAGTACAGGCTGACCTAGAACTTACTATACAGAGAGCACAGGCTGACCTAGAACTTACTATACAGACAGCACAGGCTGGCCTGTACTCCCATTTGTGCTCATACTCCTTCAGTCTCCTAAGTGCTGAGATCAGAGCCCTCACCACCATGTCAAGCTATCTGGCTGCTGTTCACACAGTCTTGTCATATTGTCCAGGTAGGTGTCAAAGGATCTGAGCGTCTAAGCAGCCAGTGTGCTAAAGTACAGGCATCTGCTACTATGTCTCAACTGTAATACATTTTTTGATTGCTTCTACCCAACCCCTATGCTGGGGAACAGCCCAGGGTCTTGTACCAACCAGGCAAGTACTCTACCACTTAACTATACCCCATCCCTATGTAGCTCAAGCTGGCCCCACTCCAAACTCCCAGATCTCTTATCTCAGATTTCTGAGTGATGGTATTACAGGTGTTTATATTTTCTCAGCTGTTTCCACCACCCTTCTCAATATCCTTTTTTAAATTTGAGAATCATAAAAGCTCTGAAGAACTAAGGGAATTAGCTGAGCATGGTGGCGTTGGTCCTCACTCAGGAGGTTGAAGCTGAAGCTGAAGAACTGTCCCAAGTTTTGGCCTAGACTATATAGTAACTACCAGGTCAGCCATGGCTAATGTTAAATGAATGAATAAAATACATGTAAGAAGTTGTATCAATCTTACCCCAGACGTCAGATTTGATTGAAAAGGTATTATAGGCCAGACTCTCAGGTGCCGTCCATTTAATAGGGAATTTGGCTCCAGCATGAGCAGTGTAGGTGTCTCCGGTCATCAGTCTACTTAAACCAAAGTCAGCCACCTTCACCACATGGTTTTCGCCCACTAGGCAGTTCCGTGCAGCAAGATCTCTATGGGAAAGAGCCCTGCATTATTCCAGCTGATGGTGAGAAGGATGGGTGTGAACACGCTAGTCTTGGTTCTGTGTGTTACAGGCAGAGTTGATAAGGAGATGCTAACTAACACTGTCATACTTTATGATATATGATAATCACCAGTGTGGAACTCACTCATCTCTACCACTCATTGAGTACCCACAAAGAGGCAGAAAAAAGACGCTGGACAAAATGAATTCCTTTTTAATATAATGGGATAGATTTCAGGGGGGAGCAACAGACCCCTCCCTGAGGCTTTAAAATACTTTTCCTAAGACAGAATGGCATTTCAAAAATTGGCCACTAGGTGGAACAAAAGGATCTTGGGTGAGGTGTTAGATGAAACAGCTTTCTGGTTTGAGACTGAAACAGAGGAAGCCTGTGTGTGGAACAGTCTGCCAACTCTCTTCTCTCATGCTCACGTCAAGCAAGGCAGCTCTGTGGTTAGTCATCGCAATAGTCAGCTCCACACACCTATGGATGAAGTTCTTCTTCTCCAAATACTCCATGGCAGAAGAGATCTGAGTCGCCATGTAAAGTAGAACAACTGCTGTCACCTCCTCACGGTTGCATTCCCGGAGATAATCCAGCAGATTCCCGTAAGGCATGTATTCAGTCACAATGTAGAATGGCGGTTCCAGGGTACACACACCTGACCAAGAACAATGGACAATCTTCACCACATTCTATGAAATAAATACAACACATCTTAAACTGGCTGGTAAATCTGTTCCGCAATGCTGTTCTCTGCAACTTCACAGACCTTTTTTCAGCATCTGCCTGTGAAGCAAAAGCAATTTCTTACCTTAACCCAAAAAGGAATAAGACCAACATTTCTGGAGCTCTGTATGTGCCCATTCCCCTTTAACTGGGTGCAAACCACGTTCACTTAAAGTAACAGAACTTAGGCCTACGCTGATGCTCGCTTGCTTCTAACTACTTTGTAAAACACTATCTTCATAGTCAAGAATTTCACTAATAAATGGTAGATTCCATATTAATTGTTTTCCTTTTGGCATAGCTTAGCTTAATTTCAGCATTCAAAAAAAAAATGGTTCAGCTGGGCACTAACACTTGGGAGGCAGATCTCTGTGAGTTGAAGGTCAATCTGGCCTACAAGGGTGAGTTCCAGGACAGCCAGTGCTACACAGAGAAACCCTGTCTTGGAAAACAAAACAAGAACAGAAAAGACCTGATTTTTAAAAAGCAAAAATGTTTACTCAAAGGATCCTTTGTAGCCCAAACAAGAAAGAAACTAGCCCACTGCAGCATATGCATTTCCTGCTTGAATAAACTGATCAGCCACAAGTTTTAATTCACTTTTTCCAGTGGTTCTTTGTTTAATGTCTCCTAATATTTCATGACAATTTTTGATGCCATCTTGAATGCTTGTGAACTTTGAATCTGGGAAAACTACAAATTGCACACGTTTACACAATGCAATCAATCTGTGGCTGGAGAGATGACTGGACAGTTAAGAGCACTTTGAGAGGACTGGGGTTTGATTCTCAGCATCCACATGGAAGCTCACAACTATCTGTAACTCTAGTTCTGGGGTATCCAATGCCCTTCCTCTGGCCTTCAAAGACACAAGGCACACACATGGTACATAGACACACATGTAGGCAAAACACCCAAACACTTCAACTAAGTAAAGAAAGTTTAAAGGAGCTGGAGAGTTGGTTCAGGGGTTAAGAACTCCAGTTCCAGGAGATCCAATGTCCTCTTCTTATTCCTCCTTGGCACTGCAGACGTTTATAACCAGACGAAACATATACACATATAAAATACAGTGAAAAATAAAAAAGTTTTTTTTTAAAAAAGCCATTAACGTGGGACACTGTTTTTTGTTTTAAGCAGTGTACTAATGAAAGGAGAAGCGATGTGTCCTCGTGCGCATATGTCTGCATGTGTGTATGTGTATTTGCAGTACTAAGTCTAAGACTTGATGCTTACTAGCTCTACTTCTGGTCTGCATCCCAGCTCTTGATGGGATTTAATGCAGTCAGTTTACATCTAGCATTTCCACCATGGTGCTAAAACAAAGCAGAACAATCTGCAAAAACATGATCTGAATACAACAAAGGGATGGGAGCGTGGATCTGAGGAAATCTATGGTCTGGTGTTCTTACCTAACAGTTGTACTAGATTAGGATGCTTGATTTCCTTCATCACTGCAGCTTCTTTCAGGAACTCTTCTACCTCCATGGTATCTTCCTGTTAAAGGTACAAAGTAGGTAAGAAAGACAGACTTATTCATTTAAGTCAATTCACAAGCCTACTTGAGGCATTAAAGTAGGCATTAAAGGGGGCTGGAGGGATGGCTCAGTAGTTAAGAGAACTAGTTGCTCTTGCAGAGGTCTTAGGTTTGGTCCCCAGGATCCACAAGGCAGTTCATAACCATCTGTACTTCCAGGGACTCTGATGCCCTCTTCTGGCCTCCCTGAACACTGCACCTATGTGGTGCAAAATGTTTACAAAAACACCCATACACATAAAAGTAATTTTTTTAAGTAAAAGGGATCACATTTGAGTATTCTAGCATATTATCTTAAGATTAATCTTACTACATACAACCTAATATGCTCCACAGAAGAATAACTAAGAATACTGTCTTTGAACTTAGCCAATGTTAGACATTGGAATAAAAATGAAAATAAACAGGGCAAGCAAAACTCAACAGCCTCATCTTAAAACTCACCACAGCAGAGGGTTAAGATTCAGTTTTCTGGCAGGTTAGTGTTTGACCTTCTGATTAAATCCTGGGATTCTTTTTTTTTTTAAGACTTATTTATTTATTATTTATACAGCATTCTGCCTGCATGTATGCCTGCACACCAGAAGAGGGCACCAGATTTCATCATAGATGGTTGTGAGACACCATGTGGTTGCTGGGAATTGAACTCAGGACCTCTGAAAGAGTAGCCAGTGCTCTTAACCTCTGAGCCATCTCTCCAGCCCAATCCTGGGATTCTTAAAGAACAAAGCACATGTACATGGCCTCACTGCTCCCTTCACACTCAGGATATGCTAGTAAACACGGCTGAGCTGACTACTACCCATGAGAACAGCTCACATGAATGACACACCACGGTACTGAATGACTGACAACTCTGTGATTTTATACCAGGGTGCTTAAAACAGGGACAGTAGGGTCAGGAAAAGGACTTTCATGAATTTAAAAACAAGAAGTCATTAGCAGGGCATGGTAGTGCATACCTGTAAGTCTAGCACTTGGAGGCTGAGGCAGAGGATCATGAATGAAGACCAACCTGGACTACTTAGTGATGCCCTGTCATTTGTACTTTAACTTTATAAAAACGGTGTCTCAACTGCAAGGAGGCATAAGGGAGAAACAAAAGGCAGGGGGATAGAGACCAAAATAGGGAGCTTATGATCGCATGGAGAATGCTATTCAGCAGGGGCTGTTCTCAGCAGAACTTATAATTTGCTTCTAAATCCCAATACGATCTCTATCAACAGCCTCTAGAGACAAGCCTTTCCCGCACGTGGGTTGTTCTGCACTGTCAGCAATGGCACTACGGTTAATCACCACCATTTGCTGAAATGTTTGGCACCAGTGGGTGGAAAGTGTTCCAAAGTTGAAAGGCACACGGATCTTTCCAGGTGACTCAGCACACACAGACATGCCTGGAACTTAACTTTCAGCAACCCACCTTCAGTGTTTTCACGGCCACTGTAAGGCTGTATTTCTTCCAGACGCCAACATAAACCTCTCCATACTGACCGCCCCCAAGTTTGTGCTTCATGGTAATATCTGTTCGTTCCATTTCCCATTTGTCATGGATAGGGGACACACCATAGACGGTTGGCTTGTTGCACTTGGGTGCCGGGTAGTGCAGTGTGGTCACTAGCCCATCAGCGACTGTAGAGTGGTGGTGAACAAGCTCTGCCAACGTGCTAAAGCGGCTCTCAGCAGTCACATACACCTGCAGAGAAAAGGAGATTCAACGATCCAGAAGAGGAGGAACTGTTTTTAAAAGCAAACATTTCACTGGCCTAGAGACGTGATATTTGCTTGTTTTCTGAGATAGGGTCTCAACTATGTCCTTGAATTCACAGAAATCTACCTGCCTCTGCCTCCAGAGTTCTCTACCTCCAGGTATGCACTACCACACCTGGACTGGTTTTTGTTGTTTTGAGACAGGGTCTCCATTATGTAGCCTAGGCTGGCCTTGAATTTCTGATGTTTCTGTCTCCACCTACAAGGCACAGGGATCACAGGTGGTATATGCTAGTGCTACTAGCACTCCAGAAGGTTATCAGAATTAAGACAGAGTAAATGTTAATACTCAGGGCAAGGAAGATGGTTTAATCTCATTGTAAAGCACCCTTCCTATTCTTTCTACATCAGCCTTGAAGGAGAATGTCCAACACAGCTACAGGTACATCAGGCAAACTTGTCCTCAGAATATTTCTAAGCATTAGGACTAGAGAATGTGTAATTCAGCACTCAGAAGATGCCGGAGAAAGAACATTAGGAGTTGCTGTGCTAGAGCAAGACACTACCACAAAAAAAAGAGATTGTGCAACTCAAACCTGAGAAGCGGTTAAAATAGGCAATCAGGATCTGCTTCCAAGCTAATAAAGGAGAATTTATAATCCATGGGGAACATATACTGACAACCACTAATTTTGAAATTAGGAAGTTATACGGGTATAATATTTATTTAATCATCATATAATTAATTATAATTTTATTTTATAACACCCCTTTTAATGTCTAGGCCATTAAAAAGAGATATAATTGGATTTCAGAGTTATTAACAAGATGCTTGTTAATTTGTGATAATAAGAAGTATAAAATAAGATAGTCTTTGGCTGTATCTTTTTTCGAGACAGGGTTTCTCTGTGTAGCTCTGGCTGTCCTGGAAATCGCTCTGTAAACCAGGCTGGCCTCAAATTCACTCTGCCTCCCAAGGGCTGAGATTAAAGGTATGCAACACCACCACCAGGCTGGCTTTATCTTCTAAGAGAATATGATTTGTTTGTTTTTAATTAACTGACTGATTAATTTACAGAGTCCCTCTATATAACCCAGTTTGGTCTCAAACTTGTGATTTTCTTGCTTCAGCTTCATGAGTGCTGGGATTAGAGTGTGTGCCATCATGCCCAAGCTACTGTTTCAACAATAAACCACTGTTTAAGACAAAAAGATGCTTTATTGTATATAAAATGTGCATAATTCATAAGTGGAGAACTAGTGATCTTTCACAAAATAAAGTCCTCACACAAGAACTATAACACCACCAGCACCCAGAATCCTTGCCTGCAAAGGTTTCCACTATATACACTTGCAGCACATGGGACTAGGTCTGTCTGAACTGCACGACGTACAGAATCATGCAGTATGTGCTATCTAGTGTCAGTTCTTTATTAAACTCTTATTCACATGCTATAAAATCAGTATTACAGTATACCATTCCGTACCTTTCAGTACATTTACCAGGCTCGCTAATCAATCACCACTATCCAACTCCATCAAAGTACTTTTATCATTTCCCACAGAAAACCCATAGCTATTAAGCGAACACTCACACACGCCTCTCCATACAATTCTCTGGAAAATATTACTCTTGTCAATCCACTTTATGTGTATGAAACTCATCTATAGGAAAGTCAGAAAAATTATCTGTAAAGGGATAAAAAAAACAAAAACAGGCATCTGTTTTTATATAGGCTTGGGGCTATATAGGGTCTCTGTAGCAACTACTTTAGTCTGTTTAGAAACAGAACATAGCTTCAGATACTACAGAAACAAATAACATGATGATATAGGGAGCTATTAGGCCACCACTCCTAGGGACTTGTGTACAGAACATCATGTTCATTTCTGTTTCTGTACGATTCTATTTTAATAATATATGATCATTTATTAATCAATTACACTATTTGGGACCTTCCAGTTTAGTGTTATCACAAACACTGTGGCTGTGAATCAATTTTCTTGCATAAGTCTGGCACATATGTGTGATCATTACTGTTGTGTTTGTGTTAGATAGATGTACAGTGCCCCCCAAAAGACTTATGCTGAATGGCTTGCTGGTCTTCAGCTGGTAGGTCCAATCAGTAAGCTGTTTCTCTCTGTTCCCTTTTTGGTAGCTATGAGGTGAGCAGTTCTGTTCCACCACATGATCCCACCATGATGTTCTGCCTGACCACAGCCTGAAAATATTAGAAAATATCACTAAAAATAGACTGAACTCTTTGAAACCATGAGTCAAAATAAATGTCGGTAAACTATTTCTCTCTGGTATTTGTCATAGAGACAAATAAAAGCAAACAACTAATAACTACTGGGTCTTTCGTTACATTACAATGCCGGGCGGTGGTGGCACATGCCTTTAATCCCAGCACTCAGGAGGCAGAGGAAGGCGGATCTCTGTGAGTTCGAGGCCAGCCTGGTCTACAAGAGCTAGTTCCAGGACGGGCTCCAAAGCTACAGACAAACCCTATCTTGAAAAAAAACCAAAAACCAAAAAACACAAAAACATTACAAACTCTGATTCCATTCACTTGGCCATAGACAATACACTATGCTTGTATGATGGTACAAAAAGAGAAAGAAAAGTAGTAATATATTTCCTATGTTGTATCAGCTATTAAACTTTACAAAAATTGCTTCATTTAATCCTTACAATAATCCTACAAAATGGGGTTTAATAACAGGCAAGGAGGAGATGGAAGTGATGGCTTAGTGGTTAACAGTGTATACTGCTCTTGAAGAGGAGTGGCATTCAGTCTCCAGCACCCATGCCAGGAAGCATACAACTCCAGTTTCAGGAGAATCTGAAGTCCTCTTCTGGCCTGTGTGGTTACTGCACCCACATGCACACCCACCCACCCACCCCCCACCCACAGACACACAACACATTATACATCATTTAAAAAATTGAAAAGTAAACAGAGTTGAGAAAATAATAGTAGTAGACAAAGGAAAGCCAGGTGTGGTGCACACCTGTAATCCCAGGACTCTGAAAGCAGAAGCAGAATGGCTGCTACGGCTCAAATTCAGCATGATCTACATTGCAAGTTCCAGTCCATATGGTGTTACACAAAGAGACCCTGCCTAAATCACCAACCATCACCACCAACACCAGGCAAACTGAGACTCAGGTAAAGTCTCCAAGCTAATAAATAGTGCACTTAGAAAGCAAAGCAGTTCTGCTTGTTCCATGGAGGAAAGGGGGCTCAACCTAAATCAACCATTCAATAGAACAAAACCTGATTTAAGTTCGGGCCTTATAATTTATATTCCATTTTTGTTTTAAATTTTAATTACTATTACTTTATTATTTTGTGTGGATGAGTGTTTTGCTCACGTCTGTGTACCACACGTATACCTAGTGCCAGTGGAGACCAGAAGAGGGCACTGGCTCTCTCAGAACTGGGGTTATAGATGGTGAGTTATTGGGTGAGTGCTGTAAACTGAACCTAGGTCCTCTGCAGAGTGGCTAGTGCTCTTGATACCAGAGCCATCTCTCCAGCCCTAAACAGTTCCAGCCTAACACATCCATTCTACTGAGACTGAGTTTCCCAACATCCAAGTTTCTAAGTGGCTGAGTGATCTATTTATATTATCATATACAAATGAGAAGCAACCCTTACTCTGTGAACTTCCTGATGGACATTAGAGTTGATTTCTAACTTTTGCTTCTAAGCACTTGGTGTGTATTTGTGTTGATAATTGAAACAGCTAACATGTATACACCTCTTTATTCCTCCCCTTCAAATATGGCTTACCCTTAAACTATTAATTATCTACAATTTTATCCTTATTAACAAGTTGGTTTGAAAGACGGACTCTCTAACATGCTAAACAATCCAAACTCACACAATTAGGCAATACTTTATTTTACATCAGATATAAAAATGATTTTCTACTCTAATCCTGTTCAATGCATTTCTACTCAACAGCTAGTCCACATGCACAGGCGGCTGCTGGCATGTCTTACCTTGCTGTCTGTGGTGGTATTGATCCTGTAGTGATACACACGTCCCTCATACCTGAGTGAGATGGACAGCTGCCCAGGGCTGCTCTCACTCTCTCGAACCAGGAAACTGCCGTTGATAAGGCTGCTGAGGAGATATTCTGCAGCGCTGCGGGACACGGGTCCGTGGTACCAGGAATGCTTCTCCAGGCTGTTCACTGGAGTGATGTAGTTGCTTGGCACCCAACCCTGTCCATTCTTGGAGCGAACTTCACTCCACTCGCCATTCTGGTTGTAACCAAGGACTCGTAGTTTTTCACCTAGCCAAGATGTTATCACAGAATGAAAGGGAAACATTAAGGCTCTTTAAGACTGAGCAGAGAAGTTTAAAACTTCAACCTCACTGAGAAATGAACCAAGAACCTTGGTGCTTGCTTACCAATATCCTGATTATAGTTTCCACTTTGTGGCTTAAATCACATGAGCATAATAAGAAATGGTTTCAGACAGTATAGGTTTTTAAAGGATTATATGTCACTTAAATTGTCTTGCAGAAACGATGTACTATGCTAAGTTAGTATAGAAAGTGTACTCAAATAGCTAGAAAATGACAGTACTCGTGTGTGTGTGGAGGGGGGTGCTGGATCCCCTGGGACTGGAGTAACCAACAACTCTGAGTTATCTAATACAGATACTGAGAACTGAACTTTGATCCTCTGAAGGAGCAGTAAGGGCTCTTAACCACTGAACCATCTACCAAGCCCACCCACCTACCCCTTCTTCTTTTAAGACAGTTTCATGTAGCCTATACTGCTGGACTTGGGCTCATGACCCTTCTTCGGTCTTCTGAACTCTGGATTATAGGCATGTACTAACAACTAGATAGTACTCACTCTTCAAAAGAAAATAAAATTTACTTTCACTTAAGAGATATGTATGTATGTATATATATATACACACATACACACACACACACACATACGATTCAGTGTTAATGATAACAAAAGCTTAGGAACAAGATGTCTGAAATACAAAGTTATTTGTATTTTCAGATGATGTCAAAGCAACAAAGCCTTCAATGTAAGCAAATACTTCCTGCCCCAACCTCCCGAGACCCAACAAAGAGGTTTCAGCACAAGAACTGTTTAGAGGATGGGAGGGGTGGTGAAGACTCTTAAGGCTCAAGTGTTTCCAGAACTCAAGGTTTCAAAGTTCCATTTTCTCAGTTTCTTCCTGTTTCCCATAAAAAAAATGAATCATTCTTTCCCATTCCTCTAAAATTAGCCTGTGGAAACAGAAAATAACTGTAAAGTTGGAACCCCAAATCTAAATCACTTGGTGAATCTTTGTATCAGCTTCATTCTCTTGATGTCATTATTAAAAACTTCAATATACACTTTGTCCCATGCAATATACACTTGCAGCATAGACTAGAAGCTTCTTTGTCAAAAGTGATAGAGTAACAGATAGCAATGGTGACACAGATGTTCATCTAAGGACTGTAGGACTTGAGGTTCTTATTTCTAAGAGACACAAAGTTTTCTACAGAGTTCACATCTGTTAGCTCCAGAGAGCAGAAAGAAGCCAATCAATCTACGGTACAGGGCCCAGAAGATACCAGGACAAAACTGGTGAAGGAAAAATTCAGACTTATCATGATAGCCATCTACCTTTCTCCTTTGGCTTAAATTATGCTTACCATACCATAACATTATGTTTACCATAACCAGAGTCCTATTAGCCCCTACCACTCAGAGGTATATATGTGTACATTTTATACACTGTATACAGATAATAAGATAATGAGTGTCTGGTATGGCAGTGGATATCCACAAATGTGCAGATGCACAGTAGCTATATGAACAAAAGAAAGGAATTTGCGGGCTGGACTATTGCATAAACTGGACACAGAAAACCCGCAGAGAGAGGACTGCTGAACTTGCCTAAATGTGAGATGATTCTTTGGGGTTCCTGACTCATGAAAGAGTCTGCGAGACATTCTACAGGACACAACAGATACTGACTGAACTGCCTTTGAAATTTCCTGCTTCATGGAAATGTCTGCTGGATACTTATGGGCCTGTAGGCCGAAGATGGATGCCCCAACGGTACAAAAGAACTTTGGGTGACTGTCCAGGTAGCAAGATGTCTTTGTGATTTCTAGAGTTTTGGAAGTAGCTTACTTCTTGTTCACCTAGGTAATATTATATCCTTCTGGAGTCTTTGATGGAGTTGAAGAATAAATAGATAGTTATAGTTTTCCTTAGTTATGATAAAAGATAAAGTAGATATAAATATTTTAACTATAATTCTTGCTTTATAACTGTTTTGTTATATGTAATTTTACTATGTTAACGTGAAAGCCTTCTTTTTTGTTTAAACAGAAAAAGGGGAAATGATGTGGGAGGGTCTTCTGTTTGAGTTGATTTTATTGGTTAATAAAGAAACTGCCTGGTTCATTTGAAAGGCCGGCCCTTAGGTGGGTGGAGAAGGCAGAACAAAATGCTGGGAAGGGAAGTTAATAGATGCCATGCCTCTTCTCTCTGAGCCAGACGCAATGAAGCTCCGGCCCAAGATGGACGTACGCTAGAATCCTCCCAGTAAGGCACCACTTTGTGGTGCTACACATATTATTAGATATGGGTTAGTCAAGATGTGAGTAAGAGGCTGAAACTAATGGGCCAGGCAGTGTTTAAATGAATATAGTTTGTGTGTTATTTCGGGGCATAAGCTAGATAGGCAGCCGGGAGCAGGACGGCGGGAACGAGGCCCGCAACTCCACACTACACATAAGCTCCACTATTTTCACTGGTGTTCAAAAAATAATGGGTGATTTTATCTGGTCATGTACTACTGTTTCCTTTTATAAGAACTGGCCACTGAAAAGAACCTCATTCACTCTCTAAAGATATTACAGCAGGAGACAGACCCTCCCTAACAGTTCTCCACAGTCAACACAGATGGGCTGTCTAGGCCATGCACTGAGCTGGACAACAGCAGCATAAGAGCCCTGCACCCGATGTAAGCACTGCACTACTTTCTCTTTCTCTCTTTTTTTTTGGGGGGGGGGGCGGGGGGCTTCCAGACAGGATTTCTCTGTAGCCTGTCCTGGAACTTGCTCTGTAGTCCAGGCTGGCCTCAAACTCTGCCTCCTGAGTGCTGGGATTAAAGGTGTGTGCCACTACCGCCCGGCAGCACTGAACTACTTTCTACAGAAAGACTTGCTCCAAAAACTAAAAATGATGCAAACTAAATAGTCTTATGAGACTAAATCTCAGTGAGACAGCTGGCTGAGATTCTGGGTGCAAGCTCCTGATCTCACTGTGAACTGTAACAGTCCTCAGAGGGCAGTCAGTCCACGCGAAGCACTGGAATACCAGTGGGGACTCTGCACCGCAGCTTGTCTCAGTCACGATTCAGTGTAAACAGGTAGAAGCTAGGGTGTTTCAGAGTACAAAGTTCTAACAACATGCACCTTTTCTTGAGTTGTTTTAATAAATCCTGAAAATAGAGCTGACTGTTTCTGAGGAAGCAGTCCAGAAAGAGGTAAAAGAGAGAAGGCAGCAGAAATGCCTGGTCACAAACCATGTGAACGGTGGCAGTGGCAGAAAGCAGCATAGGCTTCATTTCTCAGCCACCAGAGAAAGCTGTGAAGCACAATTCAGAGAAGTCTCACCTTTAGTGATACTGAGTGTGTTATCACCACTTGCCACGAAGTCATAAAGTGCGACAAAGAGATTAGGGTCACTCTCAGTGGCTCCCAGCAAGTTCTCCTTAGAGCTCCACCTGATGGCTTCATTCAGTGCCTGAGATTCAGCATCACAGCCATAGGGGCGGTGCAAAACTTCTGAAAGACATAAAAAGGGAAAGAAGTCCAGTGAGTGAAACAGCAAGAGCTCAGCTCAGTGCAGGGGCAGCACCTGAGCTGCAGGCTCATCCTGAGAACTGTTCAAAGTTAGCTCCAGGTCTCCTCCACTGGGCAGGGAATTTAAAGCCAGCCTGAGCTACATGAGACTATCTCAAAAAACAACGTACACAAGAGAGTGAGCAAAGGTGCTGAATTTCCGGGGCTTACGGCAGCAATTGTCGCAACTGTAACACTGTAGTTAGAGGAAAGACCACAGCATAAGACTTTAGTTCTGATTTACATGCAGTCACCTAACTCAGGCCTAAAGGAATAGCAAAGGTGCACTTGTCTAAAAATGAGGACCAAACAAGTACTTGCTAGCTTAACAAGGCACATGTGACATTCTGCTGTAGTAATGACTTGCAACTTATTGGAGGTGGAGTTGAGTCAGGGTCTTAAATGGCCTCAGCCTCAAACTTGCTATGAAGTAGAGGGTGGCCTTGAACTCCTGATCCTTCTGCCATCTACCCCTGCCCCCTACCCCCTACACAAAAGTGCTAGGATTACAGGAGTGTCCTTCAAACCCAGTTATTATAGAAAGGATCAGAAATATGAATGGTAAAATTAGCAACTCTTCTAAACTAGGTGCTTCCTATATGCCTTTATAGAAAAGAAACTGTAGGGAAATTTTGTTTCTATTTACAGATAACAAATATAGACACCACGCTTCTAGCAAGATAAATGCTCAAGTTCTCTGATAAACAAAACCACATTTGAGTCAAGCACGGCAGCTCACACCTGTAATCCACCACTCAGGAGGCATCTGACACCAGCCTAGACTACAGAGTCAGACTTATCTCAAAAACAGTAAAGAAAGAAACATCTTTTTATGTTATAATAGCTTACAGTTTTCACTACCTTAATTTCTTTTAAAACTATAATCTCTTAGGCTGGAGATATGGCTCTGAGGTTAAGAGACCTACTGCTCTTCCAAATGGACCCGGGTTCAATTCCCAGCACCCACATGGCAGCTCACAACTGTCTGTAACTCCAGTTCCAGAGTACCCGACACCCTCGCACAAACATACACGTAAGCAAAACACTAATGTTCATAAAATTAAAATTTAAAAAAAAAACTATAATCTCTTTTCCCGGGCATCAAATTTTTGTAAACTTAATCGAGGTTCTAGAAAATACCACCAATACACTTATGAGTTTCACTTAACCACAACCAGCCTTAGCCTTGTAAGATCTGTTTCTTCTCAAGGCTTTATAGTTTCTGAATCTATTCATATCTACACCATGTTTGTTGAAAATTACCTGATTCTCATACCCTAGTTTGGCTATACGAAACAAGTAAAAAAACAAACAAAACCAAAACTTCCCTATAGCAATTCTGATCTAAGGCCTGTGTGAAGTGGCTGTCTGCCAAGGCAAACAGATCTGTCCGTGTCCTGTAACATTTTTCTCTTACATCTCTTTCCTAATTTTTTATTCAAAATTGGTTTAGTCATTTTGAAGAGGGAAAAAGCTTTGAATCTGTGGTATCATGTTGTTTCAAGACATCCTTCTTCAGCTCTCCTTCAATACCTTCATTTGAACCCCAACAGATCTCACCTGGACTACTGCCTCCAGTCTTGTCTCCCTCAAATCCATCCTCCACACAGCTGGCAAAGTGATCTATTTAAGACAAAAATTGGACCACATCACTCTTAAGCCCCTTTAAGAATTCATCATCAAATTCGAGTCTCCTCATTCCTGGCTTTCAAGCCCTTTCATGACTGAGGTGAACCTACTTCTCTGCCCGTCTCCCCACACCACACCTTACACTTGAAGCTTTACTGGTGTTGCCGTCCACATTTGGGCCTTTTTCATATAATTCATTACACCTGCAGTGGCTTTTCCCACTATTCTTTTGTGTGCACGTGGAGATGAGGACAACGTCTCAGTCATTCCTCAGGAGCCATGAGCCATCCACCTTCTTTCTGTTTTCTTTCTTTCTTTCTTTCTTTCTTTCTTTCTTTTTTTCTTTCTCTTCTTTTTTTCTTCTCTCTCATCTCTCCTCTCTCTCTCTCTCTCTCTCTCCTCATCTCTCTCTCTCTCCCATCTCTCTCTCTCTCTCTCATCTCTCTCTCTCTCTCTCTCTCTCTCCTCTCTTCTTCCTTTCTTTCTTTTTTGTTTTTTGTTTTTTTTGAGACAGGGTTTCTCTGTAGCTTTGGAGCCCATCCTGGAACTAGCTCTTGTAGACCAGGCTGCCCTTGAACTCACAGAGATCCACCTGTCTCTGCCTCCCGAGTGCTGGGTTAAAGGCATGTGCCACCGCTGCTGAGCCATCCATCTTCTTTTTAAAATAGGTGTCTCACTGGCCTAAGGTTCACCAAAGTATGTTAGCCTTCTGGCTCCTCGATACTGGGATTACAAGAATGCCACCATGCTCAGCTTTTAAAGCCACAGGTTCTGGGAATCAATTCACAATGTACTTCTTAGGGATAACGATCACATTTTCTCCCTAAAGGTTCTATACTATACTTAACAGCTGTTAGGTGCATGATGCCCACCTTACACAAAACATAAGAGACAGGAAACAATGAAATGTATCTTAAAATACACTAACCATGAGTGTGGTGAACACACCTTTAATCTCAGTACTGGGGAGGCAGAAGCAGGGAGATCTCTGTTGGTTCAAGGTTGTTCAGAGCTATAGCATACATAGTGAGACCCCTGACTCAAAACCTAACAATCAAAAAACACAAACCAAACAAAGGTATCCATTAAGTAATATTTAGAACTTGATTTTCTGTAGTCTTTAGAAGACAAAAAAAAAAAACAATTTCAACACAACGATGACAAAAGTAGCAAGTAGCACACGCCTACCTTATTTTGTGAAACTCAGCATCTTCAAAGTTAAGATCTGTAAAACTAATCTGAGCAAACATTCAACTGGTATTGTGCCGCAAACATGAAGGCCAGAAGTCACCAATGGTGCTGCTGGAATTTACCAAGCAAAGCTGCTCTCCAGCCATACCCACTTTTCTTGTGCCAAAATTCCCTGCCTTACTCAATGGCAATTCTATCTTTTCAGGTGCTCTGGCTACAAACTCTAATAGTTCATGCTCTGCTCTTAGTCTCACAGACACCCGAGTCCAGAGATGGCTCAATGGCAACGCTGCCTGCTGCTAAGCTTGATAACATGGCTCCATGCTCACGCTAGGAGAACCGACTCCTTAAACTGTCCGCTGACCCTCACGTGTGAGTGTGTACAAGCGCGCACACATACAAATTAATGTAAAATTTTAAAGCATCCAAAAATTTATCCATTTCTTACCCACCTTTTCACTTCTACCAATATTCTTTCACTAGGCTACTGATTTCTGTGTGTCTATACTTTTTCCTTTGAAAGCTTAAAAACAAAAGCCAGATTTTTGTTACTCTATGTTTAAAATTCTTTATTGGTTTCAATTTTAGAGTAAGAACCAAATTCCTAAAGGGCCTTTCAGGTCCCTCGCAGTTTAATTTGCCTAATTCATCTTCATTTTTTTCTTTTTAAACAGGGTATCACAGTGTAGCCCTGGTTAGTTTTGAACTCACAGAGGTCCACCTCCCTCCTCTTCTCCACTGCTGGGATTGAAAGTGTGCACCATCATACACAGCTTTTTTTCAAGATTTTTTAAAATTGTGTGTGTGTGTGTGTGTGTATGTCTGCACTTGTGTGTAGGTGCCAATGGAGGCGAGAAGAGTATATCAGACCCATTGGAGCTGGAATTACAGTTGTGTGTAGCCACCTGGTGCTGGCACTTGAACCCCAATCTTTGGTTACAGTAGGGAGAGCCCCTTTCTAGCCCTAGCATATTTTCTCCCCTAGTCTTATTTCAATGCTGACCACTACCCTCCCTACTACTGCTTAAACATGGCAGGTACACACCCCTGCCTTTCCCCCACTGGCCTTTTCTTCTGCCTAAAATGCTTTGCTCCATATTGCCCTCAAACATAATCCTCTGAGGCCAACAGGTCCGGATGGGCCGGTGTTAAAGCCCATCACTCCTAACAGCACTCTAACGTACTCCAAGCTTCCTTTCCTGATTTAGTCGCCCAGTTTGTTCTACAAAACACATCACACAATTTACTTGCTTATGATATGCATGTATATTAACTAACTCTTCCAGATGCATTGTTTTGAAGACAAAATTTTTCTTATTCGTTCATTGAATAATGAACGACAAAAGCCCTTCTCCCCAGACCCAAAAGTGCTCCTAAATAAGAGGCTTTTTTAAAGAAACTTTTTTTTTTTTTTTTAAATCAGGCATGTGGCACATGGCTGCAACCCCAGTATTACAGAGGCTGAGGCAGAAGAATCTTAGGTCCCACATTAGATGAGTTTGCACAATATAGCAATACCCTGTCTCCAAACCAACACACAACAAAAGGCTTTTTGAAGGATACATTATGTAGCCTGCAAACTCATAGCAGGTGTTATTGGAGGGAGGGAGCAGCAAACCTCACTTTACACTAGACGATTTTTAAATGTGATGAACAATATTTCTGTACTGCTGACTGTCAACGCATAAGGAAATATTCAGACATGTTTCATCTACTCTGGGAAGAACTCTGGGCCCAAAAGAGGGCTATTAAAGGAACGCTATTATCTTTAAAACCATTTTATTTGACAAAAGAAAAAAGAATGAAGTTCGCAGGAAAATTTTAAAACTATGTACATTTTAAAACTATGGGAAGAGCTAGAGGAGGGGGTTAAATATAATCAACACATACCAAAAAAAAAAACCTTTAAAAAACTTAAATAAATTTAATAACAGTCAACCAATGGTATATAGCCTTAAATGAAGTAACAAGCAAGCACAAGGTAAACTCAGTGCCCAAGGGAAATGGCCCAGAAGAAACCCAAGCCAAGGAGACAGTCTTTCCGTTCCGAGCAGGCCCTCCCGTCTCCGGCTTTTACAAATCTTCCTTCCTTCCTTCTTTTTTCCCACTCACTCTTTTGTTCTTGTAGACTGAGTTCCTGTCCAATCTGCCCGCACAGGATATCCACAGAAAATACAGCCTATCCACTAACACCAAACAAAAGGAAAATATCTTCAAACAATAACGTCCTAATTCTTTGAGGCCAGGACTAAGCACAGACTCAAGGAACGATCTTAGCTGGAAGGCTGGGGAGTGATGTTTAATGAAGTAAGAGAGTAAACTAAAGAACAAAGCAAAAGGGACCTAAAGCCTGTGGGTGGAGGACACTGGAGCCTCCGACATTGAGGTCCAGTCTATGCCACATTTGCCACTAGTTAAGACAGGCAAACCCCATGAGTCAGAGGTACTGCACCCACTTCAATGTCAGTGTGTGGGCTAGAATGCCTAACTTCTGAACAATGCAAGCTGGTAAACTTAGCACATTAACTAATTCCTTCAATTAACCCACTGCTATAGAGGTAGACTGAGGAAAGAACAGTTAAGGGTCCTAAACTTTACTTGTGTAAAATACTCAGGAAGCAGAAATACTGACAACCATAAAGAAACAATCTTTATCTTTTCTATTGTAGAACAACACACACACACACACACACGCAACATACTTAAAACCCAAAATAATAAAACTGAAATACAAATTTAAATTCAGAGGAAATGTTGATATTTAATATTTAGCTTATAAAACACATTTTCAATATTAATTCAGTCAGGAATTCTTTTATCATTTTCATTATAAATTTGTCAGATAGTAATTATTTTCTCAGTGTTTTCATTACTTTATACTGCTTAACATTGTTCTACTTTGATTATATATGTCTAGTAATTTTTAATACCTCTTTTAAAAACTACTTTAGTTGAATATATTATTTGGCAATTTTTAATTTAGCTTAAGTTTTTCAATCAAGATATATACATCTAACATTATTTTACATATTATTCATGTTCTTCCATTAAGTATTTGTTAAAAGTCTAGTTTGCTGAGTATGGTGGTACATGCCTTTATTCTTAGCTCTCAGGAAGCAGAAGCAGGCTAACCTTTTTGAGTTTGAGACCAGCCTAGTCTACGTAGCAAGTTCCAGGTCAGCTATTAAGACAGTGACACCCTATCTCAAACAAAACAAGGCTGAGCATAATGGCACACACCTTAACTCCCAGCATTACAGAGGCAGGCAGATCTCTCAGAGTTCCAGGCCAAGGTTACATTGTGAGATACTGCCCTCCAAAACCAAACCAAGCAAACAAACGAAAGAGTGTAGTATAAAATACCAAATAAAGCAAACAAACAAAACATATAAACCTTCACTGACCACAATGGAGGTAAAAAGAGATTAATCCACGTTTCATTACTGTGTTATCTACCTCCACCCCATCCCAGCCCTCATCTCTGAACATACCTGTCACATGGGCCACAGGCAACGCTGAGGCATCCCTGCCTGAGCAGGGCAGCAAGGTGTCCTGGTCTCTGCAGTAACTGGCTGGAGGCAGCTGAACAGGACCCTGGACCATGCCTTTGGCCAACAGCATGAGAGTTAAACTGTTCTGAACAGAGGAGCCTTAAAATACAACCTTGGCCAGCAATCTACACGTGGGACATTTCCTCACACACTCAGTGGCCAGAAAGAACAAAGGGCAAGTTCAACCCCAGGGGTGGAGACCCGAGTAAGGGTGGAGCTACGCCAAAAACTCAGGGATTTCAAGTCACAACAGTAACAGTTAATAACAGAATCAGCCAAGATGAGTAGGGACAGAAGTTACAGTCCCAGGGTTAATGAAGTGAAACTGTTCAATGTTTCCTTGGAGAAAGCCTGTTTCCAGTACAACACCAAACACATTTTGAAAAGACAAGAAACGCCTAACAAGACTCATCTTTACATCATTCTAGTTAGTTCAAGAAACCACAAATCCAAAGTCAAAGAAATAGTTACAGTGTGACTCATAAGCACAGGAAGAAGCAGAGAGCAACTAAGCAACCGCCTTCCCTAACGAATGGCCTGTGTGGCTCAAAACAGGTAAAAAAAAAAAAAAAAAAAAAAGCACGGCGCACAGGGCTGAAAACTGTGAATGCTGAAACCTGGAAAGGCAAAAGTCTAATTTTAAGTATAAAGGGAAAAGTTACATTTATGAGAAACAAACCAATTAAGTAAGCGATAGATGACTAAGCAGTACAATCTACAAGAATAATTCAGAGAAGGTTGTGGCACACCTCTGTAACACCAAAGCTTGGCTATGCGGAGACAGGGATTTCAAGTTCAAAGCTAGCCTATACTACAGATCCTTTCTCAAAAAACCTCAACCACAGCACCAATCACAGTAGTAATACAAATCAGTGCTAATAACTGTACAGTTGGAATGCCCACTGCATTGATTATTAAGCACCTACTATATACCAGTTATTTTAGATCAATAATAGTAACATAGTAAAATTACAGGAAAGCAGGACCTAAATATTCACATTAAAATAAAAATATAAAAATACAAGTTGTAAGTAACATTGCAAGAGAAAGATTGAATTTGATGTCTGTTATCAACAACAGTTTATAAACTAAAGCCTATGTTTTCAATGCAACTAACCTTCACAAAGCTACTGTATCCATATCATGAAAAAGCAAGAATTAAATGACTAAAAGCTACTTCAAATAATGACTCAGAATTTCAAATACCAGGTGGAATTTCTCTGAGGATTCTAAAACTTTTCTGGGAGAGTATCTCTATAATCCATGTTCTGTTCATATGTAGAATCTATCATAAGATTAACTATTCAATCAGTAAATCTACTCAAGTCATCAGTCTTTTATAGTGTTCTGACACCATAGAAAAAATAAATGCGTAAGCAAAATGTGGTACGTATATACAGTGAAATATTATTAAGCAATAAAAAGGAATAAAATTTGATATATGTTACAACATATTTATCTTTTGAAAGCATCACAAGAAGCCAGACACAAAGGGACAGATATTTTATAATTCCAGTGATATAAAATATCTTGATTTTTCTTTTATATATGCCTAAAACTGTGAATAAATTTAATGTTGTAGAATTGCACAGTGGAAAATGGTTATTTATGGCAAACTAGATGTTATTTACATTTTATCATAATAAAAACTAAAATAACTTGAGACTCCAAAAACCTTTTGATTATTGGGCTATAATTATCACTTACTGTATTAAAACCAAGAAATCTTAACAATGATTATTAATTCTAAAATATCGAATTTTAAGTATGAATAACATTTTTATTAAAAATGACTTTTCAAAAGACAATTGAAAGAGTAGCATTGTTGTTGTTTACAAATGCAATACCTTGAAGCAAAGATGTGTACTATTTAAAAGAAAGTGACAGCCTCTGCCAGGAATAAGAATCTTAGCAGCATCCTTGACAGGCAGGGAGAGCCTCAGAGGCAAAACCACTGAAGCAGAAAGGAAGAACCTGGTGTGTTGAGAATGACAAGTGTGGCCACTGCTGAGGACGCCTGAGGCTGCCAGAGCAAGCATATTCCAATTACAAAAGGAAATCCGGTGAACTGCCCTAAGCAGGGAAGTCATATGGTCTGACCTCCATTTTTTTTTAAGATAACCACCACTGCTTAGGAAGAGGGGTAATTATTCAGAGAGAAAAATGAGAAACGAGTAAGGAGTAGGATCATATTGGCTGGCGTACAATGACAGCAGCGGAGACAAAGAAAGAGCAGATGTACTTAAAGATGTGGTTCACAGATGGAATCCATGGTGCCTAAAACTGCTTAGATACAGCAGAAGGAGAAAACAAAGGCTTTAAACTTGAGAACGCGGTTAGTTGCCATGCATACTCAGAAGCAAGTTTCCTGAGTAACTAAATTTGAAAGGTACAATGAAGCACTTTGATGCATAAATCTGAAGCTCAGAGACGATCTTGGGGTGAAGGCACCAACAGTCATGGTAATTAAAATCAGCACTCGAGGGGGTGGTGATGATAGCTCAACTGGTAAAAGCACTTATTACCAAGTCTGATGACCTGAGTTCGGTCCCAGGATTCTATATATTATAATAGGAGAAAGCCAAGTTATCCTCTGACCTCCACATGCACACTAGGGCACACACACATCCACACAAGTACACCACAGCCCCCAAATAAATGAATAGATGCAAAGTCTAAAACAAAGTCAAGACAAGGGCGGGGAGATGGCTCAGTTGGTAAGTCACTTGCTACACAAGCATGAGGACCTGAGTTTGATCCCCAGAACTCACATCAAAGAGCTAGACTGGTGGCACACATTTATAATCCCAACACAAGCGAGGTAGAGACAGATAAATGACTCCCTGGGCCAGCCTAGCTGACTGAGCGAGTTCCAGGCAATAAGAGACCCTGTCTCAAAAAAAAAAAAGCAGATATGGCTCCTAAATAATAGTACCCCAGGTTATCATGTGTCTCCATACAAACCAGCACACACACGTGCAGACTTACACTCACATGAACGCATGCATGCACACGCACACACACACACACACAAACTATAGATATGGATGAGATCACTGAGATAATGAACTCACACTTAATAGAGAATGCTCAAATCACTTAAGATTCTTTTCTAGTTTGAAACTATGTAGACTAGAAAGTAGCAAGACGATACAATCTCAAATGTGAAGAAAAACAAAAAACAAAAATCTATGGACATAGCTCTGTAATAGAGTACTTGTCCATTATGTGCAAGGCTCCACATTCATCACAAAAACAAGCAAACATTAACCCAAATTTCTATAGCCACTGAAAATATTCTTTAGAAGCTAGAGAGAGGCTCAGTGGTTCAGAGTGCTGGCTGCTCTTTCAGAGGATCTGGGTTCAGTTCCCAGAACCCACACGGAGGTTCACAGCCACCTCTACCCTCTACCCTAGTTCCAGGGGTTCCAAAGCCCAATTCTGGACTCCACAGGCACCGGATGCGAGCAGTGCACAGACATACATGCAAGCAAAACATCCTGACACATAAAGAACTTTTAAAAAAGAAAAAATACCCTTCAGCTATAATGGTAAAAGAGACACATAATCAACAAGAACCCAATGCCAGAAGATTAGCTTTAGGAGAACTGATATTTAGATTGAATGGGAAATGTTGTAAAATTCTGGAACACCAAGAAGAAAGAACTAGAGTCTAGAGAGATGTTCTGTGGTAAGCAAAGTTTGATTTCCAGTGCCCAAGTTGGTTAAGTTCACCACCTATAACTACAGCATCCAATGCCCTACTATGTCCCTGAGGGGCACTACACAAACTTAGGAAGATTGGCACACTGTGGTGGTTTTAATGAGACTGGCTCCCATAGGTTTATTATTTTGATGCTTAGTAAATAGGAAGAGGAAATATCTGAGAAAGGAGGATTAGGAGGTTTGGCCTAGTTGGAGGAAGTGCATCATGTAGTGAGGAGCTATGGGCAGGCCTGCTTTTCATCCTGCCCGGCTCCCGCATGGTTAGTTTTACACCCGAAATAATTACATGGAAACTGTATTCTTTTAAACACTGCCTGGCCCATTATTTTCAGCCTCTTATTCACATCTTGACTAACCCATATCTAATAATATATGTAACACCATGAGCGGTGTCTTACCGGGAAGTTTCTAGCGTGTGTCCATCTCGGGCTGGAGCTTCATCGCATCTTTCTCTCTCAGGAGAGGCATGGCAGTCTGCCTAACTTGGGAGAGGCGTGGCATCTGACTGATCCTTCTACCTCACTTCCTCTTCCTGTTCTGTCTACTCCACCCACCTAAGGGGCAGTCTATCAAATGGGCCAGGCAGTTTCTTTATTAGCCAATGAAATCAACTCAAACAGAAGACTCTCCCACATCATTTCCCCTTTTTCTGTTTAAACAATAAAAGAAAGGCTTTAACTTTAACATAGTAAAATTACATATAACAAAATAGTTATCAAGTAAGAATTAGTTACAATATTATATCCATTTTATCTTTTATCATAACAAAGGAAAACTTTAACTATCTATCCATTCTTCAACTCCATCAAAGACTCCAGAAGGATATAATATTACCTAGGTAAACAAGAAGTAAGCTACTTCCAAAACTCTAGAAATGACAGAGACATCTCGCCGCCTGGACAGTCACCCAAAGTTCTTTTGTACTGTTGGGGCATCCATCTTCAGCCTACAGGCCCATAGTTTCCAGCAGACGTTTCCATGAAGCAGGAAATTTCAAAGGCAGTTCAGTCAGTATCTGCTGTGTCCTACAGAATGTCTTGCAGACTCTTTCATGAATCAGGAATCCCAAAGAATCATCTCACCTTTAGGCAAGTTCAGCAGTCCTCTCTGTGGGTTCTTTGTGTCCAGTTTATGCCAATAGTCCAGGCAAGAGCAGTTTCTTGCCAAAATGACTATCAAACTCCATAAGTAGCCTCTTCGATGCCCATAATCCTCTTGAAGTAGCTTGTGCTGCCAGGAGCAGACATGTCTCATTGTCATGAAAAGCCCTAAGTTATTAAAACATCTAAAATGTGATATCCTGTAGTCTTTGAAAGATATGAAGAATGCTTATGTAACTTAAATATATCTCTATATATCAAGAAAATCTAACTAACATAACTACAAGCTTTACTATTATTGATGATTATCCAGTAACAACTTATATTTCCTAATTATACATTAGTTTTTAAAATGAACTACACAATCAAAATACCTTAATCAATATCAGAAATACATATACATATAACAAAATTGACCTTAAAATCCATACCAATGCAAATTACTCATATCTATATCATATCCCCCTTTAAATGTAAAAGAACATTTTTAAACAATATTTGGGAATATGGGCTCAGTTATCTCTCTCCAAACTGCTTCCTGCTGAATGGGGACGCTGTTAATCAGATCTTTCATGGTGTAACCTGTGTGCCAGGTTCATCTCAGTCATCAGTTGGGTGAAGTAATTTTCTGAAGGTGTTCACAGCAACCTTTCAGGAGGGCGTGGTCTATCATACCACATTGGGATAGAAGCAATCCGCAGGGTTTCATTTTCTGTAAAAACAAAAGAAGAATCTCTTTTCCAAAGTATCATATCCTTAGATCCAAATTCTGAAGTCAAGGTATTTTCAAAATATCTATGTTGTATTAGTTCAGCAGCATTTATAAACAAATATCTTTTAGCAGCTGTTGCTCCTTCCTCAGCATTCAAACAATCCAAAGAGAGCATAATAGTATACAGTATCAAGGTTCTCTGTATATTTTCCATCTTTGTGCAGCTTTGTTTTAACCTCTATTTCGTTTATTTTTATTTTTACTTTTTGAGACAGGTTCTCTGTATATCTTTGTCCTGGAGTAACTCTATAGACCAGGCTGTCCTTGAACTCTCAGAAATCCGTCTGTCTCTGCCTCCCCAGTGCTGGGATTAAAGGTGTGTGCTACAACACCTTGAACTCACAGAGATCTTTCCGTCTCTGCCTCCCAGGCATTCGGATTAAAGGTGTGTCCTGCCACACCTTGAAGTCACAGAGGTCAATCTACCTCTGCCTCCCAAGTGTTGGGATTAAAGGTGTATACCACCACAACAAACTACTTCCTTTTTCTTTCTTTCTTTCTTTCTCTTTTTTTTAACTGTAAGAACTTTAACTTTTAGCCTGCATGTATTTTTAACTCACTGCAAACCATGTAGAGGTTTTCTTTGTCTTTGAATCTCTCTTTACTGTATATCTCTCTTTTTCTGACCACACGAGTCTTTAATTTACCAAGCAATATAGGTAGGATTAAAGCCGTGGCTTTAACAGCAAGATCCAGCCCATTCCTTAGCTTTCCAGCCTCATGGCAGAGGTACCGGCTATAGCCTTGTTTATCACCACAACTCTGTGGCGGTTCAAGGTCCCTGCCAGCAAGCCAGCTACAACAGTATTAAACAACAATCAAAAGCTCCATAGTCAAGACCGCCTGCTTGAAAGAGTCAGAGTTTGTCCTGGCAGTACAGACCAGAATGCCAGCATTTTAAAACAGCACAACTTTTTTCCTGCTACGGCTGAAAGCAAACAAGCATGCAGTCAGCTTTTATCAACGTCATTTAAGTGTTTTGTAGCAGAACCTCTTAAAAGAGCTGCAATGTTTTGCAGCTGAAGCTGAGTCAGGAAGCCTCTCTTAGATGAGAGTGCTTGCTTGCCAGACCCGAAAAATAGAGCTTTACTCTATTCTTTCCCAAGCTTTCTCAAGCTTTCTGCGGATTCGGTTATCCACGTGGGCGCCATTCTGTAGTGTGGAGCTGCGGGCGGTTTCCCACCGCCCTGCTCTCGGCCACCGGCTAGCTTTACCCGAAATAACAACACACAAATTGTATTCTTTTAAATACTGCCTGGCCCATTATTTTCTGCCTCTTACTCACATCTTGACTAACCCATATCTAATAATATATGTAACACCATGAGCGGTGTCTTACCGGGAAGTTTCTAGCGTGTGTCCATCTCGGGCTGGAGCTTCATCGCATCTTTCTCTCTCAGGAGAGGCATGGCAGTCTGCCTAACTTGGGAGAGGCGTGGCATCTGACTGATCCTTCTACCTCACTTCCTCTTCCTGTTCTGTCTACTCCACCCACCTAAGGGGCAGTCTATCAAATGGGCCAGGCAGTTTCTTTATTAGCCAATGAAATCAACTCAAACAGAAGACTCTCCCACATCAGCATCACATGGGGTGGGCTTTGAAGTCACCAGGCCTAGTGTGTGTGTCTGTCTGTGTATCCGTCTGTCTCTGTCTCTCTCTGCCTGCTACCCGTAAACCAGGATGTAAAGCTCCCAGCTACTGCTCTAGTATCTTGCTTCCCTGCCTGCTCCACACTATCCACCATGAGGATAGTGGACTAACCCTCTGAAACAGTAAACAAGTTCCAAATTAAATTCTTTTATAATAGTTGCCTTGATCATAGTCTCTTCACAGCAATAGAAATACTAAGAAACACACATACATGTAATTTTGTTAAAGGTTAGAAACATATTAAACATATAAAATTAAAAGAATGTAGCTCAGTGAGCACACATAAAAGTATTAAGCAAGAACAAAATACTGCTACATGCTATAACAGATAATCTTTGAAAGCATTATGTCAAATGAAAAAAATCAAAAATTAATGCATACTATAGGCTTCAGTTTAGAGTACTGGTTCTCAACCTGTGGGTCACGACCCCTCTCAACTGACTTCCATGGGGTTGCCTAAAACTAACCAAAAACATGAATGTTTATATTAAGATTCATAGCAGCAGCAAAATTACAGTAATAAAGTAGCAACAAAATAATTTTATGGTTGGGAGTCACCACAACATGAGGAACTGTGTTAAAGGCTCACAACATTAGGAAGATTGAGAACCCCTGATTTAGAAAAAAACATTTAGAACAGGCAATCCATAGAAACAGAAGGAGCCCTGAGCTGCAGAAGAGGAACACAGAGTGACTGACTGCCAGTGGCTACACAGGGTTTCTTGTTTGGAGTCCTAAGATTAGACTATGTTGGTGGTTGAAAAGCTGTGACTGCTATAAAAACAGACAAAAAATTCACTGACTTCTACCCTGTTTCCAGACCTGACATTCAGATAGTTAGGCTCTGAGTTTGCAGTTATTTACAACACAGGAAAACAAATGATAATTACTTCATAAGTCATAAATATGAGCAAAGTTGTGGTAAGAATCTGTCACATTTCAATATCAAACTTTACTTTGAGGAACTGATAAATGGAAAGATGGGTCAGAGACTCTGGGAAGTGGTCCTAAACCTTCCTAATGCTGGAGCCCTTTAACACAGCTCCTCACGGTGTGCTGACCCCATCCATAACATTATTTCATTGCTACTTCGTGACTGTAATTTTACTAGTTATAAATCATAATGTAAATGTCTGATATTCAGGATATCTTGATATGTCACTCCTGTGGAAATGGCAAACCACAAGTTGAGAACCACTGTTCTAAGTAGATTCACATAATTTTCATTTAAACTTTTGATTCTTTTCCCTTTACAAAACAAAAACTTGATAGACTAGTCTTTCTCCTGTGGTGGGAACCAACCAGCTTCCCCCTTTTTGTCTACATTTATCCAGTAACTCCCTCCTAACCCAAACCAAAAAATTCTGAGAGACAATGGGAACTCATCCTACCCATATAAAAATTTTGGCTTTACCATCTCTGGTTTCCTTTCTCATCTGAGAAGTATATCCCTTTATGTGGAGTGTATATGTGGTATGGTGGTATATGTGGTTGGGGGGGGGGGGAGTAGGGACGTGTTCAATAAATCTTTGAACTTTGCTTTCCTGTTGTTTTATCCTTTAAATCATCAGATTAAAAAGGGGGCAGAGACTGGAGGATTTCCAGGGCTTGCTGGCTTGCTGCCTAACCTAAAACAAGGTATATACCTCCTGAGGAACAATACCAGAAGTTGACTTCTGGCCTCTGCATGTGTCTGTCTCTCTCTCTCTCTCTCTCTCTCTCTCTCTCTCTCACACACACACACACACACACACACACACACAGAGAGAGAGAGAGAGAGAGAGAGAGAGAGAGAGAGAGAGAGAGAGAGAGAGAGAAAGAGTGTTTATGTACATTTAATGCAAATTCTTCTTAGCATTATGAATTATATGCTAAAATGGTAAGTTCAGAATCAGATCAAGACGTGGGAATGTGGGTAAGCTACTAATATTTCAAGCTGAGCATGGCAGTGAAAGCCTATAATCCCAGCTACCAGGAAAACTGAGGCCACCAAGGTGAAAGGCAGGGACCCACACTTGGGTCCTCTGACTTTTCTACACATGTATCCTGCACACATGGGGTTTATTTTAAAGGACAAATTGAACTATTTAGAGAACTGAGAGAGAGAGAGCTATACATTTGGTCCTTTGTATCTGTGTGTTCTGCACCCTCAGATCCAGCTGTTGATAAGGTATTTGGGGTATGGAGCACCAGGGAGGAGTATACATGTTTCATAAATCTCCTCCTCTGTAAGGAATCAAAGGCTCTGCATTCCAGAATGTCTTAAGAGTCTTCACAACAGACTGATATTTGGCTTTCCACACTTATGCAGCAAAACTGACTTCTGATCTAAGGCTAGAAATGGGTAACTACAATAATACCTTTCCCATGGGTGAGGGCATGCTAGAGAATGAATTTTAAGCAAGAGTAAAACAAAAACATCATAGAAAAACAAAAGTAAAAGTCAATATTACTTATGATTACTAATTTAAAAACCTTTAATAAATTTATAACAAGCCAAATCCAACAGCAAGCATGCAGGGTTCAAAGATCATAAACATTAATGCAATATACATTAATACAAATTTAAAAACAACACGATTACCTCAATACAAAAGTTCCTACTATGTAGGAAAATTTTAAACAAGCATCCCCTAATTTAGATATTATTGTAATTCTTTAAAGTGATGCTTAAAAATCATGCCTTGCAGAATTCTTTCTGCTTATGTTTACCAAGAATATATAAAAGCAGCTCTGTTTCACTGAGTACCTGTCACATGCAAAGTATGGGGCACAAGAAGTTTAACTGTAAACAGCCCTATAAGATAGCCACTGTAAGCACACATGAATGGTAGTACTTGGTGACTGAGTGTATAGACTCTCAAGCTACAGTCCCTAGATCTAAGTTCAAGTTTTACAATCAGTGGATCTCTGAAACCTTTATCAAGTTGGAATCATTGTTTCTCAATTTCTTTGTCCATAAATGGACAGTACAAGAACTAGAGAGATGGCACAGTGGCACATGCTTGCTACACAACATTAGGACCTAAACTGGGATCCCCCAACACTTACCAAAAGAAGAAGGTATGGCGGCAGCACAGTGCCTGTCATCTCAGCACCAGGAAAGAGAATATAGGAGGACTCCTGGAGCTTGCTGGCCAAATAGCCTAGCCAAATCAGTAAACTCAATGTTTAATCAGAGAGTCTATCTCACAAAGGTGGAAAGTAATTGGGGAAGGCACCTGTGGTAAATCTCTGCCCCACAACACACACATGCATATAAGTATACACACACCTGCACAGAGGTGCACATACATATACCCACAAATAGACAATACTATAGTCACTTATAGAAGTGGCACAAGAATTAAAGAAGATTAAATGTAAAGACCTTAAAACAAGGACTATATAAATATTTACCTTATTGAAGACAGAAAGACTGAGTAAAAGGAAAGATGCCAAGCCTTATCTTATTAACAATTAACTCCATGCTTAACCTCTTGCACATGCTTACATGCTTGACTAGCAGACTGCATGGATGCAAGACAGACTCAACTGACTAAATTTGGCTAAAAATGTACATGATAGGGCTTGAAAGAGAACTCTGTTGGCAGAACCACAAGGATCTGCATTTGATCCTCAGAACTCACATTTAAAAGGCCATGTGAATGGCACATGCTTGAACCTCTGAGCTATAAACCCAGCTGTGAAAGAAAACATGTTCTTTTTGTTTGTTTGGAGACAGGGTCTCACTATTCAGCTCTGACTGTCCTGGAACTTACTCTGTCGTCCAGGCTGGCCTTGAACTCAGAGATCCACCTGCCTTTCTGCCTCCATACCCAGGGAAAATATGTTCTTTAAAAAAAATTATTTATTTATTATGTATACAATGTTCCTCCTGCATGTACATTCCATGCCAAAAGAGGGTACCAGATTTCATGACAGATGGCTGTGAGTCACTATGTGGTTGCTGGGACTTGAACTCAGAACCTCTGGAAGAGCTCTTAGGCTCTGAGCCATCTCTCCAGCCCCCCAAAATATGTCCTTAATGTAACAAATTATATTATCTCCTTGCAGAATTTTTAATACTATAATTAATACTATAACAGCAAATTTTCCAACAATGACTCTTGTAGCATTTAGAGGCGGATTAAACAGGATGGTTCCTTGCTGCAGACAACTGTCTTTTACATGACAATGTTTAGCAACCCTGCCCTCTACCCAAGAAAGGTCAGGAGCTCCCCTTTCTCAGATACAACAATCAAAACTGTCTCCAGACATACTCAAACATAACCTGGAAGGCAAACTGCTCCCCACTAAGGACCACTGGCTTAATCTTTGCTGTAATCCTACAGGATTCAGGGCTTTGACAAACGTGCAACTGAGTAGCACTCACACCCAACTGTTCACAATTTGAACCTAGTACAAAGCAAGATTTACAAAACAGCTTCTTACTAGGAGATGCATTCTTACATTCCTTTTTATCCTTCAACTACCGACAGCTTTCCCAGTTAAGCAGATTTTACAAACTGCAATTTGAAAGCTGAACTATTATTCTAATACCAAAGTGACTGATTTGCCAGGTTGGGTTCCTGATTTTAGTACAGCGCATAACCACGTGGGGAACCTGACAGAAAATGAGTATACTGCCATCTTACTCTAGGTTTATGACTGTGATGGCCTAGGGCAGGACCTAAAGATGGGCATTGCTGGTGCTGCTCCAGAGTGGTTCCAAACTTTCAAACCACTACCTAGAACGTCCTTAAGTAATGGAGCAAGTGTCATGAACAGGGGGCTGAAGACCTGGCTCAGAGGTTACGAGCAAGAACTTCTCTTGCAAAGGACAGAGCTCAGTTCCTATCTCCCATGTTAAGTGGCTCACAAGCACTTGTATCTGTAGCTCCAGATGATCTGACACCGCTGGCCTCTGCAGGAATCTGCACTCAAATGCAGATAACATACACACATAACTAAAAACAAATCTTTCAAGACATCATAAAAGAGAACCTTTAAAAAAAACTGGTGCCAGGCAGTGGTGGCGAACCCCTTTAATCCCAGCACTGGGGAGGCAGAGGCAGGCGGATCTCAGGGCCAGCCTGGTCTACAAGAGCTAGTGCCAGGACAGGCTTCAAAGCTACAGAGAAACTCTGTCTTGAAAAAAATAAAAATAAATGTAAAAAAAAAGGATAAGATACATAGCTCATAACTCCTAATATATTTTTAAATGCTTGTTTCAAGATCTGAAAACTAAATATCATGCATCTTCATGTTTCACAGTATCTCTTGTAAGCCATACTATGTGGGGTGGCATACCATATCCAGCAGTATTTCCCAAAGCATGTTTTGTAAAATTAGATAAAGGACTTCATTGTCAAATAGGTTTAGGGTGGATGAGGAACTAGAACTTTCTCGTTCATGGTACTCAGGAGAATGCGCAGTATGGCTAACCTGGAAAGTAGTTGGGCAGTCCCCTATAATGTAAAACACCTGAAATATGAACCAGTACTCCTGCTTCTTAGTTATACTAGAGAAGTAAAAAATTGTAATTCATACAAAAACCTGTATGCAACTTTTTAAAGCTCTTTTCAAAATTGCCCCAAACTGGGGCTGGAAAGATGGCACAGGAATTAAGAGCAACTGCCTATAAATCTAACTACAAAGGATTTTATGTTCTTCCGGCCTTCCTAGGCACCTGCATACATACAGCATACATACAGACAGACATACATATACACATAAGTAAAATAAAAATCACTGGGGAGTGGTAGCACACACCTTTAATCCCAGCACTCGTGAGGTAGAGGCAGGTTGGATCTCTGAGTTCGAGGCCAGCCTGGTAGGTCTACAAAGCCAGTTCCAGGACAGCCAGGGCTACATAGAGAAACCATGTCTCAAAAAAACAAGCAAAAGAAACTAAACAAAAAAAAAAAAAATCCCTTGCCGGGCGGTGGTGGCGCACGCCTTTAATCCCAGCACTCGGGAGGCAGAGGCAGGCGGATCTCTGTGAGTTCGAGACCAGCCTGGTCTACAAGAGCTAGTTCCAGGACAGGCTCCAAAGCCACAGAGAAACCCTGTCTCGAAAAACCAAAAAAAAAAAAAAAAATCCCGAAAACCAAAGAAACAAAAAAATTACTCCAAACTGGAAAAATCTAAATGTTCATCAATGGATCAAAGAATATAAGCAAAGTCTGATACCCACTTTATCATTGTCATTGAACACTTAAAGAAATACACCACTGGCACATTCAAGTTGTCTGACTCTCAAAGGCACTATGCTTAGTGTCCCAAAGAAGCTATTCACAAAAGGTTATATAGTATATGCTGTCATTCATAGGACATCTTTGCGAAAGCAAGACTATAGTGAGTGATAAGAATAAATCAATGGTTGCTAGGGGTTAAAGATTGGAAATGTAACTACAAAGGATTATTACTTGTTGACTGATAGGTCCAAATGAGACTCCAATTTCCCAGAGTTTTAACAATGATGTCTTCTGGGGTCAGAATGGTTCTACCAGTTGTGGGATTACACAAATTTGCAAATGTTAAAACTCATAGAACATGCCAGGGATAGTAGTGCATGCCTGTAATTCCAGTAAGTGGAAGTCTGATGCAGGAGAATTGGGAGTTAAAAAACAGCAAAGGCTAATAGTGAGACTTGTCTCCAAAAAGTAAATAAGCAAATAAGTAAATCCATAGAATTCTACACCAAAACTCTTAAATGAAGAAAACAGAAGATAGGCAAAGCTATCTTCTATTGTAGTTGAATCATTTTCATACCAGTTCCACCAAACTGAAAAACCGTAACCATCACATCACAGAACACAAATTTTATAATATCTAGACAAAAATGTACAGCCTACTCTGGGGTTTAAATTTAACTTATTTTAGATATAAATAACTTCTGCTCATAATTGTAATAAAAGTTTATTAGGGTCCTTTCTAAACAAAAGCTATGTGGAATCCAGCATTCCATGGTCTTTTCATCTCAGCAGAAGCACATGACCGCCTATGTAGTCACGGCAAAAGAAAACGAACTATCTAAGGGATGAGAAGAATGTGCCAATCCTCTCTGCCCCACGGAATTCCCAAAGTCAATGCAGCTAGCACCTGGTACAGTGACTTCAATGCAAGATTGGAGTCGACATTCCTAGGGAGAGACTCACAATAAACCTAGATCATTCCTAAAGATCTATAAGACAATCCTTTGTAACCTAAGCAGTCAGCTGTTTCACTGAAACTACGAAGCATGCAACAACTGTGCTCTCTCTCTCTCTCTCTCTCTCTCTCTCTCTCTCTCTCTCTCTCTCTCTCTCTCTCTCTCTCTCACACACACACACACACACCACAGCTCCTGTGTACAGAATAAACATGTCTGTGTAGGTACAAAATCCAACTCAATCCACTGCCTTAGTTTCTTTTCCTGCTGCTCTGATAAAATATTCTGATAAAAGCAGCTTACAGTAGACAGGGTTTATTCTGTCCCGGTTACTTATTACAGCACATCATAATCAGTAAGTCACAGTCTGAGGGAGCTAGTCCCTCCCATCACACCTGTATCATGGAACGGAGAACAATTCTTGAAAGCACTTTACTAGTGCTCAGCCCACTTTCTCCACTCAGGGGTCTCCTGACCACAGTTAAAAAGGGTCTCCCTGACAACACCAACTAACATGCTAATTTGGATAGGGGAAATCTCACAAAGGCCACCCCCTAGGTGAAGAGCTATAGGCTTTCAAGAGATGCTGAGAAAGGGAGAATAAGTTTTTTCCAAGGATGAGCCCCCTTATAGGTTATCTAATCTCAAGTAGTCAGCTCTAAACACATGTACATAAAAGCAACATGAAATGAACTCAGTAGGCTGTATGCATACACATGTATGTGTATCTATGTAATAATGACTAAAGAAGAGGCGGTCATGAATTTGAGAAGGAGAGGGGAAACACATAAGGAACTGGAGGGAGGGGGTAATGGTGTAAATACGGTACTCATGTATGAAATTCTCAGCAAATTAAAAAAGATGGGTCTTCTCACATCAGTTACCAAAACAAATACAATCCCTCACAGACATTCTCAGAAGCTGATTTTAATGCAGGCAATCTCTCAGAGGTATACCAGAGACTTGACTCCTAGGTGTCAAGGTGACAATTAATACTAACCATCACACATAGGAAGTTCTAAAATGTGAAACTATCATTAATTTTAACGTACCAGTTATTAAAATACTTATCGACTTTTGCCACACACAATAACAAAACTAGAGCTTTATGAGTAAGCTAGAAAGATGAGACCTGTGCCCAGGTATATTCCACACACTTTAATATACCAACAGGTCATGTTTCTAATAACCATCTTAAACAGCAATTCTCAACCTGTGGGTCGAGACCCTTTCACACGGGTCACCTAAGATTACCTGCATATCAGATATTTAATTACAATTCATAACAGTAGCAACTGCCACTCACCAGCTGTAGCACTTGGGAGAGCTGGTCCTGCCCCTGGTCTGGACAGTGTGGGAGAGGCTTGCTCTGATGAGGGAGAGATGATACTGGCCCTCACCAGAGCTAGGCAGGAGAGCTGGCAGGCTGACCAACTCAGCTACCACCCAGGCCCTGATACAGGGCTTTGGGTTGGCCTACCCCAACATCTATCCCATCTGGTGGGAGAAGTCCTTCTGTATATGTGTTGCTTTTATTAGTTAATGAATAAAGCTGCCTGGCCATGGTTTAGCATAATAGAGTTAGGCAGGAAAACTAAACTGAATGCTGGGAGAAAGAAGACGGAGTCAATGAGAAGTCATATAGCCACCGCGGGAGACAGACGCCTCTACTGGAGTCCACTGAAACTTTACCATAGGCCACAACCTCGTGGTGATGCACAAATTAATGGAGATGGGTTAGTTAAGGATATAAATGCTAGTTAGAAAATACATTTAAGCTATTGGCCAAACAGTATAGCAAATAATATAGTTTCTGTGTGGTTATTTTCAGGTCTGGGCATCCAGGAACGAACCAATGGCCTCTGACTACACCCATCTATGGCCTGCTGGAGCCTGTCTGTGAAGGGACTGGTCTTGCAGATCCAAAGCTGCAAGATCTCCACGGCTCAGGATATCTGGGTCTTGGTGAGGATCACCTAGAACCAGACCAATGACTCTCTGCAATGAACATTTGCAAGTAAAGCTGTTTAGACAAAAGTGTGTGACACTGTAATATACCACAGCTTACAAGGTAAAACTTTTTTTTTTCTCTATTTTCTTTTGGGGGAGGTTACAAGGGTGAAGGGCAGATATGGAAGGACTGGGAAATGAGTGGAATTTATGGGAAGTGCAATGTCAGTATTAGTTAAATGTTTCATTCTTTCCAAATCATTCTTAGCTTCCCATGCTAACACTGTTAAAGGCTGAGGTATTTGTGGAATGGAAAACTACTCTTATTCTAAGATGTGTGATCCAAAAAAATGAAAATGGGGCAAATTTACTGGCTGGTTGAATATAGTTCAAATTTTCTCTGGCCCTGATTCTATGCCTTCAGTTTATATTCTGTTAATTCCTCAGCTGGCTTTTTGATGGTCTACCCACCACTGGTCTTATCTAAAAAACAAACAAACAAACAAACAACCCTGAATGTGACTGCATAAATAGCCAAGACTGGTGGGTTTTTTTTTGTTTTGTTTTGTTTTTTTTTTTTGTCTAGACACAAGCAAGTCTGACTTTGCAAAGATTCTCCACTGCATTCAAGGAAATCTCAATTTTCCTATGGCACATGGGGCTCTTTTTCTTTTGCAGGGTGTACTGTATTTCTCTATCATTTTCTTTTGGGCAAACACTTGATCACTTGCCCCACGCTCTGAATTTATTGAACTCTGTAGCTCCTAAATCATCCCAAATATTTTCTTCTCATCACCTCCACTCCCACCTGACTTGCTAACTCCTGCTGTTTCGAATGTCTCACTGAAGTAATATCCACAGACACAAGAAAAATACCTCACGTTCCTGCTACCTCTGTGAGAAGACAATTGTTGGGAGCTACTGGGGGCTGTGGACCCCCAGACCCTGAATTACCTGTGAGTGGCTTGTTTTTCTCTGCTCTGAGCAGCCTGCAGCTGCAAGATCCCAAGAGCTGGGGCTTGGCCAGAGCCCTATATAAGCGTCCCCTGAGCACAATAAACTTGGCACTCTTGTATCAAGAGTGACCCATGTCTCCATCTCTCTGTCTGTGTGTGTATCTTTATATGTTTTTAAGTCTCCAGCTTAGTTCCCGGTGCACAACCGGTCCTTTAGTGACATGGGAGCTACAGGACAGTCGGGTGCTACAGGCGTAGCACAGGACCATTTCGGGGTTTTTTACAAGTGGAGGTTCCAGCAAGATCAAGAACTATGAATCCCTGAGAGATCGCTCATAGTTATATAGAAAAGGGGCATTCTTGGCACTCTTGTCTCAAGGATGTCCCTGTGGCCCATTCTGTCAGTCTGTCTCTGTCTGTGTGTGTATGTTTTTAAATTTTCAGCCCGGTTTCCGTAGCAAGTAGAGCACAGGAACGGAACCAGTGGAGTTTTACAACAATGAGGCCCATGGAAGCTGCCAAAGGTACTAAAGCCAGTCACATCCCTCCTGTCCCCGAGACTCATGGAGGGTGGGTTTAAATCACTGAAACTTTGAAATTATTTATAACAGTAACATAGCAGGAGTTTGATATAATTTATTTACAATACATTTTTACTATTATCAGGCAAATATTTATGTTGCTTTGGTTATAGCCTAATAAGTTAATATCTTGAGAAATAGAAAAATCTTGCCAGTTGTGGTGGTGCACACTTTAATACTAACATTCAGGACGCAGAGGCAGGTGGCTCTCTGAGTTTGAGGACAGTCTAGTCTACAGATAAGAGTTCCAGGACAGCCAACAGAAACTCTGTATTGAAACAAACAAACACCAAAAAGAAAAAAGAAATCTTTTAACACTAAACATCAAAAATTCTAACTTGTATTGGTATACACACTACACACAGTGAAGAGTATTCAGACTTTCATTCAAGTATCATCTTCTCTTATATTCACCTTGCATTCATACCTTCTTTCCTCCCACCTCTACTTTCATGGTGTGCTCTGTGTGTGTGTGTGTGTGTGTGTGTGTGTGTGTGTAAAACTACATGTGATGTGGGAGGGTCTTCTGTTTATGTTGATTTCATTGGTTAATAAAGAAACTGCCTTGGCCCATTTGATAGGCCAGCCCTTAGGTGGGTGGAGTAGACAGAACAGGATGCTGGAAGTGAGGCAGATGCCTCGGGCAGTCACGATGACTCTCCTCTCCGAGACCGATGCAGGCTAGAATCTTCTCAGTAAGCCACCCCTTGTGGTTCTACACAGATTATTAGAAATGGGTTAAACAAGATGTGAGAATTATCTAATAAGAGGCTGCAACTAATGGGCCAGGCAGTGTTTAAATGAATACAATTTCCGTGTAATTATTTCGGGGCATAAGCTAGCCGGGTGGCCGGGAGCCGGGTGGGAATGCAGCCCACAGCTCCTCACTACATACATGAACTCTAGAATCAAACATAAGAGAAAACATGTAATATTGGACTTTCTGAATTTGAGGTTTTTTATTACAATCTCTAGTTGCATCTATTTTCCTAAAGATCATGTGGGGTGGTCGTCTTAGTGAGGTATCCACTGCTGTGAAAGACACCATGACCACAGAAACACTTATAAAGGAAAACATTTAATTTGGTTAGTTTACAGGTTCAGAGGTTCAGTTTATTAGCATCGTGGCAAAAAGCATGGTGGCCCCTAGGCAGACATGGTGCTGGAGAGGGAGCTGAGTTCTAAGTCCAGAAAGCAGGCAGCAGGAAGAGAGTGACACTGGGCCCGGCTTGGGCTTCTGAAACCCTAACACCTACCTTCAATAACACACCTCCTCCAACAGACGACAACTCCCTCTGAGCCTATGAGGACCATTTCATTCAAACCACCACAGTAACATAAAGCTCCTGTGTGTGTGTGTGTGTGTGTGTGTGTGTGTGTGTGTGTGTGTGTGTGTGTGTCACATTTTCTTTCTGCATGCATTACTGATAGATGCCTAGGCCAATCCCATAGCTTGGCTATTATTAACAGTGTTTTTTTTTTAAACAAGTCTTTTTTTTTTTTTTTTTTTTTTGATTTTTTGAGACAAGGTTTCTCTGTGGCTTTGGAGCCTGTCCTGGAACTAGCTCTTGTAGACCAGGCTGGTCTCGAACTCACAGAGATCCGCCTGCCTCTGCCTCCCGAGTGCTGGGATTAAAGGCGTGAGCCACCACCGCCCGGCAACAAGTCTGTCTTTTTAAAACACCTGGCATACCATAACATTAAGAGAAGTACCAAAATTCAACAGAAACAAGGCCTGAGAATTATCAGAAGCACAAACAAAGGGAAAATCAAACATACTTCAAGAAGTAATCTGGAACAGTTCTTGTTAGGAACATCACTTTATTGCTACCCAACTCTACAGAAAAGCCTTATAACAGTAATTACTATAGTCATTGTGACCCAAACATGAAATACCTTTCTCTAAAAAGTTCACAATGCAAACCTTCAAGTGTTAAATCTAAGAATAATCATGAATTAAGTGGAATGTGGGAAATTAAATAATTTGTATTAGCACTACTTTTTTTGAGAAGTTAATCTGCTCAAGACTAAAGTTCTGACATGATGGGGGATCAATCACCCCATAACTACTACCCATCTATGCACCATCACATTAACAACTCCACTCCCTCCAATAGTGTAGTATACCACGGTCCACAGGAGTTAGCTTAGTCACAGAGCATGGACAACACACAGCTGAAGGAAAAGAGATCCTCCTCCCAGGGAGCTTAATGCTTGAGTGTGAGAGGCATTTTCAAATCACTTTACACTGCTAGGAAACACAACGAGTACTTAGTAACGTCACACTAAGTAGGAGATAGATATACAACTCTGTAAGGAGCTCAGTGAAGCTGCAAGGAATTCTTTTCACAGAACTACAAAACTTCTGAAAAACAATAAAATCACTGTTAAAACCCTCAACTCAAACTTCATTAGTCACAGATGCTCCTTACTGATTACTATAATATTTCCTATCATGGACAGGTGTCAAACATCTGCAATCCTAGCAGAGGAGTCTGAGGCATGAGGACCATAACTTCAAGACCATCCTCAATAGACAACATACAAGATACTGTTAAAAATGTTCCAAACAATTCTGGAAAAAGGTTACAAATTAATTATAACAACAATAGTAAAATAGGTCATTAGCATTTCAAACAGGAAAGACAGACGTTATCTGTGAGTTGGAGGTCCCTGGTCTAGTTATCAAATCCAGGCCATCCAGGGAACTATAGGACGACCCTGTCTCAAAAACAGACAAACAAGAAAATGAAAGTCATGGGGGCTGGAAAAAGGGGCTCAGCAGTTGAGTACTGGCTGTTCTTCCAGAGAACCTGGGTTTAATAGACAGCACCTTAAGGTAGTTCCTAACCAACTATAACCAACTATAATTCCAGTCCAATGGAATCTGATTCCATCTTCTGGGTTCTATGAGCACCAGAAACTCACATAGTACACATACATACATAAATACATACAGGCAAAACACTCATACACATAAAATAAAAATAATGTAAAAATTGTTTAAGTAAAATAAAATGAAGTTCTTCATTAAACCTTCTCCCAAGGAAGATTGTAAAGCAAGCCTTAATGTCCTGTTATTTTTTTTTTTTTTTTTTTTTTTTTTTTTTTGGTTTTTTTGAGACAGGGTTTCTCTGTAGATTTGGAGACTGTCCTGGAACTAGCTCTTGTAGACCAGGCTGGCCTTGAACTCACAGAGATCCACCTGCCTCCACCTCCTAAGTGCCGGGATTAAAGGTGTGTGCCACCACTGCCTGGCACTTTGTCCCATTATCTACCAAGAATTTAACCCCTAAGATACTCTTCCAATTGTCTATATGCCCACACTGTCCCAAGTAGGTGTTTTTCTATTCAACTGATAAACATGACTTCATTATTGGCTGAAGAACAATAGGAAAGGAGACTAGCCCAAAATATTCTAAATATAAAGAACTCAAGCTTAAGGTTTTGTTATTTTTTTCAGTGTTCTAGGCAAGAGCTCCACCACAATTATCTTCTACAGTTTTGGTCTAAATAATGTTCTCCAGTATACAAGTAAAAGCATGAATCCCCCACCACAGAAATATTCACATTCTAATAGAAAATTACTTCCAAGAATGAACTTTGGGCATTTACAAGTGAGCAGGGCTCGGGAACCATTGTAAAGAGGCCCAGGAAAAATCTAAGAGCCAAAGGCTGGAGAGGACCAAAGCAAAACAGTGTCTTCTAGACATGACAGAGCCACAATGTTCATGAGTTCTCAATAGCTATGCGGCCTGCACAAGACCTACACAAAATAAACTCTTGCCATAGTCTCCATAGTTGAAAGGGGGTTTTAAGAACTTGATGAAAATCAATTATCATTCATTGTTAACATATATGCAATTAAAGATTTCTTAAAGTTCTATCTGATATCTCACTTTGAGAGATGAAGACAAATGTCTAGCATATTAAAGTAGCAGAATAAAACAAAAAGGCTTTTATTGGCAGCAGTCAATTTTAGTTTTTAGTGCTATTACATTTTCCTAGTGTAGGGCTCTCTCAAGGAACAGACTTAAAAATGATTATTTGATTGATAGATAGATTGACAGACAGACAGATAGATAAAGGGGATTGATTAGAATGGCTTAGCAGTTATGGTCCAGTTAAGCCAACAATGGCTGTCTACCAACAGAAGTCCAGGAACCCAGTAGTTGTCCAGTCCATGAGGTTGGCTATCTCAGATCCTCTATTAGTAAACTGTTGGAATCCAGGAAAGCAGCTCTAATGCCAGTTAAAGAATGGACTTCACACAGAGAATGAGAACAAACAGGCAAAGAGCAAAACTTCTTTCTTTTAAGTCCTTTATATAGTCTGCCACCAGAAGGTGTGGTCCAGATTAGAGGTGGATTAAAGGTAGGTCTTCCCACTTCATATTATTTAATTAAAAAAAATCCTTCACTGGCGTACACAGCACTAGGGTTTTAGTTAATTCCAGATGTAGTGAAGTTGAAAAGCAAGAATGGCCACCACATCTAGCTTAAGAAAATTCAAGTTTATTTAGAAACAAAATTCTGCTTTTGACCTTAGAAGAAAATGAATCAATGGAAAAATTAAGTTTTTATTTTTGTTTTAAATCAGGGTCTCATATATCCTAGGCCAGCCAGAATTTACTATGTACACAGACGAAGGTGACCTTGATATGAGTCTCCTGCCACTGCCTCCTCAGTGCTGGGATTAGACATGCACCACCACATCTTGTTTGTGTAGAGCCAGGGACTGAACACAAGGCATCTAGGAAACACTCTAGCGACTGATCCACATCCCCAGGCATGCTGAGGACAGACGAATAAGGAAGAAATCCTTATTGCTAATGAGCAAGCAAAGAATAAAAACACTGTAAGCTGAGTGTGAAGGCAGAAGCAGGAGAAAATCATTAAGTCCAAGGTCCCACAAGCTTGAGGACAGCCTGAGATACAGGACACCCTGTCACTTGCCCTCTCCCAACACCCCCTCCAACTGACAGAATTTGCCATGTCTGGTGAGCTGAATTCAATCACTGGAAGCCACACAAATGTGGAAGGAAAGAACCAAATCTACAGTTGTCCAGACCTCCATCTTACACCATGGAACATACAAATAAATAAAAACAGTTAATCACTAAAAAAACAAATCTACTAGAAGAGGTAAATAAAACCACACAAATAAGAATTACTGTTGGAGTCCTGAGCTCTGGTGCAAGCCAGATGCTACACTAAACATGCAGATTATTTCAAAGATGCACTGAGATCCAACCCAACCCTTGAGGCGTCCCAAGAATAGTCCTGGAAGACCCTTCCAATCACAAGCATCCTCAGAGACTGAAAAGAGTACCCTCCCGACTCTAGGACTAAAGACAGGTCACTATGGCAGCCAGGTACTGCTGCCATTTTCCACTGTAGGCACAGAGGTCCCAATAAAACATTACATAATATGGGAGTTAACAGCAATTACTTGACTTCATTTAACAGTTAATCCATTTAATTCTAGGGAGTGGGGTGGACAGCAGCTACTGGTAACCTCTTTATAAATCTCACTCAGGTAGAATCCAAAAAACCAAAAGTGCTGAAAGAAACTTTTAAGAAAAGTGCCCCTCTCCAACCCCTGCTCCTCCCCGTGTGTGTGTGTGTGTGTGTGTGTGTGCGCGCGCGCGCGCGCGCGCGCGTGTGTTTTCCAATGTAAGTCAAAGGACAATTTGCAGGAGTAAGTTCTCAAGTTCTCTCCTTCTACCATGTGGGTCCTGGGGATTGAATACAGGTTGTCGTGATTGGTGGCAAACACCTTTACCTGCTAAGCCATCTTGCTGGCTCCTAAGAAACTTCTAAGGTTCTGCTTTAAAAATTGGAGGCCCTTCACCTGAAACTGAGGCAGACTATATATTAACAGATTATGTGATCAGTTTAGAGCCAGGCGGTGGTGGCGCACGCCTTTAATCCCAGCACTCGGGAGGCAGAGGCAGGCGGATCTCTGTGAGTTCGAGACCAGCCTGGTCTACAAGAGCTAGTTCCAGGACAGGCTCCAAAGCCACAGAGAAACCCTGTCTCGAAAAACAAAAAAACAAACAAAAAAAAAAAAAAAAAAAAAAAAGGTGGCTTTTAGGCCACGCATTTCATAGAATGGTCACAGTCCTCTCGGTGATCAGTCTAGGGAAAACTGCTACTAAAAATGTTTTTCCTAAGTAGTTAAAGATACACTGGGTAAAACAGCTATCTCATACAGAGTCCATTCTATGGATCCATGACTCAGGGATCCTACTTATTACATGTGTAGTAGTTCTGCAGGTATTTTTCTGGAAAACAAATATACTACTGCATCTGCAGGAATATCATTACATACAGAATAATACAAATTTTAGCAACAAAAGGTTCAAGTTCCAACATGTCAAAACCCCACTGACATCTGTATCAAAAGTACACTCTCACTTAAGCTGTAAATATTACTATTTCAACCACCACCCCTTTTATAAGAACTGTTCTTATTTTTAGGTTTGAAATTTAAAATTACTTTTAATCCCTTTGTCTTAAAGTTTCACTAAGTAACTATACCTAATACCTTTAACCAACAGAAGATAGGAACTGTAGTCCAGATTGTGCTCTTTGCTTCTACCTGCAGACTGTTACTGTAGACTGTAAGTGCTACATTCTTTAAAACTCCTTACAAAGCATTTGTTATATTATTTGCTATACTATCACTCTTGTTGCTAGTGTTTAGCAAGACTTTTTGAATGTAGACTGCAGAGTAAATTTCTTATCAGATTATCATTTTTTAGAGCCATAAAACATTTTAATAAATTTTGTGACATTTCAACACTAATATACTTGAAAAGTGTAGCCAGGCAGTAGTGGCACATGTCTTTAATCCCAGTACTTGGGAGGCAGAGGCAGGCAGATCTCTGTTGAGTTCAAGACCAGCCTGGTCTACTACATAGTGAGTTCCAGGACAGTTAGGGCTGTAACAGAGAAATCCTTTCTCAAAAACAAACAAAAAAGACTATGTAAAAAAGACTCAAACAAAACAAGAATTAGTATTCAAGGATTTGAATGTACTTTTATTGCTAAAAATAGAAATTTTCTGTGCCGCCATATAATTAAATTGCTCTTTAAAGCAATATAAAGGGAGGGGGACTAGATGTGGTGGTTTATGCCTATCTATAATCACTGAACTTGAGAGGCAGAAGCAGGAGGATCAGAAGTTCAAGACTAGGTCTGGCTACAATCAAGCTCAAGGATAGCCTGGAATATATGAGAGCTAGCCTTAAAATAGCAAAAGTGAATAAAGGTAAAATAAAAGGGAAGAAAGGGATAGATGTATTGCAAATACGAACCTCATGCCAATCCACTGTGATGCCAGTCTTATCATTTTCAGTCTTGCAGCTAAGACCAAATGAAATGCCAGCCAGAACTTTACAGAGTATAGATAGGAAATTAAATCTCCGTGCTTATTATTATTTTATTTTACTTATTATTGTTGTTGTTGCAGTGTGTAGGGGCACGTGCCTGCTGTGGCATTCATGTGGAGGTCAACTTTGTATATTCTAATATCTCCTTCCGACTTTACGTAGGTTTCAGGGATGAACACAGGCTGTCAGGCTTGCATGGCAAGTGCTTACTGACAAAACCATCCAGCCCTGAAGCTCTGTTTTTAAAAGTAAGGTAATAAGAGATAGGTTGCAAGTCATTTAAGGTAAAATAATTAGGGCCTTGTAGGTAGAATTATTTCTGTAGAACAAATTGCTATTCATTGCAGGTAGGAATATAAAAAAAGACTGCACTGTATGAATATAAACACAGAATTAGCATATAATTGAGCAATTCCTGTCCTAGGAATACACTTTTAATCAATGAAAACAAGGACTCGGACAGATACTGACATAGGCCACTGTTCATAAAGGCATGTTTAATAATAGGCAGAAAGGAAAAAGAACCCAAGTGTCCACCAATGAATTAATAAAAAAAATGTGGTATACACATACTGTTAGATATTGCTAAGCCAGGAAAATCAAACAAGGTTCTGAAACATGCTACAATGTGTTGAACCTTGAAAATACACTAACATAAGCTGAACACAAAAGACAACTATTACATGGTCCCACTCAGAAAACATCCAAGGCAAATTCATGATAAAGAGGTCACTTGAGAAGGAAGAGTAAGCACTCCTTACTGGAGATAAGAGTTTTCATGTTGGCTGATTAAAAAAAAATTTAGGAATAGGGCTGGAGAGATGGCTCAGCGGTTAAGAGCACTGTCTGCTATTCCTGAGGTCTTGTGTTCAATTCCCAGCAACCACATGGTGGCTCACAACCATCTGTAATGGGATCTGGCGCCCTCTTCTGGCCTGCAGACATACAGACAGAATACTGTATACATAATAAATATTTTTAAAAAATTTTTAGGAATAGACAATAGTAATGATCATATACTATGAATTTAATTAATGGCATGGAACTGTATATACAAAGTTAGTGAGATAAAAATTATATATGTATTTCACAACAATTTTTTAAAAGTTTAAAACTGAATCTAAAAACCAATCTTCTATCTGGGAGGTGGTGGTGCACGCCTTTAATCCCAGCAGTCGGGATGCAGAGGCAGGCCTGGTCTACAAGAGCTAGTTCCAGGACAGGCTCCAAAGCTACAGAGAAACCCTGTCTCGAAAAACAAAACAAAACAAAAACAAAAAAAAAACCCCAATCTTCTATAAGCAAATTAACTGGCACATAAAAGTTGCCCTAATGAAACAAGAAAAAAGTGATCAGGTTATTTGGTTGGTTGGTTGGTTAGTTTTTCAAGACAGGTTTCTCTGTGTAGCCCCGACTGTCCAGAAACTCTCTCTGTAATCAGGCTGGCCTTGCACTCAAAGATCTGCCTGCCTCTGCCTCCTGAGTGATGAGATTAAACGTGGCCTGGCTAAATGATCAGGTTTGAATTCTAATTTGTTAATTTAAAATTTTTATAGCTAAATACACTTCAATAAATGTGAGTTTTCCAACAATTATTTACATATTAAGCTTTCTTCTTTCCGTTCCACTCAAACTCAGGGCCCACACATGCTCAGCAAGCACTCTCTACCACTAGCCTAAATCTTTGATTCTGGATAAAAAATGTTCAAGTCAAAATCTTAAAAATTCCAAGACATTTTTTAATATGTTTCTAATTTCCTTATCCACTGTTTTTTCTAATTGTTCTCACAATTAAAACTAGGGAACACACAGGAAGCACAACACTATATGGAAAATGATCAAGACTACGCACTTGCAAAAGAAAGAACATCTTTAAAAAGCTTTCCGTGGGAACAACTTACTGAGCCATTAATTCTAAGGAAAACACACGGCACCAACTGACGTCAGAGTACAAAAGAAAAGTGTCACTACTGGAAAAGGGGAATTGGGAAACAACTGCACTTACACAGCTACATCTAAGCAGGAGTATAATTCAATGAGTCACCATCTTAAAATGTACAGAACTCAGCTGTACTTATCTAGAAGGGTATGGCTTACATAATTCAGTACAATTATTTAGAGTGCACAGATAACTCCTCCACACGAAGGCAAAGTCTGTAATTCTAAGCTTCCTATCTCAAATCCCAATCCTATAATAAGCAACCACATTACACTAATTATGAGTGTTACAATAACTACCCCTTGGAATTATTTATAACTGATTATTTCACAAGTCAAGTGTCTAAGCAATTTTCAGCTTAAAAGGGCAAGGAGGGGAGACCTCTGAGGTAAAGCACTGCCTAGCAGGCCAATATCTCAGTTCAATCTCTAGCTCAACAGAAAAGAGATATAGAAACAATATTCAATGGCCAGGATACTCTATAACATCACATACTATAAATACCAGGATATATAAGCAATAGGGCTCTCTTTTTTAAGTAATTTTTATTTTCATCTATTTGTTTTTTAATGCAAAGCACCTGTTTGTCCAGATGGCTCAGTGAGTAAAGGAACCCGCCACCAAGCCTCAGGTACCTGAGTTCAGTCACCAGGACACAGACAGTAGAAGGAGAAAGCCAACTTCCTAAAGCTGTCCTCTCACCTCCACACATCCTCTATAACGTGCAAGTACCTACAGACATATTTCACATAAAACAAGTGAGTAAATGGTGGGGCAGAGTTAGGGGAGACTAAGGTAGTAATAAGCCATGGTCTTTGGTCCTCAAACCTCACATACTGGGGCCAGGAATGGTCCAACAGGTAAAGACACCTGCAATCAAGCTGATAACCTAAGCTTGACCCTAAGGCCCTATATATAAGGTGAGATCCAACTCCCACAAGATGTGCTCTGACCTCCATACGTGCACTCACTGTGCCTTGCATGTGCCCACACACATATACACACAAGTAAATAAATAAAGGTAGTTTAAAACTTTTTAGTAACCTCATGAGGCTGAAGAAAAGGTTCAGTGGTTATGAGCACTTACCGCTCTTGCAAAGGAGCAAGGTGCAGTCCTCAGCACTCACAGGACAGCTAATAACTGCCTGGAGCTCCAGTTCTAGGGAACTGAGCTACCTCTTCTGAGCTCCACGGTCTCTTATACATGCTGGAAAACATACACACATACATACACTCCTGTAGAGGGTGTAAGCCTACACATAAAAACAATAAATCTAAAAACGTTTTTAAAAAAGAATCTCACACTGGGCAGTGGTGATACACGCCTTTAATCCCAGCACTCAGGAGACAGAGGCAGGCAGGTGGATCTCTGTGAGTTGGAGGCCAGCCTACAAGAGCTAGTTCCAGGACAGGCACCAAAAAAAGCTACAGAGAAATCTTGTCTCGAAAAAAACAAACAAATAAAAACCAAAAAAACTTCTCACATACTAATAGAAACACAAAAACAAATCAGCCATTATAAAGACATAACCAAATGTTTTGGGGACCGTAGAACAAGAATGTTAAGTCAGTTAACACTAGTTAAGTCAGATGTGGTAGCCCATGCCTGTAATCCCAGCACTTGGGAAATGGGAGCAGAAGGATCAGGAATGCAAGGCCGGGATCAACTACATAGCAAGTCTCGGGTTTGGCTGCAGCTCAGTGACATGGCACTTAACTAGCATGTACAAGACCTGTGTTCAGTCCCTCTGTGTGTATGTGTGAGGAAGGGAGGAAGAAGGAGAGAGAAAGAGATGGTTGGGGGGGGGTTGTCATGATTTGAGATTATCATTCGAGCACAAAACCAAAAAAATTATTCTACTATGGAAAAGAAGTATTGACAATCAGATTAATGGAGTCTGAGTCCTGGGAAAATCCCCAAACTTTCTTAGGCTCATCCACAAAATGCAAAAAAAAAATAATTCTTATGCCATCTGAACATTTTGGGATTGCAGTGGCAATCAAGAAACTCTCTGCGGGGTGCTGCAGAGATGGTTTGGCAGTTTAGAGCACTTGCTTCTTTTGCAGGGGAACCAGGTTTAGTTTCCAGCACTGATCTGGTGGTTTACACAACCATCTGTAACTCCAGTTCCAAGGGCTCTGGTGCTCTCTTCTGGCCTCCATGGTCACATACCCAGTAGATTCCTATACATGCCAATAAAATATTCATACACATAAAAGTAAATAAATCTTTAGAAGAAACCACAGCTGGATATGGTAACACTCACACACTGAACCCAGGTCTTGTACATGCCAGACAAGTGTTGTTACTGAACTGCATCCCAAACCTGACACCTGATAAATGACCAGGAACAAGATAATTTTCTTATTAAAATAATAAATATTTTTTATTAAAATAATAAGAAAAAATAAATTTAAAAAAATTTATTTAGTATGTGTCTCTATGGTGTGTGTTTCTCTGTGTCTGAGGTATGTGTGTGCATGCACATGTCCAAGCACACATGTGAGCACATGTAGAACTCAGAAAACAGAGGTAGTAGGATCTCTCTGAGTTTGAGGCCATCCTGGTCTACGTATAGTTCCAGGACAGCCAGGATTACATAAACTCTTTCTCAAAACAACTCTGTGTGGGGCTGACGAGATGGTAAAACACTTGGGTGGCACAAATACCTACAACTCGAGAGCCTATGTTTTTATTCTGGCCTTTGCAGGCACCTGCACGAATGTACACATAACTAACTATACACGGATACACATTTTCTCAATGTACAAAAAAAAAAAAAACCTAACCCCATTTTAATGTACCTATTTTTTTTTCTTTCACTGATGTTCTCATCTTTACCCTCCCTTAAGGCATCCGCCACCCGTGCTGCATGGCCCCTTCTGATTTCCATAGGCACTCAAAAATAAACATACCAAACTAAGTCCTTAAGAGTAGCATCCATTCATGAAAAAGATTATTTGGTATTCATCTTCCTGAGCTAGGGTTACCTCAGTATACTTTTTCCAGTTTTATTAATTTATTTGTAAATTTCATTCTTTCTTCCTTTCCTTCCTTTCTTTCTTTCCCCCCCCTCCCTCTCTCTCTCTCTCTCTCTCTCTCTCTCTCTCTCTCTCTCTCTCTTTATTATGTGTGTGCTGTTCTGTCTGCATTCCAAAAGAGGGCACCGGATCTCATTACATGTGAGCCATGTGGTTGCTGGGGAACTGAACTCAGGTCCTCTAGGAAGAGCAGCCAGTGCTCTTAACCTCTGAGCCATCCCTCCAGCCCCCGTTAATTTTTCTTTATAGTCAAAATCCCATTGTGTCTATGTACTACATATTCGTGGACATTTAGCTGCTTCTATTGTGAATACTGTAAACAGAGCAAAAATGTTACCTGTACAAGGTCAATCCATTCAAAGATCCAGCATGGATGAAGAGGGACTTACAAGGTTATGGCTGCTGGGAGAGGGCAGACTCATTTCCTGAGGGGTAGCCACTGGCAGACTGTTCATACTGGAACGGATGACCCATGTTCATGTGCATATAAGCAGTACTAACGGGGGGCAGTGTATTGAGGGGTTAGACAGTACATGTTAGGGCATTCTGGGGTTGTATGAGATAGGAGGGCAGATAGATCAAAATACAATGTAAAAATATTATTATGAGTTTATTATTTCTTACTCCTATTCTTCAAAGGCAGAGCTCAAATATAGAGGAAAAATATTATGCAACTAAATTTGAAAACATTTAATGTAATGATCAATGTCATCTTAGCCTACCATTATTTTGGCCTCATAACCATCTCTCTGCTCTCACCTTTCCTATCTCAAGAATTTATTTTTCACAAAGCAGCCAGATTGAATCTTTTCAACCTAAACCTGCTAACAGATTCTCTTCTGATTTCTCACAATGTTATAAACCTTGTACGAACTGGTCATCAGCAATTCAGATCACCATCTGATGGAGGACCCTCATTGGTTAATAAAGAAACTGCCTTGGCTTTTTGATAGGGCAGGATTTAGATAGGTGGAGTAGACAGAACAGAATGCTGGGAAGAAGTGATGTTAGACAATCGTCATGCCTCTCCTCTCTGGGAGAGACGCCATGGAGCCAGCCGTCAGGTCATACATGCTGAATCTTTCCCGCTAAGCCACCACCTTGTGGTGTTACACACATTACTAAATATGGGTTAAAGCAAGATGTGAGAATTAGCTAATAAGAGGCTGAAACTAATGGGCCAGGCAGTGTTTAAATGAATACAGTTTGTGTGTTGTTATTTCCGGGGCTAGGCTAGCAATGTGGGAGCCAGGCGGGATGAAAAGCAGACCTGCTTGCCTCCTCAGTACATCCATCCTTAACCTGTTTTTCCTGTTTATGTATTCACCTTACCTTCTCTACCCAAGTCAGTCCTCTCTAGCCAAGCTAGCCTCCTCTGCACTTCTAAACAGCATACCACTCTTCTCTGAACATCCTCTCTAGAACTCTGTCCTTCACCGTTCTTTCCCTGGAATCTTTCTCTCCTGAAAACCAGGAGTCAGAGTCCTTCGGGACTCTACTCAAATGTCACCCTACCAGTAGCTTATCCAAAACAATGTCACCATTACCCTGTCCTCTTACTCAACCTCCACACAATACAGTAAATAAACATGTAAGAGTCATTAAAATATTTTAAAATGTACTCGTCACCAAGGCAGGGGCTGTGAAAACATTACTACTTAGTCCCAGTGTCACTCCAGTTCTGTTAGATGCTCAACAAGTGCTGGGTTCATAAATGTAAAGTGTCTGACTCCAGACTCCATGTTGCCAACCAAGTTGAAGTCCTTTAAATCTTAAGTATTATATTTAACGTGAGACTACTGATTGACTGCCTCTAGGGAACAGAAGGAAGTGATAGGGAGACTAAATGTATACTTCTGAAATTTTCAAATATTAAAGTGCTAACGTTCCAAAACTAAATAAAAGTTTTAGCAGTAGTAACAATGCCTAAATTAATCTTCCAGTTCATTTTGCATTCTCAAGGTACAGAACATTTACCTGGGGATATAGACTGACTATATGTGCAAGGCCCTGGGTTAGCTCCTCAGCAAGGGAGGAATGAAAAAGATAAAAACAGATGGAGGGCACTAATGACAAAACCATTACATAGTCCCCAACAAACACACACATATACATTACCTATTTCTTATTCTAAGGTGTTTTAATATGATTCTTAACAAACTCTCAGAGCACAGAACACTCTAAAATATTACCCTTACTCTCGTTGTGTCACATCTTAACCACTGTCACTAGGGAAGTTGCTTACGTTCATTAGTTCATCCACAGAGAGTAAAATGGTCATCACAACACTTCCACTGATTATTAAAGTCTGAATACAGGACAGCTCTGACTCGCTGGTATCCTTTTAAATCAGTTCAATTCTGACACTATTGTCTAGAGATGGCGTCAACCTCACTGGTTGAGGACTCAGTCCCACCTAACTGTTCCCCCTTCTGATGCTAGTACATCAGGGTTCCTATAATACTTTCCTTTGAGATCTGTCTAATTTGCTTAGGGAATCCATAGAAATATTTTACATCTATGCATCCTATTTTTTTTAAATAAAGAATATTATAGGAATACAAATCAACAGACGAAGAGATGTACAGGGTAAGGATGAGACAAAGGACATAGACCCTCCAAGTCCCACAGGAATCATTCTCTCTACACACTCAGCTATAGAAAATCTGCAGGAAGCCAGTCCTCTTGGGTCTCGTGGAGGCGTCATTAAGAAGGCCAATGATATAATCAATAGCTACTGACCATAAACACATCCTCCTCCTCTTCCCTCCCCAAAGATTACGGTAGGGCTCAAACTAAAACACAAACTTACAAAAGGTTGCACTGTTATCAGAAACTACACTGCCAAAGACAACAGCGAAGAATATTCCTGAGTATATGCCAGTCTATGAAGACTGTAAAGTCACAGATCTGGAAGTGAACAGGATGGGTGGGAAAGAAGTGAGAAAGGAAAACAAGAACCCACTTCTCCGCAAGTTATTAGAGACACTAAGCTCTCTTGGGGACAGTGTTTCTCTCAACTGACATGAAAGCCAGAGGGCAGAAGTCACTAAAATGATGACCAGTGAAAACTATAAAACCATAAAAAAAAAAAAGAAACACGTACTGAGACTGCCAACTACAAGAAAAAAAAAGACTATTGTACTTAATTTCCTTCCTTCCTTCCTTCCTTCCTTTCTTCCTTCCTTCCTTCCTTCCTTCCTTTTGTATGTGTGTGGAGGTGGTTACTGACTACTGGAAGGGGCATCAGGCTGTGTGATTACAAATGTACTGCCAAAAGGCTTAAATTTAAACTCCGATAATGCTTTACTGGCTGTCCATGTCTTCAAAATTAAATTATTAACTATGGAAAAATAGCATGACAATCTTATTCTTCCTTTATGAAATTATTTTTATATATATTCATAGTCTCATATCACTTAATTTGTATTCTTCCAATTTTAGTTGAAGTAAGAATGCCACTAATATACACTCAGTTCAGATTCTTAAGTCACAAGACTTCCCACTATTAGTAACCAATATTCTATATATATATATATATAGTAATATATGAAAAACAGAAGAGAACTGAAATTAGAAAATTTGAATATCGCTGGATGGTGGTAGCGCATGCCTTTAATACTAGCACGCAGGAGGCAGAGGTAGGTGGATCTCTGAGTTCGAGGACAATCAGAAAAACTGTCTCAGGGGGGAAAAGCAAATAAAAAAACTGAACATCAGCTGGAAATGGCTATAGAATTAACGGTTCTGGGCTAGGGTAAAACACTGCCTCACATGCAGTGCTGGTGTGTGATTCCATGAAAATAAATGAGCAAACTGGTCTAAACACAAGCCCTAGAAATGGTTTTTCTTGCTGTAGTAGTTTGAGAAAAATACATTTTATTACAAATAAGAAAATATAAAAACATAGTCTTATATTTTACATAAAATATTCATTAATCATATGTCACTGCTTAGTAAGGGTACAGAACTAGGAACTTTACTAAGCAGATGTATTAGTAGTTAGGGAAATTGGTCCACAGGATATACCGCCTCTTATTCCACCACAGCTGCTACCTTGGGAATGCTAAGTCATCCTAACAGATGGACAAAAGAAAGGCCCAATTACCCCTAACTTTCTTGTTTCCCATATCACTGGGGAAATAAGGATAACAAATGTACAGCAGGATGTCAACCCTACCACCCAACACTGTTGCGTCTGTAATGGCCTCCTCCATCTGAAGATAAATACATATACTGTTCTGTTCCCACATGCCTCAATTTTCATTTTTCAAGTCTCACTCTCATGATTGCACAGATTCACCCATTTGTTGTAAACTAGTATAAATTAGGTGAACTGCATTAAATTTGGTAAGTTAACCTTTATTTATTAAGAGACAATGAAAATACACATTATACAAGAAAATTATATAGTCATCTCACACAGAAAAACTGTGTGTGTGTGTGTGTGTGTGTGTGTGTGTGTGTGTGGTGGGGGGATGTAGGAAAACTAAATTTTTTTTCTGGGTATTGGGTTTTTTTTTTTTTTTTTTAATGTGCACTGGTGTTTTGCCTGCATGTATGTCTGTGTGAAGGTATCAGATTCCCTGGAATTGGAGTTACAGACAGTTGTGAGCTACCATGCGTGTACTGAGAATTGAACCAGGTCCTCATGGAGAGGAGCCAGTGCTCTTAACTGCTGAGTCATCTCTCCAGCCTCAGGGCAACTAAATTTGAAGTATGTATTGGTGCACCTGTGCTGCAAGACTGTCGTCAGGAGGCTGGGCAGCAGGGTGCTAAGTTCAAGTCAGTCTGGGCAACTCAGCAAGACCCTGACTCAAAAGAAACATGTTTTCAAAAGGAGGTGGGAAATAGAAATAAAGAGAAGAGGACCCATGAGAGGGCTCAGCTGGTCAAGGAGTGAAGTAACTTCCAAAAGTTGTCCCTTGGTCTCCACACATGTGCTGGAGCACACACATTCGAGTATATAAGCGCATGTGCATGAGCGCACACACACACACACACACACACAATAAAATTTGTTTTTCAGAGGCACATAAACAGTAAGATATTTTAAAAGATTAAGGATATAGTTTAGTGCCTAGCATATGTGAAGACTTGAGTTCAATCCCTAGCACTACAGATAAAGAAAATTTTGAGCCAAGTGTACTTGTAAGTACCAGGAAGTCTGAGGTTAAAGAACAGTTTACGCTATGATGTTTGGGGGCTGGCCTTCACAATATAGCAAGGCTTGTCTTTTGGAAGGGATGTCTTAATAAATACTATTTTGGTTGAGCAAAATATTTTCTGAAACATCAAGTCTGATGACTTCTTTTTTGAGGAGGCGGAGTCAAAAACATGAAATTTGTTTCAAGTGGGAAATTACAGCCCCCAACAGGTCATATTAATTATAGGTACATGCTGTGATTTGGATGTGATTCTAGTGTATATCCTAATGGTTCAGGTTGTGAAATTTACTCTCCATTATGAAGTCAGAAATTCAATCTAGGATGTTTAGATCAGTACTTTAGGAAGTGCTTAGGATTAAAAACAAGGGATTCATGATTGAATCCTGGAGGCTTCTAAAAAGGTGCAGAAACCAGGACAGACAGATGGATGAACAGACACACACATGCCACCCCAATAACCTTTCCTTTATACATAGATGCCTAAACTATTTTCTTGAAAATTTTCTATGTTAATTATGGACTCAGTTCAAGGCTATCTCCAGGTACATGCTAAATCCAAGACCAACTCGACTACATGGCACCCTGAAGAGAGAAGAGGGGGGAGGAGAGAGAAGAATAAGAGCATTCTCTCTCTGCTTTATATATTTTTCTTTATAACTCAAAACTGCATTATATTTTCTTATGTAACTGGGAAGAAATGAAAATGCTAATAAAAGTGCTAAACACCTGGCTAGTTCATGTGTTTGTTTTGGGAAACAGGTCTCACCACATAACCCAAGATAGCCTTGCACTGAAGATCTCCTGCTTCTGTCTTCCTCCAAAGTACCAGTGCTGGGACCACAGGCACATGCCACCGTAACCAGCTTGTTAAATACTCTTGAAAGGAACATGAAGGTCCTTCCTGTTGCCTGTCTCTAAGGGAACATACATAATTTAAAAAAGAAATGGTAACTCTAACCAAATACCTGCCTTTCCAATTTTTCAAGGAAAAGTTTAACATAAAAAACAAGTAAGAGCCGGGCAGTGGTGGTGCACGCCTTTAATCCCAGCACTCGGGAGGCAGAGGCAGGCGGATCTCTGAGTTCGAGGCCAGCCTGGTCTACAAGAGCTAGCTCCAGGACAGGCTCTAGAAACTACAGGGAAACCCTGTCTCGAAAAACCAAAAAAAAAAAAAAAAAAAAAAAAAAAAAAAAAAAACAAGTAAGAATCATACCAAAAAAGAAAGCTACAACTTTTCCTCAAATGATCAAAGTCAGTTTGAGACAGCACCATTAGAAAAAGTGGCCAATAAATTTTCACATTTTAACAACAAAGCAGAGCCAGCAAGATGGCTCAGAGAGTAAGGGAACTTGCTGCCAAGCCTGACAACCCAAGTTCCAGCACACAGTAGGAGAGCACTGATTCCTGCAGGAAGTCTTCTGACCTCTTCTCACACATCATACCAGTGAGTACGTGTAAAACATAAAATTACAGCAAATCCTGACCAACGGTACATATTATTGTCAAAATTAATAGCCCAAACCAGACTTAAAAGTCTACTTTTTTCTAATTATGCTAGAAGGAAGATAATTTTTCACCTGCAGTGGTAACTGGATCTTCTGCCTAGATACTGGAGTAGCCCCCCTAGTGGCCTGGTAAGGAACAATTTTTTAATTTAGTAAAACTCTGATGATAAATTCACTTGCAAAATAAACCCTTCTTTTTATGTATAGTGAAAGCAATATTAACACTGATTTTTGAAAATGTTATAATTCTGAGATCAATAAAATTCTTACAAAACAGAAACCTATTTTTTCCTAAAGTATTGTTTCCAATATTGTTGGGACCGTTTGGAGTCCTGGCCTCCCACTGCTCTTCCCTGCTAAAGATCTTTACTTTCCTCCTGATTTGAGTTACTGAAAGCTGTATCAAAGTTGTTTACCAGCTCTGCTTCACGAGCACCTGTTGCCTTGGCCTTGAGGATCAGAGGATAAGGTTTTCACCTGTTGGCCCACCTGACTGTGTTGGGTATATAAGCCTCCGTGGTGCTGTTGAATAAGGGCTTCTTACCAGTGACTAGAGGTCCGTGTGTGTTTCAATCTCCAGCCCCCTTGCCCAAGGTTAGCAAACTGTAGGTAGCACATTGAACGCAGACAGGTGTTGTGCACTGCACAATATAATCTCTTCAAAGTACTTTTACATAAAAATAAATTTTGAAATTAAAGCCAACTTATTATTTCCCTAGAACACAATTTAAAGAAAAGAATTTATTATGAGCCGGGCGGTGGTGGCGCATGCCTTTAATCCCAGCACTCGGGAGGCAGAGGCAGGCGGATCTCTGTGAGTTCGAGACCAGCCTGGTCTACAAGAGCTAGTTCCAGGACAGGCTCCAAAGCTACAGAGAAACCCTGTCTCGAAAAACCAAAAAAAAAAAAAAAAAAAAAAAAGAATTTATTATGAAAGTTAAAATACCTCACTGACCTAAAAGTCAACAACTCAATTATGAATACTGAGCAGGATGTTTTCCAAAAAGCCAGTAGTTGCCAAAACTACTCATAGGGGCTTAGAAATTATTTGTTCATATACCATATTATTCTTGTTAATGTAGAATAAAAAAATAACTAAAAGCTATTTTTTGTCTGTTTTTGTTGAGACCAGATCTTATGTTGCCTCAAATTTACAATGATCCTCCTGACTCTCCCTCTCCAATCCTGGGATTGCAGGTCAGCACCAACAACTATGCCCATGGTTGAAAAACAATTTAAAGGCATTGTTAACAGCTTTATTAAAAGAGAAAAAAAAAGTACCTACTCATTTACACAATGGAATACTACACAGCAGAAAAAAATAACGACATCTCGAAATTTGCAGGCAAATGGATGAATCTAAAAAACATATGAGTAAGGTAACCCAAGACCCAGAAGACAAACAACATATTTGGGTTTTAAATTCACTCATAAGTGTGTTTTAAACATAAAGCAAAGAAAACCAGCCTACAAATGACAACCCAGACAACAATGAGAACCCTAAGAGAGACATACATGGATCTAATCTACATGGGAAGAAGAAAAAGGCAAGATTTCCTGAGTAAATTGGGAGCATGGGGACCTTGGGAGAGGGTTGAAGGGGAGGAGAGAGGATGGGAGGGGAACAGAGAAAAATGTAGAGCTCAATAAAATCAATTTTAAAAAAAGGTACCTACCTGTGATAGCTAGTCTTGGTTGTCAACTTGACTACATCTGGAATTTAACAAAAAGCCAAAGCGTCTATGTACATCTAAGGGATTAATATTGATTGGACCATTTGAGGTGAAGATCCACCCTAAACCTGGATCTTTTGTCGTGGAAAGACTCACCCTAAATCTAGGCCATACCTTCTCATAAAAAAACAACAACAACAAAAAAAAAACTTTTGCTTTTTGCCTGCTAGCCCTCACTCTACCGAGCAAGCTCACCTATCCTGCTCCTGAGGCATTTGAGCCTACTTCTGGTTTCCAGTGTCTACTGAAGACCAGCTGAGAGACAGCTAGCCTTGTGGCCTCAACAGCTACTGGATGGACTTTCCATTGGGAGACAGCATCTGACTGACTAGACTACAGCCTGTAAGTCACTCTAAGACATCCCCTTTATATACACATAGATTCATTTTATCAGTTCCATTCCTTGAGAAAACCCTAATACCCTCTTTTGTTGTTGTTCTTGCAAATACGCAATGTGCTGAACTCACACACCAAGTTTTCCCCACAGGAGACAGAGAAAATGTCACCTTTCCTCATCCATGTTGTCTAAAGCACTTCTATCCCTTTGCTGTGGCCTAACGTAACTCTTACCTTCAAATCTTAGCTAAAATCAGCAAATCCCCTGAAGTAAACCCCCCTAGTACTGTCTCTCATACTGCCTGCAATGCGGCTGTCTTTTTTTATATTTATTTATAATAATATTTATATATTCTTTTTATTTATTTATATAATGGCAATCACAGGGCTCTTCTAAAGAGCTCTGTTATCTTCCACATTATTATAAAGATCAATGAAATGTTTTAGTCATCTGGTTTAGAATGTCAGACATCACATTAGTATTAGCGCCATCAAACCTATTAGAGTATAAAATAAAAATTTTTTATTAAAATTTTCTTTAAAGAAACATGTTCACAGTGTATGGTGGGACACACCCATGGACAGCCCAGCACTTTCTCTAAAGAAACATCTTAGAGTATGGTGATGTACACCCATGGTCATCCCAGCACATGAGAGGTAGAAAGGAGATCAGAGTTCCAGGTCAGCCTTGGCTATTTAAGATTTTATCTCCAAAAAGAAAAAAAAAATATTTTTTTTCAGTGGTGGTCAACAAACCCAGGGCCTGACACATACCAAATGAGCAAAGCACTCTCCACTGAACTACATCCCCTCAGTCAAACTCTTTGATATTTCTTTCTTTCAGGAAGGGAAGGTTAGTTCCCTCTCTGAGTAGAATTAGAAACTTGTTCCTAACACATAGAGTAAGATGAAAATAAAGCTGTGTGCCTCTCTACCCACTTCACAAAAGGCTATGTGTACTCTATTCTCTCTCTGGGGAAAGCTGGCATCAGTGTGAGGATGCTCCAGAGAGGCTTCCCATGGGTGGTGTGTGTGGGAATCCCAGGCAAGTCTTCAGAAGACTGGCACTTGGGCCAGCAGCTTAACAGCCACAACAGCCAAGCTAAGTTGCTCTCACATTTCTGACACTCCAAGAACTTTTGAGATAATAAATTTTGGTTGTTTTAAAGGTAAACTTGGAATAACTGGATATTCAGGAATGAATGTAAGTGATATATTGAATTTAATGTGCTTGATTATTATAAGAGGAATGGCAGGGAAGCAAACCAAAGAACATTGGCAACTAAGTTCACAGCTCAAGAACAAAAAGGCAAACAGCTTGATCTAAAACCAAGCAAAGGACTTGAAAATTTCCCCAAGAAAGTTATACAAATGGACGGCATCACTAGTTATTAGGAAAAAGCACATCAAAGCTATGCCGAGACCCTACCTCATATCTATGAGCTATGGTTACTATTAAAAAAAAAAATAGGGTTTTGTTTTTTGAGACAGGGTTTCTCTGTGTAGTTCTGACTGTCCTGAAACGATCTGTAGACCAGGCTGACCTCGAACTCAAATCCACCTGCCTCTGCCTCCCAAGTGCTAGGATTAAAAGTACACCACCACTGACTGGCAAAAAAAATTTAACCATAATAAAAAAATTTGTGGAGAAATTAAAATCCTTATGTACTTACTATTGGAGGGTGTGCTGGTCTGAAGAAGTGCCCTCCATATGTGAACACTGATCCCCAGCTGGTGGCACTGTTTTGGGGAGAAAGTTATACGAGTGGGGTGATCTCTGACGTATTCATAGCCTCGCCCCCCTTTCAGTTTTCTGTTCATGCCGGTGGCTGAGGATGGGATCTCTCAGCTCCTGCTCCGGCCACCTGCTGCCAGGCTGCCCTGCCATGACGGACTCTTGGCTCTCCAGAACTGGAAGCCAAAAAAACTCTCTTTCTTCAGTAAGACATTTTTGGTCAGGATGCTTTATCACAGCAACAGAATAGTAACTAAAACAGGGTGTCATAATGTCTTTTCTATTGTGAAAAATAGCCTAACCCAAAGCAACCAGGGAGGAAAGGGTTTATTTTACTTTGGCTTACAGCGTGTAGTAGCTACTTTCTGTTGCTGTGGTAGACATCACGACCCAGCAACTCAGACACAGAAGGGTTTACTGGGCTTACAGTTCCAGAGGAAACTGAGGCAGTGGGCATGGTGTCAGGAGAACTCATTTTAAAGCACAAGGACAAAGCAGAAAGAGAACTTGGAGGAGACAGTCTTTAAAGCCTCAAAGCCCTCTGGTGATACACTCCCTCACAAGGCCGCACCAGCTAAGTGTCACCAAACAGCAGCACCACCTGGGGACCAAATGTTCAAATACCTGCATCTATGAGGCATATTCTCAGTCCTACCACCACACAGTGGGAATGTAAACAGGTGTAATCACTATGGAAACAGTATGGTGGCTCTTCAAATTCAGAATTACCATTTGCTCCAACAATTCCATGTCTGGATATCAGCCAAATAAAATGAGAAGTACTTCTATCTGTAGCTGGGTATAGAGGATACAGAGAGGCACACTATATGCTCAGCACTTAAGATACACAAACAACAGAATAAGGAGAGCAAGGTTATTCTCAACTACACAGTTCAAGGCTTGTCTGGGCTAGAAGAGATCCTGTCTTTGGGGAAAGAAAAAAAAAGAGGCATTTGTACATTCATATGTAGGTATGTATACACACACACACACACACACAAAACCATTATTTTTTTTTGTTTTTGTTTTTGTTTTTGTTTTTTTGTTTTTTCAAGACAGGGTTTCTCTGTGGCTTTGGAGCCTGTCCTGGAACTAGCTCTTGTAGACCAGGCTGGTCTCGAACTCACAGAGATCCGCCTGCCTCTGCCTCCCGAGTGCTGGGATTAAAGGCGTGCGCCACCACCGCCCGGCCACACAACCATTATTTACATGAATTCTCAGAAGGTGAAGGTAATCCAAGTGGTCCATGGACAGAGGGCTGGACAAACAGAGTGTGATACAAACTTACAATGAAATACCATTCACCCTTAAATGTAAGACACCTGCAGGGCCAGTGAGACGACTCAGCAGGTAAGCATGCCTACCACCAAGACTAACAGCCCAGGTTCAATGCCTGGAACCCACAGGGCAGAAGGAGAAAACCAACTCCTTCAAGTTGCTCTCTTAACTCCACATGTATGCCACGTCTTAACTCCACATGTATGCCACAGACACATACACACAAAATAAAATGTAATTTAAAAAAATTTTAACAATACCCAGGATAGTCAAATTCACAAAGACAAAAAGAAAAATATAGTGGTTGCTAGGGGCTTGGGAGATGACAAAATTAGGAGTTAATGTTTAACAGATTCAAATTTGGATCTGGGAAGATAAAAAAGTTCTGGAGAAGCTGGGAAGCAGTGGCACACGCCTTTAATCCAAGCACTAAGGAGGCAGAGGCTGGCAGATCTCTGAGTCTGATAACAGTCTGTTCTACAGAGTAGTTCCAGGACAGCCAGGGCTACAGAGAGAAACCCTGTCTTGGGGGGGTGGGAGGAAATAGTTCTGGAGAGAAACGGTAGTAATTGTCATTCAATAAAAATATACTCAATGTCATTGATCTGTACGCTTAAAAGTTTTTAAATATACATTTCTTATATCTGTACAGTATTTTGCCACAACAAAAAAGACCAAAAAGATTATTAAAGGAGTCAAAGAGAAAGAACTTGAAGAAATGAAAATATTAACTGAAATTAGAGGTTCAAATGATTAAACTGTAGGTCAGATCAGTAAAAAAGCACTTTGATGAAATAAAACATCGCACAGTACTACAAAAAAAAGCCCTACAGAACAGAGGCTAAGTGACACAGGAACAAAAGAAAAAGTCCAAAATATGCCAAATAACATCCAAGGAGACTAGCAAAATGAGAAAGCAGCATTTGAGGAGATAATTGCTGACTTTTCGAAAACTGCCCTAGTTTCAGGAAGCACAAAGGATCACGCTGGCAGGACAAATACTAGGAAATCTAGTTACAATGCAGTGGAAATCAAAGACAAAGCGACTTATAGAAGCCACTAGATAGAAACGACAGGTTGTCTGCAGGAAGTCAATTACACTGACAGTTACTTTCTCAATAGCAACAATAGAACCCAGGAGATAGTAAATTCACCAAAAGGCAAAATCAAAGGCCAGTCACTGAAGCCCACTACAATTTTGAGGGTCTTTCTGTTTCTATCAAATATAAATTTGCTAGGTATGATGGTGTATGCCTGGAATCCCAAGACTCTGGAGACCAAGGACAGAGAATCATTTGAGCTGAAGAACTCAAGAGCAGCCTGGGCAACATGGCTATCTTAAAACATTCACACAGGGCTGGATAAAGAAAGACTCAGTGGCTGAGACCACTTACTGTTCTTGCAGCAGATCTGACTTCAGTTCCCAGCACCTCTATCAAGCAATCCACAACTGCCTGAAACTCTGGCACAAGGGATCCAATGCCCTCTTCTGGTTGCTTTGGGCACCCACATACATATGTACCTATACACACACACCCCATGCCCCAAACCACATGGCACTAACTCTTTTTCTGTGCTGTAGACCAAACCCAGAACCCAGCACCTTATGCATGCTAGGCCTCTTAGCCCTATAGCTGTCTTTTTTCCCTCATGTTTGACTGAGTTTATTATAGAGAAAAGTAACAGAGTTTGGGGCTGGATAAGGAGAAGAGTTGGACATAGAATTAATGTGGGCCTTCTATCCACAGGCCTTAGCAGCCCATGGACCTGCCTGGTTCTTTCACATCAAGAAGTTAATCTTTCAAGCCATTTCCATGTGGGAGATCCCCTGATATGTTTCAGAGCTCTCCCACTGGCAGTGGTGGTCAGACTTCTTTCTCACAGTAATATCACTGCTTTATGACTTCCGTAAGCCCGTCAGTGGTGAGAATTCTGCCCAGGTCCTGCATGCACCTCCCATGTGTCCTCCTGAACCACCAAAGTTCTGGCAATGAACTTCAGATTCAGACACAGCCTTGCACTCAGTTCTTCAGGACCTATAGACTTCTGCCTCAGCACTTGGACTCTAGGATCTAGAAGTCTTTTAGTTTGTTTTCACTTCTGAGACAAAGACTCATTAGATAGCCCAGGTTGTCTTGGAACTCTTCATAAAGATCTGCCTGCCTGCCTCTGTCTCCCAAGTGCTAGAGTTAAAGGTGTCTACCACTATGCCCAGCTTCCTAAAGTGAAGTCTTTAGGATGGGTATGTTACATCTAAATCACCAGGGAGAAGTGTTTTTCATCTAGAGTACACCTGCTTGGTTCAATGCTCTGTGTGTGTGTGTGTTTTCTAGGTGTTTTTGATATATTTGAATTAAGAAAAGAAGGTAAAGGCAGACAGTGAATATATAATAAAATAGCCAATCACTGGGAACTGGGCTGTTCTTACAACCTTCCTATTCTCTTCAGCCACTGAAAACCCATACACATGTATCAACCCATGCGGGCACCATTCATAGTTTCTACAACTCAGTGCCGCCCACATTTCAGTGCTCTGAATCATTTAGTGCCTCCAAGTTCTCCATCTACAGCTTTGTATTTCTATGCATTAACAAGACACCAAGAGACTCAAAGCCTTTAAATGACTCGCTCCTGTAACCCCAATACTCAGGAGGCTGAAGCAAGAGGATTGTTGGAGTCTGAGGCTAACTTGTACTACATAATAGGGTTTGTGCTTGTTTGTTTCTTTGGAGACAGGCTCTCACTATGTAGCTCTGGCTGTCCTGAACTCACTATTTAAACCAGCTGGCCTCAAACTCAGAGATCTGCCTGCCTCTGCCTCTCAAGCCCAGTTTACATGTGGGTTCTAAGGAAGCCTGGGCTAAAAGAGGATCCTATCTCAAAAAGAAAAAGGCAAATACTGACCCTTTAACAGAAATTTCATACCCACAGATTAAAGAGTATTTAGGTTTTCTGGTTTGTTTTTGTCCCTCTCAGTGCCTCTTCAGAACTGAACTTACTTTAGCTTTACTTATTCTACCTACTACAATATTTGGGGACAGTAAGAAACAAATGGCAACTATTCACTTGGGTACTCCACATACAAGCTTTATAGAATCATGGTAGGTTCCAGTTGAAAATGCATCCCACCTGCTGTTGTGTCAGAGTCCCCAACACCACCTCCTAGCTTCAAGACTCAGCTTTCTGACTTAAGAGATCTCAGCACATACCTGTAGTCACACTGACTCCTAGCATCGAGATCTAACCAAAATAAGCTAACCAACCAGGTGGAGAGCTTGTTACAGGAAAATACAAAGCACAATCATAAGAGGCAATAAGGCACACTGACAGTTTAGAAAACACTTCCAAAAGTTGTTCTTCACTGCTAAGTATGTAGTTCATACTCAATCAAATGTTTCCCAACTCTCTGTTTCTATTGGGAGGTGGTAACATAAACAACCCTCCTCCTTCTTTCTATCAACTTCAAACTCCCAGAAAGAAAGCAGATGCCCAGTGCTAACCACTCTGTACAGTCCAGCAGACAGAGTCACTCTTTTCAGACCTGAACGCTCCAAACACCCAAGCTCCCAGATCGACACGTGCCAACACTGAAAGCAGGCTTTTCTAAGGCTTTCGGTCCAACTGAGATGCTCCCTTTGGAAAAAACATGGGAGTTTCGTTATGGTTTTTGTGATCCTTATTTTCTGTCCAAAATAAACCCCCACAGATAGTGTGCATGAGGCCCTCAGTTCAATCCCCAGTACCATCACAAAACAAAAGCCCAAAGCAAAAACTCATCACTATCACCATTTTTAATTACAATTTCCACTACCGAGATTTTCATAACTTAATCTATTTACATTCAACTTTTTTGTTTGCTTGTTTTTTGTTTTTTGAGACAGGGTTTCTCTGTAGCTTTGGAGCCTGTCCTGGAACTCACTCTCATAGACCAGGCTGGCCTCGAACTCACAGAGATCCGCCTGCCTCTGCCTCCTGAATGCTGGGATTAAAGGCGTGCGCCACCACTGCCTGCTATTTATGTTTTTTTAAAACTTTTTAAAACTTATAAAACAAAATGTACTAGATACACTATGAAATTATAATATCTATGATGAAGCAAGAAATCCTCAATAACTTAAGATGGTAAAATTTTAATCTTTATTCATTAAGAGAAACATCATTTAATACAATTTAATATTTACATCATAAAAGTAAAGATAACAATTGTATTTTTTAAAGGAAAAGGATGTGCCCTATTTCAAGACCTCTGCTTCTTACTGGTTGACATGGACACTTACAAATCAGCAAACACCACTGTGGGAGTGCTAGTCGTCTACAAATCACCAGCAAAGAGCTAGGCAGGAAGCCCACACTTCCTTCTTGAAAGAAATCAAGCTCATGACATTTTTAAGGAATATAGTATTACCTTGCAGTCTTCCTCCACACTGTTTTCAATACTTAACAATGCCTTATTTAAACTAAGTATGTTCTGTTCAAAGGGTCACATAAGAAAACTAACATCACCAGGATACTTCGCTTAAATAAAAAGATCTAAGGGGAATGTGGAAGATGACCTAGTAGTTAAGAACTCTTGAGGGCCTGAGTTGAGTTCAAGTACGTATGCTTGTCAGATTACAATTTAGCTCCAAGGGACCCGACACACTCTCTGGGCCTCTAAGAGCATTCCACACATGTAGTATGCATGTGCGCACACACGCGCGCGCACACACACGTACCACATACACGTAAATAGAAATAAGCCTAAAAGGGGAGGCAGAGTTAAACTATCAGATCTGGGTGTGAAGTCCACAACATCCTCACTTGGGTGGGGCAGAAGGATCTCTGGAAGTTCAAGGCCAACCTGAGTTACAGTTCCAGGCTGGTCTAAGATACAGGGTGAGATGACAGAGGTAGGGACAAAGGCAGGAAGGCAGGCCAGACAGGTGGCACCCACCTGTAATACAGCACTTGGGAGGTACAGGCAGGCCCATCAAGAGTTCAAGGTCATCGTTGGTGATATAGAAAGTTCAAGGTTAAAGTTGCTGGTCAGTGGTGGTGGCACACACCTTTAATCCCAGCACTCAGGAGTCAGAAGCAGATGGATCTCTGAGTTTGAAGCCAACCTGGTTTACAGAGTGAGTTCCAGGACAGCCAGGACTAGAGAGAGAAACCCTGACTCACGAATTAATGAATGAATGACTTCAAAGGGCCAGTGAAAGGGCTCAGTGCTTGCTATGAAGCTTAATGAGTTAGAGTCCCAGGACCCGCATGATGGAAGGTAAGAACTGACCCCTCAAAATGTTGTGGTCTCTGTCACCTACCTACATATGCACAACCCATCCATATCCATACATAAATTAATGCATTGCTATAAAGTGTCATGCCTATAATCTCAGCACTTAGAAAACAGAAGCAGGAGGATGAGGAATTCAAAGTCAACCAAATGGCTACACATAAAACTTTAAGACCAGTCTGTGCTATACAAAAAAAAAAAAGTCATAACAGACTGGGGCCATTGCTCAGTGGAAAACAAGATGGTATATAAAAAGCTTTGTGTCTGATTTCCAATACTATCAATTTTTAAAAGTTTTTATTACATTTATTTACTAAATGTGCCCACACAACTCTGCATCCTTGTGTACAACAAATGCACACCTGTGGAGGTCAAAGGACAACTGGGAGAGTTGGTTCTTTCCTTCCATAATGTAGGTTATAGGGACTAAATTCAGGTCATCAGGCTTGTTTACATCTTTGCCTGTTAGCTAATATCAATTAAGGGTAGGGGTAGGGGACAAATTGCCAAACAGTGTATGTATTTCCACTGGTCTGATGTGGAGGGAGAAAAGGGCACCACAGAAGTGAGATGACTCAGGAGAAAGGCACCTGCCACCAAGCCCGAGAACCTGTGTTTGACCTCCAGAATCCACTTAGTAGGACAGAATCCACTTCCTTAAATTATCAATACCTGACCTACACACACGCACCATGGCACACACGTGCCCAAACATTTACAAATAGTCACTTATACAATAAATATAAAAATTTTACAATAAATAATAAAACAGGAGGTGCCAGTGGCTATATACATACATATGCATGTGTGTATGTATGTATGTAAATATAATTTACCTCTGGACATGCAAGAGATTGCTCAGTGTTGCCACAATAACACAGCTGGGAGATGCAGAAAGACCTTCTGAATTCAGATGGCTGAAATCACTGACCATTCAGTAGATAAATTATTTATAGCTTAAAAGAAAGACCAGCCATTCAGCAGCAGGGATAAGACAAAAGAATATTTTAAGAGTTATGATAAGGAAAACCTGAGCAGTCATTATACACTACAGACAAGCCAAAACCATGAAAGCCAGCTTGAGGAAAGTACACCAGACAGAAGCACAGAGCAGAAACAATGCCAAAACCCCCAAAGCCCACAATGGGAAAGGCAAGCATGTCAGTGCATAGGTTCTCCCCACACCACTTAGAGCATTCCCCCAACACCTCTGTACTTAGCTCCACTATTCTCCATTTCTTCTCTACCTGGCTACATGAGAGAAGTATTTTTAGGATCATTTTAAAATATACTTAGGGGAGTGAGTGAGGGGTGAGGCAGGGTCCTGTAGTCAAAGCTGGCCTTGAATTCACTGTATAACTGAGGATTACCTTAAACTTCTGATCATCCCACCTCTATCTCTCAAGTGCTGGTACCCAGTTTCTTTGTAAGAGAAGAATAATACTGAACAAACACACCAATCAGAAAACTGATTTGTAATAAAATAAAGCTATATATTATCCTTAGGTATACATATAGAAACATGGAAATTAAGCCAAGGAAGAGCATATGCCATATGTTAATTATCTCAAAATTATCTTAGCTTTAACATTTTTCAGATTTTTTTTTTTTTTTGGAGCTCTCTGAAAGTGCTTCAACCAAAAAACAAAACAAAACAAAAAACCAAGAAACCAAGAACAACAAAACAACAAAAGAAGGGAAACTAGAACTGTAGTAATTCAATAGTAGAGCATTTGCCTGGCATATGTGAGGCCCTACATCCAATCCCAGGATTATACACACACACACAAACACACACACACACACACACACACACACACACACACAATGTATGTAATTTTTCAAAAGTTGTAAGTACTCATATCTATCACCTTCTGAGTACCACATACCACACACTCCAGGAATTTTGCACATAATAATAATTTAATCCACATAACAACTTCATCAGGTAGGTACTACCAACACTACTATTATAGATGAGGAAGAGAAAAATAACTTGCCTAGAGCATATGACTTCTAATGTTTCTGTCTCTCTCTGGTTTTTCAAGATAGGGTTTCTTTTTGGGGTGGTCCTGGCTGTCCTGGAACCCACTCTGTCTCTTAAGGTTTTAAATTTGTTGCTATTTAAGTCAAGCTACCAGAAGCAAGCATATTTCTGTGAGTTCAAAAGCAGCCTGATCTAAATAGCAAGCTCTAGGCCAGCCAAAACTACACCGTGAGACCCTATCTTACAAAATAAAATAAAATAAAATAAAATAAAATAAAATAAAATAAAATGCCTTATGAATGTTAAGTATAAACTGGACATAGAGGTGCAGGCCTCTAATCCCAACACTTGAGAAGCAGAGGCAGAGGTTGGGGGGATTAGAGGGTCAAGGCCAGCCTTCAGCCTTGGGTGTGTAACAAAGCCTAGCGACAGTTTTTTGTTTTGTTTTGTTTTGTTTTGTTTTGTTTTTTTCAGAAACAAAACAAAACAAAACCCAAAAAAACCAAGGGGGCTAGGGAAGAGCACTCAATGAAGGGCTTGCCAAGGAATCATGAAGACCCAAGTCTGACTCCAGTGTCTGGTCAGCCCAGGCAGCACACACCAGCACTTGGAAGGCAGAAACAGAAAGATCCTTGGGGTGTGCTGACCAGCAAGTCTAGCCAAATCTAGGAGCTCCAAGTTCAGTGAGAGACCCTGTCTCAAAATATAAGGTGAAGGAGTTGGAGGCTTAGCCCAGTGATAGACCACTTGCCTCACAAGCACACATATGCACACATACATACACATACAAAAAAAAAACAAATGCATGCAAAAGCAAACGACAATAAAAAGAATTTTAAGATTAAAAAATCTGTTTAAAGTTAGAAACGTCATTTTGTTAAGTGTCACCTATCATCCCTTTCTTCACTGAGGACTGAATGTGGGGCCTAACATATATGCAAGAGCTTCAGCTCAGACAAAGTCTCAGGGCCCACTCTGCAGCCCAGACAGGCTTTCCTGCCTAAACCTCCAGAACAGAGGGAATTACAGGTCTGTACCACCTATTTTTATCTCAAACTGTTTAAAAGAAACATATTTCCTGATAGTAATTATCTACGCTTATTTTACTAGTAATTCTTTTAATGTAAGTCTAAAAATATGAGAAAGGTACAACACAATTTCTGCAAAGTAGTACCAAATTACTAATCCATTATATTTATTAACCTTTAATAAATAATACGCTACATTTTCCCTTTCTCTATTATCATAAAGGCTTTTTAGAACATAGAGAAAAGCAGGCACATACACCACCCCAGGGACAGCATAGAACTGGAGAATACAAAAAAAATAAAATGTAAAAGTCAGGCTGCTAAGGGCTGGGAACCCAGCTTAGTCGGTAGAGTACCTGCAGATGCACAGAGCCCTACCTCTACATCCAGACTATACACAACCATGTTTGCAAAAACTGGTAAGGAGGACCAGAAGTTCAAGGTCATTCTTGGCCATGTGCTGAGTTTTGGGTTGGCCTAGGCTACAGAAGAATCCGTCCCTTTTCGGGGGCTGGGAGGCTTAAACCAATGGCAGGAAACAATCTCTCTAGGTGAAACATGCTTATGTGTAAAAGCAGAGGATGTACAGCTCCCTAAGTTTCTCTTACCGGTCTGCCTTTTGTTACAATGATTTTCAGCCAAGAGCAGAGTTAAGAGTGAGGAAAAGACTATTTCCTTCCTCTGCACCTAGTAACAGGCTATGGGGGCATCATTAGCTTTCAACTCCCCAAGTATCAATTCGCCTGTCTGCAAATCAACTTATTGAAATCACTATATTTAAGGTTTCTTCCAGCTCTAAATTTTTATGCCTCTGTTGAAGAATCAAACTCACAAATTTCTTCTTAAAAAACATATAATACCTTCATATATATACTACTTGCTCTCAGGAAAAAGAAAAACAAACTAGAAGGAAATTTGGAGAAATCCAGAAATTCAGCCAAATGGCCCAAAATGGCAAGCTCTATAAATAAAATCTAGTCAAAGACTTTAAGTAATAAGAAAGCACATTAGAGCTGCTGAGATGGCTTAGCAGATAAAAGTGCCTGCTGCCAAGTCTCAACCTAAGTTCAATACCTGGAACCCTCACAGTTGGGATGAAAGAACATGTGTGCTCTGACCTCCACACATGCATCCTAGTTCATATGCCACCCCCAAAATAAATAAATGTAATGATAATAAATGTCGGCTACCTACTGGTCTCCTAAACCACTTTTTAAAAAAAATGAAATCAGAGCACATTAAATACAGATATCTTATAAGAAAAAATAAGTTTAATAGGAACAATTTGAAAAACTTTTGAAGAGTTGCTACAAAACAAACAAAAACAAAAACACACACACACACAAAAAAAGGGAAGACCCCACCAACCACCACCTTCCAAAGCTTCCTGACACCCTCACATCAGTGGTAGCTGCTGTCAGTGGTAGCGAACAGCAAGGTCTCAGCAACAGAGAACTGTATATCCACAGGGATATCCAGCACTGCGTGGACACATTTCAGACGTCACGACTGGAAGCAGAGTGCTACTGACAATTGTTTGGTAGAGAAATACACAGTTCAGCCCTCATTACAATCTATCATTTTGTACAAAATTATAGAAATTGGAAAACTAACAGCTGCTGTGATCATGGTGACAGTCCTGGAAACTTAGAGCTGAGATCAAGCAATGAACATTATATGGACCATCAGAGCACTTTCAAGCTAAAAAATAGGAAGTGTAATGAACTCAATGAGAAAGAAGGATAAAATGAGCAAACAAGCTAAAACAAGAAACAGAAAATAAATACTGGCTGAATTTTTAGCAACCTTCCACTTCCTGTTTCTGGACAGGCCTCGCTGCATTCTTATCCTTGAATTCTCTACATGGCCAGTGAACCATGGGAGTTTGCTAGGGACTGCATAAGATGACCGCTATTTCTTATAACTAAAGAGTACTGCCAACACACACCACTCACAGAAACTGCTGAGGTAGACAGAAGCAATTCTGCAGTGTGGAATAGCTGAGTCCAAGCAAAACAGCAAAGAATTTGATGAAATTTGCTAATTGAAAAACAAACCGTGAAGACATCAATGTGAATTAGTCTATAATATAGGCAAAAAAAAAGGCAAATACTATGGAAAACAGAGAAATAAGCAAATATCCTAAACTTGAAAACAATAAACTCCAAATCTGATATGTATAGAGAGTCCTCCTTAAAACTTTTCCCACAGCTACCACATCAAACCCTTGTGCTTGGGCTGGAGAGATGGCTCAGAGGTTAAGAACACTGGCTGTTTTTCCAGAGGTCCTGAGTTCAATTTCCAGCAACCACATAATGGCTCATAACCATCTGTAATGAGGTCTGATGCCCTCTTCTGGCACAGAGGTATATTGTATACGTAATAAATAAATCTTAAAAAAAAAAAAAAAAAAAAAACAAAAAACAAAAAAAACTTGTGCTTCAAGACAAAAACTTTTAAAGGACAAAAATGAAAAGATGGGCAGAACTCAGTGGTAGGATACTTGCCTAACAGGCACGAGGCTTTGTGTTCATTTTCAGAACTAAAAAAAAAAATCCACATACTGCTAAGAAGAAACAAAAAATAAGCAGGGTGTCCTGGCTCATGCCCATAATCCCAGGACAGAGGCAGGAGGATTGCTGAAAGTCACTACCAACCTGGGCTATGTGGTAAGACTTTATCAACAAACAAACAAAACAAACAAACAAACACCAAATAAATCAAAAACCAAAACAAACACTAAATTAAGTGAGTGCTCTAGTGGGTGACCTTAGGCTGGAGAAGAAAACAACCTACTTGCTCAGGGCTGAGAACGCCTTGAAAACCACAGCTCATCACTGAGATGACTCTTCTGTTTGAACATAGTTAATAATTTCAAGAAAAAGTCTTGAAATAATTAGGTCAAAGAACTTATAAAAGCAATAAAATTTTTCTAAACAGGGTTAATTATAGAACAAAATAAAATTTTTTAATGAAACAAAATGATATAGAATTTGATAAAGTTTAACTTGAAGACTTAAAAGGCTGCTCACTCTAGAAGCTAAGGAGGTAGGAGGGTTGGCTAGAGTTCAAGGCCACCCTGGACTATGTAGTGACTTCAGGTCAGCTAGGGCTACAAAAAGAAACAGTCTCAAATAAATATGGTAAAATACAATTACATTAAAAATAGGGCAATTAAGTGGGGGGAAGAATATAAAAGAGAATAAAGGCAGATCTGAAATACTTTTTTTAGACCCATCAACAACGTCAAAGAATGCTTCGGTTTGTTCAAAGCACACTCACTGACTATAAATTATGCACTATAATATGGCTAATATCATATATTATTACTGTCTGAAGACATGCTTGAAAATGTCAGGGTAAAATCTATTTATTTGTATGCTAGTCAAAACGTTAATTGATAATAAGAGCCAGGCAGTAGTGGCACACTTTAATCCCAGCACTCAAGAGGCAGAGGCAGGTGGATCTCTGTAAACTCAAGGCCAGCCTGTTCTACAAAGCCAGAGCTAACACAGAGAAACACTGTTTCAAATAATAATAACAATAACAATAGTGATAATGATATAATAATAAATGGTTATCTACTGTGTGCCTACAGATCTGGGCTGGAGAGATGGATAAGAGCACCAGCTGCTCTTCCAGAGGACTCAGTATTTCAAATTCAGTTCATTGTATTTCAAACCTGTCTGCCACTCCAGTGCCTCTTTTGGTCGTTGTGGGCACTTCACACATGTGGTACACAGACATACATGCAGGTAAAATACCCAGAAACATAAAACTAATTATTTTTTTAAAGTTTTAAATAAGTCTTAAACTTGTTTTTTTAAGACAGGGTTTCTCTATATAGTCTTGGCTGTCCAGGAACTCACTATGTAGAGCAGGCTGGCCTCTGCCTCCCTAGTGCCGGGATTAAAGGCATGTGCCACCATGCCCAGCTACTTACTGACTACTGTACAAGCTCCTCTATGGTACATTATTTTTCTACATTTAGGTATCTTTGTACATGAAATGCAATCTTTAACTCAATCAAAGAGTTACTATAATAAAAAAGCTTTGAGCATCAACCTTTTTATAAATAAAGACAGATGGGTGATACAAACAATATATTGTTAGTTTTTATAAAATATTTTCTTATAATTACCTGGAACCAGAAAATACTAAGTGGCAAGCTTGAGTTTTAACTCAGTAGTACTTCTTCAGTTTGTTATAATTAGCATAGAAGGAAGGGTAGACTATAAAAATATATGTATATACTGTCTATTAAGCTACCTTTGACAGTGACCACATCAACTGAAAGATTTCTAGGCCAGTCCTCTCCTAGTACAGCAAACCAGGGAATACAAATGGCCTGAGCCTACTGAGCTGTGTTATGCTGGTGAAAACCCAACACTGGCAGAGCTCACAGTGGGGAAGCCAGCAAATCACTGCACACTCAGCATATTTACGAGAAGCAAAATGAAGCCAGAGCTCAATGCAGTTATTGTTTAAGGAATCCAGACTAAATTTGGGATGCTATTATATTAAATGTATATTCATCTATGCTTTTATTTGATTGGAAGTTTGACTGAAAAGCAATACTGAGACAACTTTCTAATTTGTATGATATCCTCAGAGTACGCATGCAACCCAAAACACCAGTGCTTACTAACAAAGAATTATTGCAAACACACACCCAAAAAAATCTCACTTTTACACTCAAAAGTTTTTAACATTTTTTTTGTTGTTGTTTTAAAGACTGGTGGTGGTGGCTAGAGATCGCTCAGGGTCAGGAGCAGATGCTTCTCAAGAACACCTGAGTCTGGCTTCCAGCAGATGGCCCATGAGTGTCTGCAACTCTGGCTGCAGGAGATCCGAAGCCTCTGTCTCCATAGACACCTGCACTAATGTGCACATACCCACGCACAGACACATACACATAAAGGACAAAAATAAATATTTTTTCTGGGCAAGGTGGTGCATTCCTTTAATTCCAACACTCAGAGACAGGCAAGAGGATCTCTCAGCTGGAGGCCAGGCCAGGGCAGGATCCTCTAACTTCTTAACTGAAGAAGTTCATTAACAGCTATCTGAGCATCGACAGTTTTTGAGAAACAGTTCTGTCTCAATTTATACCTAAAAATTCTCTTAGAGTCATTAACATGTGCAATTAATAAGTATAGACTACACTAATACAAAAAGAAAAAAGAAAAGCCTCTGGGCTGGCAAGATCGCTCCTCAGCTAAAAGTTCTTGCAGAACAGGCCTGACATATTATCTGGAAATAAAAAGTTTCTTATAAATCACACAATGCAGCAAAAATAAAACTAGAGAGATACTTCAGGCAGCCAATATAAATTCTAATACTAGATCATTGAAGCACTTCAATTATATATTCTAGTGTTGTAAATACAAAATAATGCCCCTCCTCCAGATAGTTATGTTTATGCTAAGACAAAAAAATGCTATCACAGATAATCTTCCATATCTGAATATTCTGATGTCATGGTAAAAGCAGCTACCTACAGTTTTCTTTTTTGTTGTCTTCTTTTCGACATGTCTGTGTATATGTGCTGCATGAATGTGTATGAGGGTGAGCTCACCCATATGGGCCCACATGGAGGCCAGAGATTGACATGAGGATGTTTTATTCAATCTTTTTTCACCTTACTTTTTGAGACAAGGTCTTTCAGTGAACTGGAAGCTCACCATTTCAGCTAGAACAATCAGTGAACCCTTAGACTCCACCTGAGTCATCTCTTCAACCTCACAAAGTTCTATCAAGTAAAATTGTTACTTGTCAGTTTAAAATGTTTAAACTAACACTATTACAGAAATATATAAAAGGAAGTATATGCATGTGATTTAAACAAGAACACCTACCCAGGTCAGGTTCCAGCAAAGGACACAAAGAGTGGTGGGAGGAATGAGAGGCCCCTGTTGGTTCCTATGTCTGAATCTGTGCTCCGCAGTCGGTGGACTGCCTGGGAAGGATTGGAGGAGGTGTGTCACTGGAGGAGGTTTGAGAATTCAAAGGACTAGAGCCATTCCCAATGTGCTCTTTGCCTGATGGCTGGGGATGTAAGCTCTTGGTTGTCCCTTCTGTTCAGTAGTTCTGAATCATTTACTCTACTAATAAAGTATTATTAGTGGTATTTTACACTCTTCTACATTCATAATTTTTAATCCTCAGCCACCTGAGTACTGGGATTACAGGTATATACTACTGTGTCCATCCAAACAATTTTTTTAAGTTTTTCTGACCTACATGGTGAGTTGCCTGCCAGCTTGTGATATAGAGACCCAAACTAAAAAGAAAAACAACAAAAATTTAATTCTCCTAACAATTAGTGATCACTGCCAGGCATGGTAATACCCAGAACCCAGCGTGTAGAGGTGGAGATGACTAGAGTTCGAGACCAGCCTACAAGTCCCACGTGGTGGCACACATCTGTACGCTCAGCATTTGGGAAAGTGGAGCAAGAGAACAGGGAATTCAAGGCCATCCTTAGTTATCAAGTTTAGGTCATCCTAGGCTACAGGAGACTGTCTTTATAAACAGAGCAACAGCAGCCTGGGCGACACATAGAGAATGTTTCCATGGACAACACGCAGTAAGTGGTCACTACAGCAGATCATGCTATCTTTCAGGAATATCATTTTACTTTGGAGTACCCACAACTTACTCTGTAAAGACTTAAAAATGCACTATAGAGCTGGGCAGTGGTGGCTCACACCTTTAATTCCAGCACTTGGGAGGCAAAGGCCAGCCTGGTTTACAAAGAGTTCTAGGATAGCCTGGGCTACACAAAGAAACCCGGGGTGGAGAGGCGGATACACTATAGATACAAAAAGAAAATTCCAATGATTTAAAATAGCTTAAAATTTTTTTATTACTCAAAACCTTATAATTTGGAGTTTTTTATATATAATTTTCGGAAAGGAGGTAGGAAGGAAGCAACACTGACTTGACATCTTTTAACTGTTGAAAGGTATGCCAGATATTAAAAAGTAAGTAAGCAGCTAGGCATGGTGGTTCACACTGGTAATCACGGCACTAGGCAGGAAGAAAGCTCAAGGCCAGCCTACTGTACACAGCAAAACAACAAAAAGACAAATAGAGATTACCAACACAAAACATCAGCTCTCAACTATAAAGCTTCAATTAAAAAACTGACAAGTCATACAATATCTCGTTCTTTCATACCAAAATATGGCCTATTATTTCATTCTTTTTAAATTACATTTCTAAAAACATTTCTGGCAAAGCAAATCATTTTAACAGCTTACTCACAATGAAAAAAATTGCCACTCTTGGCTAAAGAAAAAAAATCATGGATTCTTGATAAAATTTCTAAAATATATCTATATATCTTACATTAAAATTTATACAGAAAGCCAGTGAGACAGTTCAGCAAGCAAAATCAATTGCTGTGTAAGCCTGATGAAATGAGTTCAATTCCAGGAACCCATGATAAAAGAGAAAGAACTTCCAAAGATTGTTCTCTGACCTCCATGTACATCTGCACTCAACACACATCACATATACACACAATAACAATTTAATAATAATTTAAAAATTATAAACAAAGTAATAATCTAAAAAAATTTAGATCTACATGTAAACTCAAGAGTCTATCACACTTTTTTTAGGGTTTCTCTGTAGCTTTGGAGCCTGTCCTGGAACTACCTCTTGTAGACCTGGCTGGCCTCAAGTTCACAGAGACCTGCCTTCCAGTGTCTCCCGAGTTCTTGGATTAAAGACATGTGCCACCACTGCCCAGCTCTATCATGCTTTTAAGATTTATTTTCTGTGATGGGGGGCAGGGTGTTTAAAGGTGTTGGAAGCCAGAAGGCATCAGATCACCTGGAGCTGGACTTACAAGCTGTTATGAGCCACCTAGACTAGGTTCTAGTAACCAAACTCAGGTCCTCTGCAAGAGCAGCAAGCAGTCAACTACTCAGCCATCTCTGCAGCTCCACACCAAACCTTTCAGTTATGGATTTACAAGCTAATAATTCAATAAACTCAAGACAGCAAATTTTTTTCCCAGTTTTTTGAGATGGGGTCTTGCTACACAGCCCTTGCTGGTCTGATACTTACTCCATACCCCCAGGCTAACCTCAAATACACAGCAATCCATCTGCCTCAGTTTCCAAGGGCTAGGATTATGGGCATCGAATAGTGATTTATATACTAGTTCCATGATGACCGAGATTAGTTTTTCACAATGCCAAATGTATACTTGCTATGTAGACCAGGCCGGCCTTAAAGTCAGTCTCAGCCTCAGTTGTCTGTCTGTTTATTTTTAAAACAGCACAGGAGGTTAAAGACAGGACCTGACATGCTGGGCAAGTGCCTGACCACTGAGCAATCTCCTAGTCCTCTGATGTACCCATTTTTGTCTCCTTAGGTACAAGCAAAGAATGTCTTCACATTCCTAACCTCAGCCTCCCAGGTGGGACAGGCTACCTTTTCATTGGCTACTACTGTTAGAAATGTGGCAGAGTCTGAATGTAACGGATATATATTGGCTCAGTGGTAGAGTGCTGTCTAGCTTGTATGAGGCCCTCAGTTCAATCCCCCAGACTACCACCCCACAAAACTCAAAAAGTACTTACTTTACCTTTATTTCTTCCAGTATTTATTATTTCGACTCTTTTCATACTAGTCTTTGGCTACCATGTTTACATCCTATCCATCTGCTTCTAACTTTCAACCTCGCTAATAAAATCATTTATCCCGTTACTCAGGTACAAACCTTGACACATCCTCATTTTTAATAAGAAGAATAGGGGCTGGAGAGATGGCTCAGTGGTTAACAGCACATGCTGCTCTTCCACAGAACCCAGGTTCAATTCCTAACACCCACCTGGCAGCTCACACCTGTCTGTAACTCCAGTTCCAAAGCTTCTGACACCCTCACACAGGCAAAACACCAATGCACATAAGATAAAAATAATAAGGATGATGAAAAGAGGTAAGACTGAATTATATAAAGAGAGAGAGGGGAGAGGAAGAGAGAGGGAGAGAGAGAGAGGGAGAGAGAGGGAGGGTGGGAGAGGGAGGGAGGGAGGGAGGGAGAGAGGGAGAGAGAGAGAGAGAGAGAGAGAGAGAGAGAGAGAGAGAGAGATTCACTTTAGACAGGCTGGCGTTGAACTAAAAGAGATCCACCTGTCTCTGCCTCCCGGTACTGAGACTACAGTTGTGCACCATCACACTTGGCCCACACTGAATTCCTAATATGTGCAAGACACTATTCTAAATGCTTTGCATATATTAACTGATAAACTACTGGGTACTCTTATAATTGTTATTTTACAAATGCTGAGCCCAATATATAACTTGCCCAGGGTCACACAGGAAATAAACAGTCAGGGCTCCAGGGCTTCCACCTTCAACAATGCCAAAGAGAATGCTGAGAATCAAGTCCTTAATCCCAGCACTTGGGAGGCAGAGGCAGGTGGATCTCTGAGAGTTCAAAGCCAGCCTGGTCTACAAATGGAGTTCCAGGGCAGCCAAGACTATTACACAAAGAAACCCTGTCTTGCGGGGAGGCGGGGGTTCAAGTCCCTTAAGTTCATGAAGGACTCACGTTCAACATTCACAAGGCCCTCAGAGTGCAACAGGTACTCACTAAATAAACAGAACTCACCTTGAACTCACCGCCTACTCCCACTGCTGCTAATCCACTGACTTTAAGGCCAAGTTCCCAGCGTTATATTTCATACCTGAGTTTATTGATAAAATCTATCAACTACAGCCAATCAACTAAACTGATGAAACTTTCTGCCAGAGTTCCCATAATCCAGTCTCTTTCAATTAAAGGTTTTGTTCCTATTACTTCTCAATTAGAGTAATCAAGTTACAAACTTAAAGGGCAGCTCTTTCACAAACTCAAAGATGGCAGCTGGGTGCTCACTTCCATAATATCAACATCTAAGTATGAATGAGCAGGGGTTGCAAGTCCGAAGGTGGCCTCCACTAAACAAAGACCCTACACATGTGCATGCTGGCACACCTCTTTAATGCCACCACTCAGGAGGCAGAAGCAGGCCAGTCTCTGTGAGTCTGAAGGGCAACCTGCTCTACGTAGTGGGTTCCAGGCCAGCCAAGGTTGCACAGTTAGGCTCTGTATCACAAAAAGAAAAAAAAATTTCCAATTTTGCTCTAGTGTCTCCTGACTATTTCATCCACGACTTCCCACTGTCTAGCTGTCTTCTGCCTAGTCTGCTCTTTTCCAACTCCACAGGTCCAAATCAAGTGTGGCCTTCAAAACCCTCTTTGTCCATTATTCACGACTTCTTCCTTCTTACAGGCCAAAGAAGGACGGGGTCACCGCTGCCCACTGGGCCACATTTAACACAGTAACCCCATAAAGCAAAACCATAAGAATTTCTTCCTGAAAGCAGTTAACCCTGTTCCCAATGTTTCAGTATGTCAATAAATACTTTATGAATAGCCCCTGCATATAAATTCACACACCTTGATGAGCTGCACAAACACTTCTTTAATAGTGAGCATATAAAATTTAAAACTCAGATGGCCCCAAATCACCTACCTCCTCCATTAAGAAACAACTCTGGAGCTGAATTGATGGCTCAGTGGTTAAGAGCACCCACTGCTCTTCCAGAGAAGCGGGGCTCAATCACCAGCACCCACATGGCAGCTCACCAACCATCCAGTTCAGAAGACCTGATGCCTTCCTTCTGGTCTCTCTGGGCATCAGGTATGCATGCATATGGCATATGGCACACAGACATACATGCAGCAAAACACCCAAACACATAAAAATTTTAACCGGTTTTTAAAAATTCAAAAAGGAAAAGGGAAACAAAGGAGTCCAAATGCAGAACTCAGACACAACTCAACCAATAGCTATAAACCGCTGGGACCTCTTTTTGGCACGCTACCATCTATAGTCACCCCCTTTCCTCGTGACTAGTTTACACTTCTTAACCTTCCCTCTCCCCAAACTATGTGGTGTGGGACAGTGTTTATCCTTCACTTTGCTTCTACATGTATTCTCAGTGAAACTGTACTTTGCTACTCCTCAACCAGTTTTTACCTTCCAGTCCTTTCTCTATAAGTCACATCTACATCAGCAGCCTCTTGAGGGTCTTAGGATATCTTCTGCGTTTTCCCCCCTTCTCTAGTCTGCCCTCTCTAGGAAAGTTCTCTGTAAAAGGGTCGACAACGCTACAGAGGAACAAAAGAATCCACTTGGCCTCAGGGGAAAAAAATTAATGCTCATTTTTTTTTCTGCTGCTGCTGAGGCTTGAACTCAGGGCCTCAGTCAAGCTGTGTGCAATGTCACTGATTTACAGAACTCTATACTCAATTTTTCCCACTGCACTCTTTCTTATACTCATTTCTGTTTGTTAACTACATTATTAGAGCATATAATAAAGACACACAAACTAATAAGAGTATGTGCCCAAATTTTCTATTTATTAAGAGTTTAGAGACACTGGACCAACAAAACGGCTCAGTAAAGGCACTTGCCTCCAAGCCTGATGATGAATGAGTTCCATACCTGGAACCCACATGGTGGAAGGAGAGAAGGGATTCCCCGAGTTGTCTTCTGAGCTCTGCATGCATGCGCCCTCACACATACACTCACACACAAAATAAATGTAATTTTAAATAGTTTAGAGACAGCTCTTCTGATGACGCTATGAGACGGCACAAGTTCCATACGACCTAGAGCACCTATGCATATATGTACACATAACTGCGGCTCAAAGAAAACTCACATTCCTATCCCCCAACCATACCCACCCATCTACAGCCCTGCCAGCCATCTCAGAATCCTGGGTCCTACTCAGACACACAGAACAGGGTGGTTTGGCAAAGCCCTTCATTTTTAGTTTAGGGAAAATACTTTATTGAAAGTAAAGAGATGCTAAAAAGGGTTCACAGCTCACCATTCTGACACTGCTCAGTGCCTGATTAATAAAACACACACCGAATATGCCACGATCTCAAGATGCAGTACCTATTTCCCAATTCCTCAGGGCACGACTCGTTCCCTTCGTTAACCGGTTTATCCTCCCACCTCCAGAACCTGAGTTCATACCTGCCTTCATTCTCCCCCCCCCACCCCCCAGGGACACCATCCCTCGTTACACACTCGCCCCGTCCTGTCCCAGGACAGCAGACAGTCTAGCCTGAGTCCCTAAGACCCCTGCTAGCTCTCTCTGTCGTCGCCGCCGCCCCCAGACGCTGCCAGCCAGGCTGGAGAGCCGAGCCGGGCGGGGGGAGGGGTGTGCCTCGCCTCCCGTGACTGGCCCAGATGGCAGCAGATTCCGCCCCCATTCGCGGGCACCCCTCCAGCCCTGGCCCCCCGAGGGCTGCCCGTCCGCCTCGCACCTCGCCCCGACCCCACCCCACCCCCGGCCCCCCCTTCACCCTCTCCGCCGGCTCCGGACACACTCACCGTGCTGGGTGAAGACGTTGAAGCCGGTGTCTGCGGTACGCCCCGCCGGGTCCCGCCTGCGGCCCGAGGGCCTGGCTGCGTTGCTGCCCCGGATCCCGCGCGGCTGCGGCTGCTGGAGCCCGGGAGCCTCCCCGACGCGGCCCACCTGCTGCCCCATCCCGCCGCTCGCGTACTCCCGCGCCCCCGCCGACCCCGGCTCACATTCCTCCTCTGCTCCGGCCTCGGAGCTCCTGGCGCCGCTCCGGCCTCTCCAGCCCAAGCCCAGGCCCCCCCAGGCCCGAGTCGCCAGCGGCTCCACACGAGGACTCCTTACAGCCGCCGCCGTGCTGCCTCCCAGCGACTCAGAGACTCTCCTTCTCCCTCCCCCTCCGGCGGCTCCGCACCCCAGCCGCCGCCGCCATCTTTAAACCACCGAGCACAGGGCGAGCGTGGGACAGAGCGTCTCCCGCCCCCTCTCGCCAGGCACCTCCGCTACTCGGAGGGCGGAGCTCCTGATGGCCCCGCCCCGCGCCGCGCCCCGCTGGGTGGAAGCTAGGGCCCACCGTTCCTCCGAAGCTCTCGGGGGCCCTCGGGTGCTTTGCTGCACACGGCGTCCGGGTCCGAACCTGTCGGTGCGGACGATCGCCCACGTCCGGCTCCACACACCACCTCCCTTGGGGGTGTATGAACCCCCAGTCTTTCCTGTCCCACCTCCACCTGTCAAGTCAGAGGAGGCTGAGAACCCACCACGTGCGCAGCTCAGCTCCTGAATCCCGGTGCTTCACTGCCATTCAAATGAGAAGTGCTTCACACAGAGTTAGCAGCAGGCCTAGAGTGAAGTTTCAAATGGGTACAAAATTCCCGGGGAGGGTCAGCTTAATTTTAATTTGGCGGATTATTTCTTGATGTCAAATTGCATTCGCCTAAATTGGGTGCAGTTTGCGGTGTTATTGGCAAAGCAGTTATAGCCCAAACTCCTCGTATGACATGTATTGCTCTTGAACTCTTCTGCCATCTGCCTAACCGCGTGTGTTTCTGTTTGCTTTAAACGCTCGACAGTAAAGCTAATCTCCCCACAGACATGTTTTCCTCACTGTGCACGAGGTCAGGCCCTCCTTTGTTGACAAGGAAAAAATAATCACTTTGACCTTGTTTCTGACTCAGAACTTACTCATCTTTAGCTTCTGGTGTCTAAATAGTGACCAGGGCAGAAGAGAAATGGTTTCTATTGACATAAACCCTGTGTGCAATTGTCTCGCCATCCCACCCCACTGTGTGTTCTGTCATTTAATGTTGAGCCAGTGTTGCTTTTTTTTAATCCTCGAAGACTCGATGATGCTTATTTCCTGCTATTCCCTTGACTTCCTTGTTAGTTTTGAAAAGGCTCTGTTACTGGACATAACACTTGAAATTTTGCTTTTGCATGAGGACCAGAGCCATTGGGTAGAGTGGGGAAGACAACCACAGGAAGAGTTGGCCAAATAGGTGCAGTTCTACCCTACATCTCTTTTGTAGAACCGTGCAAGACCACAATTGTGTGTCAGTGAGACTCAAACTCGGGGCCTGGCGCTCCAGGCAAGGGGCTACCACTGAACAACACACCCAACCTCCAGCTGATTTTGATACATTCACTATTCTAAGAGCCTTGGGGGCTGGGGAAAGATGGGTTAGTGTCAGAAAAGTACTTGTGCAACAAGCCTAACAATCTGGACTCACACAAAAAAGCTACTGGCCATAGAAGCCAGACACACTAGCCCAAGCTCTGTGACCCCAGTTTGTCTACAAGAAGGTGGGAGGCAGAGATGGGAGTGTCTCCAGAAACCCACAAGCCAGCTAGCCTGGCATACATGTGCAGTGCTTTAGCGAGCCTGCCTTAAAACACATAGGTAAGAACTGGCAAAGTTGTCTTGTGACCTCCACATGAACACACACACACACACACACGCATGCATGCACATTAAAAATACTATTAAATTATTCCATTGTCACCCAGTGTGTGGCCAGCACTGAATTTAGCTCCCATAGGAAAAGAAGCACTATACTTTAGCACTGGATACAATATGAGTTTTCATTTATATCAAAGATTTCCTATATTTAAAATACTTTTTTTTCTGGGAGTCATGGTGTACCCTTGCCATTGTAACTAACAGTCCAGAGGCAGGAGGATCACAAGTTCAAGGTCAGAGTAACTGCATAGTAAGACCCTGTCAAAAAATAAATCACACACACACACACACACACACACACACACACGCACGCACGCATGCACGCACGCACGCACGTGCGCCATGGTGCATACTTGTTTTCCCATGTGGTATTTCCAACTGCTAAGAGAGCTGAAGCAGGGAGATTGCTTGAGTCCCTAAATCTGAATGAGACCAGCCTGTGTGGCATAGCAAAATGCTCTCTCAAAATCGTTTCTTTTTTTTCTTTTAAGTCACAAAATGGTTGCAGCTACAGAAAAAATTAATTCACAAAGCATAAATATGATCATAGGAATAGAATTTGTTTTACTGTTTAGTTTTCATTTACCCAGGGAATTTCAATTTGGTGACAACAGTTTGGCTTCTCTGCTAATTCATGAATGATGGGCGGTAATTGCTGTGTAGAATGGTGCTGTGGTTAAGGGCAAGGACTCTGAAATTAGAAGGCTTAAGCTCAAAACTTGGCTCTGGCAGCACAAGGGTAGTTGTATGCCTGTAACCCTAAAACTCTGGAGGTTGAGACCAGAGATCAAACCAGCCTGGGCTAGATAGTGCAACTTTGCCTAACAACAAGCAAGCAATAAAAAGGAAGGAGGAGGGAATGAAGGAAAGAGGACTGAGAAAAAGAAAAGACTGTTTGGTGTAAAAAGTTTTTCCAGCCATGGTGGCTGGCACAGCACTCAGAGAGAGACAGTCGGAGCTCTGTGAGTTCTAGACCAGCCTGTTCTACATAGTGAGTTTCAAGATAGCCAGAACTAAATAAAAAGACCCTGTCTTATAAAAACAAAAAAGCCTCATATAAATATATACTATTATCACACAAAAAATATGAGACAGAGGAAGAAGAATCAGAAGTTCAAGGCAAACCGCAGGTATGGAAGACCTTGTCTCACACAAATAAAAATTAGTTATACAAAAACGACAACAAAATGATGCCTGTGGAGTCTGTTTGCATAGAGATTCTCCAAACACTAATTCTGTGGTTTCCTTTTTGGATACTTTTAATATAATTTTTGTTACTTGAGTATCTGATATATGTACACAATGTATTTTGGTCATATTCTCTCACTTTTCTGCCCTTCAACTCCCCCTGTCCCTGAGTGTGAACAACTAATCTACCAATGGGCATATCTCCAAAGAAAAACTACCCTCCCTCCCCAGCAGCTACCAACTATTAATAACTTCTCAGCTAGAAGCAGGGCCTTATGAGTACCTCTTCTACCCATGCTGGAATTTGACTGGCTCGATCTTATACAGGTCTTGTGGCGATAAGTACAGCAGCTCTGTGTCCAGAAGGACAATGGCCATGTCATGTCCAGATATGACCAAGAGCAACCCAAGTCTATGAGTATAAATATAAATATTTGGAGGTGATTTGACAAGCTAACCATTAAGCAAAGCAATAGTTTATAATAGTAATAATCCCCCACTTCTCAGCCAAGATTAACAGTACCAGACATGAACTCCCTCCTGTAGAACAGGCCTCAGATCCAATTTTTTAAAAATCGCTTGAATAACCCCATAACAGTTATGCCACTATTGCACCAGTGAGCACATCTTGCCTGGCAAGTCCGTGTTGTAGCATTCGGGGTCCAGCAATTGGTAAGAACACTGCTGTCTTACTCTGTGGTCTACACAGTGCCTTTCAGTGCTATGAACTCTAGCCTGTGGGGAGGAAGTCTCCCAACCAACTCCAGATTGAATTCTCTACATCTGCAACCAAAGCACAGGGTGTCTTCAGCAATAGGATCATACTACCTAGTTATGGTGGGTAATTAAGAGCAATGGTAGAGCTTGGTGAGTTGGCCCGGAAGGTAAAGGCACTTGATACCAAGTTTAGTAATCTGAGTTCGATGCCTGGGACACACATGGAAAGAGAGACAACACCCTCAAATTGTCTTCTGACCTCTACATGTGCCCTATGACATGTTCATGCACACAATAAATAAATGATCAAGGGAATATCTTCAAAAAAAATACAGCTCCTGGTGAAGAAAGTGAAGGGGGGGAAGGAGCAATAACAGTTGTCTGTTGTTTAGGGAGTTTCAAAAAGATTTCAAGACCAATAACTTGTAGGGAAGTGTGTCATTACCTGGCACTGAGATTTTCCCTTATTAGCCCATGTCTTGAGAGAAGCATTGTCCACCCATGCAGGGTATTGTCTTCAAACTTCTATTTTTTTAATTTATATTTTGGACAGGGTTTCACTATGTAGCCTTGGCTGTTCTGGAATTCACTATGTAAGTCAGGCTGGACTCAGACTCACTGAGAGTTTGACCTGTGACTCCCAAGTGCTGAGATTAAAGACAAGCAAACCACTCCTAGCTTAATTATATTTCCCTCTTCTTCCCCAACTCTCTTGCCTCCATCACCCCTTTAACTTTTAGCTTCCAGTTTTCCCCTCCCTCCCCACTTCTTTCATATCATGTGTATTTTACTACCCCTTACCCACATTAAGGCCTGCTCCTCTCCCCTCTCTCATAGGCTCTTTCTGGTTTCCGGTCTTTCTTTGGTTTTGAGACATGGCCTCTTCTCTATAGCCCAGGCTGACCTCAAACTCAGCTCTCCTCAGCCTCTGCCTCCTAAGCACTGTGATTACTACAGTCCTGCTACCACAGCTGTTTTGTTTGATTGTTTGTTTGTTGGCTCTGGTTGGCCTGGGAGTCTCCATTCTCCTGCTTCCTCAGTCTCCCAGGTGCTGGGATTTGCAGGTGTGTGCTGCCATGTCCACCCCTATTGATCCCTAAGATCCTATTTGGATCAAAGCAGATATTCTGTGAGGCTAGACTTAGGCCACATCCCTGATCTTGCAATGTTTACTACTCTTCTGTTTCCAGAATGAGAAGAGAGCTTTGAGAATTCAGAATGAAAGGCAGAGAGTAGACTAGGAAGGACTGGTTAGCTAAGTGCAAACAAATACCTCCCACAGTTCGTTCTGCTAGTCAGTAGATGCATCACAGTTCCACGGTTAAAACAGTTCCTAGTATCATCTCTACCTGAGCTGAAGGTGCTGAAAGTTTTAGACAAGAGTTAGAGGTGTCCATAGTCCTGAGTCCCGTGTAGAGTGCTCAACTATTATGTGCAAGACCCTGCATATGATCGCAGAGGAGGTGCAGAGGGGCAGGGGAAAGAGAAGAAAGAGGATGAGATGAAAGGTAGAAGAGGATGGGGAGGCAGGCATGGTGCACAGTGGCCCAGAGCAGCCTTAGCTGAAAGGCTTGCTGCTCAACACCCTTGCCATCCTCATCACAGCCTTACCACTTGGCGAAAGCAGGAACTGCTGAGCTGTTGGGACCATTTGGAGTCCTGGCCTCCAGCTGCTCTTCCCTGCTAGAGATCTTTACTTTCCTTCTGATTTGAGTTACTGAAAGCTGTGTCAAAGTTGTTTACCAGCTCTGGTTCACGAGAACCTGTTGCCTTGGCCTTGAGGATCAGAGTGTTGGCCCACTTGACTGTTGGGTATCTAAGCCTCCCGTGTGCTATTGAAGAAAGGGCTTCTTACCAGTGACTTAGAGGTCCGTGTCCCTGTCTGTCTGTCTCTGTGTGAGTCTTTGTGTGTTTCAACCTCTAGCCCCTTGCCCGAAGCTCGCGAACTGTATGGCAGTTCATAGAACGCAGACAGGCGTTGTGCGCTGCACTAAGCCATGCTTCCCTGACCTCTCACCTCATGGGTCTACGTTTCCAAGCTCTTGTCATAGTTACAGTTTTCACAGGAGCTCCTGTGTCCTCCTTTTCTCTACATCCAGATGGACGGGCAGTGCTATCAATGCAAATCACAGCTCTCACTCCGAGAGGAAGCCAGTGATGAGTGACTGTGGCCCAGCAACATAGCTTCAGGTTGCCCCAAATAACATGTTTAATGTGGAAGTGGTTTTATGAAATCTTCATAGTTACAGAACACAGAAAATCATAGTTCAAGGTACTTTAAAAGTATGTTGACAGAAACATCATGTAGGCAGGCTGTAGGAAAGTGGAAAAATCTCTGCTATAGGTTTCAGATGCTAAACTGATGATGTTCTTAGCTGGAGGGGGGCAGATGACACGTGGGAAAGGGGTAGGACACAAGACTGTAGTCAGCTAAGTTAGTACGTTTTCCAAAGGTCTTGCCTGATAACACAGAGATGTAAGTCAGGGTACTGGAGAGCTGGCCCAGCATTATAATCATGAAGTTCTAATCGATTAGCCTTGTAAACTCTTTAATGTAGGAGTGATTATTTTCTGGGACTTTAATTTTATTTTATTTATTTTATTTATTTAATTTTATTTATTGTTATGTGAGACACTGTTACTTTAGGCTCACATGATTTCTCTGCTGGATTTTGCTACTACTTTACCTCCTGCTGCCCTGCCCCCACCCAGGTCCTTACCTTTAGCCTCCACCAGTTCACTAAACACGAACTATCTGTGGCTCAGTGTGTAAGGGCACTTGTTGCCAAGTCTTAAGACCCAAGTTCAATATCCAGGACAAAAGAAGACAACCAACTCCCAAAAGTTGTCCTCTGACCTACACACACACACACAAATATAAAACCATTAAACCCTACAGTGGTGGCACACACCTTTTATCTCAGCACTGGGGAGGCAGAGGCAGATGGATCTCTGAGTTTGAAGTCAACATGGTCTGCAGAGTGAATTCCAGGACGGCCAGGGCTATACAGAGGAACCCTGTCTCAAAAACAAACAAACAAACAAACAAATAAATAAATAGACTTTATTTCTCATTGCTTAGGCTATACTCTTCCTCTCCTTTGTTATATAAAAAGTCTAAAATTTCATAATCCATTTCAAAGTTAGACTCGTTGGGTTATAGTCACCTAGCAGTCTTCAGGCCCTACTCCTCCCACCTCTCCCTCGCCTACAGCAGGCACACATGCTTCATCCGGCCAACCTAATTCTGGCATGTCTCCTCTGTACTATGACTTTGTAATAATCGTAATCTCCCAGTGTGGTCCCGAGTGCCCCTCCCCCTTATAGTATTCAAAAGACTATGCAGATCCTGCCTCCACTATTAGAGAACCTCAGAAATCAACAGAGACCTAAGGGTTTCCTGGGAAATAAAACTGCTAGCGATTCTTTACCTAGAAAATTAACTTGCTTTCTTCTGCATCTCAAATATGATTAATTTCTTACTTGAGAACTTCATATATACATATGTGTTTTGGTCAAATCCATCCCCCATTATGTTTAATATTTGGCATACAGCTCAGTGTCGTAGGGGTGCAGACAGTTTTGGAGGTCGTCTCAGATAAAATGAAGCATCAGGCAGTGGTGGCGCCTTTAATCCCAGCACTCGGGAGGCAGAGGTAGGTGGATCTCTGTGAGTATGAGGCCAGCCTGATCTACAAGAGCTAGTTCCAGGACAGGCCCCAAACCCTGTCTTGAAAAACCAAAAATAAAAATAAAATAAATAAAAATAAAAAAGCATACTCACTTGAGGTCTAGGGATTCCGTTGGTAGAGGGCTTGCCTGGTGTGGTCAAAGCCCTGGCTTCAATCCCTTATATCTTATACACCAAGTGCTGCATGCACCTGTAATCCCAGCACCAAGGAGGGAGAGGCAGGAAAATAGGAGTTTAAGGTCATCTTCTGCTATATCATAATTCAGGACCAGCATGGGCTATAACAGAGGAGTGGAGAGCCCACTTGCACTTATTCACTCCTAGTCCTAGTTCTACCCTCCAGCTGCACAGAGCAAATCTTGGTCTTTCTTCTACACAACAGTCCTTGAAAGACTGGGACACTGTCTCCAGTCTCCCAATCTCTTTTTCATTGCTTACATGCATATACTAGCATGTTTAGCTGCTTATGATATGTTTTGTGTGTGTTATTCTTTAAAATATAACATTTTCTTTTTTACTTTCATTTATGTATGAGCGTGTATTTGTGTGGGTGTGTGTGCATGAGTATGGGTGCCCTCAGATGCCAGAAGAGAGCTTCAGATGCCTTGAAGCTGGAATTACAGCTTCAAGTACAGCTACCTGATGTGGGTGCTGGGAACTGCACTCCTGTCCCGTGGAAGAGTAGTTTGCAGTCTTAACTGCTGAGTCGTCTCTCCAGTCCTCTGCTTATATTCGTCTACCCATTCTGAAAATATCTGTGTGGACAAATAGAAAGGGAGAGACGCTGTTATCATAAGTACAGTGTTTCTCCGAAGCTGTCTTCACATGCACTCCTTGCGACTTTAACTTTGCTTCGTCTGCATAGTTGTATTGAATCTTTAATGGCCTACAGAATGCCAAACGCAGTCTGCTTCTAGATCAATACTTTGTAAAAGTTGTTTTGACAATAACGAGGGGGAAGCAGAGAAGGAAGAAGATGAAGAATTCTATCTGGCTGGGAGAGAATCAGTCATTCTCTTTGAAGGTGGAAAGATGGAGTGAGTGACCTCCTGTTGTTCTGTTTAGCCCCAAGAGTCTATCATTCAATATTTCTCTGATTAAAAAACCTTATAAATTATTAAGAGACTGTTTCAAACAATTGGCAAAGTGCTACACAGATGTTACCAGTAGCAATGTCTATTCATTTTAAATTAATAAATTAGTACTTGCTTCCTCTCAATGGTAATAATGAAAGAGCTGACTAACCGATCCATTTTACAAGTAACCTATCATCAAGTGCAGTGTAATGGGCTCAGGCCTGGACTGGAATTTATGTGAGGCGTTCAGTAACCCTTGGTTGCATAACCAACCATCTGTTAAAAGATGGCTTAAAACAACAATGATTCCTTGGGAATGGTACCCATATCTATAATCTCAGCACTTGGGAGGTAGAGATAGGAGAATCAGGAGTTCAAGGCCATTCCCAGCACAATAGTGAGTTCAAAGCCAGCCTGAACTAAGCCATACAACTTTGCTTTAAAAAAAAAAAAAGCCCACTAACTTATTACTTTGTTTTTTCCTGTGGATTGACTAGACAGTTCTGGTATCCAAGCTTTGTTATTTCTGCACAATTTTGCTGAAGGGTCAGCTGAGCAGAAAGGAGCATGGCGGCCTCATTCATGTATCTGGCAAACAAGGCTGTAGTAATGAGGAGAGAGCTGCGTTCCAGTCGCCTGGCTCCCAGCAATCCTGCTAGCTTAACCCCCGAAATAACCACATGGAGATCTGTATTAATTAAATTGCTGCCTGGCCCATTAGCTCTAGCCTCTTATTGGCTAACTCTCACATCTTGATTCAACCCATTTCTAATGATCTCTATGTCACCACGAGGCCGTGGCTTGCCGGGAAAGATTCAGCATGTCTGACCTGGCAGCTGGCTCCATGGTGGCTCTCTGACCCTGCTTTCTTCCTCCCAGAATTCTGTTCTGTCTACTCCACCCACATAAGGGCTGCCCTATAAAAAGGCCAAGGCAGCTTCTTTATTCAACCAATGAAATCAACACAAATGCAGAAGGACTTCCTACACCAAAGGCTACTATCAGTTAGTTGGACAGTCTGAGATCGCTTCTCTAAGACTTCTTGCTATGATCTGAGTCATGCCCCTCTCTCTATTCAGATATTGAAGTCCTGACCTCTCAGGATCCCACACTGGCTTAGAAGTCACTATATAGCCTAGAATTGACACCAATACTCTTGCCTTAGTCTTCCTGGTGCTAGATGCTCTGTCCTGCAGAGCTTGGTGCTAGAAACCTGATTGCAGTGACTTGGTAACAAAGAGATGACTAATACTGAAGAAATGATAGATACACATACAGAAAAGGTGGGAATGTGTGGGCTGAGCTGCTGTGATGGATAACACCTGGAAACTCAGAACATTTATTCTGCACAGCATGAGAAGAGAGGTTAGCTAGTCTCAGTAGGAGATCACTGTAGGGGAGTGGTCTCAGGTTGTGGACATCTGGGATGAGGAAGCTGCAGTTGCTGGGTTTTGCACATACTGAGCTTCACTGGGGGAACCTGTACCATATTGGAGTCCCTGACATGGCTGTGCACATGTCAACAATACATATTCACTCATTCACTCAGGATTTTATCTATTTCCTGTAGCTGGGATTAGACATGTGCCCATTGGGCCACTTTATTATGTCTTGATAAATCCAGTAAATCTGAGTGTCTCTTGTCATTACTAGCATCATTTGTAAAATCAAGATGTTGCCATCCCATTTCACATTGGTACCCAAGATACAGAATTCATAGAGATCTCAAAAACAAACAAACACACTAACCCTTGTCTGGAGAGATGGCCCAGTGATTAAGAATACTGGCTGCTTTTCTAGAGGACCCAAGTGATGTGAGATTCCCCTCTGTTTGCTGTGAATACCATTGGCTATTAAAGAAACTAGCTTGGCCTGATAGGACAGAGTAGAGCTAGGCAGGGGAAACTAACCTGAATGCTGGGAGAAAGAAGGTGGAGTTGAAGAGAGCCATGTAACCTCACCGGAGACCAACGCACCCCATGGAACTTTGCTCAGTAAGCCACAGCCACAATACACAGACTAATGGAGGTGGGTTAGTTTAGGATATGAGTTAGTTGGCTGAACAGTAATTCAAATAATATAGTTTCTAAGTGATTATTTTGGGAGTCTGGGTGGCTGGGAAATGAACATGTGGTCTTGTACAATACCCAAGTTTGGTTCCCAGCACTGATCTGGTGACTCCCAATTATCCAAAACTACCATTTATGGGATCTAACATCTTCTGATCTCCAAGGATGATGCACATATACATACATACAGGCAAAGCAGTCCTATACATAATATAAAAATTAGTAAATCCTTTAAAAATAGAAGCTAAAGGCAGCACTATTTTTTGTGTCAGTTGAACCCAACATAAATGATGTCCCTTCTGTCATGGCTGCCTGTAACCCTCTCCTTCCCCCTTTGTCTCAGGTTGAAGTTTCTACCTCAGTTAGCAGTCTCTTGTTGTTGCATTACTGTGAGACATGTAATTTTTTCAATTAATTAATTTGTTTTTTAATTTCATTTTACATTCCAACCACAGTTCTCCCTCCTCCCGCCCCCCCCACCTACCCCAGTCTACCTCCTAGCCATTCCTCCCAAAGGGTAAGGGCTCTAATGGGGAGTCGATAAAGTGTGGCACAGTAATTTGGACCAAGCCCTTCCCCACTGCATTAAGGCTGAGCATGGCATCCCACCATAGGGAATGAGCTCCAACAAGCTAGCTCATGCACCAGGGACAGATCTTGGTTCTACTGCCAGGGCCCCCTCAGATAGTCCAAGCTTCCACCACTGTCTCCCACATATGGAGGACCTAGTTCAGTCCCGTGGTGGTTCCACAGCTGTCAGTCTAGAGTTCATAATTTTCCATGAGCTTGGTTCAGCTGTCTCTGTAGATTTCTTCATCATGATCTTGACCTCCCTTGCTCATATATTCCCTCCTCCCTCTCTTCGACTGGATTCCCAGAGCTCAGCCTGGTGCTCGGTTGTGGATCTCTGCATCTGGTTCCATCAGTTATTGGATGAAGGCTCCCTTGGTCTGCTCTGTGCAGTAGCTGTCTGTTGAGGCATGTAATTTAAGGACAACTTTTAACAATCTGCTTTTGACTTTGCCTGGAGATTAACCATTGCATTTGTATGAATATATTGCTAGTTTAATGTTTAATGTTGTGGCCATCCGTATTATGCTAATGACAGAAGAACCCATGTAGGTCAAAACGGGAATAACCAAAACAGAGTGTACTGTACAACTTGGAGTAAAGAATTTGGCATCAGAGGGCAAAAGCAGCGACATCAAGAATGACTTTCAACTTGGGCATGGCAGCTGAGGCAGGCGAATCACCACAGTTAGAGGAAAAATAGCTTGAGCTATAGATGAAGATTCTTGTCTAGAAAAGAAAAAAAAAACCTGTAAACTTGGTCAAAAGCCCCAGGGTTCAGGAAGTCATAGGCCCTAGGGAGACTCTACTGTTGTTTTGCCAAATGGAATGTTGTCAAACTGCCTTCTAAGTATTTATGTTTATTACCCCTAGATTAGTGCTGTTCTTTTTTTTTTTTTTTTTTTTTTTTTTTTTTTTGGTTTTTCGAGACGGGGTTTCTCTGCAGCTTTTTTAGAGCCTGTCCTGGAACTAGCTCTTGTAGACCAGGCTGGCCTCGAATTAGTGCTGTTCTTAATCTCAGCAGTTAGTGCAGAGACTCATAGCTAATCAAAGTACTGAAATAAATGATTACAAATACCCCACTTTAACAGATGTCTGTATCAACACCCCCCCCCCCGCCCCACCAGTTTCAAGGTACAAGGACTGTCACAAAAGAGAAGGTGGGAGGACCAAGAGCCAGAGGGGACGGGAGTGCTGTGAAATGCTGTCTTCTCCACATGAGGTGGCCATTACACTCTTTTCGATCTTTGCTACCAGCACAAGACCAAGGCAGCAAGCTCAGACAGTGTTCCAGCCAGTGGGCGGCACTAATGAGACTCAGTAGGCTACAAAAGAGGAGAGAGGTGTTGGGGGAGGTGGCAAGAGAGAATGGAGGGGGAAGTTGGAGGTAGATATGATCGAGATACATTGTATACATCTATGAAATTAACAAAGAATAAATAAAAGACTAAAAATAAAGTCAGGCGTTGGTGGTGCAGGCCTTTAATCCCAGCATTTGGGAGGCAGAGACAGGCAGATCTCTCTGCGTTCAAGGCCAGCCTGGTCTACAGAGCAAGTTCCAGAACAGCCAGGGAGGTTACACAGAAAAACCCTGTCTCGAAAAACAAAACAAAACAAAAGATTAAAAATAGACTGAATCTCAAAAGTTCAGGATGTAAAAAGCAAGCCCTTCTGCTCAGGGAGGGTCTCAGGTACTGAGATTACTGGCACGAGCCGCCACACCCAGTTTTATGCAGTGTTAGTGATGGAACCCAGGACTTCATGCCTTCAAAGCAAACCCTCTACCAGCTACATCCGCAGCCCCAAATTAAATATTCTCATCTGTTCCATGCCCCAAGAGCCCAGAGTAAAATGGCTGCCGCTCCATTACTGTGGAGCGTGCAGTGTGAAGGGGAACACATTTATGTGCATTGCCACATTCATTCCCTGGTTAGTCTGTGACACTGAGGGAAATTACGGCTCCTACTTGAGAAGTTTGGTTAGCTAAGGAAAAGGGAAATTTTAGCCAGGTGTGGTGGTGTAGACCTTTAATCCCAGTGGATTAAGGAAGAGACAGATAGATCTCTTTGAGTTTGAGGCCAGCCTGTTCTACACTGTGAGTTATAGGCCAGCCAAGTTTGTTACATAAACATCTTGTCTTCAAAAAGAAATTTATAAAAAGGAAATTTCTGACAGATGGATTGGTCTCTTACCGTACAGAGCTGAAGCTGACAAATCCTACTGACAACCATGCTTTCCATGGTCTGCCACACAGCGCCTTTAATCACAGGAACAACAACAAAATGTTCTTCCTGGCTTTCAAAGACCTTAGGCTAGAAAAAGAAAAAGGTTAAAATAGTTTTCATGATTTGGGTGAACAGTTTAATGAAGAGGAAGAACACATAAAATAAGATTATATTTTACCCCAAACCAAAATAGACTTTACTTGCATATTCAACAGACAGTATAAATACAAATGTTGGCAAATTCCGTTGTCTATAAACTGCTCTGTGGGGACAAAGGAAGTTAGGTTATGACACGGTCTTATATAGCCCATGCTGACTGGAAAACTCCTTAGGAGTCAAAAAGACCTTGAACTCTTCATCCTCCCGCCTCCATCCCCAGTGCTAGGGTTATCAGAATGCATCATCACACCCAGTTTCTGTAAACTTCTTTCCCCCAAATGAAGGCTTCCTACCTGCTACGTGCCTTGCACTGTATGTCTCCTACATAACACTGTGTGATTTTTGAGACAGGGTTTTGCTCTGTAGCCCTTGGCTGGCCTTGAACTTGACTCCAGACTTAGCCCCCTGGGATGGGATTACACATCTGTGCTTTCAGGCCCAGCTCAACAGTGTTCTTTAAAAATTGTCACTGGGCAGGCAGAGACAGGCAGATCTCTGTAAATTCGAGGCCAGCCTGGTCTACAGAGCAAGTTCCAGGATTGGTAGGGAAACCTAGGGAAACCCTGTCTCGAAAAAGAATAAAAGTTTAAAATTAATCCAATGAGTAGAGAGCACTTTAGAAGAGAACTTAATTTTATAAAATACAATTTCTAAAAATGTGTATCATAATCCTAATTAAAGTCCATTTATTATCAAATACCTGTTTTCATATTTATGCTATAAATTATGACATTATATAACTGCATTCCATTTTGATGCTCCAAAATGTCAGTGTGGCGTTGGCCACTCAGCACTACCCTTTCTTAGGCTCTTGTTCAGGTGCTGTGTCAGGGACTCAGGTTACAGCTATAAAAAGGCAGAGTTGTTATCTCTTCCAGGAAACTGTAGTCTTGGGAAGATAGCAGCTGAAAAAAAAAAAAAACAAAAAACAAAGCAAAAAAAAAAACCCTGATAATTACACTAGACTGGGCTAAATGCTGAGGCAGGGGAAATGACCTAGGAGCAAAGAAGTAGGGCAGGAAGGCTTCCCCCAGCAGGTGATCCAGAGGACAAGGAGGAGTTAGTTTGGGAAGCTGGGGTTGGGGAAGGGAGGAAGACAGCATCCTTTCAGCCCAAGGCCAACCAGAGAGAGCATAGCACCAGAAGAGAAGTTTTCCGCTACAGTTTTAGCATCACCAAGTGTTCGTGTTTGCTGTGCACAGCAGAAGTGGTGCAAATGAGATGGCGAGGCATAAAACATTACATTTCAGCACAAGCAAAACAGCACAAGGATGGTCACGTTTGATGCAGATTCAGATTTTCAGCTTTGTTGTTGTTTTGATACAAGGTTGTTGCAAGGAGAGGGCTCGCTTGTTCGCCCTGGCCACCCAGCTAGCTTAGCCCCTAAATAACACACAGAAATTGTATTAATTGAAACACTGCTTGTCCCATTAGCTCTAACTTCTTATTGGCTAATTCTTACATCTTAATTTAACCCATTTCTATTAATCTGTATATCACCATGTGGCAGTGGCTTACCAGGTAAAATTTCCAGCGTCTGTCTCTGGTGGATCCATGGCATCTTTCCCTGACTCTGCTTTCTTTCTCCCAGCAATTCTGTTTAATTTTCCCCGCCTACCTAATTCTGCCCTATCAATAGGCCCAAAGTAGTTTCTTTATTATCCAATGAAAGCAACACAAAGACGGAAGGACCTCCTACACCACAAGGTCCCATTAAGTAGTTCAAGGGAAGATCCCTTTGCCTCAACCTCCTCCCCAGTGTTGGGCTGGTTTTGTTTTGAGACAGGGTCTCAAAACATGTATGTATCCCTGGCTAGCATGGAACTCAAGGATCTGCCTGCCTCTGAGTGCCAGGAACAAAGGAATGTGATACTACACCTGTATTAGGTGACTTTTTATAGTCATATTTCTTGCTTCTTAGTGGGCTGAAGATTAACCTACTAGGGCAGTGGTTCTCAACCTTCCTAATAATAATAACTATTAATATTAATTGTTTTTGGTTTTTTGAGACAGGGTTTCTCTGTAGTTTTGGAGCCTGTCCTGGAACTCACTCTGTAAACCAGAGATCCACCTGTTTCTGCCTCCAAAGTTCTGGGATTAAAGGTGTGCACCACTACTACCCAACTCATAAAATTGGTTTTGTTGCTACTTCATAACTGTAATTTTGCTACTGTCATGAATCATCGTAAATATCTGTGTTTTACAACGGTCTTTGGTGACCCCTGTGAAAGGGTTGTTTGGCTCCCAAAGGAGTTGCAACCCACAAGTTGAGAACTGCTGTGCTAGGGCCTGGCACATGCTAAGCCAGCATCCTCTCATGGAGCTATATCCTTAGTCCTCCTTTTTTCCATCTCCTTTAATTTGAAATAGGGTCTCCCCTATTTGCTCAGTCTGGTCTTGAGCTGGCTCTGTAGCCCAAGCAGGGTTTGAACCTATGATCTTCCTTCCTCAGCTGCTCAGTACAGGGATTATAGGCCTATACCACCAGGCTCAGATTTTGATCATGTTTTAAGCAACTCTGCTCAATGCATTTCAACTTCTTTTTTTAATTTTAAGAAGTGAAAAAAATTGGCTCTTAGTACTTTCTCATTCATGTGGTGCCTTGCATAACACCTCTGATCTTTATTATAACTTTGCTTGCTTTTTATTTTTATTTTTTGTTTTTTAAATAATTTTATGTATTTATTTATGATTTTTTACATACCAATCCCAGATAACCTTCCCTCTTTTCTTCTTGCTTCCCCTGCTGTCCCCCACCTCCCCATCCACTCCTCAGAGAGGGTAACGCCTCCCCTGAGAAGTCAACTAAGTCTGTCCCATCACCTCCTCGAGGCAAGACCAAGCCTGACCCCTACCCCCTCCTGCCTAGACTGAGCACGGTATCTCTCCACAGAGAATGAGATCCACACAGTCAGTTCATACATTAGTTAGATCCTGGCCCCAATGTCAGTGGCCCCATATACGGCCCAAGCCACACCATTGTCACCTGCATTCAGGGGGCCTAGTTTGGTCTTATGCAGGTTCCTCAGTTGTCAGTCCAGAGTCAGTGAGCTCCCACTAACTTGGGTCTTCTGTTTCTGTGGGTTTCCCCATCATGGTCTTGATCCTTATGTTTATATTATCGCTCCTCCCTCACTTCAGTTGTATTCCCAGAGCTTGGCCCAGTGGTCAGTTGTGGATCTCTGCATCTGCTTCCATCTGTTTCTGGAAGAGAATTCTAGCTTCTCTGGGATTGTGGACTGTAGGCTGGTTATCCTTTGCTTTATGTCTGGTATCCACTTATGAGTGAGTGCATACTATATTTATCTTTCTAGGTCTGGGTTACCTCACTCAAGATGATTTTTTTTCTAGTTCCATTCATTTGCCTGCAAATTTCAAGATGTTGTTTTTTACCACTAAGTAGTACTACATTGTATAAATGTACCATATTTTCCTTATTCATTCTTCAATTGAGGGGCATCTAGGTGGTTTCCAGGTTTTAACTATTACGAATAATGTTGGTATAAAACATAGTTGAGCACATGCACTTGTGGTGTGAGTGTTCTTCCTTTGGGTATATGCCCCAAAGTGGTATTGCTGAGTCTTGATGTAGATTATTTCCTAATTTTCTGAGAAATCACCATACTGATTTCCACAGCAGCTGTACAAGTTTGCACTCCCATCAGCAGTGGAGGAGTGTTTCCCTTACTCCACATCATCTCCAGCATAAGCAGTTACCAGTGTTTTTGATCTTGGCTATTCTGACAGGTATATGATGGAATCACAGAGTTGTTTTGATTTGCATTTCCCTGATAACTAAGGATGTTGAGCATTGTCTTTCAGCCATTTGAGATTCTTCTGTTGAGAATTCTCTGTTTAAAATCTGTACCCCATTTTTAAATTTCATTATGTGATAGTATGATGTCTAGTCTCTTGAGTCCTTTTATATTTTGAAGATCAGTCCTCTGTACATCGTGGGGTTGGTAAAGCCGTTTTGTCTCACTGATCATGTCTGTTGTTTTACTAAAGCTTCTCAGTTTCAGGAGGTCCCATTTATTAATTGTTGCTCTCAGTGTCTGTGTTACTGGTGTTGTATTTATAAACTGGTCTGTGCTAATGCATTCAAGTGTACGTCCCACTTTCTCTTCTATGAGGGTCAATGTGGTTGGTTTTATGTTGAGGTCTTTAATCCATTTAGACTTGAGTTTTGTGCATGGTGACAGATATGGATCTATTTTCATTCTTCTACATATCAACATCCTGTCATACCAGCACAATTTGCTGAAGATGATTTCTTTTTTCCATTTATATTTTTAGCTTCTTTATCAAAAATCAGGTGTTCATATATGTATGGGTTAATATCAGGATCTTGATTTGATTCCATTGGTCCACCTGTCTGTTTTTATGCCAAAACCAAGCTGTTTTCATTACTATAACTCTACAACAGAGCTTGAAGTCAGGGATGGTGATGCCTCCAGATGTTCTTTTTTTGTACAAGGGTTGTTTTGTCTAACCTGGGTTTTTTTGTTTCTCCATATGAAATTTAGAATTATTCTTTTGAGGTCTGTGAAGAATTGTGCTGGGGTTTTGATGGGTATTGTATTGAATCTGCAAATTGCTTTTGAGAAGATTGCCATTTTTACTATGTTAATTCTACCAACCCAAGAGCATGGGAGATCTTTCCATTTTCTGGTGTCTTCTTCAGTTTTGTTCTTCAAAGACTAAAAGTTCTGGTCATACTGTCTTTCACTTGTTTGGTTAATAACACCAAGTTATTTTATGTTGTTTGTGCCTATTGTGAAGGGTGATATTTCTTTGATTTCTTTCTCAGCCTGCTTATCATCTGTGTAAAGGAGGGATACTGATTTTTTTTTTTTTAGTTAATCTTGCATCCTGCTACATTACTGAAGGTGTTTATGAGTTGTAGAAGTTCCTTGGTAGAGTTTTCGAGGTCACTTATGTAAACTATCATATCATTAGCAAATAGTGAGAGTTTGACTTCTTCTTTTCTGATTTGGATCCACTTGATCTCCTTTTGTTGTCTTATTGCTCTAGCTAAGACTTCGAGTACTACATTGAATAGATACGGAGAGAGTGAACAGCCTTGTTTTGCTTCTGATCTTAGTAGAATTGCTTTGAGTTTTTCTCCATTTAATTTGATGTTGGCTGTTAGCTTGCTGTATATTGCATCTAATGAGATGATCATGTTTTTTTTCCTTCAGTTTGTCTATATGGTGGAATACATTGACAGATTTTTCATATGTTGAACCATTCCTGCATCTCTGGGATGAAGCCAACTTGATCATGGTGGATGATGTTTCTGATGTGTTCTTGGATTTGGTTTGCCAGTATTTTATTGAATATTTTTGCATCAATGTTCATGAGGGTGATTAGTCTGTAATTCTCTTTCTTCACTGCATCTTTGTGTGGTTTGGGTATCTGGGTGACTGTAGCTTTGTAAAAAAAAAGTTTGGCAATGCTCCTTCTGTTTCTATTGTGTGGAACAAATTGAGGAGTATTGGTATTAGCTCTACTTTGAAATTCTTGTAGAATTCTATGCTGAAACCATCCTAAGCTTTTTTGTTGTTGTTGTTGTTTGGGAGGCTTTGGTGACTGTCTCTATTTCCTTATGGGTTAGAAATCCATTTAATTTGTTTATCTTGTCTTGATTTAATTTTGGTATGTGGTACTTATTGAGAAAATTTTTCTCTTCCTTTAAATTTTCCAGTTTTGCAGAGTACAGATTTTTGAAGTATAATCTGATGATTCTCTGGATTTCCTCAGTGTCTGTTGTTATGTCCCCTTTTCATTTCTGATTTTGTTTGTTTTTAATTGTTTTTATTGAGCTTTATATTTTTATCTGCTCCCCTTCCTTCCTCCCCTCTTTCCTTCTGTCCTCTACTGTGGCCCCCATGCTCAAGAGAGCTTGTCTTTTTCTCCCTCCTATTTAGATCCATGTATGTCTCTCTTAGGGTCCTCTTTGTTTTCTAGGTTCTCTGTGGTTGCGGACTGTAGGCTGGTTTTTCTTTGCTTTATGTCTAAAAGCCACTTATGAGTGAGTACATATTATATTCGTCTTTCTGGGTTACCTCACTCAGGATGTTTTTTTTTCTAGTTCCATTCATTTGCCTGCAAATTTCAAGATCTCGTTTTTTTCTGCTGTGTAATACTCCATTGTGTAAATGCACCACATTTTCTTTATCCATTATTCAATTGAGAGGCAGTTAGGTTGTTTCCAGGTTCTGACTATTATGAATAATGCTGCTATGAACATAGTTGAGCACATGTCCTTGCGGTATGATTGAGCATCCTTTGGGTACATACCCAAAAGTGGTATTGCTGAGTCTTGAGGTAGACTGATTTCTAATTTTCTGATAAATCACCATACTGATTTCCACAGCAGCTATACAGGCTGCTTATCAGCAATGGAGGAGCATTCTCCTTACCCCACATCCTCTCCAGCATAAGTTGTCATTAATATTTATGATCTTGGTCATTCTGACAGGTGTAAAATAGAATCTTAGAGTTGTTTTGATTTGCATTTCTCTGATGGCTAAGGATGTTGAGCATTTCTTTAAGCGTCTCAGCCATTTGAGATTCATCTGTTAAGAGTTCTTGTTTAGGTCTGTACCCCATTTTTTATTGGATTATCTGTTCTTTTGATGTCGTTTCTTTTATATTTTGGAGATCAGTCCTCTGTACAATGTGGAGTTGGTGAAGATCTTTTCCCATTCTGTAGGCTGTTGTTTTGTCTTGCTGACCATGTCCTTTGCTTTACAAAAGCTTTTTAGTTTCAGGAAGTCCCATTTATTAATTGTTGTTCTCAGTGTCTGTGTTACTGGGGTTATGTTGAGGAAGTGGTCTCCTGTGCCAGTGCATTCAAGTGTACTTCCCACTTACTGTTCTGTGAGGTTCAATGTGGTTGGCTTTATGCTGAGGCCTTTGATCCATTTGGACTTGAGTTTTGTGCATGGCAATAAATATGGATCTATTAGCATTCTTCTACATGTTGATATCCAGTTATACTAGCACCATTTGTTGAATATGCTTTCTTTTTTCCATTTTATATTTTAAGCTTCTTTGTCAAAAATCAGGTGTTTGTAGGTATGTGGTTTGATATCTGAATCTTGATTTGATTCCATTTGGTCCTCCTGTCTGTTTTTGTGTCAATACCAGGTTGTTTTCATTAGTAACTCTACAGAAGAGCTTGAAGTCAGGGATTGTGATGCCACCAGAAGTTCATTTTTGTACAGGATTGCTTTGGCTATCCTGGGTTTTTGTTTTTCCATATAAAGTTGAGTGTTGTTCTTTTGAGTTCTGTGAAGAATTGTGCTGGAAATTGCATTGAATCTGTAGATTGCTTTTTGGTAAGACTGCCATATTGTTCTTTATGTTGTTGAGTATATTCTTACCTTATCATCTACCCATCTCTTCCTCCAATTGGTATAGGGTATAGGTGGAGCCTATGCTTCAGGGAGTCCCTCTTCCTACAATTGCTGTAGTTGGGGGTCATGGTTCCATTGAACACTCTTTCAGGTGCAGGCAGAGCCTCCAGTAATCACTCCTCAAAGTGCCAGCGGGCCCAAGGCTCAGATGGTCGCTCTTCAAGGTGCAGATGGTGTCACAGCTTTTATGGTGGCTCCTTCAGGTGGAGGCGGGGCCACAATTCCGGTGATTGCTCCTCTAGGTGTAGGTGGGACTGAGTTTCAAGGTTGCTGCAGCTAAGGGGTATCTGATATCAAGAGTGGCAGTGAATGCTGGCTGGGGCACAGGTGCTCTTTCCCAGAGGAACTTCTTCCAATAGTTTCTGAAAACTGTCGTCTCTACGAGAAGTTACTCGGGCCTCTTGAGAAAGATTTTTTAACTCTACCAAGGTTCATGACTTCAGACTGCAATGCTCTCCACCAAACCTCAGACTGCCTTTTTTGTTTGTTTGTTTGTTTGTTTTTTGAGACGGGGCTTCTTTGTAGCCTTGGAGCCTTTTTTGGAACTAGCTCCTGTAGACCAGGCTGGCTGTGAACTCATAAAGATCCTCCTGCCTCTTCCTCTCAAGTATTAAAGGGGATTAAAGGAGTGCACCATCATGCCCAGCATAGCTTTTTTGAATAAACTTTCCTTGCTACTTTGCAAAGAAAAATAGTGTAGTGGCTATTCATATCAAACACACGCACACAAAAATGATTGTGCAACGATTGACATTCTGTGCTTTGTGTATCTATGCACACTTGCCTTCTTCCAAAACAGCTCAAAGTAGCTTGCAGAAATCCTCTTCTACACTGACCAACAACCTAGCCACACCTAAGAAAAGCAACATTGGGCCAGATGTGGTAGTGAGCACCTGTAGTCCCAGACTCGGAGTCTGAGGCAAGAGGGTTGTGTGAGCCTGTAAATATCTAGCCTGGGTAACAAAGCAAGACCCTGCCATGAGACAAAGAAAAAGAAGGGCCGGGCGACGGTGGCGCACGCCTTTAATCCCAGCACTCGGGAGGCAGAGGCAGGCGGATCTCTGTGAGTTCGAGACCAGCCTGGTCTACAAGAGCTAGTTCCAGGACAGGCTCCAAAGCTACAGAGAAATACTGTCTCGAAAAACAAAAAAAAAAAAAAAAAAAAAAAAAAAAGAAAAGAAAAGAAAAAGAAGGAAAAAGGAGAAGGTGCAGGAGAGAAATTAAAGAAAATAAATAGCAATTTGGTCACATTAATCAGAATTCTGTCAACACTCAGATCTCCCCAAATGTCCTTCATAGCCGTTCTCCCCACCCACTGTATTTTAATTGCTTCTACACTCTCTGTAATGCACCTCTGCTGTGCCTAGGAAATGAACATAACCTCTTCAGATCAGCATAGATTAACATCATCCTAGTTGGGTTTATGGACTGGGATCAGTGACTTCTGATTTGTGATTGATCTGTGGGAAAGCCATCTGGAAAAGCCCTTCAGGAGAGATAGCGCAGCACCAGCCGGCAGCCTCTAGGGGGCTCCCTTAGACAGAGAAATCTGTGGAAGTAGCTACCAAGATCTTTCCAGGGTAATAGAGGTTGAGAAGGTACTTTTTTCCTTTTTCTTTTTCCCCATTGTGAATTTATTTGCTTCTATATTTATTTGCTCCTAACAATTTAGATACCACAAGATTTCCTTCATTGAAAATTTCTGAAAACCAGAAAATTTATTATCTTAACTACTCACATTCTAAGTAAACTGCGTAACTATTCCTTTCAAGCTACTGTAGCTCATCTCAACCTGGAGGCTGCCCCTTCTTCTTCCTTTCTCTGTTTTTCTGAAGTTTTTTTTTATGTGTATGTATGTGAGACGGTATGAGTTTATGTGAACCATTTACAGTGCAGGAACCAGCAGAGGGCAGAGACAATGTCAGATACCATGCAACTGGAGTTCCTGGCTATTGCTGCATGCAGGCAGGTCAGTATTGAGAACGGAACTCTGGCCCTCTGCAAGAATAATTAGCAGTTTTAACCACTGAACCATCTCTCTAGCCCCAGACCTTTGGCTTCAAAAGCACATGGGAATACTTGATATGCCCTGTTGCCTTTTTGGGGAGGGGTCAAATCAAAGCATAAAAGTATAGTGAAGTCATCCATATGCATTCAAACAGCACACATTCCTTATATATATTACTGGCGACAGATTTGGAATTGACGTGTATGTGTATGCGTGCACACAAAGCAAGAACAGAAATATGTCCAGGAACCCATATGATCACATATAGATTATTCAATATCGTTGCTATGTGGTCTAAGAGAAGCTTTCTCTCCTGCTTCAGGGTATTCCCAACAAGAAAGAATAGTGTAATACTCAGGCACAGCCAAGTGGTGGTGCCACACACCTTTAATTCCAGCTCTCAGGAGTTATAGGCAGGCAGCCCTCTGAGTTCAAGGCCAGCCTGGTTTAGAGTGAGTTCCAGGACAGCCAGGCCTATACAGAGAAGCCCTGTCTTGAACAAAAAAAAAAAACAAAAACAAAAAAAAAACAAAAAAAACAAACAAACAAGGACTCAGGCCTAAAGCATCTCTGTCATGATCCTTCCTATTTTAGGGTGCTCAGAAATATTATCTTTGAGATATGCAGACACTGCAGGTTCATTAGAAGGCACACTTCTTGCTTTATGATCAATGCTCCTTATTTCTCCTCTTTCAGGCTGGAAATATCTTGATTAGGGTACATCTCAGTCTTGCCTGCCTTTCTCATTGCTCAGATCATACAGTCAAGACCATTTCTGTCTGGAGGAAATGACACCTCTGGTCTCCCATTAGATACTTTTGCTTCTGTCCTGGGCCTTCTGTAAATGGAAAGGGAGGTGGGTACTAAAGTGTAAGGTCGAGTTGTAAAGCTCCTTTACTAACATTTCTGACTGTGAGCTCACTGAATTTGCAGAGGGATTTTTTTTTCATAGTGCATCCAAAAGACCTTTGGGGTCACAATTGGGGTAAACATTTATATGGCTGAAGCCTCCAAAAGAAACTCAAATTAGACAAGAAAACGTACTTAGTCCTAGCCTACCATGGTGGTACATGCCTTTAACCCAACATTGGGGAGGCAGAGGAAGGCAGAAGGTCTCTTGTCTGTTTGGAACCAGCCTGATCTATATAGTGAGTTCAGGGCCAGCCAGGGCTATACACTAAGACCCTGTCTCAAAGAACAAAAAGCTTAGTTCTGGAAAAGAATGAAGCCCCAAACTAAAATAAATCTGACCTCAAGAAGACACATTTTTCTATTGTCAACATAGGTTAAACAATCTAGTTTGGGGATTTGCTTGTTTGTTTTCTATTTTGGAGGTAAAATCATGTTATGTAGCTTGGGTTGTCCTCGAACTCACTGTCCTCCATTCTGTGTCTCAGATGGGGTGTCTATTGCTGTGATAAAACACTGAGACCAAAAGTAACTTAGGGAGGAAAGATTTATCTCACCTCACAACCTTCAGGGCACTCAGCATCGCCGAGGGAAGTCAGCAGAAATCTGGAAGCAGGAACGGAAGCAGAAGATAGAGAGGAACACTCCTTACTCACTTCCTCAAGGCTTGTTCAGCCTGATTTCTTACACAACTCAGAGCCACCTGTTCAGGGTTGGCGCCGGTGGCCCACAGGGAGCTGAATCCTCCCACGTCAATCATTAATCAAGAAAAGGACCTACACAACTTGTCTCTGTGTCAACTTTACGGAGCATTTTTTTTCTCATTTAAGATTCCATCTTCCCAGAGACACCTAGGTTTGTGTTAAATTGACAAAATGAGCCAGGATAGTCTGCTTCCCAAGTGCTGGGACTACAGGCATTGCCATCATGCCTAGCCTTACGGTCCCTCTTTAAAGAATTTTTTTATTGCTGGGCATGGTGGCTCATACCTTTAAGCCCCGCACTTGGTAGACAGAGGCAAGTGGATCTCTGTGAGTTCAAGGTCAGCCAGGACTACCAAGTGAAACCCTATCTAAAAAAAAATAGGTCTGACAGTGGTGGCACACACCTAATCCTAACACTCAGGAGGCAGAAGCAGACAGATCTCTATGAGTTCAAGACCAGTGTGGTCTACACAAAAATACCCTGTCTCAAAAAAAAAAACAAAACAAAACAAAATATAAATAAATATTTTTTGTTGTTTGTCATTTTTCCCTTTTTATACTTAGATAAGTCGAGAGTAGAGAAGTAACATGGGATAGGTCTAAATGGGAAGCCTCAAAAAATGGGAAGGAATAAGGGTAATGGGGCAACAAAAATTACCAAAATACCTTATATAAATATATGACATTATGGAGGAGTAATAAATAAATACTTTAAAAAAGAATTTATATGGAGGTGTTTATAAGTGGTTCAGGGATGAAAAGACATCCAGAATAGATAGAGGTTGCCAAAGAGAAACTCTGATGAATGAGGCTTTGGGAATTGGTTTCTATGGGGTATGAGATAGTTTGCTGTGTTGGGTGGTTTCTTCATGATTGTATCAGTTAAAACAATAATAGCTATTTGCTAGGTGTTGGTCATTGTGCTTCAGATACTATGCTAAACTCTTTGTGCACATCTTATAAAAATCTACCAATAAAGCACTATACTGTTATTATCATCCCAATTTTCAGACAGGAAAATGCAAGGCATCCAAGATACTCCTCAGCGTCCCAAGAAGGAAATAATATTAACTGACTAAGCAGTAAATGTAAGCAAACAATTTCCAAAAAAACATGTGAGTAATGAGAGAAACAGCTGGCTGTCTGGACAGTCACCCAAGTTCCTCTGCAACATTGGGGCATCCATCTTCAGCCTACAGGTCATGCATATTTGACAGACCTTTCTGTGAAGTAGGACATTCTGAAGGGCTGTCCCTCCTTGTCTTGACAGTGTTTGGCAGTCTCTCTCTTTTGTGTCCTGCTTGTCTAATTAGGACAGCATACTGTCAGCAGTCAAGGCAAGGGCATTTTCTTGCCCAGCAGTTTACTTTTGCCACAAAGAATGTAAACTCCGTGTGGAGTTTCTTTGATGCCCAGTATCTTCTCTAGTGCCTCCAGGAGAAGACATGTCTTTTTATCATAAAAAAGAAGAACCTAGGTTATTTAAACATCTTAAATGCCATATTCTGTAAATCTCTGAAGTGTTTGAAGATGACCTGTCTATCTAAAATATATCTTTGTTTGACCTTGAAAACATAGCTAATGTGACTATAAGTTCAATTATAGTAGGTGACTAATTACTAGCCTGCATTTTCTTATTATCCTAAACAGTTGATAATAATTTTCAAGGACTAGAGATTTGCATTACATTGTTGAATGAGCTGTATAGATACATTGAATGATATTAGAAATGTGTGTACAGTATGTTTTTAAAAATTTAATCTCAAATTTGTATCAATATACAAAATTTGTATAGAGTATACCAAAGTCCAAGTCAATGTAAAACATTTAAAACTAGTAACTGCTTTTTAAAAGCAAATTCAATAATCTACCTTTTTATCTTATCATAGCTATATCCTCCCTTTTTTTTTTTGGTTTTTTTCGAGGCAGGGTTTCTCTGCAGCTTTGGAGCCTGTCCTGGAAATAGCTCTTGTAGACCAGGCTGGTCTCAAACTCACAGAGATCCGCCTGCCTCTGCCTCCCGAGTGCTGGGATTAAAGGCATGCACCACCACTGCCCGGCTCATATCCTCCCTTTATTTCAGAGTAGATTTAATAATCTACCCTTTTATTCTTTTTTTTTTTTCAGTGTAAAGCATTTTTATTTTTTTTTCTACCCTTTTATTCTATCACGTCTATATCCCCTTTTGTATTTTCAAAACAAGAACCTTGAATCTAATTTCCTTTTTTCAACTTTTTTTCCTGACCATTACCAATAATAACTTGTTACCAATCCCCCTAAATAATGACAAATATCCATAATCCATTTTTGGGGACGTGAGCATAGTTTACTATGCTATTTCCTGCTGACTGGGTGATGTGGGAAGTCCTTCTATATATGTGTTGCTCTTATTGGCTAATGAATAAAGAAGCTGGCTTGGCCTGTGATAGGGTAGAGTAGAGCTAGGTAGGGAAAACTAAACTGAATGCTAGGAGAAAGAAAGTAGAGTCAAAGAGATGCCATGTAAGGTCGGACGGTGGTGGCACATGCCTTTAATCCCAGCACTCGGGAGGCAGAGGCAGGCAGATCTCTGAGTTCAAGGCCAGCCTGGTCTATAAGAGCTAGTTCCAGGACAGGCTCTAGAAACTACAGGGAAACCCTGTCTCAAAAAAAAAAAAAAAAAAAAAAAGAGATGCCATGTAGCCACCACTGGAACAGACGAATCTTGCCAGTAAACCACAGCCACGAGGTGATACACAAATTAATAGATATGGGTTAAATTAATATGTAAGAGTTAGCCATTAAGAAGCTAGAGCTAATAGGCCAAGCAGTGATTTAATTAATACAGTTTCTGTGTGGTTATTTTGGGTCTGGGCAGCTGGGAACAAACAAGCGGCCTCTGACAACAACTGGGGACACTGATATTCTTATGCTGACCCAAAGAAAGTTTAAGATTATGGTCAAGTCCTGACTGGAGTATTCTACGAGGCTGGATCATCTCAGCCAGCAGTCTTGAAGCTGTTCGGGATGTAGAACTCAGAGGAAACTGCAACAGAGGTGCTCTAAAATGTTGGATTATCTGGGCTATCTATTCCCAGTAGAGATTTTTCAGGGGGTCTTCCTCAATCAAACCTAATTTTTTTAACCAAGAATAAATGCACAAACTCTCATTTCCTGTGGAAACAAAAGCAAAATCTATTCTCCAAAGTAATATATCTTTTTAAAAAATATATTTATTTATTTATTTATTTATTTATTTTGTATACAATATTCTGTCTGTATGTCTGCAGGCCAGAAGAGGGCACCAGACGTCATTACAGATGGTTGTGAGCCACCATGTGGTTGCTGGGAATTGAACTAATGACCTTTGGAAGAGCAGGCAATGCTCTTAACCACTGAGCCATCTCTCCAGCCCAAAGTAATATATCTTTTGACTTAAATTTTGAAGTCACGGCATTTTTAAAATATATAAATTTGCCCAGAGACTGACAAGGGTTTTTGTGTTTTTCTTTTCCATTTGAATCTGTGTCTGGAGTGTAGGAACACTGGTTATTAAACTTGAAACAGTGTAATCACTAGTTTAAAGTTACTTAAAGGGATCATTTATAGAGGAGAGAAGCAGACCAAATTTTATTCTTTATGTGGAAAAAAACAATATGATGTTTGTTTATTTGTTTGTTTGTTTTAGTTTTTGTTTTTCCAGACAGGGTTTCTCTGTGGCTTTGGTGCCTATCCTGGAACTAGCTCTTATAGACAAGGCTGGCCTCAAACTCACAGAGATCTGCCTGCCTCTGCTTCCTGAGTGCTGGGATTAAAGGTGTGCGCCACCACTGCCCAACAACAGTATGAATTTTAAACTCAGTGAGTTTTCCTCACATTTGTTTTTTTGTTCTTTCTATTAAGCACATTGGCTCAACCTATACTTTGTTCTGTAGGAAACAATCCATGCATCTGTTTAGAGCTTCAGTGTAACTAATATTTACAATTTCACTCAGAACCCTCAGCTCCTGCAGATGCCTGTCATTATTTTCTGCATTCACAGGTCCCCGAGTCATTATTTTCTGCATTCACAGGTCCCCGAAGGCAACTAGTAGATGCCATGCAGAAAATTCAGTCATAAGGCTTCTTAACTCAGCTTACGTTGAGTTCCAGAAGGGAATGAAAACAGCTCTTGAAGACTGGTGTGGTGGCTCAGTGGGGAAAGGAGCTTGCTGACAAGTTGTGTGACATGAGTTCAATCCCCAGGACCCACGTAATGGAATGAGAGAACTGATGTTCACTCTTTGTCTTCTGACCTCCAAATGTATCATAGCACACACAGAGAGAACAAATAGATGGAATTAAAAGGAGATGTAATTAAAAGAATCATCTGGAACTGGCTGTTTTTCCAGAGAACCTAGGTTTGATTCCCACCACCCACATGGAAACTCACAACCACCTCTAAGTCTAGTCCCCAGCTGATCTGAAGCCCTCTTCTGGCCTCCGAGGGCACTGCAGCACTTAATGCACAGACTTACTTGCACACACACACACACACACACACACACACACGTACATAAAATAAAGGGGAAAATAAATGCTGGGTGGTGGTGGCGCACACCTTTAATCCCAGTACTCAGGAGGCAGAGGCAGAGGCAGAGGCAGATGAACCTCTGAGTTTGAGGCCAGCCTTATCTACAGTTACAGGACAGCAAGGGCTACAGAAACCCTGTCTTGAAAAAGAGAGGAGGGGGTTCCCCCCCCCAGTAATCTGGCAGCTGAAGAGAGGCAAAGGATCTAATGTGGGGATCTGTCCACCTGGAAGCCGGGCTGGATGGCTGTGGCGCTGGCCTCTTCTCTTTGTACTCCTGAAACAGAGTTTGCCTTTTCTTTCTGTCCGTCATTAGTGTCCAATGTTCACTACATGAGGCATAATGAGTGGTTTAATTATCTAACAAGGTATGGGTTTGCACTAAGTCATCTCTTTGATTCTAGGGTTCATTTGCCATCATGGGAACATCCATGATTCATCCGGACGATTTTAACTCTAATACTGACACCAAAGGATGTTTTATGGACAGTTTCTTTCCTAACCAACTATAAGGAGGTAACGAGACCTTAATTACGAGAGTCTCATTCTCTGAATTAGGAAGTGTTTCTCCAGGGTAAAGTGTGTGCTCAGCACGAACAAAGCTGGGGTGGGGGTGTTACTCTGTAGCTCGTAGTGGCCTGGAATGTATTCCCCAAGTAGATCAAGCTGGTCTTGAATTTGCAGTTTTCCTGCCTCAGCCTCCTGAACAGAGATTATAGGTGTGTATCACCATCCCTCAGGGTAGGTGGTGTAGAACGAGAGCAAGAGCAATTCTTTTTTTTTCGTTCTTTTAACTTTTGGTTTTTTTTTTTTTTTTTTTTTTTTGACAGGGATTCTCTTTGTTCCTTTGGAGCCTGTCCTGGAACTCGCTCTGTAGCCTGGTCTCAGATTTACAGATATTCACCTACCTCTGTTAGGATTAAAGATGTGTACCACCATCACCTGGCTGTTGGCACAGGTTTCTGTCCTGCCCCGTGCCACAGCCATTCAAACCCAAAGAAACACACAGAGGCCTACATTAGTTATAAGGTGGTTGGCCTATTAGCTCAGGCTTCTTATTAATTAACACTTACATCTTAACCCATAATTCTTGTCTGTGTTAGCCATGTGGCTTGGTGCCTTTTGTCAGTGAGGCATTTTCATTTTGCATCCTCTGCATCTGGGTTATGATTACAGGCTGAGCCTTTCCTCTTCCCAGAATTCTCCTATTCTGGTTGCCCCACCTATACTTCCTGCCTGGCTACTGACCAATCAGCATTTTATTAAACTAATACAAATGAAAAATTTTTTCAGGGTACAAGACCATTGTCCCACAGCAGCTTAGCTCTCCCTTTCTCTTGTTCCCATACTCCACACCTTGAGTTTGGACCCCCATTCCTGTTCTGTGAGTTTTCCCCCTTACAATAAAGAATAATCTTGGAATCTTTTGGAATTGGTTTGGGATTATTTGACTTGCAACCCTCCCCCACACACACTTTCCACATTCAGCTTCAGTTCCAGGCAAGCCTGAGCTACATAGCCAGATGCAATATCCAAAAAGTTCTTGAAAAGAGACAATCACACTGAGCATTGTTGTGGGGTATTCACCAGAGAAGGTTGCTTAGACATGGATTTAAGCCAATAGAAAGTCTTTATTAGCCAGCCAGCAACTACACTGGTTGTTCATGATCCCAGTGTAGCCGTAAGCCTTTCTTAGGATGAGCTTTTAAGAACAAAAATCATGTTCTGGGTTGACATACTTCAGTTTAATGAGAACAATTTGCCAGTCAATCAAGCCTTAGAGGGGAGCTCCAAGCCAATTAGAGACTCTTTCTCAACAAACAAAGGAGATCACACACACACACATGCACGCGTGCACGCGCGCGCGCGCACACACACACACACACACACACTACACTGTGTAACATTACAGAAAACTCCTGATTAAGAGTGAAGAGTCTTGATATTGAGTCCAGCTTGTTTTCTTAACTACTTGAATGTCGTTGGGTAATCCAATTAAACCTACTTGTTTTCAGTTTCCTCATCCCTTAGATCCAACAATCCCAAGAAACAACTGGCCTGGCAGCGGATGACTCCTGCAAGCGCCATTGCCTCCTGGTGCCTCCAGCAGTCTTGCTTTTAGCTCCAACACCTGCCTTGGAATCTTTAATCTTTATTAAAAGATAATTTTGCCATATCAACCAGGCTTGTGCATTTAGCAAAATGATCTCTTCCATTGCACAATTGCAAAATCAAACTGAGAGAAGACAATGCTGCTGACATACCCTGTGTCACGCACACCATAAAACTTTAGGAGTAGGCTGGATTTTAATTAGGATCACTAGGTTTCCTCAGACTGTCTGGAGGCAAGGCTTCCAGAACTGTACTGACTGTGTATGTAGCCTCTCACCTCTCTCTCCTCACATCCTCCTCCTTCCTGATATTGCCTTTACCCTAACCTTAAGTGGCTCCACTTTCTCAACACTTTACAGTGCCTCGCACCCACTCTTCCTAAAACACACTGTCTACCTTTCTCTTCCCTCTTTTAATCAGTGCCTAAGATGGTTGTGATGGTGTATGCCTGTAGTCCCAGTACTGCTGAGGTACAGGCAGGAGGAGTGGGAGTTCAAGGTCATACTTGGGTACAAATGGAGTTTGAGTCTCAGAACAGACAGTGTTTTTGACACACAAATGCAAGCATGTATACACACACACACACACACACACACACACACACAGTTTTCATCTCAAAGGTAGTAAGAGTTTTTTCTGGAGTCAAATATGCCCGGGAACACAAATTTAGGTTGCCTCAAGTCCCATGTTCCAAGACAGTCACAGTCTAATGAAATCTTTATAGTGACAGAGCAGAGTGAGTTATGCATCAAGACATCTTAAATATATACCTTTACATTTCTGTCTTTATTTGGGCAGGGTGGGGCACACGCCAAGGCACTCCTGTGGAGGAGGGAGTTGGGAGTTAGTTCTCTCCTCCCACCATGTGGGCTCTGAGCACTGATTGAATTTAGGTTGACAGACTTGGAGCAAACACCTTTCTCAGTTGAGCCTTCTCGCTGGCCCCAAGACACTTTAAAAAGTAGAATGGTGAAGAAAAGAAAAAAGAAGAAGAAGGGGAGGAAGAGGAGACGCTGGTGGATGCTGTGGGTAGGCGGGTGACAGCAGAGCAGAGAAACCTCCGCTGTAGACTTCAGATTTAATCTGATAACACTTAGCTTTGGATGAAGCTTGGAGTCTGTTCCTACATCCTGAGATAGAGCTAAAGGGACCGAGATTAGGGTGGCATGGCAGACATGAACGAACCAGGCTGGAAAAGTTTTGAGGACTGCAGAGTGCCCTAGAGACCCAGCTGGGCCAGATCCTGAGGTTCCTTCTGAGCCTCTTATGCCCCTGTGGATGCCCACTCCCCAAACTGCTGCGAGTGAGTAGTTGCAGCTTGCTTGCTTGCTTTTCTTTCCTTTTTTGTTTTTATTTTGAGACAGAATCTCTTGCTGCATGGACTGGGACTTAAACTCCTGATATTTTTAATTAACTTTTTGCTATTGTTTTCAAGATTCATTTTGATTTTTTTAGTGTGGGTGAGTGCCTACATGTATGTCTATGCACCATGAACGTGCTTGGAGCCCTCTGGAGGCTAGACTAAAGGTATCAGATTCCCTTGGACTGAAGGTATAGACAATTGTGAGCTGGCCTTCCTCGGGTGCTGGGACTTGAAGCCAGGTCCTCTAGAAGAGCAGTCAGTGTGCTCTTGACTGCTGAGCCTTTGTATTTGTTTCTTGAGTTTTATATGATTTGTTTTGGTCGTCTCCATTCCCTCTCCCCCAACTCTTGCCAAATCCACCCCCATTCCCTACCCACCCAAACTTGTGTCCTTCTGCCTCCCCCATTAAGAACAATTTGTGCTGCCCAAATATTTGTAGAAGTGTACTCTTCCACTGGAGCGTGGTCAACTTATCAGGGGCCAGACTCTTAGAAAAACCTCTTTCTCCCTCTCCCAGTAACTAACAATTGCCAATACTTCCTTACCAGGGTGGGACTGTGTGCCAGATACCCCTATTCATGCTGGGATTTGCTTTGACTACTGTAGGGGAATATGTTACAGTAGTGTTTCAGGGATACCCTGACTTACTAGGAAGCCAAGATATACTTAGAGCCACAATAGGACAACTCTGGAGGGGTGGGGCCTCAATAGGACAGCTCTGGAGGGGTGGAGACACTATAGGACAGCTCTGGAGAGGTGGAGCCACAACAGGACAACTCTGGAGGGGTGGGGCCTCAATAGGACAGCCCTGGAGGGGTGGAGCCACAATAGAACAGCTCTGGAGGGGTAGAGACGCAATAGAACAGCTCTGGAACTCTGGAGGGGTAGAGTCACAATAGGACAGCTAACACTATTGTTACTTTTTGCTGCCTGGCCTTGCTCAGGCCCCTGTTAAGGAGCTTTGTAGCAAGGTTCTTCTGTTCTACTCAGCCTTGCTGAGGCCCCCTAGGGAGCATCTCGGCAAGGTTTTTCAGTTCAGTTCCCTAAGGGACGTCCTAGCCAGATTCTCCTAGTCTGCGCCAGGGAATGAAAGCTGCCACCCAAGATTCTTTAGAGAAGGAGATTTATTTGGGAAAGAGGAGTCCAGGAGAGTGGCTGCCTCTGCCAGGGAGGGATTAAAGGCATCATCAAGGCAGCCTCGTGGCAGCGAGGCTTATATAGGGCTTCTTAGGGGCGGAGCTTTCCCAGGGAGAAGGGGCATTGGTTAGTTTTTCCCTGCTCAGGGATTGGTCAGTTTAGCTGGTGGGGCAGAGATTGCTCTGACTTCATGGCCAAACTGTGTATTTTTCACTGGTCCTCTTTAGCTTTTTTACTCTAATTTTAGGAAGAGGGGATGCTTCTTTTTGTTTGTTTGTTTTGTTTTTATGGTTTTTTTTTTTTGAGACAGGATTTCTCTTGTGTAAGGGCATGTTTCTCTCACTGGCCCTGATTTTAGGGACAAAGTGTGTTTCAGAGCCAGGGCACATGTCTTTAGTCCTGGGTTCAGGGATAAAGATGTTGCTTTCCTAGCTCAGGCCTCAAATACAGGGTGTGTTTCTTTCACTGGCTCTAGATTCAAGAGTCAAGGCGCTCAGTGATTGCTTGGTTTCCTGCTCCAGTTGTGTCTTTACCCTACAGCTAGGGCTCCCACATGCTTCGTGCATGCTGTCACAGTCACTGGGCGTTCACATGTGCAGCTGCTCTTCTGTGTCCAGAAAACATTTCCCTATAGTCACCTACCACTCTGTTCTTAAACTCTTCCTGCCCTTTCTTCCAAAAAACGATCCCTAAGCCTTGGAGGTGGGGTGTGTGTAGAAGAGATGCTCCTTTTAGGGCTGAGCACTCTGCAGTCTGGGTCTCTGTGTTAATCATAACCTATGGCAACTAGAAGCTTCTCAGAAAAGAATAGAGAGAATCCCCTAGGACAGCCAGGACTACATAGTGAGATCCCATCTCAAAATAAAAGACACAAGTACACCCAAGGGGAAATGTTAGAGGTACTTTAATTATCAAGATAAGAGAATCAACTTAAATTAAAAAAATTGAGGGAGTCAGCCATTGCCCAGCTAGCTCAGTTGGTAGAGTATGGACTTCTTAATCCCAGGGTCGTGGGTTTGAGTCCCACGTTGGGCACCAAGTATTGAAATAACCAGGTTAGCTAAGGATAAAACAATTATATTTAAACTGGGCGGTGGTGGTGTACGCCTTTAATCCCAGCACTCGTGTAGTAAGAACGGCAGAGGGCCGCTTCCCGCCACCCGGATCACACACGGGTAGCTTTACACCCAAAATAACAACACACAAATTGTATTCATTTAAACACTGCCTGGCCCATTAGTTCCAGCCTCTTATTGGCTAATTCTCACATCTTGCTTTAACCCATATTTAGTAATGGGTGTAGCACCACGAGGTGGTGGCTTACCGGGAAAGATTCATCATGTCTGACCTGGTGGCTGGCTCCATGGCGTCTGCCTCACTGCCTTCTACCCAGCATCCTGTTCTGTTTACTCCACCTACCTAATTTTCTGTCCTATCAAAAAGCCAAGGCAGTTTCTTTACTAACCAATGAAAGTAACAGATAGATGACTCTCCTCCATCACACTCGGGAGACAGATGAATCTCTGTGAGTTTGAGGCCAGCCTGGTCTACTAGAGTGAGTTCCAGGACAGGGACAGAGAAACCCTGTCTTGAAAAACCAAAACCAAAACCAAAACCAAAACAAACAAACAAACAAAAAGAATTGAGGGGCTGGAGATGTAGCTCAGCAGTAGAGAGCTTGTCTGACATTTCTAAGTCTTTAACTCAGTTTCCAGTGTTCAAGGGTGGAGAGATACAAGGGTTTCTGCTGTTCAGTAGACACGTGAGAGTTCAAACCCAATAATCATCAGGGAAATGGATACTAGAACTGCAGCAAGAGTCAGGAAGTACCTCAGTAGGCAAAGGCACCTACTGCCAACCCACACTGCCTGAGGTGGACTCGTGGGACCCACATGGTGGAGGAGGAGTACCAACTCCTACAAGCTGCCATTTGCCCTCAACTTTCACACTCTGTGGCATGTACACACACACACACACACACACACACACACACACACACACACTTTTTTCCTTCTTTATTTTTCAGTTATAGATGTTTTGTCTGTTTATATCTGCTCACCATGTATATGTTCTCCCCTGGGATTGAAGTTGTGAGCTGCCACATGGATGCTGGGAATCAAACTGGGGTCCTCTAGAAGAGCAGCCAGTGATTTTTAACAGAGCCATCTCTTTAGCTGTAAAATGTAATGAAAAAATGCAAATTTCAACAAGAACAAAGCAATTATTTTTGAGACAGTACCCCACATAGCCCTTGCTGGCCTAAAATGCACAGTGTAGAGCAGCTTGGCCTTGAACTCACATAGATCCACCTGCTTCCTGATCATCTTGTTTTTTACCTTCTAAATTCTGGGATAAAAAGCATGTACTATCAGTTCCAGCAATAAAATAAATATTTTTGAAGTCTCACAACTGGTGAAACAGTACTGTAATCTCAGAATTAAGGAAACTGAGGCAGGAAGCTTGTCCCAAGTTCTAGGACAGCCTGGGCCAAAGTAAAAACCTGTGCTATGGAAAATCCCTTTGTACACTGTGAAGATTTGTTGGTGTGATTGACTGGCTTAATACAAGCTCACTGGCCAATAGCTGAACAGGATAAAGTTAGGTGGGAAAGTCAAACAGAATAATGGGATGAAGAAGGGCAGAGTCAGAGGAGTCAAGAGCCAAACAGAGAACTAGTAATACATACAAAATGGGATAGGGGTAAAAAAACAAGAGCCTCGGGGCAGTACATGGATTATTAGAAATGGGTTAAATTGTAAGAGCTAGTTAGTAATAAGCCCAGGCTATTGGCCGGGCATTATAGTTCATATTCAGCCTCTGAGTCAGTTATTTTGCGACCAGGCAGTTGGTACAAAAAGCTCTGACTACAAGTCAGTATCAAAATCACCACCACTAACAACAACAACAACAACTAAATAAAATAAAAGAGGAGGAGAAACAGTCACAGAGACTAGTGTAGTGTATAACACCTGTAGTCTTCTCAACACTTGGGAAGCAGAACAGGAGGATCAATCCCTGCTACATAGTGCATTTGGTTACCCTCTGCTATATAGTGGACTTTAGGCTAGCCTAGACTACATGAGATCCTGTGTCAAAAAAAAAAAAAAACCAAATAGATAATGCAGTTCTTAGTCTTAAGGTTTAATTGCCTTAGTCTTCTGCATGTTAGGTTCAGTTTGTATTTCGCCTTTTGTTTTTTAATTTTTTTTTATTTGAATCAAGGTTTCTCTGTGTAACAGCCCTGGCTGTCCTGGAGCTCTTTTGTAGACCAGGCTGGTCTCGTACTTGCAGTGATCTCCTGCCTCTGCCTCCGAAGTAATGAGATCACAGGTGCATGCTATCCCACTTGGAGACGTATTGGTTTCCCAGAACAAAACAGGAGACTTGGAGCAGCTTTCTGAAGGAGCCCAATTTACAGGGGCTTGTATCGTAAGAAAAATTCCTGTGAACTCTCTAAGGAAAACCTGCTCACTCATTCTCTCCCTGTGTTCATCCCTCCCTTCCCCTCCCTCCTTTTTCCCCTTCTCTCTCCCTCTCTCTTTCTTCCCTTCTTTCCCTTGCTCCTTTTCTTTTCCTTCTCCTCCTTTCATTTCTTCCCTCCCATTCTCCTTACTTCTCTGAAACAGAGCTTTGCTATGTAGCCCAAGACGGCCTCAAACTCAAGACCCTCCTGCCCCAGCCTTCCAGCTGTTTCTACTTTTTTTTTTTTTAGCTTTTCTCTGTCTATAACTCCATCCCCTTATGCTCAGCTCAGTGGGCTACTCATTCTATTTTATAGAACGAGATACTGTTTGTAAAATTGCAAAGAAAAGAAAGCCAACTATAGTTTTAAACTTGTAATGTTATCTTTAACACAAGAACAGAACCACGGCACCATTACTAGTATTATTGTTAAGGAGTGGAGAACATGGCTGACTTATGTTTGTGTTCAAGACAGCCGATCGAATCCAGCCCATTCCTACAAGGTCTCTTTCAGCTTCCATCTCATTTCCTGGATGGAGCTTTTTTCTGACACTTCCTACGTCCCTACCTTTGGTTTGCCCAAGACTATTGCAGTCTTATCAGTGAAGGTCCAACATCCCCAGATGCCACCTAAAACTTCCAGATGTTAAGATTTAGTTGGGATGTGTCCCATGGAATGGGTTGAGAAATGATTGGATCATGAGGACATCAAATTCATCGGTGGATGAATGGCTTTCTAGCTGAATGGCCTATAAGGAGATGGGACTCACCAGTGGAAGTCAACCACTACACATGTACCTTTGAAAAGTGCATTGTCCTATTGCCCTGAGATCTTCCCATCTCTCTAGACCCTGCCACCACCAGGTGAGCAGCTCTGCTCCACCACACAGCCTTGCTATGATGCGCTGCGTGCCCCTACCCCTGCAAGGTGCCCCCACAGCCTCAGAAACGATGGAGCCAGCTGTGGTCTGGCGTCTCTGAATAAATCCTAGCATCCTCTAAGTTGTTTACTTGGGCATTTTGTAACAGCTACAGAGGTGACCACCACACAGTAAGTGTAAGTCAGGACAGATGGCCACCCTAGCTGTGCTCCAAGCCAAGAGTGCTACTTTGAACTGCTTTGTCTCTCTGAACTCTCACCATTTCTTGGGTACTTGGCATGTTTTGTTCAACATGGTAGCCATTGGCATATAAGAAATGTTTCAAAATTAGCTTATATGTGGCTTAAGGGCAGAATGGTGTCTTTCATCATCTCTTATTTCAGACAATGTTAAACCAGTGTCAGGGACATAAAAATCACCCAAGAGGTGGCATGAAAGAGCTCATTTGAGGAAAAATTAACTCTCACCTGTTGCAGTTTGTCAACCGAGAAATTTCCATGCTGAGTCACACAAGTGACGGCCAGGAAGTGCACACATGCCTCTATTTCTACTTTTGCACTCCTCTGTTCTTGTGACTTCTGTTTACCTTTTTAAAATCTAATCTCTCACTCCTCCACTGTGTTTCTTAAACCATAGCTGATGCAAGAATGTTCAGAAGGTAAGAGAAAGGGTACAGCACATTTTCCCAGAGATAAATGGTAACTTAGAGATTAGTTTTTAGCAGGGGTGAGTGGGATGTGTAACCTTTGGCACATTTAATGTACTTTGACAGATTTTTTTTTCATTTGAAACAATGTGGCAGAGAACCCAAAAGTTTTAGAACATATGTGCACATATATATACAGGCAAGGTTCTCAAAAGATAAACTTTGGCATGTTGAGATATTTTGTTTTGTTTTGTTTTATGAGACAGGGTTTCACTGTGTAGCCCTGACTGTTCTGGAACTCACTCTGTTGACCAGGCTGGTCTCAAAAATTCACGGAGATCTGCCTGCCTCTCCCTCCTAGGTGCTGGAATTAAAGGCGTGCACTACCATTACTCCACTGGCATGTTTAAAATTTAATAACTATAAACTGGGCGGCGGTGGTGCACGCCTTTAATCCCAGCACTCAGGAGGTGGAGGCAGGCGGATCTCTGTGAGTTCGAGGCCCACCTGGTATACAAATTAAGTTCCAGGACAGCCAGAACTGTTTCACAGAGAAACCCTGTCTCAAAAAACCAAAAAAACCAACCAAACAAACAAAAAAAAAAACAACCAAAACAAACAAACAAAAACAAAAGACTATCTGATATTTAACTGATTTAGGAATTGGGTAATATTGGGCAAATGGTTGGCTGTTCTACAAGGGGGTGAGAGAAGAAATACTATTATTTATTTGTTTGTTTGTTTTAGTTAGTGAAATGTTTAAGGCTAGGGGTGGTGGTGCACATGTTTAATTTCAGTTTTCAGGAGGCAGAGGCTGAGACTTCCAGAGGAACCAGAGCTACACAGTGAGACCCTGTCTCAAAAGAAGTTCAATATGAAAATGCACATGCTTCAACTTTATATTATAGTAAAAGCAGGTCCTGGGGAGGGTGCAGATATAGACATCTCTGCTGCACAGCCTCTTAACATGATATGGTACCAATATTATTCTGTTGTCCAGTAGCTATCTCTACATATTCACTTTTATCTCAAGGTTCATAAAGGGATCAGATCCCTAAAGTATTCCTCGGACATGTCTGCCATCCCTTCATTCACAGGATGTGATAATTTCCTGTCCATATGTTCTTCAGCTAATGAGGATAGGCCTTGATCCTTGAAGCTAGGAACCGACAGGCAGCCTGGCTTTCCCACTCATCTAGGCTTGGAAAATTCCTCGAATCTTGAGAAAAAGCCTCCAAAAGTGTCTGCCATCAAGAAAAAAAAAAGTAGGGCCTGGAGAGATGGCTCAGTAGCTAAAATGGTGTTTTTATGTGATTGGGTGTATTGCCTGCATGTATGCCTACACATCACTTTCAAGCCTGGAGCTCATGGAGGCTGGAGGAGGGTGTTTGATCTCCTAGGACCCGAGTTCTAGACAGCTGTGAGCTGCTGTGTAAGTGCTGGGTGTTGGACCAGGGTCCTTTGGGACAGCAAGAACACTTTTGATCACTGAGTCATCTCTCTAGCCCCACACCTCTTATTTTTCCAGAGAACCCAGGTTACCCCAATAGCCTATTAGGAAATCTTAGTTTAAAAAAATTTAAGGGGGTGGTTTTGCTCTCTCTCCCAGGCTTTGTCTTGAATTCTCTATGTAGTCTGTGGCAGCTTTGAACTTTAGAAATCCTCTTGCCTCAACCTGCTGAGTTGTGAAATAACAGGTATGGACCACCATGCCAACCAAGCTTTATTCAAATTTATTATTTATTTTTTTAAATTTCTGTGTGTGTGTGTGTGTGTGTGTGTGTGTGTGTGTTCACCTATGTGTGCATGTGTGGAAGCCAGAGGCTGATGTCGGTGCTGAGAATCATTCAAGCTCAGGTCCTCTAGTTTGTATGTAACAAGTACTTTACCTGTTGACCCCTCATCTCTCCAGCCCTCAGATTTATTTTTTCTTTTCCCTTTTTTTCTCTTTCTTTCTTTTTTTTGTTGTTTGTATGTTTGTTTTCTGAGACAGGGTTTCTCTGTGTAACCATTCTGGCTGTCCTGGAACTCACAGAGATCTGCCTGCCTCTGCCTCTCAAAAGCTGGGATTAAAGGCGTGCACCACTACTACCCAGCCCACCTTCAGATTTCTAACAGATGGTTATCATTATACTATTAATCAGAATTGCCACTTGGATTTTTATTGGAAATTTTCTTCTTTTAAAATATTTATCATTTTATATGTATGGCTGTTTTACCTGCACGTATGTCTGTCTGTGCAGTGTCCAAAGAGACCAGAAGACCATATGCCCTGAAACTAGAGTTACGGATGGAGGGTTGTGAGTCACCATGTGGGTACTGGGGATTTAACCCAGGTCTCTGAAAGAGCAGCCAGTGCTCTTAACCTCTGAGCCATCTCCTCTGCCCCTTTGTTGGCAATGTCAAGGACTCCAGGGGAACTGGAATGTAGACTGTAGGTTCCACTGAACAGACGGCCTAACAGGATACTGCAAAGGAGGCTGTATAGTTTTAGAGACTGGCTTTGGCCTTTGCATATAAAGTTTAATGTCTCCCCACTTTCCACTCTAAAAGTCATCCCAAGACACGTGTCATCATCACACATTGGCCAGTCTCATTCTGAGTCAGTGGCTCTCTCACCCAGTGCTTCATTGTGTCAAAGAGTACTCGGTGATTGGTACTATAGATTGGGTAATTGTTCTCCGTGGCATATGCAGCGTGTGTCCTGGGGACAAGACACTTGAGTTTCAAGAGCTGTCACTCTCACCTGCTGCATTTCGTAACTACACCACATCTGGACAACTTGAGGTTTGAGCCTCAGTCTCATGAAGCCAGACTGAGCTTGAACTCTCCAAGCGGCTCTAGTTGACTTTGAACTCCTGTTTTTTTTTTTTCCTGTCTCTACCTCCCGATCCTGGATTACACACCAAACTCAGAGGACTTTCTGAAGTGTACTTCCTACTTCTTACTTGTGTGATTTAGTGACATTCAAAATCTGTTTATTGAACACCTGTCATTACCATGATAGATACCACACAGGGAGGGCAGTATGGGTAAGAGCATGCAGCTCTTACAGGAGGGGGAGGGTACAGGTACATGTACTTGTACCAGTTTTATTCTCTTCTTTCACCTTTTTCTTGTTTACGTCATGCTACAGACCCCAGGCTAACTGGTTCTTGGACTTCCAGGTGGCTCTGTCTCCACTCCCATCTTGGAGGTAATGGTGGTGGGGGTAAAGAATACAGATACATGCTGATTAATCATGGGTTTTATTTTGTTTTGAGACAGGGTCTCATTATCATGTATTATCATGTAGCTCTGGCTGTTGAAACTTATGCGGTAGAGCAGACTGGCCTTGAACTCACAGAGATCTGCCTATCTCTGCTTCTCTAGTGCTGGGATTAAAGGTGTGTGGCATCATCACCCAGCTAATATGTGTTTTTTTTTAAGGTTTGTATTTTATGTGTACTGGTATTTTATGTATGTATTTTATGCTTAGCCTGCATGTATATCTGTGTGAGAATGCCAAATGCTCTGGAACTGGAGTTACAGACAGTTGTGAACTACCCTGTGGGTACTGGGAATTGAACCTGGGTCCTCTGGAAGAGCAATCAGGCAGTCAGTGCTCTTAACTGCTGAGCCATCTCTCCAGCCCCTAATATGTAGTTCTTAAAAACAGCTCTTTTCTCGATTAGCATGGCCCAAAGTTTCATCCATGTTGGAGCATGTGATAGCATTCGATTCTTTTAATTGCTGAATAGTATTCCACTGTATAGACATGACACGTCTTGCTTATGTGCTCATCAGCTGGTCGACATGTTGGGTCTTTCCAACTTCTTGCTGTCATGCAAGACACAGTTCTGGACATTCTTATAGTGGTGTTTTTGTGGCCTTGTTTCCAGTTCCCTTGGGTGTTTCTAGGAGTAGAGCTGGCGAATCTCACGATGACACTGCTGAACTCTTGAACAGAACACTTGTAATGTTTTTACATTTTTTTTTGTTTTTGTTTTTCGAGACAGGGTTTCCCTGTAGTTTTAGAGCCTGTCCTGGAACTAGCTCTTGTAGACCAGGCTGGCCTCAAACTCAGAGATCCGCCTGCCTCTGCCTCCCGAGTGCTGGGATTAAAGGCGTGCGCCACCACCGCCCGGCTGTTTTTACATTTTTTTTAACCTTCAAGTCTATTTTCGTCTATATTGTATTTCCCCATAGCTACTCTGACTTCTTTATAGTCTATTAAGTCTGTCTTTCTATCCTTTAAAAGGCCTATGTATGTATCTTTGAATTTAATCTAGGTCTCCAGAAGATAATGTACAGTTAGGTCTTACCATGTAGTTTGATCATCTCTGGTTTAATTTGTTGTTTTCAGGTTTGGTAAAGTGCCTTTAGACCACTGAGCTATCTTGCTTTTTTCTCCCTCTCCCTTCCTTTATCTCTTCCCCTCATGCTCTCTCCTTCTGAATTATTAAAGATATAGTTGAAAATGATATTCCTTCACAGTTTCATGCCTAGACAGGTATACTTTAGGCTCCTCTGTTATTCTCTCCTCACTTTTGATTTTGTAAGAATTAGTGTGTGCGTATGACATGTGTAGGTATGAGTGCACTCACTTGGAGGTCAGAGGGCCACTTTTGGGAGTCGGTAGTTTACTTCTGTCATGTGATCTGGAGATTGAACTCAGGTCATCAGTAAGCAGTTTTGCCTGCAGAACCATCTGGCTGGACCTCTTTTTCTTTCTTTTAAATGTTTGTTACATTAATCTCCCTCTTTCCCTGTGTGTGTGTGTGAGAGAGGGGGGGGTGTTCATGTGGAGATGTATTTCAGGTAGGCAATCGGGTCCTTTAATAATTCTGTCTACTCAGAGATGAGAGATTCCTCAGCAGTTAAGAGCACTGGCTGTTTTTCTAGAGGACCAGTTCCTGGCACACACACAGCAGCTCACAACTTCAGCAGATCCCATTATCTCTCCTGGCCTCCGTAAGTACCAGTCATTCGTGTGGTGCACAGACATGTGCAGGTAAGCACCTATGGGTTTCTCATGATTACATGAAGATAATCTCAGCACTCATGAGGCACAGGTGGATGGATTTCATGATTAGTGGGTTAATTCTAGGAGTAAGAACTTGGGATCTCTCTAAGAAGGCAGCTCAGGTTCCAAATACTCCACATTCCTGCCCTATTCTTTGTGTGTGTGCGTGTTTCCCTGTTTTTGTTTAGTGTTTACTTTTTGAGACAGGGTCTCATTTGTAGCCTTGGCTAATCTGGAAGTCACAGAAATTCTCCTGCCTGTGCCTCTGGAGTGCTGAGAGTACAAGTGTGGAGTACTACATTCAGCCCCTCTTGGTGTGTGTGTTAAAGATGTAATTGTATCAGAGTTTTCCCTGCACATATGTGTTCCACGGGTATGTATGCTGCTTGTGTAGGCTAGGAGAAGGCACAAGCTCCCTGGAGCTGGAGTTTTAGATGGTTGTGACCTGCCACCAGGGAGCCATCTCCCCAGCCCCACGTTTGTTTTCTAATCTGGACTTAATTCCTAACTAGCACCAGGCACCTTCAGCCTGAAGTCCTTCTTCTTATTACCTTATTTCTTGCAAGGTAACTTTGTCAGCCACAAATCGTCTCAGTTTTGGAAGATCTGGAAATGCCTGTACATTTGAGATTTTTCTGACTATCAAATTCTTGGCTCACAGGTGATCTCCTCCCCCTCCGGCAACTTGACTGTGCCATCTGAGGGCTTTTGGATCCTGTTGTTTCTGATGAGCTGTTAGCTGCAACCTTTTCATTGCTCCCATAAGGTCACTGCTTTCAGGATTTTCTGTCTTAAGGATTCAGTTTATCCTGGTCAGTATCTGTTGAAGATCTTGACCAATTGGGTTTATGTTCCTAATCAGATCTGGACATTTTCAGCAATTTATTTTTTTAGTTTTTCACCTTCTTTTTCATTTCTTTTCTTCCAGAACTCTCAATGTATGTATGTATGGGTGACTTGCTTCCCTCTTTTACTCCAATGGAGATTTTTCAATTTCATGAGGAAAACAGATTCTCTTAATAGATGGTTAAAAAGCCCTCAAATATATCAAGTTATAAGAACAGGAAAAAAATCAGAAATGATACCCTTCTGAGATGACCACTTTAACACTGTAGTCTTCAATTTTTGTGCACAACACTTTATGCATCTTATATATCTAATATGCTTATTTTAGTGGATATTTACTTATCCAAATGTCAAAATTTTGTTCATTGAATTTTTTCTTTTTCCATTTTCCCGTGTGTGTGTTATGCTGTTTGTGCACGTGTGGTTGTGATTAACACAGTGTGTGTGCATGTGGAGGTCAGAGGTTAATGTCAGGAACCATCCTCTGAACCTTGGTTAAATAGGCAGGTTTCTCACTCAAACCCAGACCCAGAGTCTCTGGATATCTCTAGTCTGGCTTGCTCTGGGAACCCATTATCCTTGTCTTCTGAGGCTGGAATTACAGGGGAAGGGTGCCAGGTCCAATCAGCTTTCTGTGGTGCTGAGACTCTGGTCCTTGTACTTGAGTGGCAATGCTCAATCAGAGACATTTCCTCAGCCCCAAGAATTTTTCTTGGCTTTTTTGTTTTGTGAAAAGGATTTCTCTGTGTAGCCCTGCTGTACTGGAACTGGCTCTATAGGCCAGGCTATCCTCACACTCAGAGATTCCTCCTCCTTCTGCCTCCTGAGTGGTGGGATTAAAGGCATGGGTCACTTTGCTTAACTTACTTATTTTTGAAAGAATTTTTTGTAATTTTTTTTTGAGACAGGGTTTCTTTGTGTAACAACCTTGTCTGTCCTGGAACTCACTATGTAGACCGGGCTGGCTTCAGACTCACAGAAACCTGGCTGTCTCTGCCTCCCGAGTTCTGGAATTATAGGTGTGCGCCATATGTCCATATGTGCCCGTGTGTGAGTATGTGTAGCTTGAGTTCTAATAGGTCTTAATAAAATAATAAAAGCCCAGAGTCAGATACAGGGGAAAATACTGAGAGATTATAGAGACGAAGGAGCAAAACCACAGCTACCTTACCACTCAACTTCCCAGCTGGAAAGAGAGTGATCTCCTCTCTCCTCCCACCTTATCACTTCCTCTCTCTGCCCAGCCATATCATTTCCTGTTTGCACAGAACCCCAGACCTCTATGGTTAGCTAGTGCCTAACTCCGCCCTCTGATCTTCCAGTTAGCTTTATTTGTACAGGCAAGATATCACAGAGCAAGCATCCACAGAGGTCAGAGGACATTAGTTCCCCAAGAGCTGGAATTTCAGGTGCTATGAGCCACTTAACACTAGTGCCAGGAAATAAACTCTGGAGTTCTGAAGAGCAGTACCTATGCTTCACAATGGAAGCATCTCCGTGTAACACGAGGGCCTGCTTGTTGGGGTTTCTGTCCTGCCCAGTCCTCGTTCTGCCCAGTTCCTGCAGTTGTCTGAGTTTCTGGCCTCCCACCAGGTCCCACAGCCATTTAGGTCCAAAGAAAATCACACATAAAGAGTCTACATAAGTTATAAACTGATTGACCCATTAGCTCAGGCTTTTTATTAACTCTTATAACTTATATTAGCCCATTATTCTAGTATATGTTAGCAACATGATTCAGTACCTTTTTTGGCAGGGCAGGTCACATCCTGCTTCTTCGGTGTCTGGACAGGACTGAGGAAAAAGCTTCCTTCTTCCCAGAATATTCCTGTTCTCATTGTCCCACCTCTACTTCCTGTCTGGTTGTCCTGCTTATACTTCCCGCCTGGCTACTGGCCAATCAGTGTTTATTTTAAACATAATTGACAGAATACAGAATTGTCTTGCACCATCTCCGCAGCCCCAAGCATAAGCAAAGATTTAGGCTTATAGGAAAGCTAAGCAGAATTCAGAGGCATCCCATAGTCCCCTTCCTCCTCAAGTGTATAGCCCCCTCCCCATCAAAATCCCCCTCAAGAGTGGTACATTGCTTCAAATAATGAACTGTCCCATCATTGTCACCTGACGTGCTATTCATCTCAACTTCTCTCAGTGCTGGTATCTTAAGGACATATTTTGTTTTGTAACCTATAGCTAATGTCTTATGTGGCAAACTTAAAATTGTTGGCCCTAGCAAGTCTTTCTTAGTTCAGAAGACATCTTTCCAGCTCTTTGGAGAAAGAGATTGAGGGAAGCCACCTTAGAGATGGCATCAGAGAGGATGAACTGGGTTTGTGGTGTGGCAGCTCTATCATTTGTCCGTGGGTAGTCAGAAGGCCACCCTCACCCTCGCGGAAGGTTCAGGAACTCTTGATATTTTTCCTCATGCATGTAGATCTCTTCAACTTCCATTATGTCTATAAAGATGCCTAGAGTATACTTTGCTATCTAAATTCAAGAACATCCATAGTGTTAAGGTGGTTGAGATTGATTATTCTTTGTGTGTGTGTGTGGGGGGGGGGGTAGCATGTTTCTCTGTGTAACAGCCCTCTTGTCCTGAAACTTGGTCTGTAGACAAGGCTAGCTTTGAACTCAGCGATTCACCTGCCTTTCCCTTCCGAGTGCTGGGATTAAGTGCCTGGCTCGATATCGATGATTCTTTGCCTTGTTTGTTAAAGCATCTCTTGGCAGAAAACAAGTGACACACACCTCCCAAGACGACTGAGTCACCAGAGAGGGGAGGAAGGCAGGGAGTCACGTTTGACCTGCACTCCAGGCCCTAACGCCTTCAGTTGGTGGCATTAATTCTTTAAAAAGATTTATTTTTATTTTTAAAGTGAAATAATTTAATGACTTAATTTTTACTTGTATTCATTTTTTTTTTTTTGTTGAATGAAAATTCATTACAGGCTAAGCTGAAATGAACTCTGTTGTCCACTCTGGACTTCTAGCTCAGCCTCCAGAGTGTTGGCATTAGGGGTGTGAGCCGCCACACCCAGTTCACTAATTCATTTAATATATTTAGTGTGTGACACATAGGTATTGTGTTAGGTGCTTTCAGAAAACATAAACAAGGTAGACTGCAGCCCTCCAGGAGTTTTCAAGCAGTGGAGTGTATATCTACATTTTGGTGTACTCGGCTGTCTCGCTTTGTTTTTCTGTTTTGGTTATTTGGAGATTGGTTCTCACTCTAGTCTGGGCTGGTCTGGAACTCATTGGGAAGTCCAGTCTGGCCTCAGATTTATGGTAGTCCTCCTCCTTCACGCTTCTGAGTACTGGGATTAAAGGTGTGTGCCATCACACCTGACACTTGCCTCTCTCTTAATGAGTATCTTTTCTGTATGCCTCAGTACCAGTGGTGACAGGCCGAGGTTGGGATAACGATCGACTTTCCATTTTGTATCATTTAGGGAGATGTGCTCCTCTGAAGAACTAAGATCTTTAACTTTTTTGTTGCTGTTATTTTGTCTTGCTGGCGAGGAATTCTCTATGCACACCAGGATAGCCTTGAACCACCTGCCTCTACCTCCTGAGCACCAGGATTGAAGGCATGCATCAAAGTGCCCTGTTAATGTTCACATATTTTTAAAGTCCTATTTCTTTTTTCTTTTTTTTGGCTTTTCTGTAAAACTTAGCACATTCTGGCAAAAGGTCTCAGAGTCTAGGTGCAAGCCATTGCTCTCTTCCTTCACGTCATCGCTGGGCAGTGGTGGTGCACGCCTTTAATGCCAGCACTTGGGAGGTAGAGGCAGGCGGATCTTCGCGAGTTCAAGGCCAACCTGGTCTATGAGAGCTAGTTCCCGGAGAGGCTCCGAAGCTACAGAGAAACCCTGTCTCGAAAAAACAAAAAAGAAAATTGGTTGCTTCTCTAATTAAAATGTCAACTAACTTTTATATTTGTACTTTTTTTTAATGTTGTTGTTGTTTAAGACAGTGTTCCTCTGTGTAGCTTTAGTGTCTGTCCTTGAACTCTGTAGACCAGGCTGGTCTCAAACTCACAGAGATCCACCCGTCTCTGCCTTCTGAGTGTTGGGATTAAAGACATGTGCCACCACCACCCAGCTATTTGTACTTTCTTTTCTTTTTCTTTTCTTTTTTTTCTGGTGCTGGGGATTGAACCTAGGGCCTTGAGTTTACAAGCCCTCTCTTGAGCCAAATCCCAACCTCAACCTCTGTACTTTTTTTTTTATTTGATTTTATTGTCTGTCTGCAAGTAGACCTTGTTGATATAAGCAGAGAAAACATGAAGGCTGCCGGGCGGTGGTGGTGCACGCCTTTAATCCCAGCACTCAGGAGGCAGAGGCAGGCGGATCTCTGTGAGTTCGAGACCAGCCTGGTCTACAAGAGCTAGTTCCAGGACAGGCTCCAAAGCTACAGAGAAACAGAGAAACACTGTCTCGAAAAACCAAAAACCAAAAACCAAAAACCAAAAAAAACCCATGAAGGCTATTTTGATTTCCTCTTGTTCAGTTCCTTCAGGTCTTAGCAGGAGTGGAGTAATGTGGCTTAAACATTAACCCGAGCAGGCCGGGCGGTGGTAGCGCACGCCTTTAATCCCAGCACTCAGGAGGCAGAGGCAGGCGGATCTCTGAGTTCGAGGCCAGCCTGGTCTACAAGAGCTAGCTCCAGGACAGGCTCTAGAAACTACAGGGAAACCCTGTCTCGAAAAACCAAAAAAAAAAAAAAAAAAAAAAACCATTAACCCAAGTAAACTTATTCTTGCTCCTCTCCAGGATGTATATTCTTACCTCTGCCAGCATGAATTCCCACCACCCTGCTTTCTAAGTCAAATTTTGAATTAGCTCCCACAAACCCAAATACTATTTTATTCTGTTTTTTAAAACATCTTCCAAATATCAACTCCCCCTTTCTTAGAGGCAGGGTCTCACAGAGCACAGGCTAGTCTCAAAGTTATGATGTTGCAGGGATAGCTTCAGTACTGGGATGCTGCACGCACACTGTCATGACTGGGTGATTGATGTGGTGCTGGGGATCAAACCTGGGGCTTTTCGTACACCGGGCAATCAGGCTACTGACTGAGCTGCGTCCCCAGCCCTTCCCCCCATTCATCTCTCACCTCATTCATTCTATCCCACTTGGCTATTGCCTAAACTGGCTCTTCATCATCTTACCTGTATTACACATCACCCACCTCCAGCTGCATCTCTGTCCAGTAAGTTCTTCTAAATCACGAGTCCCTCCTACTTAGCATCTGTCACTGGCTCCCCACTGTCTCTGAGAGTCTGAATCAGAATGTCTCAGACACACTGGCTCTTGGTGCTCTTCAGGAAGTGCCCCATAGTTAAGGATAGGCTGCTACCCCTGTTTTCATGGGTCTGGTTCTTTTTTGTCGTAAGGGTTTGGATCTTGTTCTCCTTTTATTTTGAAAATTCCTCTTCCTTTCCCTGACTACTACCCTGCTACTTAGAAAGGTGGGCTTGGAATGCCTCCTTTCCAATTCTCCCTCCCATCTACTCCAGTCCACCTGATCCTACTACATCCGGAAGAACAGTGGCAGGGACATTGGCTGCCAAGGTCTCTGCGGAAGACTTTGAAAACAAAGACTTATTAAATATAATGACCCTATTAGGTAGGCACTTTCTTAAACTTCTTTTTATTGTAACCTCTGTCCCCCTGTTCTCAATGGCTTAGTGAGCTATGTTATCAATAGACAATCTCAAACAACTTCATGTCCCTTGCAGCTGGCTACTTTCTGTAAATCCTTTTTGGAATATGACGAAATTAGCAACATTTAACTAAGCCTTGTTCTCAGGATTAGGTGATGTGAGATTTTACAAGCCAGTTTTGGGAGACAGACACCTGGGTTCTGGTCAGAGGCTTTGGAGTTTCTCTAGTCACCTTTGCACTAGATGATATCGCCACCCTCCTGGTTACTCAAGGAAATGACCTGGAGTTACCTCATGCCTACCTTTCTTCACATCTGCACCCCAGGGAAGTACTCTGAACTCTTTCATCTTCTATCCACAGCAACTACCCCAATCCAGAGAACTATGGTCTACCACATACTTACCCAAGAACTTTTTTGTTACCTTGTTTCTCTTTGTTCCATCTCTGCTAGTCTTCAGAGATCATTCTCTATAAAAACCCTAGATGAAAACAAGAAACACACACAAATGAATAAAGAAGGCGGCAACAAAACCAGGCTGGGCATGGTGGCACAGGCCTTCAATACCAGCTAAGGCAGACAGATTACTGAGAGGACAGCCAGGGCTATATAGTGAGAGCATGACTCAACTCCTCACTCCCTTCCCCCCAAAAACCCAAACCTTCTTTCCTTTGCTCTTATGAATAAGAATCCAAACCACGGGATTGGGCTTTTGCTCAATGTTTAAACCCCTGTCATTCCCCTCCCCTCAAGTGTGCTTCAACCTCCTGCTCCTCAAACTAGCCAAAGTTGTTGGCTGGCATGACTAATTTTTCTTCCTTATTTAAGTCTTAATTCAGATCACCTCAGAAAAGTCACCCTTGCCTTTGTCTTTACAAAAGTTAAGTGTGGTTGCCGGGCGGTGGTGACACATGCCTTTAATCTCAGCACTTGGGAGGCAGAGGCAGGCAGATAGATCTCTGTGAGTTTGAGACCAGCCTGGTCTAGAAGAGCTAATTCCAGGACAGCTAGGACTGTTACATAGAGAAACCCTGTCTCAAAGAGAGGGGGGGGGGGTTAAAAAAAGGAGTTGATTGAATAATTGAATGTAGTTTATGTGCTCAAATTCTCTGTATTTTTTAGTGAAAACTCAGGAAACCTTTCAAACTTTCAAATTACTTCTGACATTATTTTACTTCATTCCCTGACCACTCTGTATTTTAAGAAAATATTTATTTTATGTGTATTTGGTATAAAGGCATCAAATTCATTGGAACTGGAGTTACAGTTGTGAGCGGCCGTGTGGGTGCTAGGAATTGAACCCCAGGTCCTCTGGGAGAGCAGCCAGTGCTTTTAATCATTAAGTCATCTCTCCAGCCCCAACTATTCTGTATTTTCTCCTAACATTTAGCACCGCTTCCAATTGTCTCATTATTTTTCTTCTCCACTAGAAACACACACTTGAAATTGCAACAGCTGCATCAAAGGACCACAGTCTGTCCGTCTTCCTTCCTTCCTTCCTTCCTTCCTTCCTTTCTTTCTTTCTTTCTTTCTTTCTTTCTTTCTTTCTTTCTTTCCTTCTTTCTTTGTTTTTTGAGATAGGGTTTCTCTATGTAGCCTTGGCTATTCTGGAACTCACTCTGTAGACCAGGCTGGCTACTTCTACTTTTTTTTTTTTCTTTGAGACTGGGTTTCTTTACAGAGTCCTGGCTGTACTGGAACAGACACCAGGCTGGCCTCCAACTCTCAGAGATCTGGGAGATCTGCCAGCCTCTGCCTCCTAGGTGCTGGGATCAAAGATGTGCACCACCACACCCAGAAGCATGTTACACAGCTCAGTTTTTTTAAAAAACGAAATAACTGAAACACCGAAAAGGCAAGTGTCTTCTCTGGTGTGTAAAAGAGTCCCAACAGAAGTGAACTCCCTAATGTCCTAACTGGTGGGACAGGAGGAGGACTCACAGGCAGCCTAGCCCTTTCAAATGCTATCAGTCAACCATTGACAAAAGCATTAATCACGGTTGTCCCAGAGGAGCTCAGCTCTAAGGTGAGCAGAGCTGTCTGCTCGGGCCAGCAGGGGAGCTCCTTGCTGGAAAGGTCTACAGAGCAGGCAATTCTTGTAAGGGTCAGACATCTTTTGTTCAGAGCATCTGACCCGGAGAGGAATGGTCAACAGGACTGAGTACGGACTGACTGATTAGTGAAGCCAGTTTATCTGACTTCGTTTCAGGGAAGGGACTCTTCAGTCTGTTTCTTTTAGCTTTCTTTTTCACCTGCCTTTACCCTAAATTCACCCATATCTTTGCTTTTGAGAAGGCATAAACTGTTTTATCTCTGTCCTACCTCTATCCGTATCATTTTTTATTATTATTTAGCCCCAAGGATGTTTTTTAAATTACTTGATTGTCTCATTACTTCAAGTGACTCATTTCTGTCTTTTGTAGTTTGTGTGTTACTGAAGGACAGACTCAGTCAAGTATAATTTACACCACAAAGCGACTTAAGATAGGATTTCGGCCACTGTTTCTTCTTCCTTAACGGTCAGTTTCAAGAGCCCCGTTAGCGCCGGGCAGCCGTCGTCCCACGCTACCACGCAGTCTGCTTTTCGGACTCAGGAAGTTGAGTCGATCCCCTAGCAGCCACACTGGAGGAGGGTTGCAAAAGAGCCCCAGACCAGGTGGCTGGAGAAGCGCCGCGGGTACCCAAGCGCCGGGGAGGGGGCGTGGCAGTGGGCGTTGCCCGGCGCCGCAGGACCACCAATGGCATCCAGGAGCTCGGGGCGATGCGCGTGACGCAGCCGCAGGCTGGGAGGTTGGGGCGGAGAACGGGGGTGGGTGCCGGCTCTTTATCTTCCTCCACAGCCCGGCTGGCGGCGTTGCGGACCCGCGTAGCGACATCGTTCCGCAGCGACCCTCCCGCGGCTGACCTACCGTCCCGACCGCCGCAGCTGCCCTCGAGCCGCAGGTACCCCAAGCTTCCGCTCCCCTCCTCCTTTGCTGTCCAGGTCCACCCTGAGCCCGAGAGGAAGGGGACTTCGGTGGCGGCGACGTTCCGGCTCTGCGGGCCTGGCCTGGGCCGGACTGTCCCGCCGCGACGCTGCCTGTCGCTGGGGGGAGGGCGGGAAAGTTACCCGTAGCCATCCGGATGACCAACAGCATTTTCAATATCAGTGATGGTTTCGATGTCCCCCGAATCATGTGGTGTCTCGCAAGTCAGTCAGTAGTAAAGAAAGTTGAGAATTAGAAGTCATCTCATTCTTTGAAAAGCGACACCAAAAATTGCGCTCAGGAAGTCAGTTTTTTCCTGATGTGGGCGGGGGAGATGTGTGTGAAGGGAAAGATGGCACTACCAGACTTCAGACTGTGGGCCGGGGCGCCAAAACCTTTAGTCAAGCTCGTGTTCTGTTTTTAAGTAGCAGGAGGGAGTTGTTAAGTTTGTTTTTGATCTTAAGTGTTAATAGGCATGTAGCTTAAGGGATATATAAATTTAGGGATTATTTGTGAGAAATTACAATAAGATCCCTGCTCTGCATTTTCTATAAAAGTCGTTGGTCACTGTAATATTTAAGTAGTTTCTACTCTTTCACTTCAAACTACTTGTCTTCTTCGTTAATGCAGAATCCAACTTGAATATTTTTTTTCTCTCGTTTGCTTTCAAGTGGGAAATAGAAATGATTTGTTAAAAGCCAGCTCAGGCTGCGGGAGTGGGGATTGCAAAGAGAGCTCTGATGCTGGGAAGGGTAAGCAGGGGCAGGGTAAACGTGGAGAAGCACACGGCTTAGTGTGTCACGTGCTTGGAACTGGTCAGGGGTTTCACGTTCCCTTAGGACCCAGCCAAGGTGCTGAGTGCCTGAGCTCCTGCCGCCTTCAAGCCTGGTGGGTTCTCCAGGTTCCAGCTTCCTTTCTTGTCCCCAGAAAGCTTCCTCTTATCTCCTGGAGCATTTCCCCCAGGCCTTCTGCTCTTTCCCTTCTCCTTCTCCCACCATTAAACATTCCTCAAACCAAAGATCACTTCCCTGTGGGAGCCACTCATCAGTAGAAGCCTGCTAGCACTCTGTAAGTCTCCTTACCAGCAGTTAGTTAATCATGTTTGTAAGGAGACGCTTTGTTTTCTAGTGGATTTCATGAGGCTGGACTCTCTCTGTCTTCTCAGGGTAGGGTCTGGTCTGGTCATGAATAGAACTAGAGTTGGAGGGCTGAAGAAGGAACTTTGAGAAAACATTAACTAGGGACAGTGACTCTTTCTTATGGACGTTACAGTTGTCAGACAGGAGGCTTAAGGTTTTTTTTTTTTTTTTTTTTTTTTTTTTTCGAGACAGGGTTTCTCTGTAGCTATGGAGCCTGTCCTGGAACTAGCTCTTGTAGACCAGGCTGGCCTTGAACTCACAGAGATTTGCCTGCCTCTGCCTGAGATTAAATGTGTGCGCCACGACCATCCGGTTTAAGATTTTTTTCCCCCACATTGGATAATTAGTTATATTTAATCATTAGTAATTAAAACTCAGATGAGCTGGGCAGTGGTGATGCACAAGCACTCAGGAGGTTGAGAAACCCTGTCTTGAAAAACCAAAATCAATAAACAAACTCAGATGTAAATAAAATTTGTTCAGTTCTTCTGTTCTGTCTGGTTAATTGACCCAGCTCTGATAGTTACATGAAAAAGTTGTAGGGTAGGGCAAACTGTTTTTGGAGGGAAGAAGATGAAGACATTATGCTTTGGGTTGTTAATTTTCCCCCCTCCTTTTCTCCCTCCCTTCTTTCTATTGATAGGATCTTCTGTAGCCCAGGCTGGCCCTATTGCCCAGGCTGGCCTGATGCTGTGTAGCTGAGAATGATCTTAAACTCCTGGGTTCTCCTGCTTCAGCCTCTCAAATGCTAGGATTTTAGGTGTATACCATTGTATCCGGGGTTGGATTATAAATTCTATCCACAATGGTTTCTCTCTTCTCCTGGGTGATGGAGGAGTTATTCACCTGTAAGAGGTACCTAGTGTTTATTTGTGATACAGTTTCTTTTGAAATCTTTGTTAATGAGAACACTGGAGGCAAGCTAAAGTTGACATTTCTTTGGGCCATGAATCATTTGTTTCTCTAATTCCTTTTATTTACTTTCTTATTGCAGAACATTACATAACTTCCCTGTACAGATTGGTTTCTTACTCTCTTGTCTAATCAGTGTTACATTTTATTGCTAGTGTGCGGCTGTGCGCACATATATGCACACACCACTGTAGTAGTGAGTAGGGGGCCAGAGGGCTGCTTGCTGTAGTTAGTTTTCTCTTACCTTTATGTGGCGTCCAGGGATTCAGCTTGGGCTGCCAGGCAGCACACAGGCATTTTTATCCACTCAGCTATCCTGCCAGCCCCACTGGTCAACTTTGTCACCTAAAAGGAAGATAGTTCCACCACACAATCTAATACATCTTTGCAGTGGGGAAATGTTTGTGGTGACTCAGGCCTAGTACTTTGGGGCAGAGAGGCAGGCAGATTGGAGTTTGGTTAGCCAGGGCTACATAGTGAGACCGTATCTCAAAAATAAATAAATAAATAAAACAAACAACAAACAAAACCCCAAACAAGCAGAACACACCAACAGTAAATAAGGAATGTAAATGCTTAGTGAGCTGGTGGCGCACCTCCTTTGGTGCCCAGCACTGTGGAGGGTGCTTGTTTTCCTTCGCTGCTGGACCTCTTGTGAGAACCGTCCCATGTTCTGTTTTCAGTTCCTCAACACATTCTGCAACCTACTCCCATACACTTGCCTTAGTGGAACCAACTGTATACGTAGTTAGTGAAAAATTACTCACTATTAGCACATCTCCACATTGTGAAATAGCAGTCACAAGTTCCACCCTCTTTTTAAATAACCTTTAATATAGATATGTATTATCTCCCTCCCTCCCTCCTCCCTCCTTCCCTCCCTCCCTCCCTCCCTCCCTCCCTCCCTCCCTCCTTCCCTCCTTCCTTCCTTCCTTCCTTCCTTCCTTCCTTCCTTCCTTCCTTCCTTCGGCTTTTCGAGACAGGGTTTCTTTGTGTAGCTTTGGAGCCTGTCCTGGAACTAGCTCTTGAGACCAGGCTGGTCTCGAACTCACAGCGATCCGCCTGCCTCTGCCTCCTGGGGATTAAAGGCATGCACCACCACTACTACCTGACTATGTATATTATGTGTGTGTGTGTGTGTGTGTGTGTGTGTGTATGTGTGTGTGTGTAAAACAAAACAAAACCTTGCTTAAAAAAAAGTCACACACCACCCTTCCTTTTGTGTTTGTACTCTACTTGAATTTTCAATTTTCTGTGATCTTGACCCCAGAGACTCCCTCTGAATCCTCCTACCCCCTACCCTGACCCCACCACCGACAGCATTCTTTGCTCCTTGTTCTCCTTTAATCTCTTTGCATTTTGTCTTTTTGCTGTTAACTTTTTAAATGCTTCATAATACTTAACCATCTATAAGGTTGTTAGTATTTACTGCTTAGCATGTTAGATAAGAGCTATGTAAACAGTAGCCTGCCTAGTTCCTGGCTGACCTGCCTGGGAAGTGTCCTGAACTTGTGCTTAGCCTCAGCTGTCGGTGTGCACTGACGGTGTGCACTGACGTGTCTCAGATCCCTATCTTCAGTGCTGACTTGTGTGTTCAGCTGGCCTTTATAAAAAACCTTGGCTGGCCGACAGGCCCCTAATGTTGGGCTTATCTATTCTCTCTTTGCATAATACATAATGGCATAATTGCATAATGCCATTCCTAGCCTTTCTGAATTAGCATACTCACTTGGGGTCTGTGACTGGCCACCTTCTACCCATGAGCCACACCTCAAAGACTTCTCTAGTCATTTGTAAGCTTATCTGATCTTCCTTATCTCTTCCTTCATTTATTTTACCAATAAACACGTGTCATGTGAGTCTTCAGGCCCCATGGCTTTGTCTATGAGCTCATTGTTGGCACTGCCGCTGAACCTGCTTTTCTTTAACACATCCTTCTCTTTGGTTCTGAGTTTGTCTTCCTCAAGGTAAATAGCAAATCCTTCTTTGAGAACATTACTTTTTTGCTTTTTGTGTTGGGGACTGAACGGAGGGCCTCCCATGTGCTAGACAGATGAACTGCCTTTGAAGTTCACTCTGAGATCCCAATCTTCCTTTTTAACAAGTGTGATTTGAGAGGGAGAAGAAAAGAGAAAACAGAAAGACTAGAGAGGGGTGCGTACTCAAAATCAGAGCACTCTGGCGGCAGAGGCAGAAGGATCTCTGCAAATTCTAGGCCAACCAGATCTACACAGTGAGATACTCCACTCCCCCCACTCCCTCTCATCCCCCACATATTTTGTACATATAAAGCATAAGCATTAAAAAATAGCTGTTTTTTTCTAGCATTGATAAGCATTGCACTGGGATACTTATGTTTTGAGGAATAAACTTTAATCTGGCATTTGGTTTTAATAATTTTTTATATGTATGGGTGTTTTGCCTATAGAGGCCAGAAGAAGGCATCAGATCCTCTGGAACGGGAGTTACAGATGTTGTGAGCTACCATGAGGGTGTTGGAAATTGAACCTTAAGTCTCAGCAAGAGTAGTAAGTGCTCTTTAACTACTGAGGCATCTACCTCTCCAGCCCTGACACTTATTTTTTAATTTGTTTATTTTACCTTTTTTTTTTTTTGCCGGGGAGAAAGGGTTTGAGACAGGGTTCCTCTGTACCTTTGGAGCCTGCCCTGGCACTTGCTTTGTAGAGCAGGCTGGCCTCAAAGTCACAGAGATCTGCTTGCCTCTGCCTCCCAAGTGCTGGGATTAAAGGCGTGCGCCACCACCGCCCAGCTATTATTTTACTGTCCTTTATTTTAAATGCATACGCACGCATGTGTGTGTGTGAGAGAGATCACCTCAAGTTTTTAAAAACATTGTATATATGTGTATGCATATCTTTCTTTGTGTGAGTGTGCACACGGGTGTAGGGAAGGCTCCTTTGAAGGGCAGAAGGGATTGTTGCAGGAGTTTGGGAGCTGCCCACTCATTGTGGGTGCTGGGAACTGAACTTGGGTCTTCTGCAAGACCAGCAAGTGCTTTTAGCCATTGAGTCATTGTCCCAGCCCTAAGAGGTCTTGATTTTATTTTAGTTTATATTTTTAGACAGGGTCTCACTTTATAGCCCCGCCTGGCCTGGAACTCACTATGGAGGACTCGCAGAGGTTTGTCCCAAGTGCTGGGGTTAAAGGGATGCGCCATCACACCCGCCTGCATGTCTGTTTTGAGACCCACATCGCCCCTTGTAAAACTCCCTTTGCTATGCCAGTGCTCTTTTTATTTCTGATTTCTACTTCCTTCAAAGAAATCCTCAGCATTCACTCCCACTTACCACTGCTCTGATTATTTCTGCGGGATAATTCGATGCTCGGTGGTTTCCTCTCAGATTTCACATAGATGACTTTTAAATCTTTGTCGGTAGCCCAGACCAAAGGGCTTCTAAGTTTCTCCTTTGCACATGTGCATATGTGTGTGTGTGTGTGTGTGTGTGTATTTTTAGATTTAAATTTATTCGTTCTGTTTTATGTGTGAGTGATTTGCCTGCATGAATGTGTGTGCATCATATGAGTTCTTCATGCCCACGAGTCAGAAGAGGACATTAGATCTCTTGGAGCCAAAGTTAGGGATGGTCGTGAGCCATCTTGTAGGTGCTGTGAACTGAACCCAGGCCCTCCACAAGAGCAGTCAGCCCTCTCTGCTGCCTAGCCATCTCCTCAGCCCCATACCTGGCTTTTGTTGTTGTTGTTTGTTTGTTTATTATGTGTGCAATATTCTGTCTGCATATATGCCTGAAGGCCAGAAGAGGGCACCAGACCTCATTACAGATGGTTGTGAGCCACCATGTGGTTGCTGGGAATTGAACTCAGGACCTTTGGAAGAGCAGGCAATGCTCTTAATCACTGAGCCATCTCTCCAGCCCCTATACCTGGTTTTTGATATGAGTGCAGGGGATCCGAACTTGCACAAGGATACACTTTACCCACAGGCTCCCAACTCCCAGCTTTATTTTCAGCTTAAATTTTGCCTAGATTGTGTGGTGAGGGCCTGTCTTGGCCTTTTCGGGTATCTGAAGTTTTTCTTTTTATTCTATCATGATATTATAATATCATTCTATTTTTATTCTATTACTCATTTATTCTATCAGGTGTGAGTCGATTTCTCTTCATTTTGTCAGTCATCACTGAGAAAGGCATGTGACCCCGTTACAGCATAGCAAGTAGCTGTGACTCTGACTCAGCTCTTCGCTGTACAGCTTTGGTTCATTTACCAGGGCGTAGGAGAGTCGGTTGTTGGTTTCTGGTCACTTAGTCCTGGAATAATCACACAGAAACTGTATTAATTAAATCACTGCTTGACCCAGCAGCTCTAGCATCTTATTGGCTAACTCTTTTTTTTTTTTTTTTTCGAGACAGGGTTTCTCTGCAGCTTTTTTAGAGCCTGGCCTGGAACTAGCTCTTGTAGACCAGGCTGGCCTTGAACTCACAGAGATCCGCCTGCCTCTGCCTCCCGAGTGCAGGGATTAAAAGCGTGCGCCACCACCGCCCGGCTGGCTAACTCTTACATCTTAATTTAACCCATTTCTAGTAATCTGTGTATGGCCACATGCCTGTGGCTTACCAGCATTCAGTGTCTTTATTCCTGGTCCTTTTTTCCTAGGCAGCTCGATGGTGGGAGAAGAAAAGATGTCACTAAGAAACCGGCTGCTAAAATCTGGTGAAAATCCCGAGCAAGATGAAGCCCAGAGAAATCTCTTGGAAACCCAGAGAAATGGTGAGGTTTTTAATTTTCTGAGGTAAATTAATGAACTAGAAAACAAGCTCACTGAAGCCAGGTGGTGGTGGCGCACGCCTTTAATCCCAGCATTCAGGAGGCAAAGGCAGGCGGATCTCTGAGTTCGAGACCAGCCTGGTCTACAAGAGCTAGTTCCAGGACAGGCTCTAAAAAAGCTACAGAGAAACCCTGACTCGAAAAACCAAAAAAAAAAAAAAAAAAAAAGAAAGAAAGAAAGAAAACAAGCTCACTATTCCAGGGCATTTCTTGCAATTTTTTACTACAAATGTGTACTGGTGGTTTTATAGATCAGGTGGTAAGTTCATATTAATTTAGTGCTAACTGGTGAGGTGGTTCTGAACTCCCGTTCCAGGGACCCTGCTGCCTTTGCACACACAGGGCACACGACATACATGCAGACAAAACATCCTAGGTTTCCATTGCTGTGAGAAAACACCATGACCAAAAAGCAAGTTGGGGAGGAAGAAGTTTATTTGCTTTTCTTCAGCATTGCTGTTCATCACTGAAAGAAGTCAGGGCTGGAACTCAAACAGGGCAGGATCCTGGAGGCGGGCTCTGATACAGAGGCCATGGAGGAGTGCTGCTTACTGCCTTGTTTTCTTGGCTTGCTTAGCCTGTTTCTTATAGAACCCAGGACCAGCAGCCCAGGGATGGCACCACCCACCATGGGCGGGGCCCTCCCCAATTGATCACTAAATGAGAAAATACCTTATAGCTGGATCTCATGGAGGCATTTCCTCATCTGAGGCTCCTTTCTCTGATGACTCTAGCTTGTGTCAAGTTGACACACAAAACCAGCCAGTACACAGCCGTACACATAAAAGTAAATACATAAAAATTAATTCAACAAACATTTCTACTGTGTTTTAGATATTATTCATTCATTCAGCCAGCATAGCCTACCAGTAATTATGGAAATGTCCTGATGGACCTTTGGTTATAGTAGTGATCAATACATGTTCAATACATGTGTTCTCATTTATGGAGCTTAGAGTTAAGTGAAGGTAGAGCCCTCAAAATCATGAATAGTCGGGGGTGTAATTCACTGAGACCCTGGGTTTGTTCCCAGCATAACAACAACAACAACAAAACCCAAAAAGACAAAACAAACAAAAACCCCACATAATGAATTACTATAAATAAGTATAATCTCAAAGTTGCTAATTTTTGTTTTGTTTTGTTTGTTTTTCAAGACAGGGTTTCTCTGTACCTTTAGAGCCTGTCCTGGAACTCACTCTGTAGACCAGGCTCGAACTCACAGAGGCCACCTGTTTCTGCCTCCCGAGTCCTGGGATTAAGGCGTGCGCCACCACTGCCCAGTGACTAATTATTCTTACAATAGAATGAACAAAATTTGAGTAAGGAGCAGGGTCTGAACTGACGTCTAAACCTTGGGAGAGAGGGAGATTAGGGCATTTATTATTTGCTTAGTGCCTAAAGAGTATAATGCAGTGCTTGTTAAGGTTGAGGTGTGTGGTTAAGAATGGTGGATACAGAGAAGCTGCCCTCGTGACGTCATCTATTGCATCGGGATGTTTATTTTTTGCAGTGACATTTGTTTAGTTTTGCTTTTGCAGGGATTTGAAACTCGAGACAGGTTTGTTTAACAAATAGGGGAGGGACTTCTGGAGAACAGGTTGTCTTTGGCATCCTCAGACTTCTTTTCATAAAGAGGCTCTCTCTCTTTATTTAGCCTTTTGTACTTTAATTGCAAGTATCGGCAGCCAGATCGCACCAGGACTGTGAATGAGGCTGTTTAGTTGGTGTAATGAGGTTTATTGACAGGCCCAGCTATTTATTGCCTATATATTGCACTTGGTCGAGGTCTAATGTGCTGCAAAGAGTGAAGTCTACACAGAGGAGGATGAGCCAGCACAGACCGAAGCAGTCTTCTTCCCTGGCATTCATGGTCATGGTCATAGTCTGTCCTCTGCCTGGGTTCCCACGAATTAGGTTTCCATTTATTTTTTTTCTAATGTTAATACTTCTTAGAGACAGAAAAGGTATTACTGAAACTTTCTGTCAGCATTATCACACACTATTATTCTCTTTATATTTTGTTTTTTAAAAGCTGTTTTGTTTTGTCAAGAGGGCTTTTCTATGTAGTCTTGCTCCGTTTCCCAAGTGCGGGGTTTAGAGACATTCGGCACCTTGCCCAGTTCTCGTGCAGGGCTTCTTGCTTGCTCGGCAAACATTCTATTGAGCTAGATCCTTGAATTAGAACCATTCTAGGTTTTAATATAGTTGTTACAAAATTGTGTTGTTTCGCTTAAATTAAGATGTGTGGCACCCTCCTTAGTGAAGGTAATGCTGATGGGAAAGAAAGCGTTTCTCCACGTTAATGCTTGCGAAATCTGGATGAGTAAATGGTGACCTTTGAATTGCGATGGTTTAAAGGCCTTTCAGTGTGGCAGAATAGCCAGGCCAACCAGGGAGCTTGCTGCTTCACCTCACATGCATTGAGTAAAATTTAATTTTAATAGGATTCTTGGTAGTTCATATACAGGTTAAGGTTTGAGATACCGCTTTTATTCATTTATTAGTTTTCCTTGAGACAGGGTCTCATGTAGCCCAAGCTGGGTTGAAGTTGGCCTTGAACTTTTGCTCCTCCTGCTTCTCCATCCCAAATGTTGGGATCATGTGCACCATCGTCTCGAGGCACAGCTTTTAGTGTGGCACATTTCATTTGGGGTGTGAATGAGAATCTTCCTTGAATGAAGAAATGATCCAGTACAGTAGCTTGATTGACTCAGTAGTACTGAGTCAGAACCTCCTACTGGGGCCCCTGAGGTGTGAAGTGTGGAAGAACTCGCTAGATGGTACCCCGAGGTGTGAGTGTGTGAGCCTGCGAGATGGTACCGCTTGGGCTTTGTGGTCAGATACCGCTGCTGTTAGGAACGTTGAGGTCCGGACTTCATTACACTTTACCGCAGGCACGTAGTGGCACTGCCTTTAATCCTAGCACTCAAGAGGCAGAAGCAGGTAGATCTCTGTGAAACCATAGTGACTCCAAAGATAATAATGTTGGGGGACTGAGATGGCTTAGTGCTTAAAAGTGCTCCCTGCTCTTGCATAGGACCTGTATTTAGTCCCAGCTCCACATAATGCCTTTCGACCATCCTAACCCCAGTTCTAGGGAATCTGACTCTTCTGACTTCCACAGGAACATCTCAGTGCACAGACACACACATGACACAGTGCACAGGCATACATGTTCATAGTGCACAGATATATTTGAACAGTGCACAAATAAAACATTCGTACACATAAAATACATAAAACAAAATACTTGTATGTGTATGAGGCAGAGGCAGGGAGGCTAGCCAAGATTATACAGTGAGACCGGGTCTCAGCAAATACTCAGAGAGTGCTGCTCAGGGGGAGGGTTGTACAGACCTAAGGGTGGGGTGGGCTTCTCAGGAGTATCTTATATCCTGATCTGTGATCTTGGTGGCCACGGAGGTCCTTCAGAGAGTTTCTCAGGCACTTTTCCTCCTCTTTTCCAGTAAATGAGATCACGATCACAGGGTTTCCTGAGGTGCCTTGGGTAGATTACGATCTGATAAGTAAACCACTGGTCATAAAGGCTGCTCAGGGAGTTCAGACCTGCTTTCCTGTGGAGTTTACATTCTTTTTCTTGAGATGCCAGAGAATTGCACGTTTACATCTATGAAAGGCTCTTCTGTTCCTAAGCGCGACCTGGTGCTCTTGGAGCAGCCTTTCATGGGTTATCAAGGCGTGGTTCTCTGAGCCCTGGCTGTCCTGGAACTCTGTGCAGAGCTATAGACCTGCCTGCCTCTGTCTTCCACGCACTGGGATTAAAGTCGTGTGTGACCACCCTGAGTGAACATTCTTATTCTTATTCTTCAAGGGGCATATTCTCTCTGTCAGCAGCCTTTACAGATAATTTTAATTGTGCTAAAAGTTTTATTTGTGTGTGGGGGGGTATGTGCATGTGTGAGTGCAATTGCCAAAAGAGGTAGAGGCAGGAGAACTGGGAGTTCAAGCCTGATTTCATCTATGTAGCAAGTTTGAGGCTAGCCTCGGATAACTGAAGCTTTGTCCCCCCAAAAAGAAAAGCAAGCAAACAAACAAAAACCCACAAAAAACAAAACCATAGACACAAACCCCTATGGGCATGGTGACGGCTTTGGAATGACTCTTAATCTCACCTCTTCATAGCAAAAATGTTAAAGCTAGGGTGAAGGTGGTCTAAGAAAATGATCAGGATGTTTTTGAAAAAAAAAATCAGAAGGTTAAAAAATGTTTGTGTGTATATGAGCGCTTTGCTTGTATGTATGAATGTGAACCACATGCGTGCTTGGTACCAGCAGAGGACAGAAGAGGGCATCGGATCTCCTAGAACTGGAGTTACAGATGGCTGTGAATCATCATGTAGGTGCTGGGAATTGAACCTGGGTTCTCTACAGAGTACTCTTAACCACTGAGCCGTCTCTCCAGCAATAATGAGAAACTTAAAATTAGTCTGGGCTTCAGTTGGCAACAGAAGCTTGCTAGTTAGTGCCTCTGCATTAGGTAATTCTGGACTTGTCGCAAGCAGACAAATTTATAAGAACTGGAACCTGTGAAGTGGCTGTCACTGTGCAGCCCACCATGGTCACCAGCAGGAGCACACTTGCTCAAGCTTAAGATTTTTGTGTATCCCTGGGCCACTGGGAGTGTTAGAAGACGGGGGTTTTAACTAGGCTCAGTTGCCTAGTGATCACGTGATAATGTGCAAGCTGTCTATTTCTTTGAGTCAGCTTATCTATTTTGAAAATAAAAATTGGTACAAACTCCTGCTTTTCTCATTGGGTTTTAAAGGTTAAATTATTAGCCGGGTGGTGTGGTGCACGCCTTTAATCCTAGCACTCGGGAGGCAGAGGTGGGCAGATCTCTGTGAGTTCAAGGCCAGCCTGGTCTACAAGAGCTAGTTCTAGGACAGGCTCCAATGCTACAGAAAAACCCTGCCTCAAAAATAAACAAACAAACAAATAAATAAAGGTTAAATTATTTATGTATGATAATTCTTTACAGGTTGTCAGTGAAGTAATTGATTAGGTGTGTGAGTAGATCTTGGCAGTGATTAAGCCAAGGTAATTAGCGTACCTGTTGCCTCATACTCTACACGAGTTCTAATGTAGCCAATTGTAAGATAAAGATTTAGCGGTCCAGAGGCCACAGTGACTGCATAGAGAAGGGCAGTGAGAAAGTGAAGGTAAGCCGTATTGCAGGGCATGCGATAGCGACAGTAAAAATGTACAAGATGGTTGGCTAAGAAGGCTGAAGGGGTTGTTGGAAAGAGCTGTTGGTTATTTTAAAGTAGTTCATCTCAAAGTCAGGATTTTATAAGAGTGATTTTTTTTTGTTACTCCAAACCAAATATACTTTTATATGACTTCCATTTTAACTTTGCTTTTGTTTTTCAAGACAGGATTTCTCTGTGAGACAGTCCTCGAACTCACAGAGATCCACCTGCCTCCCGAGTGCTGGGCTTAACAACGAGCGCTACCACCACCTGGCTTCCTTTTAATTTTTAAAATTACTTTTCAAATTAACACACCAAGAAATAGTTTTCATTTCTTTTTTTAAATTGTATGTGTGTGTGACGTGTGTGAGTGTGGGTGCACACATGCCATAGCGTGGATGGAGGGCAGAGGACGACTTGTGGGAGCTGTAGCTTTCTTACTGAAAACAGTGGTTGCGCTGTCTCCCAGCGCTCCGGCTTTGAGACAGCATCTTACCCTACAGCCCAGGCTGGCCTTGAACTCTATCTAGGTGAACTCCCTGCTTCAGCCCCCTCACCCCCAGTGTGGGGAGACTCTCACTCAAGTCTCGTGATAACACAAACCTCTCCCCCCCGCCCCCCCAGTAACTCACGAGAGACCATCCTTGCTGCAATCACAAGAGGTTTAATGATGAGATGAGACGGGAACCAGTGCACTGGGGCCGAGACTCATAACCCACGCAGGGGAAGAGTTTGACCCCGAGTGACCTGGAGAAGGGGCTTTTAAGGGAAGAAACCATTGCCCAGTGATCCTAAAGGGGCAGGGAGGATGTAGAAAATTCCAAGAATACCAGTGGTGATTACAAGGGGGCAACTCCCTGCCTCTCAAGACTATTCAAGATTACAATCTAACTTTATCTTCAGGTAGTTCCTGAAACACAGTCACTGAACTGGCTAATCCTAGATTTCTGATTCTTTTCTTCCTGCTTGGGTGGGTGGGGGACCTGGATTTATCCAGGGCTTTCATCTCCCCACTTCTTCTAGTGCCTAGTTCTAATAATAGAACTAGATTTCAGTATCTTCTTGACCTTGTAAAGCATTATATTGGTGGCATGACATCAAAATCTGAACAGCACTATTCCTTCTCTAATGAAGGTAATTAGTTTTAATTAATTAAAGTACTAAGGGGCCTGCATTAGGGCAGCTACCCCAAGGCCCAGGATTACTGCTAATGTCAGAGAAATAGGTTCTCGTCGAAAGCGAGTTGGGTGTTTGTCAAACTCATCTTTAAGCGTGTTAGCTGGATGATAAAAGACCCTAGGTACCAGTTGTACAAGCACACAGTAATCTTTGGTGTCATTAAAAACGGATGTTGACATGCAAGGCGTCAAGCCTGTACTACATGCCTACCATCTACCTAAACCAGGAACCAAGTACCTGGTGTCAGGAGTCTTAGGGCTCTTAAGAGTCTCATTACATAATCCCAGTAAGAGTCAGCATATGATTAGTCCCCCAAACACAAGCCTCTTGACTGGCAGTGTTGTCAAAAGTTACAGATGCTGCAATTTGGGTAGTCCAGGAGCTTTCTTCACATGGGAGGTGTGGATCCAGGCAGAGATGCATACTTCTTTCAGTTGTTCCCAGATCTGGCCTCTCACCATTTCAAGGGCCTTTAGGCGAGAAAATAAAGGTCTAGAAATAGCATCAGGATTATACATTCCACCCGACTCAGTGAGTGGTGGCAGTTCTCCATTTAGGATCTCATAAGGGGTGAGTTTAAATTGCCCTGGGGTGTTCCAAACCCGGAACAGGGCAAAGGGAAGGAGGGTTGTCCAGTCATTTCCGCAGGTCTCTTTTCAGAATTTATATTCATCCTTTCTACCTGACCTGACTCTGGGGTCGGTAAGCACAATGTAATTTTCAATTAATCCCTAGTTGGGTGGCCAGTCCCTGACTTACCTGGACAACAAAGGCAGGTCTGTTATTACCTTGGGTATCCCAAACCTTGGGAAGGTTTCTTCTGTGATCTTCTTAGCCACCACATTGGCCGTCTCAGTCCTGGTAGGAAAAGCTTCTACCCATCCTGAAAAGGTATCTGTTGTATTCTTTTAAAAATGCTACGGAGTCCCAGGTGGCAGCTGTAGGCAAGCAGCAAATGCTATAAAGTCCCAAATGGTGGTAGCAGGCCATGTGGCGGCAGACAGCAGGCCCTGCGAGCAGCCAGTCCCAGGCAGAGAAGGCTGCCGATCCCTGAGCAGTGGCTGGTCCCAGGCAGGGAGACACATGGCGGGCTGGTGGAAGACAGAGACATGGTGAGGTTGAATATTTATTCAGGTGAGTTATGAAGGGGGAAGGGGGAGGGAGAGAGAGAGAGAGACAGAGAGAGAGAGAGAGACAGAGAAGGGGAAGCAGAGAAGTGGGGAGAGAGGCAGAAGCGAAGCTGCCTCTCCAAGAGGAAGATGGAAAAGAGAGTGAGCTCAGGCCGGAAGCTGAAGATCAGCCTGCCTCAGCGGATGGGGAGGGAATGGGCGTGGCTTGTCTCTTAAAGGGACAGGGACCAAAACCATAACACCTATCTGTCTGTCTGTCTCTCTCTCTTTCTCGCTCTCTTGCTTCTCTTCCCCAGTCTCTTGCTTATGAAACACTTTCTCTGCCTCCTTAACCAAATCCTGCAACCCTTTAACCATTGCAACTTTTCTTAATATCTTATGCTGACTGTCCTATGAAGGCCATAGCTACCGCTGACCCTCAGAGGTTGGGTCAAAGGGAGTATAACGCCTGTAAGCCTCCTTTAAATGTTTAAGAAACCCAGGTGGCAGAGCCCTGCCGTGCTAGACTGTCAGCTGCTCTTACCTGGTTTAGTTTGACCTTGAAAGTGCACAGAGGGAACTAGATAGATGTGTAAACATCTGTTTACACATTTTTTTTAACCAAAATCTCTTGCTTTTTAGACAACATACCAAAAATTTCTCTTGTGTTTTAGACAACATAGCAAAAATCTCTCTTGCCTTTTAGACAACATAAAAACTTTTACTAAAGTCTTTTTTGGTGGTTCTCATTGAGGATGTATGGCTACATTTTAAACAAAAACAGCACAGCACATAAAATCCTGTACCAGTGTGAAACATTTGAGACCAGCAATAGGTTTTTTTTTTAAACATTAACCAACAATAATTTGTAAACAAGAACAGCACATTAAAATCCTGTACCAGTGTGAAACATTTAACCAGCCCCTATAAATGATGACAGATACTTATAACCCATAGGATCTGAAAGAGTTCTTCACCTGTGGAGCCAAGCCTTGGTCAGCTTTGACCAAAGGTTTGAGGCATGCAGCTCCAGAGGGAACTCATCCATCTGCATGGGGATGGGAGGTACGCAGCACTGGGGAAAAAAGATTAGGCCATAGCGATTACCCTCAGATTTTTTGTTTGGTGTTTGAAATCCTATTGGAGTACATCCGTCTTCTACAACGGTGTCTGGCAGCCTCAATACCTTGTAAACAGCAAAGCTGAATAGCCCAGCCACCCATACAGGCATGCTGCCCCGCAGCCACGTGCTTGGGGCTGAGGCTCACTTTTTTAATGAAATATACCCCTATGCTTATGGCCCTATTTCTAAACTCTTGTAAATGGTCACAATACCAAAGTCAAAGTAGTCAGGATTTGAGTACGTCAGTGTCGGTCTAAGTCAGGACAAAAGCAAACACACATTATACAGACATACAGGAAAAAGGTGCCAAACAAATCAAAGACACAGCTTCAAGCTGCTTCGCGAGTGCGACCTGCCCCGCTTTCTAGCGAGTGCGACCCGCCCCGCTTTCTAAATGAGACCGCTATCCACGAATGTCTCTACACAGAACTGACCACACCACTCGTGTCATACCACAGAACTGAGAAACGCCACCCGCGTATCTCACCAGACAACTGAACACACTACCTGCGTGTAAGACAAAACAGAGACTGAAGATATACAACAAAGGCTAACAAAACTTTAGACAAAACCATTGATCCAGGGTCAACGTTACAAGAAAACAAAAGACTGAAGACACACAAATGTCCGTCTCCACTGAGACAAAACCATTCCAGAAGTAGAGACGGCTGAGAGGACATAGCTCCTCCAATCCAGGAGAACTTCCATATCCTCACCAGCACCCAGTCGGAAATCTCCCAGGCGTTCCTGGGTCCCTTCTCACCTCCCAGGAGATCACCTGGAAGACCAGGCAGCAGTCGGTGATCTAGCATGTCTGCTGATCATTCCCTTCGTCTCCTCCCGAGACGTGAGCGACTGCAAAACCGGTAATACAGAACCTGACCTCAGCTCGCATGGAAACACAAAGACACAGACACGGCCGTAACCTCAAAGTACAGAACCTGAACCTGAATTCAACCGAACCGGCACAGAAACACAAAATAAGTCACGACTGTACAGAAACTGAACCTGGATTCAACCAGCATGGAAACACACACAAAGGCACGACTGTAAACTCGAATGTACAAACCTGAACCTGGCACAACTGGCACAAAAACACACAAAGGACCTGCCGGCACACAGACAAAGACACACAAAGTCTCACCTCCAATCCCCAAGTGGGTCTTCAGAGATGAGGGCGGTTGCTAATCCCGGAAACGAACCCCCAAATGAAAGACCCCCAGTGTGGGGAGACTCACTCAAGTCTCGTGATAACACGACCCCCCCCCCCCCCCCCCAGTAACTCATGAGAGACCGTCCTTGCTGCAATCACAAGAGGTTTAATGATGAGATGAGACGGGAACCAGTGCACTGGGGCCGAGACTCATAACCCACGCAGGGGAAGAGTTTGACCCCGAGTGGCAGGGAGAAGGGGCTTTTTTTTTTTTTTTTTTGATTTTTCGAGACAGGGTTTCTCTGGCTTTGGAGCCTGTCCTGGAACTAGCTCTTGTATCCCAGGCTGGCCTCGAACTCACAGAGATCCACCTGCCTCTGCCTCCCAAGTGCTGGGATTAAAGGCGTGCGCCACCACCGCCCGGCTGAGAAGGGGCTTTTAAGGGAAGAAACCATTGCCCAGTGATCCTAAAGGGGCAGGGAGGGTGTAGAAAATTCCGAGAATACCAGTGATGATCACAAGCGGGCAACTCCCTGCCTCTCAAGACCACTCCCAAAGTCATAATCAGCTAGTTCCTTTCTCAAGATTATTCTCAAGATTACAATCTAACTTTATCTTTAGCTAGTTCCTGAAACACAGTCACTGAACTGGCTAATCCTAGATTTCTGATTCTTCTCTTCCTGCTTAGATTTTTGGCTATTTTCTTCCTGCTTGGGTGGGTGGGGGGGGGACCTGGATTTATCCAGGGCTTTCTTTGGGGAGACCTGGTTTTATCCAGGTCTTTCAGTGACAGCGCAGCACTGTGGCCTTTGTGGGGTCAGGAGACAACTCTGGAAGTCGGTGCTCTCATTCTCTGATGTGGGTCCTGGAAAGTTAAACTCAGGTCGTCAGGCATGGCAGCAAGCACCTTCACAGCTGAGCCACCTTGATCCCCCAACTCAGGTGTGTTGTTTTGTTTTCCGTGACAGGGTTTCCCTGGCTGTCCTAGAACTCACTCTGTGGACCAGGCTGACCTTGAACTCAGATTCACCTGCCACCACCTCTGGGCCCCCAGCTGGGTTTAACAATGTGTTTCCTATTAAGATGGCAGCTCTGAGCCTGGATTTGCTCTTTTTAGCTGCCAGAGAAGTCACAGTCAGCAAGGCCGGTAGATGGGTTGAGAGCTGGCCCAGACCTGCGGGTAGGCTGCAGGTTTCTTCTCACCAGGCTTCCTGGTTTACCTTCTGGATGAGGTGCGGCCAGCACGCTGCCACACCCCACACTTCCTGTGTCTCTCTCTGTATTTGCCAGCTGACTGCCACACATGAAGGATTTCTGAAACTCTTCCTTTTTAGAATAGAGTCTGGTTTTCTTTTTTTAAAGATGTATTTATGCACGTACTGTGGGTATGAGTGCTCTGTCTTCATGCACACCAGAAGGAGGAGTCAGATCCCGATGTAGATGATTGTGAGCCTTCTTGCTGGGAATTGAACTCAGGACCTATGGAAGAGCCGTCAAGTGCTCTTAACTGCTGAGTCCTCTCTCCAGCCTGGCCTGTTTTTCTATCATTTTGATACTTTCGTACTGTGTCATAGAAGAAGATTCCAGCCTGCCCACTTAACTGGAAGTTTTATTTTGTAACTTTTTTGTATGTTTGTTTTTGTTTTTTGAGACAGGGTTCTCTGAGGCTGGCTTTGAACTAGCAGATCTGCCTGCCTCTGCTTCCCAAGTGCTGGGACTAAAGACTTGTGCCACCACTGTCTGGCCTTTATTTTGTAACTTTTAATAAGCCTTATTAAACAGGATGTGGTGTCACCACCTATAATCCTAGAATTGTGAGCTGTATGCAGGCAGATCATGAGTTCAAGGCTAGCCTGGGCTATGAAAGATACTGCTAGCTGGACGCTATGGCTTGTATCAGCAATGCAGACTGAGGCAGGAGGATTACTGTGAGTTTGAGGCCAGCCTGGGCTATGTAGTTAGTATCACCTTGGACAGCACTGATTTACTATGTAACTGGTAACCTAGAAAATAAGTATATAATATCTGCCTTTTGGAAAAAAAAACCATATTAAATACAATATTGTAAAGCAATGAGATTTTGGCATTTAATCCAGGTTAAATCCCCAGAAATCTAACAAGTCTTTATGTTATTTTCTTCTTTCTGGAAAAATCTTTTTAGCATATACTTACCATTATTTTTCTTTATCATTTGAGACTATCTATCTATCTATCTATCTATCTATCTATATATGTCTATATACATAAAATACACACTAATAATATATATATAAAATATGCAATGTGTGCACATAAAATATATGTATATATATATTTATGATTTATTTTATTTGCATTGCTCAGGGGGGGTCTAACTCAGGGCCTTAGCCCAAGCATTTTACCACTGAACTATATACTCCCAGCTCCTTAGCTCAAATATTGACTCTGTCAGTTCTTTATACACATACACACAGAGCACTCCGCGATCCTGTAGGCCTTCTTACACAAACACACACACACACACACACAGAGAGAGAGAGAGAGAGAGAGAGAGAGAACCCCGTGATCCTATAGGCCTTCTTAAACACACAAACACACATACGCGCACACACACACAGAGCACTCCGCGATCCTGTAGGCCTTCTTACACACACACACACACACACACACACACACACACACACACACACACACACACATATACAGCACCCCGTGCTTCTGTAGCACCCCGTGCTTCTGTAGGCCTTCTGAGTATTATCTTCTGTTTGTGTACTTGCTCTAAGAGTCCGAAGGAATAGTTTCGTGTGTGCAATGCGAGTTTGGAATTAATAAACGAAGTCATCTATGTAACAGTGCGGTTGTCCTAGTTCTGACTTGTGGTAGAAGTACAGGACTGTTCAGGGAGCAGGTCTGGTGACAATCAGCAGGAGAGGTGTAGCTTAGGTTTAAACCACATTAAAGTAAGATTTTTGATACTTCAACGAATAGGCTGTAAATTAAATTTTTTTTATGGTGTGTAAGTGTGTAACCTCAAGGTCAGGAAACTTTCAGGAGTCTGTTCTTTCCTTCTAGCACTTGGGTCCTGGAATTGAACTCTCGTCCTCAGGCTTGGTGGCAGGCAGGCACTTTACCTGCGATCTGTCTCACTGACCAAAAGAATCTTTACTAGACAGGTGCATCAACCAATTTAGCACAGCCTATGAATAGTCATTAGATGGGTATGTTAAATGTAGGTTTATCAATGTTAGCTAACATTCATTTATGAAGAATAAATATCACAAGTCTAATTTTTTTCTTTGTCTTTTTTTTTGGGGGGGGGCAGTCTCTTTGTATTTAAGACTGCCCTGGGGCTTGCACCTTTACTCCCAGCGCTCAGGATGCAGAGGCAGGTGGCAGAACTCTTGAGTTTGAGGCCCACACAGTCTGCATAGGGAGTTTCAGGCCAGTCAGCAGTACACAGTGAAACATTGTCTAAATAAGTAAACTATTTTTGTGACAATGCTAATGTCTTTAGTTTTTCCAACCCGATCTTCGTCCCTGCCTCTCCCCGCCTCCCCCTTCTCTCTTGGTTCTGTTATCTGGAATGTCTTAGGGTTGGCAACCAGGAGCTTCTCCTTCGTTCTTGAACTCTTTCTGCTGGAACTGTTGAAGACCTTGGCTGGCTCTGTGACCTTCCAGGGAGAAATTATACTTATCTGTTGGCAGTCTGGGGACACATCTTGAGTTTGCTTTCAAACAAACACACTTTAAGGTTTTTGAGATAACAAAAGTTTAGGTTGTGAAATCCACTGAAGTGTTGCAAGTTTTCAGGGAGACTGTCCTGTCTTTGAAATAGAGACAGACACATTTCCTTTCTGCTCCTTTCTGTTTCTGTCCAGAACCCTGCGGATGTGACCGTCCCACGGGTTGACTGTATGGGTCCTTAGCTGTAACATGCCTCGGTCTTGCCATTCTGTAAGGCACCAGGCCCTGGGTGCTGCTCTGTGAAAGGCCCACATTCTGTGTGGCGGCCAAGACTCCACGTGCCTGTCACATGGTCCTCAGCATTCTAGTTTCATTTTATCTTTTGTTCTGTGGTTTGGAACAGGTTTGCAATGAATCCTTTTAAGATTTTTTTTCTTAAATTTTAATTGTATTTATGTATGAACATGTGTGCTCACGTGAGTGCAGATGCCCTGAGAGGCTAGAAGGGTGTCAGGAGCCCTGGAGAAAGGGACAGGCAGTTGTGAGCAGCCTGACTTGGCTGGGAACGAGCGTGGGTCCTTCGCAAGCCCTCTTAACCCCAGAGCCTTGAAGCCTCCAGCCCCAGTCTTAAAAACAAGATTTTCATCCTTTACACTTTACTCAGTGTCTTCATAGTCCCTAGTGAGGATCTGTTCTGAGACCTGACTTGTGGACCCATACCTGTGTCTGTAAGTGTCTTAGCTGCTCATGCGTCTTCCCATGTCGTGTCGTGCACTGGCGTGTGAACACTCCTCTTTATATTTGATTGCTTTCAACCTCATGGTTTATTGCTGTCTGAGAGTCAACTTAAAATTCTGTTTTAAACATTTGGTTATTTTTATTTCTCTTAGGTCACATTACCATGAAACAGTTGATAGCCAAGAAGAGGCAGTTGGCAGCAGAGGCGGAGGTAGGTATCTTTTTTTTTTTTCAGAAGCAGAAATTGGGGCTTTAGGTAAAGTAACAGTTTAAATAGTCCTCATTTATTTTTTAGGTTTTATGTAGCTGTGGCCCTCACACTCTACTTTTTATTTTGTTTTGTTTCTGTTATTGTATGTGTGTGTGCTGGGCACATAGATGGAGGTCAGACATCTTGCCGGAGTCGGTTCTCTCAGTTCCCGTGTGGGTCCCAGGACTGAACTCAGGTTGTCAGACTCGGCAGTGGAACCATCTCTCTGGTTTATTTTTAATCTTTGGAGACTCCTGTCTAATCCAGGCTGGTTTGGAACTATAGCTCCCCCTACCTCTGTTTCCCTAGTGCTGGGATCACAAGTGTCTGCCACCTCTTCCTACTTGTTGAAGACCTATCTGCCTTTCTTATAAGTTGAAGTCTTGCTGTGGAACAGGAAGTGAGATCTCTCACTCTGTCGTAGCTCATAAGAATGTATGTGGCCCTTATCTCTGCTCGCAGGGATGACTGCTGTTGATGTGCCTGTGAGTTTTGTGAAGAGTCCTGTGCTAGTTCCTGCTACATCTGCTTCTGTTAGGTGTTCTGTCAGGGATGTAGAGATCATTTTAAAAACTAGTGTGGAGCCATTTTAAATGTGGATGGACTGTCTTATGAACCATATAGACTAGGCAGTGCTTTTAAGTTTTCTAATAATTTATGTTTAAGTTTGACTTGTTAAAATTTTCCCTTTTCCAGTGAGATCATGACCAAAGTTCACCAGCAAAATTGAAGATATGCTCAGTATCCAATGCCTGTTTTAGTTTTTTAGTTCCCTTTAAAGGCCAAGGGGATGTTCCCTTTCATCTAATTTGTTTGAAATGCCACACTTTCTTGGGTCTAGGATGGATGATGCTGTTGCTGGAAATACTAGTAGAAGAATTTATTTGTTTCACATTAGAGTATTCTTCACACACATACCCTAAGTGCACTTGTGACGTCTACTGAGCTGCTTTATAAAGTATATACATTTTGTCTGTTCTATGTTTGTTGTGGGACGTATGGGAGTGTTACACGCGTGTGGGGAGGTCAGAGGACAGTTGTGGCATTGGTTCCCTCCTCCCATCATGTGGGTCCCAGGGACTGAGGTCAGGTTTTCAGGTGTGACCGCAGGAGCTGCACCATCTTTCTGGTTCGGACAATGTCTTTTCTAACTAGTATGTCATTGCTCCAATATAAGGCCCTTTTAAAGACTTATTAGCCCAGGTGGGTGGCACATACATGCCTATAATCTATAATCCCAGCAACTGAAAGGCTGAGACAGGAGGATTGCTATGACTTCAAGGCCAGCCTGGGCTTCATAGCAGACCTTGTTTCAAAAATGTGGAGCTGGAGGGATGGGTCAGTGCTTAAGAGTGATTGTTCTTACAGAGAACCCAAGTTTGGTTTCCAACACTTACATCAGGCAGCCTACAGCCACCATTAACTCCCAGCTCTAGGGAATCTGATTCCCTCTGCTGGTCTTCACAGGCTACAGACATTGGCACATACATGATGCACATATGTATATGTTTTTACACACATACTTAAAAAATAAAAATAAATCTTTGAAAAGACCACCAGGTGCCATATTTCAACTGAGTAGACTTGAGGATGATTGTTAAGTTGGCTGCATTGCTAATTGGGCTCTATACAAGTTAGTGTCATAGGCTGGACCCTAGTGAATAATGAGCAAATCTGTTTACCTTAAGTATTTACACAAGTGTGAGAAAAGATTTCCATAAGAGAGAAGAAAAGACTGAGACTGAAGTGGTAGGAACCTTTTCACATGGCTTTCTAAGTCCCCAGGGGAAAGATTGTGAAAGGGAGCATAGAGGTGAGGGAGAAAGGGAGGGCAGGAAGAGCACAGAATCGGAAGTTTCACAGATCCAAGTTAACTTTCTGGGCTTGGTTTTGTTTGTTTGGGACAAGCTCTTGTTATGTAGCCCGAGGTGGGCTTGAACTCAAAACAGCCCTCCTGTCTCAACCTCAGAGTGCTGAAATTCCTAGTCTGGGCTACCATACCTGGCTTATAGCTTTAAAAAAAAGAGTACTCCATTATCTGCTTTATTTGTAGTGAATAAGTTAAATTCTAGGACCTATGAGATGCCGTAAGGAATAAGGGCTTTTGTCGCCCCAGCTGACAACCTGAATTCAGTCCTGGAACCCACCTGGTGGAAGGTGGGAATTGACTCCCTCAGTTGTTCCCTGGCCTCCACCTTGTGCTGTGGTACTTGTATGCCCATACACACAGTATCAGTAAATAAATAAGTCAGTGTCAGATTCCCTGGTTTAGTCATTTGAAATCAGGATGAAGTAATGAATGAAATAAAAAAAAGAAGTAGCTGAGAGAAGGGTGGGCATTAATTTAGCCCACAGTATTAATTATGTGTATGGGACAAGGCCTTGTTATGTGATCTACTTCTTACTGTTAAGGGCACACCCCAGTCTTAACCCTGGTTTGAAGGTAGATATCCCACTGTGTGTCAGGTCTCTGATTGTTACTTATGACCTGCATAAAAGTGGGAAAGTTGGGCTTACATTGTATTCTTTCCTGTTTCATACCCTCGGTGGGGAATTCTTTTCTACCTGTGTGCTTTACCCTTATGCCTTCACCCATCAAAATAATGCACCACAGTCCTCAAATTCTAGCTCATTCTGCTGACCACAGTTTTCCTACCCCCTTGCTTTGAATATTGTACTCCTAAGTATATTGTACTCATCTTGTACTCCTGAGATTTTAGTCTATGATTTGATTGATTGATTAATTAATGATTGATTGATTGAGGTACTGGGAAGTAAACCTAGGGCCTACACATGCTAGGCAATCCCTCTCCTAATCCTGAGCATCGTCGCTAGCCCCATTTATTTGTTTGTTTAACAGAGATCTTGTTTAGAGACCTTGAACCCAACTCTGTAGCCCAGGCCTCAGCTGGCAACCTTCTGCCTCCTGTTTGCGATTACAGGCTCTGTAGCAGGGTTCCCTGCATTTATGTGTAAGTGCTTTTTTCTAAATGAATCACTACAACTAACTGGTAAACTTGTGATTTGACTCAAATGCCTTTGAATGGCAGTTGTTGACTGGGACATGGTAGCTTACTTGGTAGAGTTCCTTCTAACACACATGAAGCCCTGGGTTTGATCCTCGCACTTCTGCCAAAACTGTCCACTTTTACTTTGTTCCTCTGGGCTTCCAGTCAAAGGTCAAATTTCACTTTTTAATTTGACAGTGCAGGTCTGGCTGTGTTCTTTGGAATCTCCTCTCTTGTTTTACTTAAATGCATAGATGCACAACTCTATTGGGAAAGTCAGGTCATTGGTCTTTTTATCATTTGAAAAAAAACTAGAAAGCTTCTACCCTTGAATGTTCAGCCTTTCAGGTAACGATGAAAGAGGGTCCACATGCACCAAAACAGAAGATGTGTTGGGTTTAGTGTAGACTAACAGGGCTGGGCTGCTTCGCCTGCTCGCGCTGCTCTGCCCTCGCACTGGCTTCTCTCTCTGTTGTACAGGGCGATACAGCATCTCAGTTAGACACCTTGGAGCCCTGCGTCAGGTGGTGTCCATGGTAAGGACTGCCCCAGTTTCAGAGGTGTTGAAGACCTCTGCTGAAGTGCTCTATTTTATCTTATTATTTTGTGAGGGTTTGGGAATATTTATTTGTTTGTTTGTTTGTTTTGTGACAAGATTTAACCCTATAGCCCAGATTGGCTTTAAACGTGACAGTCCTCCTGCCTCAGCTTCCCAAGTGCTGGGACTGTAGGCACAGATCACTGTACCTCACTTACTGCTGTAGTCTATTTTATGGTTAGTGAAACCAAAACCTCAGAACACTCAAAGGATAGTGACTTCCGCGACACTGCCCGGGGAACACTTTCCCTGTGTCCTATTAATATCCCTGAAACTGGAATAGCTACCCTGGGCTGTGTGTACAGTTCTCGTTCCTCCCTCCTCCCTTTCTGTCACTGCCCCCATCCCTCCCCTCTGGAAACTGCTCATGTGACCCCGGCCGGACTCAAACCCACTGTGAGGTTGAGGATTGTGTTGAACTCTGCTCTTCTGTCACCCGTCTCTCAGTCGCTGTGTTCGTGGCATGTGCCAAGTCCGGAGAGGAAATGTTTTGATCTTAGTAGCACACAAAAATGAGCTTCATCTGATTGAAAGACTTTCAAAACTGAGAAGCGACCTGGGATGATGGCACACGCTGTGACGTGGAGGCAGGAGGTGAGGAACCAGGCTTGAGGCCTGGGCATTTGAGACGCCGCCCCAAAACTGTGAACAACAGACCGAGCACCGAGAGAGAAGACGCTCTGATTTCTCTTCTGGTTATACAGCTTACCTTTACTAGAAAAGTGCCCACAATTTAGAATCTTCCCTTATTGTTACATTGCCGTACCACTTGTCCTTATGAGCAGGAGGAATCTGCTTTCTCCACACTTTTCTCTCAGTATAGGGATGGTATAGGCTCATTGCAGAGAGCCCCTAAGAGAAACATAAAAAAGTAATATCTATCAACTAAATGCCTGCCAGCAGGAAATACCATTTCGGCTTATTTCCCTCCTGACAGTTTTTCCTTTCCCTGTCATGCACACAGTTTCACGTAGATGGATTGTGCAGAGTTTGCATCTATCTATATGGGGAGGATATGCCTTTATATGCTCATATATATGCTCATTGCTGTGCGTGTTAGTTTGAATATTGTCCTTAATATTTTGTGCTTGTGTATTATATGTTTTAATGTGATCTTAAAGTGTTTTCATTACAGTTCTTTGTGTGGATGTCACATTTGTTAACTATGAGGAATATATTTTTACTACTTTTCTAGTCTTCTAGAATTTTCACAAAGACCAATGAAATGAAAGAGGTAGGTGGAGACCATGAGAGTGAAATCTGCTACCCTTTGGTAACTGGGTGTGGCAGCACACACCTGTAATCCCAACATTCACTAGGCTGAAACATTTCAAGTTCAAGGATAGCCTAGGCTACCATCGTAGGGTTTCTGCTTCTGTGAAGAGATGCCATGACCGTGGCAACTCTGATAAATGAAAGCATTTAACTGGGGCTGGCTTATAGCTCAGAGGCTTGTTGTCATCGTGGCTGGAAGCATGGTGTGCAGGCAGAAGTGGTGCTGGCACAGGAGCGAGAGTTCTACATCCGGAGCAGGCAGCAGGAAGAGAATGCAGCTGGGCCTGGCTTGAGCTTCTGAAACCTCAAAGTTCACCCCCAGTGACATACTTCCTTCAGCAAAGCCACACCTCCTAATAGTGCCATTCCCTGGGAGCCTATGGGGGCCATTTTTATTCAAATCACCACAGATACATAGTAAAACTCTGTCTTTAATAATACTAAACAAACAAAACATTTGAAAGATAAAGATGAATAGGTTGCTACGCGGTGGTGGCACATACCTTTAATCCCAGCACTAGGGAGGCAGAGGCAGGTGGATGGCTCTTTCTGTGAGGTTGAGGCCAGCCTGATCTACAGAGTGAGTTCCAGGACAGGCTCAAAAGCTGCAGAGATACTCTGTCTCAAAAAAAAAAAAAAAACAAACAAACAAACAAAAAAAGACTAGGTTATTTAAGTGGAAGATTAAGGTGGATAAATATGTTTCAGCTTACTATGGGCTGATTAAAATGAGATTAAGAATATTATGTACACTAAATTTGGTGATAGCCCAGTGCGAATTTCGATATAGGGTCTCTATCTCAGGTAGGCTTTAAACTCTTTTTAAGCTAAGGATGTAGCTAAGGATGACCTTGAATTTCTGATCTCTTGCCTCCACCTTGTAAGTGCTGGGAAGCCAGGCTTACAAAATCATGTCTGGTTTATGCTGTGCTGAGATCAGACCCCAGGCCTCCTGAGTTCCTGAATGTTAGGTAAGTGTTCTACCAGCTGATCTACATCCATAGCTGCTCCCTGCCCCGTTTCAGGTTTTGAGGCAGAAGCTCAAACCGTTAGCTTAGGCTGGTCTCAAACTGGAAGGAAGCAAACTTCCTGCTGCATTTTCCCAAGTACTAGGATTACTGCTCTGTGCCACCATGTCCTGCTTGAAACACTTTGCTTAAGTCTTTGCTTTCAAACAAAATGCTTTTGACTGAGCCTGAATAGGGCTTTCCTTCTTATTAGGTTATCCACCGTTAGGTTACATGCTTACATTGACTTCTTATTTTTATTTTTTAATTGTTTTTATTGAGCTATATAGACTTTATTTTTTTTTAGAAAGAGTCTCTGTAGTGAATGAGCTGTGGGCTGGCTTCCCGCCGCCCGGCTAGCTTTACCTGAAATAACAACACACAAATTGTATTCTTTTAAACACTGCCTGGCTCATTAGCTTCAGCCTCTTTCTCGCATCTTGACTAACCCATATCTAATAATCTGTGTAACACCACGAGTGGTGTCTTACCAGGAAAGATTCAGCATGTCTGTCCTGGTGGCTGGCTTCATGGCATCTGGTTGTAGAGGCAGGGCAATTGTCTGAGCCATCTACCTCACTTCCTTCTTCCTGTTCTATCTACTCCACCCACCTATTTTCTAACCTATTAGGCCAAGCAGTTTTCTTTATTAATTAACCAATGAAATCAACAGATTGATAGAAGACCCGCCTCCATCATTTCCCCTTATTCTGTTTAAACAAAAGGGAAAGGCTTTAACTTTAACATAGTAAAATTACATATAACAAAACAGTTATCATGCAAAAATTACAGTTACAATATTTATATCTACTTTATCTTTTATCATAACAAAGGAAAACAACTATAACTATCTATTCTTCTTCAGCTCCATCAAAGACTCCAGAAGGACACAATATTACCTAAGTAAATAAGAAATATGCAATTTCCAAACTCTAGAAATTATAGAGACATCTTGCTGCCTGGACAGTCACCCAAAGTTCTTTTGTATTGTTGGGGCATCTATCTTCGGCCTATAGGCCCACAGTAGCCAGCATGAAGCAAGAAATTTCAAAGACAGTACAGTCACTATCTGCTGTGTCCTACAGAATGTCTCGCAAACTCTTTCATGAATCAGGAACCCAGAGAGATCATCTCACCTATAGGCAAGTTCAGCAGTCCTCTCTCTGAGGGTTCTCTGTGTCCAGTTTATGCAATAGTCCAGGCAAGAGCAGTTTCTTGCCCAAATGGCTATCAAACTCCATATGTAGCTTCTTCGATGCCCATCTTCCTCTTGAAGTAGCTGGTGCTGCCAGGAGCAGATGTGTCTCATTGTCATGAAAAGCCCTAAGTTATTAAAACATTTTAAATGCCATATTCTATAGTCTTTGAAAGATATGAAGAATGCCTATTTAACTTAAATATATCTCTATATATCTAGAAAATCTAACTTACATGACTATAAGCTTTACTATTATCTATGATTATCCATTAACAACCTATATTTCTTAATTATACATTACATTTTTAAAATGAACTACACAATCACAATACCTTAATCAGTATCAGAAATACATATACATATAACAAAATTGACCTTAAATTTAAATCACTAAAGCAAAATCCATATCAATGCAAATTACTCATCTCCATATTATATCCCCCTTTAAATGTAAAAGAACACTTATAAACAATATTTGGGAATATGGACGTAGATATTTCTCTCCAAACTGCTTCCTGCTGAATGGGGACGCTGTTAATCAGATCTTTCATGGTGTAACCTGTGTGCCAGGTTCATCTCAGTCATCAGTTGGGTGAAGTAATTTTTTGAGGGTGTTCAGGACAACCTTTCAGGAGGGCGTGGTCTATCATACCATATTGGGATAGAAGCAATCCACATGGTCTCATTTTCTGTAAAAATAAAAGAAGAATCTCTTTTCCAAAGTATCATATCCTTAGATCCAAATTCTGAAGTCAAGGTATTTTCAAGATATCTTTCTTGGATTAGTTCAGCAGCATTTATAAACAAATATCTTTTAGCAGCTATTGCTTCTTCCTCAGCATTCAAACAATTCAAAGAAAGCATAATAACATACAGTATAAAGATTTTCTGTGTATTTTCCATCTTTGTGCAGCTTTATTTTAACCTCTATTTCGTTTATTTTTGCCTTTATTTTTTGAGACAGGTTCTCTGTATATCTTTGTCCTGGAATAACCCTGTAGACCAGGCTGTCCTTGAACTCACAGAGATCTGTCTGTCTCTGCCTCCCAGGCATAGGTATTAAAGGCGTGTGCTACCACACCTTGAAGTCACAGAGGTCAATCTCTGTCTCCCAAGTGTTGGGATTAAAGGTGTGTACTATCACACCCAATTACTCTTTCTATCTTTTTTACTTTTAAGGACTTTAACCTTTATCATGCATATATTTTTAACAGTGTAAATCATTTAGAAGTTTTCTTTGTTTTTCAATCTCTCTTTAATGTATCTCTCTTTTTCTGACCATATGAGCCTTTAAATTACTGAGCAATATGAGTAGAATTCAAGCCGTGGCTTTGCCAGCTAGATCCAGCCCATTCCTTAGCTTTCCATCCTCATGGCGGAGGTACCCACTGTAGTCATTTTTATTGCCACAACTCTATGGCGTTTCAAGGTCCCTGCCAGCAAGCAAGCTGCAACAGTGTTAAACAACAATCAAAAGCTCCATAGTCAGGATCGCCTGATTGAAAGAGTCAGAGTTTGCCCTGGCAGGATGGCCCAGAAAGCTGGCATTTTAAAACAGCACAGCTTTTTCCCTGCTACGGCTGAAAATCGAAAAATGCACGTTCAGACCCGAGAAATTGCTGCTACCAAGAAGCCATGCTTTATTCTTTCCCAAGCTTTCTCAAGCTTTCTGTGGATTCAGTTATCCACGTTGGGTGCCATTCTGTAGTGATGGGAGCAGCGGGCTGCATTCCTGCCTGGCTCCCGTGGTGCCCGACTAGCTTTATCCCCGAAATAATTACACGGAAACTGTATTCTTTTAAACACAGCCTGGCCCTTAGTTCCAGCCTCTTATTAGCTAATTCTCACATCTCTTGCTTTAACCCATTTCTAATAATCTGTGTAACACCACGAGTGGTGTCTTACCAGGAAAGATTCAGCATGTCTGTCCTGGTGGCTGGCTTCATGGCATCTGGTTGTAGAGGCAGGGCAATTGTCTGAGCCATCTACCTCACTTCCTTCTTCCTGTTCTGTCTACTCCACCCACCTATTTTCTAACCTATTAGGCCAAGTAGTTTTCTTTATTAATTAACCAATGAAATCAACAGATTGATAGAAGACCCGCCTCCATCAGGTCTCTATGTAGCTTTGGCTGTCCCGGAACTCTCTATGTAGACCAGGCTGGCCTCAGACTCACAGGGGTCCACCTGCCTCTGCCTCCCTTGCACATTTCTATTTTATGATTTTTTCCCTCCCTAAAATTTTGTTGGTTTTTGTTTTGTTTTGTTGATGGTACTAATCATATATACAGAAAATAGTTCAGATAATGTGTGGTGGAAAGCAATATAGTAATAATGAAATCTGAGGTTGTGTGGACAATATTTTCCCAACCAACAGCTGACAAGTTCTGGGATTTGCACACACCACTTTACCCAGTTCTTTTAACTAACCCCTCCCGACTCCAGGCTCTGGAGTGTAGGACCTTGCTCCAGCTAAGCAAGCATCTATCAATCACTGAGCTACGGTCCTAGCCCTTCAGTTGAGTTTTTAAAGCTTAGGTTTCCCATGTGTAAAATAAATATTATAGTGTTCATTTGTTTTCAAGGCTGGGGATAATGTATAAAAGCCCCCAGAGATCTGTCACACGTATATATAATGAACAGTAGTCACACGGTTTTCAAGCCCCTTTCCTTCATAGCTTCTAGGGGAAAAGTCAGTGAGGTGTTTGGTGTTGTGTTTTAATAACCACTTTCTACATCCTTTATAACAAAGATTGAATTAACCCACTATGGCGTGTGTAGGAGCTTTGGTACTGGTTGGTTCCACAGTTGTTTGAAAATTGCAAAGACACTTTTATGAGTGCCGGATGCATAATGTACAAACAGAGGTGGTATTTGTCAAGACAGGGTAGCCCGTGCCTGTCAGCTCAGCACTTGGGAGGCTGAGGCAGGAGATCACCTCCAGTTTGATGTCCGACTGGGCAAAAGATCAAAAAACCAACCAACCGACCAAGATACTGAAAGTCACTGGGGAAGGCAAATGGAAAAAGAGAGAACTTTTGAAAAGGGGTTAGGTACAATGAAGGAGAAGACAAGGAGCCTCTTTCCAGGGCAGCCCCTGGAGTCAGGGGCGCATTTGACCCAGATTCCCGCCCCCCTGGGGACGCCTGCTTTGTCTAGAAGGGTCGGGTTTCTGCTCGTGCTACAACCTCTTTTCTTGAGGTTGAAAGGTTCCCTGGGCTGAGCCAGGCACTGAGTCAGAGCCACCAAACAATTCTTAGACTCCTAGGGGCCTTGTGGAGTCAGCACAATCCTTCTTAGAGCCATCTTTGAGGAAATTGTGAGTCCTGTGTCCTGTGGCATTTGATAAGCTAAAAAACTGCCCTGCTTGGTTTGCGCTGGGGCTGCTTCTCCCAGCCTACTTGGAAGTTTTTCAGCCTTTGGAAGAATTACTTGATTCATCCACAGATGATTCTGTTTTCTCGTTTCAGAACTCAGTCTGATGTAGCTTCAGTCTGGAGGCTTTCTATAGAAGCTGCTTTCTAAGGAGTGGCTGTGCCTAAAATGTTCGTCCATTTCCACCCGGGTACCTATCTCATTCCTGAGTGTGTGTGCTTTTATTATGTAGGTTCCCAACCACAGGATCTTTGTTCCCCATTCTTGGACTCTTCCAGGTGATCTAATTCAGCTGCTTGCTTAAAATAGAAGGTCCATGTGAGCCCCAAAACACAGTGCATTTGTTTGCTGGGTTTCTGTTCGTTTGCTTTTCGTTGTTTGAAACATGGTCTTATTCTGTAGCTCTGGGTGGCCTGGGTACATACAGAATGGCTAGCAATCCTCCTGCCGCAGCCCCCTGAGTGCTGGGGTGATTAGTAGATTATCTAAACACTTTGCTTTTCTAGTCATTGTCCTCTCCCTCAGTATCTGTCCACCCCTCGAGGGCCACTGGCTGAGGGAAGTTAGTACGCACAGAGGCGAGTTTGAGAGGTCAAGTCAGTGGGAAAGCCCCAGCTAATGCCATGTCCCTTCAGTTACTCAGACTTCATTCGGACTAACTGTGCTCATGTTTTGAATTCTAAATAACAGTTTTGTGTGCTAGGAGAACGTGAAAGGCAGGAGCAGACTGCTCCATTAGCTGTCCTCTCACAGAGAGAGTGGCAGTAGTGGTCACCAGTGTCATCTCTGAGCATTTCTGAAGGGAGTTTAAGAAACTTCCTGGTCTCCACAAAGGCAGTGTTCTTGAGTCCACTGGCAGCAGCTTCTGTTGACTGTTTTTTGTTAATTTTTCTTATTGTTTTTATTGAGCTATGTATTTTTCTCCGTTTCCTTTCCTTCCTCCCCTCTCTGACTTTTAATTCCTCAGAGAAAGACAGACATTAAGATATGAGCATTAGGCAGCTAATTATAATACCGTATATAAGGTGCTCCATTTAAATGATTATCTTAGGCTGGGTGGTGGTGGTGCACTCCTTTAAGTGCTCGGGAGGCAGAGGCAGGCAGATCTCTGAGTTCGAGGCCAGTCTGGCCTATATAAGAGCTAGTTTCAGGACAGGTTCTAAAGCTATAGAGAAACCCTGTCTCGAAAAACCAAAAAAAAAAAAAAAAAAGAAGAAGAAGAAGAAAGAGGAGAAGAAAAGATTGTCTTGGCTTCCTGAAGAACCCACGTACAAATTTGAGTTCAGTGGGAATGAAAGACAGGCGTTAATCCTGTTGAGACGCTCTGTGAGCTTTCTGCTTTAACTGGTTGTCACACCGATGCCTGTGTCTTCTCATGCTGCCCCTGTTGTCCCCTGACTCAGCGTTGTCCTTTCTCTGTGACACTGTTTCTCCTCATTGTTAGACAAAAGCAAGGGCTCTGCATTCATCTGGCAAGCAGTACATAAGGAGTAAGAGCTTTGTCATACTGGGTGTGCTGGCGCCTGCCTGGGCTCTGTACTCAGCCGGCAGGGCAGGAGGGTTGGTTGCCTTGAGTTAGGGGCTGTCCTGGGCTTCAGCATAATTCTGTCTTAAACAAGAAAAAAAAAAAGACTCATCAGTTTTTGTCATTTTATTGTGTGTGTGTGTGTGTGTGTGTGTGTGTGTAACACTCACGTGCCATGGTGCACATCTAAAGGTCAGGGGAGTTAGTGCTTTCTCTAGTCAGGGTTCCCAGCAGCTGAACTTGGGTTGCCAGGCTCACACTGCGACAGTTTTCCAGCTGAACCATCGTGGTGCCTGCCCGCCTCTGCCCACCTCTGCCCTAACTTAAGGCAATTGTTTAGCTGGAGCTGAAGGAAGACTTGACTAAGCAGTTTTTACTGACATTTGTATAATTTCTTTAACAACCCCTCTCCTATGCTTTTATTGTCTTATACTTGATACGTGGGTGTGTCACACTGGAGTCAGTGTGCGAGGAGTGCTGAAAGAGGTGGCGTGGAAGCCTTTACCTTGTCTCAAGACCTGGGCTTCTCTTTAGTGCTGAGTAAAATCGAGATTTGACTCCCAAGCACAGGGAGGCCGAGACCTTACATACATGGCTTGTCCCCGGCACCCTTCTGCCCGTCCCTGACCTTAGCACTTAGCACTTTCTGCTTCAACAATGAAAAACTCCATTCTAGAACTTACCAAGGGCATTGCACTGCTCATTCCACAAGGACAGGGTGCTGTGTGTGTGTGTTTATTATTGCCTCTCTAGTGCCTCAGAGTGCCCCAAATTTGTCCTAGTCCTGGGTGGGATCAAAAGATCCTGCCCCTTCTCTCTCAATATATTTCTCCATTGAGAAAAAAAAATCACTTTTTAAATTTATTTTAGGGCCAGGTGTGGTGGCACATGACTTTAAGCCAGCACTTGAGGCAGAGCCGTAGCATCTGTGGGAGCATGGTGGCTTATTCCCACTACCCTGCTGCCCTTTGTGCAATTGCGTGCATAGGCATTTCTAGGCTTTTGTTTTACTTACTCACTCCTATTTGTTTATTTATTATTATTTTGAAACAGGGCCTCACTAGAACATCTCAGGCTGTTCTAGAACTCATTGTGTAGCTCAGCCTGATCTCAAAATTATACCATTCCTTTTGTGTCAATGTGTTGTAACCTGAAAAATGACATATACTTATAATATATAAATATTTTCAAAAACTGCAAGTATTTATCTTAAAATATTAAGGACAGCTAGAGGCCCAAATAATAATTGTGTATAATTTTTATTTATGTATATTTTTGAGACAGAGACACCTCCTGCCTCTGCCTCCTGTGTGTCTGGATCACATGTGTGCGCCACTTCACATGTTTCTACGTATCTATTTTCATAAGATTTTGTATGTATAGATATGTATGTATAACATATGCACACACACTCTTAAGTTTTATGAATATGTATGGCAGTATTTAGCTCTATATAACACATACATATTCATGATGTTCTTTCTTGTTTTTATTTTTTGGTTTTTCAAGACAGGGTTTCTTTGTGTAGGCTTGGCTGTCCTGGAACTAGCTCTGTAGACCAGACTGGCCTTGAACTCACAGAGGGCTGCCTGCTTCTGCCTCCTGAGTGCTGGGATCAAAGGCATGTGCCACCATGACTTTATTCATGTTTTGTGGTTAGCTAAATACATAGTTATGGAGGTAGGAATAAATATTATATAAACATAGCTATGATACAAAATGACATGCATTAAAATGTAAATTGTGGGGGTTGGAGAGATGGCTCAGTGGTTAAGAGCATTTGTTGATCTTGCAGAGGACTGGGATTTAGTTTCCAGCACCAACATGGTAGTTCACAACCATCCATAACTCCAGCTCTTGGGGACCTGATGCCCTCTTCTGACCTCTACAGACCCTAGGCATGTGCACGGTACATATATACACATGCAGACAAAACACATACAAGAAGATAAATCTTTTTAAAAAATGGTTTAGAATATTCGTTATGGGAATTTAGGGGCAAAGGGATTTGTTTAGGAAAAAAAGACTGTGGTAATTATATAATATAGACATAATGTATTGATTTTTGTTTTCTAAATAAAACTATTAAAAGAATGTTCTCATTTTTATCTGCTGTGGTGTGTGTGTTTGGGGGCAGGCTCTTAGTCCAGGTGGCCTCACACTTGCTCCGCCTCTGCCTCCCATTTCTCCCGTCATGCCCCTCTGATGTTAGTGTCCTTCCTAGATGCTCATTTACCAGGTGGTCCTTCAGTATCCTTGGGGACGTAGGCATATCGCCAGGCATGGTAGCATGTGACTGATCCCAGCACTTTGGAGGTGAGGGCTTGGAAGATCAAGGTCATTTGTCTACATAGCAACTTTGAGGGAGGAAGAGATAGGAGAAAGGCGACAGGTATATATTTTTTTTCGGGGGCGGGGGAAGGTTTAAAACAGGGTTTCTCTGTAGCTTTGGAGCCTGTCCTGGAGCTAGCTCTTGTAGACCAGGCTGGCCTTGAGCTCACAGAGATCCTCCTGCCTCTGCCTCCTGAGTGCTGGGATTAAAGGCGTATGCCACCACCGCCCAGCAAGTGTATATTTTCAACAGGGTATATGTTATTACTGTGTTTTCATACATGTCTGAAACTACAAGTCAACGACAGAAATTATTTCTTTTGCTTTTACTCCTGTGAGCTCACTTGTTCAGTATGGCCTTCTATTGACCCACACTTTGAGGGATCCCCTTAGAGAACCTACAAGCAAACGCTGACATTTTTATTTATTTGTTTAAAACTTTAGGAACTGAAACCACTGTTTCTGAAGGAAGTTGGTTGTCACTTTGATGATTTTGTGACGAATCTTATTGAAAAGTCGGCATCTCTGGACAATGGTGGATGTGCTCTTACAACCTTCTCCATTCTTGAAGAAATGAGAAACAACCACAGAGCCAAGTGAGTGCGCTGTCGTCTCCCAGTGCAGAGACCTCCTCCGCCAGCCCTGTGGTCAGAGCGCGCTGTCGTCTCCCAGTGCAGAGATCTCCTCTGCCAGCCCTGTGGTCAGAATGTGGAGTGCAGTGGAAATGCCCGGGTCACACCGTGTCACCACTTCTACATTTTCCTTTTTATATTTTTTATTTTTTGAGTCATTTTCTCACTGTGTTGCCTTGGCTGGCCTGGATCCCTATGTGGATCAGACTGGCCTCAAACTCACAGAGAGTTGCCTGCCTCTGCCTTCTGAGTGCTGGGGTGAAAGCTTATTTTTTTCCTAATATGAGGTTCCATTTATTTTATTTATTATCATAGCTTTATTTATTTATTTATTTTGGATTTTTTAAGACAAGGTTTCTCTGTGTAACTGCCCTCGCTGTCCTGGAGCTCGCTTTGTAGACCAGGCTGGCCTTGATTGAATTCACAGATTATCAGTCTCTGCCTCTGCCTCATGAGTGCTGGGATTAAAGGTGTCCACCACCACTGCCTGGTTAACTTAATTTTTTTTAACATTCATCTATTTTGTTTGTTTGTATGTGTGTATGTTTGTATATATGTATGGGCTTTATAATGTGTGTACAAAACCTTAAACCAAGCCCCTCATGGTGAGGTAGATGCCACAGCTATCTGCATGTTACAGATTAGTGCAGCTATGTGAGATTCTGCATCAGGGATCTACTCTGGAGTCTGCTCCAGAGTCCTTGATGTAACCGCATTCTTCCATGCCTGTTGTACTCTATTCGGAGTGTACTCGTAATAAAGTACCCTGCAGTTAGTATGTGTTTAGAGGGAAGGTATCAATGGCTACTATTTGCTAATTTGCCCTTGTGGGCTCCCTGCTAGTCTCTCTCTTGGAGAATGGTTGTGAGAATCAATAGCCAATGGCAGTGCCCTAATAAGATGGTATGTGAGGCACTAAAAAGTGTTTTATTTCCCAAAAGCAGCTGATATGATCAGGAAGCTAGCTGTTAGGGTTGTTGCAAGTTCTTTGACACTGAGAAGTGTCCCATAAATATCAGGTCAAGAGATGCTGCCAAGCCTGAGTTCAATCCTTGGCTTAATCTGGTGAAAGAAGAGAACTGACTCCCTGCAAGTTGTACACGTGTGGTCTACCCTCCCCCAAATAAGACATTAAATAAAATGTTAAGAGTAAGCAAACATCAGGCAGTGTGGAGGGCACATCAATAGCAGTGTGCGGTGTGGAGGGCGCATCAATAGCAGTGTGCAGTGTGGAGGGCACATCAATAGCAGTGTGCAGTGTGGAGGGCACATCAATAGCAGTGTGCAGTGTGGAGGACGCATCAATAGCAGTGCAGTGTGGAGGACGCATCAATAGCAGTGTGCAGTGTGGAGGGCGCATCAGTAGCAGTGTGCAGTGTGGAGGACGCATCAATAGCAGTGTGCAGTGTGGAGGACGCATCAATAGCAGTGTGCGGTGTGGAGGGCACATCAATAGCAGTGTGCGGTGTGGAGGACGCATCAATAGCAGTGTGCGGTGTGGAGGACGCATCAATAGCAGTGTGCGGTGTGGAGGGCGCATCAATAGCAGTGTGCAGTGTGGAGGAGGCATCAATAGCAGTGTGCAGTGTGGAGGGCGCATCAATAGCAGTGTGCGGTGTGGAGGGCGCATCAATAGCAGTGTGCAGTGTGGTGAACTGTACATCACCTCAGGGTCTTTCAGGATGGTGGTTCAGGGACAGCCTTACCATGGGGCTAGAAATGGAATCTCTGGTGCTTCAGTTAGACATCTGGCATAGCTCCTACCTAAGTAAGTATACATGCACCCACTTCACAGCACTGCCAGGAGTGGTGAGATAACATGCATAAAACCCTCAACACAGTACTGGATTGGATGGGGAAAGGCAGGCAAGGAATGTTAACCAGTATGCTTGCTGGTAAGCACACTCTTGCTCCTGCGATTAAGCTTCTTATTGTTCTTCTACTACGTTTTGTTGTAATTTTTTTCCTTTCCAGAGATCTGAGAGCACCTCCAGAACAAGGGAAGATCTTTATTGCAAGGCGGTCTCTGTTAGAGTGAGTGATTTTTGCTTTTGTTAATTATCAGTTTGATTTAGGAAGGAAAAACTATCTTGATTTATAGAATCTCTGGTCTGTCTGTCTGTCTAGTTTGTTTCAAGACCATATAAGTCATGAACTTTGATGTTTTTATGTTCCTTCTCACCTATCTTCTAGTTCTCTTTCTGGCTTCTTTGGAAAAGTTAGATATAAAAGCAGCTATCTATCCTTTGACAAATTCTTTTTTTTATGAATAAAGTTTATTTTTTATATTTATTTATTATGCATACAATATTCTGTCTGTGTGTATGTCTGCAGGCCAGAAGAGGGCAGCAGACCTCATTTACAGATGGTTGTGAGCCACCATGTGGTTGCCGGGAATTGAACTCAGGACCTTTGGAAGAGCAGGCAATGCTCTTAACCGTTGAGCCATGTCTCCAGCCCGACAAATTCTTTGAAGTTGTGCTACAGAGAATTATTTATCAAGAGAGTTAGCAGAAGAGAATTTGGAGAGAATTTTGGATTTGCTACTGTCTTAGGGTTTCTATTGCTGTGAAGAGACACCATGACTACAGCAACTCTTACAAGGAAAACAGTTGGGGTGGCTCACAGTTTCAGAGATTTAGTCCATTATCAGCATGGCACAGCATGGCAGTATGCAGGCAGACAGTGCTGGGGAAGTAACCTTGTTCTGCATCTTGATGTGCAGGCAACAGGAAGTGAACTGAGACACTCATTGTGGCTTGAGCATATATATATGAGACCTCAAAACCCTCTGCCTCAGAGACATTGCCTCCCACAAGGCCACGCCCACTCCAATAAAGCCTCACCTCCTAATAGTGTCACTCCCGTTGAGGGCCATTTTCTTTCAAACCACCACAACTGCCTTCTTTTTTTTTTTTAATTTTATGATTTATTTAACTTTATATTATCAGTGTGAAGGTGTCAGATCCCCTGGAACTAGATTTTCAGACAGTTGTAAGCTGCCATGTGGTTGCTGGTAATTGAACCCAGGTCCTCTGGAAGAACAGTTAGAGTTCTTAACTGCTGAGCCATCTCTCCAGCCCCACAACTGCCTTCTTAATATGTGCGTGTTTTCCTTTGATTCTTGATAGTTTTCTTTTTAAAAAGCCATGATTATCTAGTCTCTTTAGAATTGCATGCTATGAGTGCATCGTACTGACTTAATATATGAACCAAAGCAAAAACAGGGAGATGGCTGTTTCTTCTTTCCTGTTATTAGTCACTGATAAGTCCCCTACTTATTCAGGTATTCATTGGGATATTGATGAGGTTTACCAGCATTAGGAGAGAGCATTTGGTTGGTGAAAATTATGGCAGGTGCTGTGATGTGCCTTCCTTTAAAAATGAACCTTGTTTATCAAAACTTACTTTAGAAGCCAAATTGGAGTGTGGTTCCTAACCTTGATGTGAAGGACAGAGTTTTCTATATTCTGTCATGTTGGACTTTAAAGCAATTGGACCCTGTTCTTTTTAAAATTTATAATCTGAGAAAAAATTCAGGCTTTCCACAAAGAAGGAAGAGTTACTATTTAAACATTTTAACATAAGAATTGCTTTAAAATTAACAAAATGAAGGGGGCTATAGCTCAGTGATAGAGTGCTTACCTAGGCATGCATGAAGCCCAGAGTTTAGGCCTCATTAATGAGAAGGGAGGAAAGGGAAAAACAAGGGAGGAGAGAAATGTTATCAATGAAAATATACTTGAACTTAAAAAAATAGAAATGTGACCAAAGAAATGGCTTAGCTGGGCTTTTATTAGAGTTTGAAGATTCATTATACAGAGGCTTAAGAATATTTTAGATCTTCAAAGTCGTTTAGAAGCCGCATATACTTCTCATAGCCAGTTGGATAGAGAAGGTGCTGACTGAGGAAGACTCACCCAGAAGGTTATTCTGCTAAAAGGCAAACAGCCAGTCTGAAGGACTGCAGGCCAGCAGAAAGTAGACGGAGCTGGTTAAGATTTTAAGTTGGTGGGCGGTAGGTAGCTAGCTGCCATCGTCACAAAGGAACACAGACGGGCACTCCACTCCAGAGGCTTGGAATAGAACCTGTGTCCTTCCTTTCTGGCGGCCCGCATTTGCCCACACAGAAAACAGCTCCCAGTGGGTTTCCTAGACGGAGACTGCTGCTCTGGGGTAGCCATGATGTGTTCTGTGAATCAGTATCCTATTTTGGAAAGAAAGTTTAAGAACCCGTTATTTTTTACATTGATTGTATCATTTAATTTCTGTATATCTCAGGCTTATACTGTGCTCTTTGGAGTTTTTAAAGTGATTTCTCAAAGAGTAGATTGAACATCTTTGTAAACTGCTTTAAAAAGTATCATTGTTGTGGTACTTTAAAATTAAATATAGATGATTAACTCATGATTTGCTTGACCTACATTTGCAGTGAACTGTTTGAAGTGGACCACATCAGAACAATCTACCACATGTTCATTGCGCTCCTCATCCTCTTCATCCTCAGCACGCTCGTGGTAGATTACATTGATGAAGGAAGGTAAGACAGGCGGGCGTCTGGCTAGCGGATGTGTGAAATGTTGACTTTCTCACTTGCTTAAAATAATTCCAAGACAGCTGTGTTAGTTATGAGTTTCTTCTCCTAAAACTAAAAGTCTTGTCACCCATCAATGTCATCATCATGTTTCCCTGAGAAAGTAGTCCAGCTAGACCCAGGTGTACTGTATGGCTGAAGGTGATCTTGAACTCTTGAGCTTCCTTTTCCCCAGCCTCCCAAGTGCTTGGAAGACAGGTCTATACTGCCACAGTTGTTGGAATTCTCAACAACTGGACTATACCCACGGCTCTTTTAAAATGCTCCCTTGCTCTCTCTTTCTTGCTCTCTCTCATACTTGGATACATAAGGCCATTTTTGTGCAAGTATATAGTGTTCCTTGATCTTATTTTCCCCATATGGCGGCTGTCCCCCTCTCTTTATTCCCTTCTTAGTCCTCTTTGTTTCCCAGTTTGCTTCTACTTTCCTATCTGCACATACACGACCTTTAGTGTCTAAGTCTAGAACCCACAAATGATAGAAAAGATGTAATATAAATATAAATATATTTTCCTGAGGTTGGCATAATTCCCTTAATAAGATTATGTCCAGTTGCACTTGTTTTCCTACAAATAATACAACTTCATTCTCTAGATTGAAAAAAATTTCATTGTGTATACATACCACATTTCCTTACTTGTCCTCCATTGATGGACACTTAGTTTGGTTCAGTAACCTAGCTGTTGTGAACAGTGCTATAATAAATATGTGACATGTCGATACCCATGACCTTGGTATATTACTGTTGCAGTATTTCTAAAAGTTGAAAGCTATGGGTGTATATGTGTGTGTGAGAGAGCATTTTAAGTTCTGTACATTCGTTGCGTGTCAATCATTCACTCCTTTTTACTTTTCTCCCTCCACAGGCTGGTACTTGAGTTCAATCTCCTGGCCTATGCTTTTGGCAAACTGCCTACTGTTATTTGGACATGGTGGTCCATGTTCCTGTCTACACTCTCAATCCCCTATTTCCTGTTCCAACATTGGGCCCATGGCTACAGCAAGAGTTCTCATCCACTGATCTATTCCCTTGTCCACGGCTTTTTCTTCTTAGTCTTTCAGCTCGGAATCCTAGGTTTTATCCCAACATATGTTGTGCTAGCGTATACACTGCCTCCAGCCTCCCGGTTCATTGTTATACTTGAGCAGGTAAGGATTTGAGTGTCACTCGGAATGATACTATGCCTACTTAACTACGAACAATAATGATCCAATACTGATGCTGTTATTAACTGATGCTAGCACTGGATATGTGTTTATATGTATCTCAATACCATTATCTGTGGAATTGAAGGGATTTTGAGTCAGGGGCTCATGTATACCCAGTAAAGTTCTAATTTTCCTGCCACCTGCTCCCAAATCCTGGGATTGCAGGTATGCCGCCATGCTGTCTTTAGAATTGAAGTGTTTGCCTGGGTCATATCATTTTAAAACTTTTTTCTAATTTGTTTGTCCTACACTCTGGGGGGTTTTCTGGCGTGTGTTGACCAATGGAAAGGAACATTGTTTTAGCCTTTCCTTTGCAGTGCCAGGGGAGTGTCAGGCGGGACCTACACCACTGAGCTACACTCAGCCCTTGAACAGATTTTTTTCTTTTTGGTTTTTTTCATGACAGGCTTTGTGAAACTGTCCTGGAACTCACTCTGTAGACCAGGCTGGCCTTGAACTCAGGGAAATCCACCTGCATCTGCCTCTTCAAGTGCTGTGTTTAAAGGCATGCACCACCACCGCCCAGCCCTTGAACAGATTTTTAACTTCTCAATATTTTTTTTAAATAAACGAATAAGACTTCTGTTAGGTACAAAATAATTGAAGTGATTACATATCTTTCTCTGCAAGTTTTTTTTCTTTATAAAGGCTAACGAGTTGGTATGTGCAAATTTAAGTTTTGTATGAATGTTACCCAGTGCAGTTCTGAAGTTATTTATAGGAGACAAGACAGTGCCGGGAAATTGACTTCCCCTCTCCTTTGGCAGATCCGTTTGGTAATGAAGGCCCACTCGTTTGTCAGAGAGAATGTGCCAAGGGTACTCAATGCAGCCAAGGAGAAATCAAGTATGTAACGCTGTCACCTAAAAGGACTACTGATGGGATATTTCATCTTTTTGCATGCTGGAATGACATTGTATTTTGTAGAGAGTATATTTTATTCTGTTTATGGGATCCATATTGATTTGGAAGACTCATTAGTTCCTGACTGTTCTGTTTTGTCCTTTTATCTACAATGCAAAAATATCTATCTTTAGACCCCTGTAATGGATGTTCATAGCTCACTCCACCTGTGTCTGCTTACTTTGCAAATTGTAGCTTCCCTCTGTTTTTATCATAGTCACAGTAATGGCTTAAGGAGATTGGCAGTACTGGGTTATAGCATGAATAACAAGTCATTTTAATAGACCAGGAAGAAAAACAGGAGCCAGGAGGTCATGGTGTTCTTCCCAGTTCTTCTCTTCCTCCTTCTTGTTCCTTCCTCCTCCTCTTGCTCCTGCTCCTCCTAACCCTCATCCCACCCCCAACAGGGTTTCTCTGTGCAGTCCTGGCTGGCCTTAACTTACAGATAGATATTCATCTGCCTCTGACTCCCAAATGTGAGTGCTGGGATTAAAGGCGTGCACCACCACTGCCTGGCCAGCCCTGTTCTTGCTTCCTTTTTCGGTTCTTCTAGTTTGCTGGGAGAAGTCAAATATCTTGTAATCCTTTTTTAGGCACAGTTCCAGTACCCACAGTCAACCAGTACCTGTACTTCCTGTTTGCTCCTACGCTTATTTACCGCGACAGCTATCCCAGGTAACTTTGGGGGAGGGCAGTTCATACAGGGCTACAGAGAATACTGAATGCCTTCAGTGGTCATTCTAGCGGGCTGGTTTAATGACTAATTCTTGATAGAATTACGTAATTTTGTTGTGGTTTTGGTGTTAAGTTTTTGGTGGTGGTGGGGGTTGGAGATCAAATTCAAGGCTTTGTGGCATGTTAAGCTCACACTGTCCTGCTAAGCTATTCCTCTGCCCATAAATGATTCTGTGTAGAAAAACATTGTTAGGTTATTTACATTGTAGATAAAGGACAGAATTAGAAATAGTTCATTGCTTATTACAGAGAACCCGTTTTTCTTTTCAGGACTCCTACTGTAAGATGGGGTTACGTTGCTATGCAGTTTTTACAGGTAACTTTTTAAGGACTGCTTAACATGATGATTGGTACATTTTATTTTTTATGATATTTATTTATTAAAAATGGGCCTTTTTAAAAAAAGTATATGCTTTATTTTATGGTCATTGTTGTTTTGTCTACATGTATATCTGTGTGAGGGTGTCAGAAATCCTGACACTGGAGTTACAGACTAGTGTGAGCTGCCATGTGGGTGCTGGGGATTGAACCTGGGTCCTGGAAGAGCAGCCAGTGCTCTTAACTGCTGAGCTATCTATTCAGCCCCACAAATCTTTTTGAGATGAGATTTCTCTATTATGTAGTTCTGACTGTCCTGGAACACTCTGTATAGACCAGGCTGACCTTGAATTCACAGAGGTCTCCCTGCTTTTGCCTCCCCAGTGCTGGATTAAAGGTGTGGCCATTATGGCTGGCCCTTTAAAAAAAAATAAATAAAAATAAAAAATCTATTTAAAATGTTGAGCCAGGGGTGGTGACTCATGCATTTGACCTTAACACTTGGAGGAGGAGTTTTGGATTCTATAATCAACCAGGACTTGACTATAGTGAATACCTGTCTCCAAAAACTAAAGTTGATAAAGTATGTCATAAGCACTTTAAGAATGCTCTCTGTTAAGGCTAAACCTTTTAAGCTACCCCAATGCAGGCGATGTATGTGCTTTGCCCATTAAAGGAGACTATTTAAATTAAGGTAATTTTGTTTGGTTACTTTAGTAAGAACCTAGATAAATTTCCTTTTCCCTTTTCTGGGTGGAGTTATATGTGTGGGGGTTTGCTTTGAACCCCCCATTTCTTCCTCACTCATTTTGAGAACCATAAATCCCAGAAACTCCCATTTTAAATTCTATTTAAGCCAAATACTCAGCTGTAAAATGAGTTATTTTATTGCAGGCTTCATAAACAGGTTCTTCATAGTTTTCTAAAAATGCGATTTGGGCCAGGTGTGGTACACAGTACTATAAACTCAGTATTCAGGATGCTGAGGCAGAAGGATTGTTGAGTTTGAATCCAGCTTGAGCTACATAGCAAGATGTGATCAAAAAAGAAGTAATTTAGTAAATTATTAGGAAAAGTCATGGTGGAAATGAGCCTTTTGTATCTCTCTGAAGGATTGGGGCCATCCTCAATATATTGGGGTTAAATGAAATATAGTAAACATTAGTTGTATGTTTATTTCCTTTGGAGGAAGACATGTCCTCCTTTTTTATGAAGCTGTCATTGTTTTCTTTGTGTGTTCCAGGTTTTTGGCTGCCTGTTTTATGTATACTACATCTTTGAGAGACTCTGCGCCCCATTGTTCCGGAATATTAAACAGGAGCCCTTCAGCGCTCGTGTTCTGGTCCTGTGTGTATTTAATTCCATCTTGCCAGGTAACCTGGGTGCTCATTAATTTGTCCATCCATATATATAGTCAGGAAGAAAGCAGGAAGCTGCCCTCTGTAGCTACCTTCAGTTCCCTGCTTTTTCCTGTGAACTTAGCTCCACAAAAACCCTCCCACCACTTCTTCATCTGCTCGAGAAGTGAAGAGCCTCCTGCTTCCACCTCTCACTCTGCTTCCTCCGGCAGTGTTATGTGCACATTATGTGTTTCTTCCTTTTCCTCTTTGGTTGGCTATAATCTCTACTCTCACCTGGCCGCCAAATACCCACACCTAAGGTCGCCTGTAACCTCTTGATGCTAAACCGGGTAGGTGGTTTAGCTGTTTTCCAGAGTGACCTCTAGGAGACACTGGCCACATTTTGAAGTCTCAGTTGGCCACTTTCTTATTTTTCTTCTTTTCATCATGCCTTGTCTCTTAGTTTCATTTGCTGCATGTCCTTTTTTCTGGTAACGCACAGGTTCCTGCTATGCCAGTGCTAAGGACTTAGCTGTAGACAGACACAAACTCGGTACTTTGGGAGCTTGCACTTCAGAGCTTCTTTGACTTAGCCTGGTCTCTGCTCACTACTGATGTCACCATCTCCCTTTCCTGTCTTTTAGATGTCCCTAGACATGGACGGGGACACACACACACACACACACACACACACACACACACACAAACTTACCTCACTTGACTGCAAACTCCTTGAGATTAAGGATCATATTTTAAGATTATTTATTTATTTTTATTTTTTGCATGTTAGTTTGCCTGAATGTATGAATACCATGGGCTTGTAGTAGCTTTGGAGGCCAGAAGAGGGTATCGAATTCCCTGAGACTGGAGTCACAGACAGTAGTGAGCTACCACGTGGGTGCCGGGACCAATGGAAGAGCAGTCTCTGCTCTTAACCACTGAGATCTTTCCAGCCCCAAGGATCATATTTTAAAGCCACTTTTAGTTTATCCTGTCCTGTTCAGCAAACACTGTATGAATCTTTTTTGAATGAAATAGGTGGGCATGCAATGAGTATTTCCCAGTACAGTGTGAAAGTATCATGTACATAGAACAGCCTGGGGGCTTTGTTTCTTATGTTAAAGATGACGTTCAGCATTGGGCATTGGAAAATATGCTGGAGAATTAAAAAAAAATACTGTCTGGAGAAAAGTGATGGGACGGTTTTTTGACAGAAGGACAGATAAAAAGGCCTGGGATATCTTGGAATTTCAGAAGTCTTGTTGTAGGTGGTGTTTGCAGCACCCAGGAAGAGTGGTAAAAGGTACCAAGTTCAGCTATATGTCCAGGCATTTCTTTAAAACAGGCTGGAATTACCTATTTTCTGTCAAAATAACATAGAAATAAATTATCATTTTTAAAAAGTAAAACAACAACAAAACCCCTAGCTTTCCGAGGTGTACTACTCTGTCACCTCTGGAGTGGGTGACCAGAATACCAGCAGGCTTTGCGGCAGCATCCCAGGTAAAAATACACTGGTGTGTTGTTCATGATGGCTAGCTGTAAGCTGTTTGGAAGACTCTTCAGATTGTCTCTCTTGTTTTCAGGGGTGCTGATGCTCTTCCTTACGTTTTTTGCCTTTTTGCACTGCTGGCTCAATGCCTTTGCTGAGATGTTACGCTTTGGTGACAGGATGTTTTATAAGGTATTATATACTTGCTCTCATCTTTTCATGTTATGTTTTCTCTCTAATATCTGTATTTAAAACAGGATTCCTCTGTGTAGCTGTGACTGTCCTGGAAGTCACTGTGTAGACCAGGCTGACCTTGAACTCATAGAGATCCGCCTGCCTCTGCCTCCCAAGTATTGGGATTAATGGCATGCACCACCATACCTGGCATTTCTAATCAATTAAAAAACAGAAGTTATTGGGATTGGGGGTCAGGGCACACATGCACCACGAATGCACGTGTATTTGAGTCCTGCTGTCAGGCTTGGCCCCCTGGGCTGGCCTGCCTGCTGTCTTGCTCCATTTATTTTCATAGTGCTAAGTCTTGGGCTTTGCTGACAGGAGCACCAGCTTTTTGACACACATTTCATGAGATAATTTTATTCTCCTAGTCTCCCCAATGTTAAGTCTGAAATTCTGATACATGTATAGTTAGAGTAACCTACTGATGCCTGTTCCCTTTGGATAGCAAGTGATTGCTGTTACATACTAATCAACTCAGCCCTCAGGAGGCTGAAGCAGGAGGATTACCACGAATCCCAGGCCAGCCTGGGCTATAGTAGAGTAAAAGCTTGTCTTGGCCTTTCTTCTTCCCACCCCACAAAGAATATATGGCCTGGTTGGCTCCTGTGAATACTGGTGGCTGTGGTAGGAACTGTTAACCAGAGGGCGTTATGCCAGCTCCTCACTGGGCCTTTCAAATGGCTGCTGGATTTTATGAAGTGGCCTCAGAGGGTTAGCCCATTTAAAACTGCTGAGTGGTTCCCAAGGGAAAATGGCTTCCTTCATTTCCAAAGGTGTTATTTCTGCTTCAAATGGTATTCTTAGACTTCTAAAGCTGGCCATGCCACGTTTTATTGTTCTGACTTCATCTCCACCACTCCTTTCTCAAAGACAATAAATGTGGGTGGCAGATTTTGGATGTCTGATTCTATTAATGTCTTTCCTTCAAATTGGGAGCAAGAAATACAAAGGGACATTAGAAACCACCACCTCACTCCCTTCATAATTAAATGTTACCCAGTCCCAGTCAGCCTGTTCACATGCGTGCTCAGTTCTCTTATGTTTAACAAGGTAGAGAGGAAGTTTACTGATAGCTGCGGAGGCAAACATTAGATGTAAATGGTTGTGTGTTCTGTCTTCCATCATAACATACTTGATAACGAGACAAAATGCCCTCAGAGTCTTAAGCTATGTTTAGCTATAACATACATCTAACTGCTCAAATGCCTTTGGAGATTCTAGCATCAGTGTGTGGACTAACAATTTTATCATAATGATGACCTTCAGGCATTTTGTCAGGCAATACTCTTTGGAAATGAGTTAGCTCTGTATATGTGACTTTATACCTTTCCTCTCCTCTCAGGACTGGTGGAACTCTACGTCATACTCCAACTACTACAGGACCTGGAATGTGGTGGTCCACGATTGGCTCTACTACTATGCATACAAGGACCTCCTCTGGGTAAACAGCAAGATCTAGTTGATGTTATGTAAGAAATGGGGATTCTGAGGGGCCTGGAGAGATGGCTCAGTGGTTGCTGTGAGTGCTTGCTGCTCTTGCAGGGAACAGAACCCACATTGGGCAACTTAAAACCACATGTAACTGCAGTTCCAGGGGATTGGATAACTTCCTCTGGCCTCTGCATGTATCTGCATGCATGTGGCCTATGCATATACACATAAAAATACAATGTTAATCTTTATGAAAAAGTCCAGCATGGTGGCACACACCTCCCCACACTTGGGAGGCAGAGGCAGGTGCATCTCTGAGTTCAAGGCCAGGCTGGTCTGTTGACTGAGTTTTCTGTCCCACCTGGTCCCATAGCCTTTCAGTTTCAAAGAAGCACACAGAGGCCTACATTAATTATAAACTGATTGGCCTATTAGCTCAGGCTTCTTATTAACTCCTATAACTTAGGTTAGCCCATAATTCTTGTCTGTGTTAGCCACGTGGCTTGGTATCTTTTATCAGGGAGGTGTTCTCATCTTGCTTCCTGTGATACTGGATTCCTCTGTGACGACTGCAGACTGAACCTTTTCTCTTCCCAGAATTCTCCTATTCTGGTCACCCCGCCTATACTTCCTGGCTACTAGCCAGTCAGCGTTTTATTAAAACAATACAAGACCATTGCCCCACAGCACTGGTCTACATCCTAAGAGCTACACAGTTAGACTCACTCTCAAAACAAACAGAAGTGGAAAAGCTAGCTAAGCAAGCGTGAGAGAATTTTGTTTAAATAGTGTTGCACAACTGGAAAATGATGTGTTTAATTGCCACTGAAGAAGGTGTTATAATTTCTTGTCCATTTTCTTAAAATTTCCACTAAGAAGAACCTGTGTTCTGTGAATGTTACTGAGCATGGAAAGCGTTATGTACATCACTAGACAATATCATGCTTTTCTCTCAATTTCACTACCTGGCTACAAAGTTACAATTCTTAGAAATTTGTGTAGGAAGCGGGTGGTGGTGGCGCACGCCTTTAATCCCAGCACTTGGAAGGCAGAGGCAGGCAGATCTCTGTGAGTTCGAGGCCAGCCTGGTCTACAAGAGCTAGTTCCAGGACAGGCTTCAAAGCCACAGAGAAACCCTGTCTCGAAAAAAAATCTGTATAGGAACTGAAGTGATCTACCTACCAAGGACCTTTAGGAATCTCATTGTCCACAAATAATCTTCTAGCCTCCCTTCCCCCTCTCTCACCCCCAATGGCATTCTACTCTTTACCTGCCCCACCCTTCTCCTTTTGTAGATCAGCAGATGTCCCCTCACCTCTGCCCACCATACCCACTTTCATTTGGATTTGTTTATTTGTTTTTATTTATTTATTTATTTATTTTTGGTTTTTCGAGACAGGGTTTCTCTGCAGCTTTGGAGCCTGTCCTGGAACTAGCTCTTGTAGACCAAGCTGGTCTCGAACTCACAGAGATCCGCCTGCCTCTGCCTCCCGAGTGCTGGGATTAAAGGCGTGCGCCACCATCGCCCGGCGGCTTATTTGTTAAAAGTAGAGAGCTACTTTGAATTTTCATCCCTTCAACCAGAGACTCCATTATATAAACCATGTTTTAGAGCATAATGTACTCAGAGTAACTAAGTATAGCTTGTCCTTCTGGTTAACACTGGTGACTCTGAAGCAATTTTCATTGTTAAGCAAGAGTGTCATCTGCCTCTGACTGACAGCATCCTAAGGAAATAGGCATACATATGTCAGACTGAGTTCTCTCACTCACTCACATTGAAGTCCCAAGTTGGACTGAGGCAAGTCTTTTTTTTTAAATTTTAGTTCTGGAAGAAGTGCTTGCCCAGTGTTTATACAGTGTCCCTCTGACAGATGAAATTTGAACCTGGTATGGTCATGTGAGCACTTGGAAGGTGGAGGCAAAACGATCAAGAGTTCAAGACTAGCCTGCAGTACATGAACCTGGTTCAACAGTGTTTCTTGAGCTTTTCAGAATAGCATCACAACCTGGAAACCAGGCCCTCAACTCATGATCCTTCAGGCAACACTTCATATCCAAACTAGAACATTGAGCATGATTTTGTAATTATTTTTAATAGATTTGGATTAACCTAAGGTATAGGCTTAGAAAGTCAAATATAACTAAGTAGGTGCCTTTAATGCGTGATAATCATTTCTTATCATTCATACTTACTATTTTTTTTAAGTTACTAACTCTTGGACATTTTCTTTGTACCTTAGTTTTTCTCGAAGAGGTTCAAGTCTGCCGCCATGTTGGCTGTCTTCGCCTTGTCCGCGGTCGTGCATGAATACGCCCTCGCTGTCTGCTTGAGCTATTTCTACCCAGTGCTCTTTGTCCTCTTCATGTTCTTTGGAAGTGAGTGATGTGGCCTGCTGTGGGTGCTGCACTAACGGCGACAGCGAAACGGGAAGGAAACTGTGATGTCACTTTAGAGAAGCTAGGTGGTCATACCATTTCAATGCAGCCTGTTAGCCGGGGTCACTGATGGAGTGATTAGTGCAGTGTGTCTGCAGGTGTTTACACACTGGAGGGGGGATATGAACTAGGTGGCCTCTTAGGGACCAATCACAAACACTGTCACTGTGCAACTCCTGAAAACAGTTCCATGTTTAGGTATGTGGAGAGAAACCCATAAGGTTCCTGGCATGAGGCCAGGCAGTGGTGGTGCATGCCTTTAATATCCCAGCACTTGGGAGGCAGAGACAAGCAGATCTTTGCGAGTTTGAGGCCAGCTTGGTCTACAGAACGAAATCCAGGACAGGCTCTAAAGCTACAGAGAAACTCTGTCTCAAAAAAGACAAAAAACAAAAAAAAACCTCCATGAAATGTATGTTTTGTTTGTTCCTAGTTAGGCTTCATTTACTTGTAGAGTAAGTGAGCAGGATGAAAGATGTCCATGAATGATGGGTGCTCACTGCTGAGCCCTAATCCCTGGTCTTTTGATAACTGTATTTCTGTTCTCTTTCTAACTTCAGTGGCTTTTAACTTCATTGTCAACGACAGCCGGAAAAGGCCAATCTGGAACATTCTGGTGTGGGCGTCTCTTTTCCTGGGCCATGGGGTCATTCTGTGCTTCTATTCTCAAGAATGGTATGCCCGCCAGCACTGTCCTCTGAAGAACGTGAGTTGCTTGTCCAGCTTGGGTGTCACCCCTGATGTAAGGGGGCTGGTGCTGGGGGGTGGTATTAGTTACCCCTGATATAAGGGGGTGGTATTAGTTACCCCTGATGTAAGGGGGTGGTATTAGTTACCCCTGATGTAAGGGGGTGGTATTAGTCACCCCTGATGTAGGGGGTGGTATTAGTCACCTCTGATGTAAGGGGGTGGTATTAGTCACCCCTGATATAAGGGGGTGGTATTAGTTACCCCTGATGTAAGGGGCACATATTACAAAGGGTGTGTAGTAGTGGAGAGCGTGAGGCTGAATTGAAAGGAGGGAGGCAGAACATGAGCATCCATTACCTCCCAGTCTGACTGTTCCCCAGAACAGCTCATTCCTTTGCCTTTCCTCATTTAGCTCCCCTGGTTCTTCATTTTCTTCTTTTTTTACCTCGCTGTGATTTTGTATCTCCAGACTTTTCCCAAGGACACACGCATCCTTCATCTGAAACAGGGTTATTTTTTATCTCTGTCCCTCCAAAAGTTATAAGCTCTTCTAAAGAATGTCAGACAACACTGATGTCTGGGGCTGGATTTCCTTTGATTTTACCAATCTCTTCGTTCTTCCCCCTTGTGGTTACGTTCAGGTTTTGTTTTTTAGCCTATAAGTGACTAACTCCATTTGCATGTGGCTGAGATTCTCTCTTGATATATCTTTCCTGGGTATTTCTCCCAGGAACCGTAACTGAGCGCAGATACCCACACCGAGTTAAGAGTCTTCCACGCACCTCTGCAGATGCTGTCTTCTGTCACACAGCCCTATTCTTCCTCCTCACTTCCTGTCGAGGCCTCTGTCCCTGTCATGCTGTTCTTTATACTTTACACTCAGGTCCCACGGGTCAGATTCCCCTACTGAGATTCAGTTTGGATGCTGCACTTGCCATGAAAACTGAATTCTTGTTCCTTCTTCCCTGTTTTGGAACTTGTAAAGTACTTCATATTGAAGTGGATCGCTAACTTAAGACCCTGTGGTACAGTCATATGATCGTGCTTTATTATCCTAATCCTTCCTCTAGTTATAGATCTTAAACTGAAACTGAATTTTGATAAAATAAGGTATCAGGATGTTAAGAGACACGGTGCCTCCTTACCATTTGATCCGTGGTCCATGGAGTGGACTCTTTACAAAAATTCTCAGTTAAAAAAAAAAATTCTCAGTTGAATTAATTGATGCCATTGATAGAAAACATCTCAACATCTTTTGAAACAGGGAGTTTCTCAACCCTTAAAGGGCTGTGAAGTTATTTAAACTGCCTTAAAGGGCAATTTAAAGAGGCACAGTGTGTAGCATTCAGCTGTTACCTGCCCCAGACCTAGTTCACATGAACTGTGGTCACAAGTGAACCATTCTTCTGTTGTTTCTCCCATCTTAGCCCACATTTCTGGATTATGTCCGGCCGCGTTCCTGGACGTGTCGGTACGTGTTTTAGAAGCCTGGACTCTGCCTCCTTTCTTGCCAACAAGGAATGGATATTCTTCCTGGTCTGAGCCAGACGTCTTCAGCAGTCACTGAGGATTTCTGTCCACGTTGTTTGACCGCTCCAGCCTTTCCCGATGACTGACCTGAAGCTGGCCTTGAGTCACTTCATGGTTTTTTTTTTTTTTTTTTTTTTTTGGTTTGCTTCCTTTTGTGGAGAAGGAAGACCAATGGCTGAGGTCATGGCAGGTTTTTGCAGGGTTATCTCAGCTCAGGCTTTGGTAGTTTTATCTGTTTATTTCCTTGATTCTGTCCAACCAGAGACTAAACACATCTTGGCCATGAATTAGCCAAAAACACTTAGGAAGAAATCATTTCAGTGCCTCTGGCTTTGAAGTTTTTTTTTTTTTATCATGCACACTATTAGGAGGTCAGCTAGTTAACTGTGCAACTGGGGAGAAATAAATGTTATTTCTAGTAGAAAGAGAGAAAATACCTATTTCCCAAAGATAATCTTGTTATGCTTTCTGCTCACATCTTTTGTTGCTATTCAGCTTTGCTTAGTCTCTGTGCTGGGAATAGAATCCAGGGCAGCACACTGAGCCACACCCCAGCCCCCATGTTGTATTTTTCTGAAAGTTCTGGTCTACTCTTTTTTTTTTTTTTCTGTATAAACTGTGATTTTGTTTTTGAAAAAATTAGCAGTCTTTCACCTTGAATTCAATGCTGGTACAAATTTAAAGGTCCAAAGTATGAAGGGAAAAATATATTTCCTTTCAAAACTTGAGAAGTCGTTTTAAAACGGATTCACTGAGCTGGCCATGTGTTTTATTTATGCTTTCAGAAGTTCTGTAGAAGATTTTATTGATGTTGGATTTTTTTTTCCTTTTTTTTTTTTTTAGAGGCAAGGTCTTGCTATATAGCCCAGATTAGTCTTGAACTTGCTATGTAGCCCAGGCTGGTCTGGAACTTGCTCTGTAGCCTAGCTGACCTTGAATCCCTGGCCTCCTGCTCCCAAGTGCTAGGATCGAAGAAGATACCACCACGCCTAATCAAGATTTTTTTCTTTAACTGTTGTTTAGAAGTATTCTTTTGGTACAGTTGCTTTATTGTCTAATAATTAGAAACTTCTCTTGTTGTATAGACTAGTGAGTCCATAATGGAAGTATTAATCTCTCTATTAATACTAAATGTCTACTAAGGATCCAGAAGCTGGCTTCTGAAGCATCTGTCCCATCATTATACTTTAACAGTATATTTTTAGATTAAATAAATTACTGTGTGATCATTTGTAAGGACATGTACTCGTTATGTGACATTTCCACGTTCTGCAGTGCCCATTCCTGGTGTGGTGGAAGAACCCGCTGTGCTTGTGTGCATGGGTATTGTGTGGGAGGACTGCACATTGGAAGGGATGACATAGAACTGCAGTGCAGCCTCCTGCCCAAAGAAATGAGCCTTACAAGGTGCTAGCACATGGATTGTTCCATGGCACAGCCATTTGAGTCTTTGCTGGTTTCCTGGCAACTCTCTATACAGTTTTGTGAAGTGTTTTCAAAAATCATTTTGAGTCTCACAAGAAGATAATGGAGAGTTCCTTAATGATCACTCTTGATTTGGGCCACGTGTATGTCTCCTGCTTCTGCACCTGCTGTGTTCAGAGGCTGGCTCTGAATTCAGCTCCACTTTCAGCCGACTCGGTTTCTTTCTGTTCCCAAAAGAGTGGTCAATATTGTCCCAGAATCATTACCCCCTGAACAACACGCTGTGAATGGAGCCTACTAAGTTCTGGCCTGTGTCTTAAAGAGTGAAGTGAGCCAGTCACTCTCTCATTTTTTTTTTTTTATTTTGTTTTGTTTTGAGACAGGGTTTTTCTGTCTAACAGCTCTTGCTGTCCTGGAACTCACTCTGTAGACCAGGTTGGATTTGAACTCACAGAGATCCACCTGCCTCTGTCTCCCAAGTGTTGGGATTAAAGGCGTGCACCACTACTGGCTAAACTAAGTCTCTTCTATGTGTAATTCCATTTTGAATATAATGAGAGAACAGAATGGTCTGAAACTTGCTCATAAACCAGTCTTCTGCAGCAAGGGGATGGGATTTTAGGGTGCCCCATTCTGGGAAGCACTATGTGTGCATTTTCAGAAAAGTGTGTTACTCTGTAACAGTATTGAATTTTGCAGTTGTTGGACCAGTCAGGGCTGCTCTTTCCCCTCACCCACTCTTTTTGAGACAAGGTCTTTTTCTGCAGCCCAAGCTGTAACAGACCTCACATGCTTCTGCCTCAGCCTCCTCAGGTGCCGGAGTTTACAAGCATGCGCTGCCACACCCAACAAGGCCTTTCCTTAGGGATGCGTTTCCTACCAAGATTTTAGGTGATCAGCATGTGTGTAGGACTGCAAACCACTTAGAACTGTAAAATTGTCTTAAACTTCAAAAGTCCAGACCCCTTGAGGAGGCGGATACTCTGAAGGAAGACTGGCTTGGCAGCCATGTGGCCACATTGCTTGTTGCCTTAGCAGGACCATTGTCTTTTTTTTTTTAATTATTTATTTATTTATCTATCTATCTATCTATCTATCTATCTATCTATCTATCTATCATCTATCTATCTATCCATCTATCTATCTATCTATTATGTATGCATGCAACATTCTGTCTGTGTGTATGGCTGCAGGCCAGAAGAGGGCACCAGACCCCATTATAGATGGTTGTGAGCCACCATGTGGTTGCTGGGAATTGAACTCAGGACCTTTGGAAGAGCAGGCAATGCTCTTAACCTCTGAGCCATCTCTCCATCCCCGACCATTGTCTTTAAATTACTGTATGAACCCTTTAAAAAGAAAATAAAACCCAGACTTCTTGCTAATGGTGTGCTCCAAGCAGGTTCCTTTATTGTGCCAATGGTTGGAAACTGTTCAGTTAAGAATGAGACTGTCTACAAAGTAAGGAATGTAGTATTTATTTCCTTGAAGCTTGAATGATAACTGATTTTAAGTGACCATACAAAAGAACCACTTTATGAGCAGTTTCCACTTTGCATTTAGATATCTGTTTTCATCTTTTACTACCTCTGTATTGGATGTTTTTATTCTCAATCCTAGATAGAGGGGGAGGGGGCAAGTTTAGTTTTTGTTTGTTTTTTTTTTTTTTGTTTTTTTGTTTTTTTGGGGGGTGGATTAATATATTAAAATTGCCTGGATAATGTTACTTGCCTCATGTTAGAATCTAAGTAAAACATCAAGACCTTGCTTTTTGTTGTTTTGTTTTGCACATGGTTTCTCTACATAGCTGTCCTGGAACTCAGGTTTCTGCCTTCCCAGTGCTGGGATTAAAGGTGTGTGCTACCACATCTGGTTGGGGCTGCTCTTAACTTGTCAGTAACTGCAATATTTGGCAGTGGAAAAAAAAAGTATGACTTATTTTTGGGGTAAAAGTTGGTGATGTTGTCAGGTTAAGAAAGTACAATGTAAGCTGGACAGTGGTGGTACACTTCTCTCATCCCAGCACTCGGGAGGCAGAGGCGGGCAGATCTCTGTGAGTTTGAGGTCTACAAGAGCTAGTTCCAGGACAGGCTCCAAAGCATGTAACTGGGTGGTGTTAGTGCAGGCCTTTGATCCCAGTACTTCAGACACAGATGTATCTCTGAGTTTGAGGCCAGCCTGGTGTACAAAGTGAGTTGTAGGACAGCCAGAGCTGTTAGACAGAGAAATCCTGTCTTGAAAAGCCAAAAAAAAAAGTACAACCTAGAAATAATCTGTATTTGCAAACAGATTGTTATAGAACTAATTCATTTAGGATACATAACTTGTTTTGAAACTCTAAAATTATTGCCTAAAAATGAACTATTACAGGCTTTCTGGGCAAGTCATATATACTTGAAAATCACTCACTTGGTCTATATAACCTTAAAAGATGGCATTTATTTATTTGTTGCCAAGAGAGCTCATTCAAAAAAAGATCTGTTTTGAAAGGTATAAGAAATTTTGAGGGAGGGGAGGAGATGGAAATTTTTAATAAAAAAATGAGAGGGAAAAAAATAAAGTAATTCATATAAAAAAAAAGAAATTTTGAGGCAAGTCCAATTTCATGTTTGTGGGAGGGGGTGAAGCTAAAGAACAGTTCTCAACCTGTAGGTCACGACCGCTGGGTGGCAGAACAGCTCTTTCCCAGGGTCACCTACGACCATTGGAAAGCACAGATACTTAGGTTATGATTCGTAACTGTAGCAAAATTACAGTTGTGAAGTAGCAACAAAATAATTTATTGTTTTTTGTTTTGAGGCAGGGTTTCTCTGTGTAGCCTTGACTGTCCTGAACTTACTTTGTAGACCAAGTTAGCCTTGAACTCATAGAGATCCAACTGCCTCTGCCTCCCGAATGCTGGGTTTAAAAGCATGAACCACCATGCAATGAAATTTTATGGTTGGGGTCACCACAACATGATGAACTGTTTTAAAGGGTCACAGCATTAGAAAGGCTGAAAACCACTGAGCTAAAGTCACGTGGCTGTCGTAACAAAACTGATAGTGATGGTTTGACCCTATATGACAGTTTTAAGACATTAGTTACGGGTGTCCCTCCTTGGAGGAACTCCCATTCATGAGTTCTTTCTCCCTTTCCTTAATAAACGTTATGTTTACTCTGCTCAACAAAAAACAATGAAAAAGAGAAAAACTCAGCTCTAGAGAGGTAGGAGAAGAGGATCGGAATTCCAGGTTATTCCAGGCTACACAACCAGCTGAAGTTGGAGACCAGTGATCCTGTCTCTCAAGCCCCATCACACAAACAGACACAATGCATCTACGTAGGGTTCTCTCCATTGGTAGGGTGGTTTTCTCCTGTCCCAGAATACCCAGACTGAGAACCAATCTGGAGGTGACTGAAGCATGGACCGTGGATTAGAGACCCAGGCACAGCAAAGTGATCCGGGACAGAGCTGTTTTCCTCCTCTGTAAGATGGGAAAGATGGCTAGCTCATAGGATTGCTGCAGAGCGCCAGCCCCAGCAGAAAACTTACCTTATAATCTTCGTACAGTCGAAACCTAAATCTAGGTTGTTACCTCTTTGGAATGGCAGGGTCCCAAGAATTACTGCTGCTCCTGTAAGCAGCCCCCAACCTTCGACTGTTGATGGAGTCCACCCGCTCCTTGATAGGCTGCAATTCCCCTGCCTTGCCTCCTGAGAGTAACAGCGGAACCGCCACACCTGTGGTGGCCTTACCTGGTCATTTTAAACCAGATGGTCACGGTTTTGTCACCAAAATCACTTCAGCTTTATCTGCTTATCTCAAGAGTGAAGTGGTAAGCCTCTACAGAACATCGCTGCTGTGACCTAGGTATTTACATCACGTATCTAGTGTGCATCATGTCTCATAGCCACGTCCTAGAATTACAGAGAGGAAGGACCCTAGTGAGAATTTCTGATGATGTAAAGAGGGCTTTATCAAGGCAGATTTTAATCAAGTTTGTGTCCTGCTTACTAATCCTGTGCAGTAATTTCCACATAATGTCTGTAATACTATGTGTAGCTGCCCACATTGGCAAAGGAACTCTCAGTCCCTAGGCGTTTGTGACTGACACTGGAGGAACATTTGAGGAACACAGCACATGACGGTTGTGTATGGATTTGATTCATACAGCTGCCACCAGGTAATGGAGTGTTAGACCCGCTGTTGAAATAAAACATTACTTATAAGCCCAGCTTATATAGGAAATAAATACAGCTAGTTGTTGACAGAAATCGGAGCCCTTCTCCACCCAGTAGGCAGCTGAGAAATTAGAAACAATCAGCTGTGAGTTGGTGGGAAGGTTCTGAAATCTTTATTGAATTTTTTTTTTTCAGTGAAATGCTTTTAAATAGCTAATTTAGACTTGAGAAAAAGAATGGGTTATTTTTAGGAATATCTCGGGTTACGTGTTTAAATGGAAAGATACACATCTTCCCCTTTCTGTATGCTCACCCTCATATTTACTCCATTTCCTGTCTCTGCTTCAACATGGCCCCTCCCCCACCCATGGAGTGCTTATCTTCAGGTGAGTGGATGGCACACAGGCCTTCTGCTGTGTCTTACTGAAGGGTAGCTGTACTGTTTCAAATATTGTCAAAATATGCAGCCCTCATACTTAGTCATTAGAGATGCGGCCAATGGGTCAATGAGCTGATTCTTGGGTGTGAAAGAAGCTGAAGCTCTGGTCTAGGTCCTGTCATTTGGACTGTGCAGGGCTGCCTGAGTTATCGCGGGTCTGCATGTCCTAGGTCACAGAAGCAGTGGTTAGTGTGTGCATGTGTGTGTGTGTGAGTGAGAGAGAGATTAAAGATAGCTTCTGGTTACATTATTTGCTTTTTTCTTCTGAATTTTGATTACCTCTTCCTGCAGATCTTCAATGACTGGCATAATGAATTTGTTTAAAATGTATTGTTCACATTTCTCTGAAAATTCCTTAAATTTTGTATTCATATACAAAATGGCAAAATACTGCACATGTGAAGAATGTGGTAAATAAATATATTTAGAAAAACCCTTCGGTGTGTAGTATTTGCATGTGTAGAGAACCTGATTCCTTCTGCACTCTGGGCACCCTCACATGCACATAACCTAAAAGAAATACAAGTAAATCTATAAAACCAAACATAAACTGGGCAGTAGTGACACACACCTTCAATCCCAGCACTCAGGAAGCAGAGGCAGGCGGATCTCTGTGAGGTGAAGCCCAGCATGGCCCTCAGAGCGAGTTCCAGGACAGGCTCTAAAGATGCACAGAGAAACCCTGTCTCGAAAAACAACAACAAAAGAAGTAGGGTTTTAGGACATTCTTAGACATGGTAGCCGTGATGTTTAGAGCATCCTCAGCACTACAGGTAGAGAAGGGTAAACTAGCAGGCCTGGGCCATCACTCAGACACAGAAGCAGGAGAATGGCACTTGTAGAATATTATCTTAAGGTGTGTTACTTCTGTGCCTGCTTTGTAACACTTATCTAATGATGCAAAGGTGTTTGATTAAATAACATTCACCTGTGGTCAAGTGGCAGGGAGGAGTCAGGTGGAGAGAGATTTTGAAGGGGGATGGGGCAGCAGAGGTTTTCTGGAGAGGTGCTGGAAGGCGAGGTGAGCTGCTGCTCTTCAGTCTCTCAAGAGCAGGATGGCAACCTTTGAATCCTGAGTTCTTTAGAGGGACAGAGATTTAGATAAACTCCCTTTGTAGCTTTGAAAGAGTTGGTGCCTGAGGAAGCAATTCCCTCAGGACTAACCCCTGCTGAGAGCAGTAGAGTTGCTGTTGCTAACCAGACAGCTGTAGATTAAAAGGCAGGTGGTTCTCTGTGAGTTCAAGGACAGCCTGAATTTACAGTGAGTTCCAGGATAGGCTCCAAACCCTGTCTCAAAAAACAGAAGAAAAAAAAAGGAAAAAAATTAAAAGGCAGCAACAATTTAGAAGACAACAAATGGTTGCAGGTTCAAGACTAGCATGGTCTACTATGAGTTCTAAGTTAGCCAGGGTAATTTAGCGAGAACTTTTGTCTCAAAAGGAGGCGAGTAACCTCGCAGTGGTGGTGCATGCCTTTAATCCCAGCACTTGGGAAGTGAGGCAGGCAGATCTGTGAGTCTGAGGCCAGCCTGGTCTACAAGAGCTAGTTGACAGCTAGAGTTGTTACACAGAGAACCCTGTAAACCGCTAACAAACATAATACCCTAGTTCTGTAGTCCAAATAGCTTCCATGCATTCATCATTGCATGTTTTAAGTGCCCTTCATCCTAGTTCCAGGCAGCTTTCTATGCCAACGGTAGCCGAAAGAGAAGACAAATAACTGGGCAGGGCTTTCTTACCTAGACTAAGGGAGGGAGGTATGTTATAGGTTACAAATAAATAAACGGGGCCTGATTTGCATTTTCAGTGACATTGATTCTAGCATTCTCTCTACTGTGGTCATTCCTTTTGGGGAGGTGAATAGAGCTGGGGCTTGAGACAGTTTCTGCAGCCCAGATCTCAACTTCACAAGTGCTGAGATTACTGAACTATCAAACTGGACCTGCCGGCACCCGGCTCTTGCCAGTCTCCACAACAGTCTGTTCTTCACCGACTGCCCGTCCTGTCCCTGCTGTTACAGCACAAATGTGCTCATCTTCTCTCCAAAGAACGCTGACTGTTGGAGCGCATCAGGACCAGCAGTTGACATCAGAATATTCTTCCAGCGAAGCACCTATGGGAGCAACAGGCACTCTACTCACTCTCTACAGCCCAACTGTTCCCCACCTATTTCTGCAGTGCGAGGGAGTGGGATGGGAGAAGTTGCTTCAGAAATTAAGTGTGCCTGGCTATCCATTGCCAAGCAGAGACGCAAGAAAGAAACACCATGGGGTGGGGGGTGGGGGAACCAAGTTGTGGAAGTTTAGGGTCCATTTGGACTCAACCAAGTTTGCGCATCTGATTTACAAAGTTGAGATAACAAGTTTGTAAATTTACCAAGAGAAAGCTCTCATGGGATCCATATTCAAGGTCTGCACGGCTGCTCACTGTGCTCATGGTGAGTGAGTGAGTAAGGCAATTATTCTCAGTTTTTAGGGTGGGCACTGAAGCTGAGCTGTCTCTCCCTGTGGGAGCATCAGGTGAGAACGGAGTAGGGATAAAGAACTAGAGTTTACAATGGAGGCGGAGCTAAGTGCTGCAGCTCTTAGTTAGCGTGCGCAAGGCTCTGGCTTTGTTCCTGGGCGTTGTACCGCACACTCATACACACGCACAGACTTCACTACCGCCACCAACTAGACGAATATGAGACGTTTTAATTTTAGAACCCCAAGCTACCAATTCCCTTGGGAAGTGTTTAGTTAAGCCGTAATTAAATTTCCTAGATACTAAAAAGTATCACTTCTGGAAAGTTCCAAATTAATCCAGGTGTGGTGGTGCATGCCTGTGAACCTAGTACTCCAGGTGGAGGCAGGAGGGTTTTCAACCACGCCTATGCAGCCAACTCCTTTCATTTAAAAAAAAAAAAAGGTGCTAATTTAAATCCTCATGTTTTAATAAATCCACATTAAAACAGATGCTAGTCCACTTTCCACTCACGGACTCCTTCAGGGAGATCTGCAGGCTAATAATATCTGAGCACCCAAGATGAACATGAAATCCCTGTCGACATGCTATAAAAATGAACTGGTAGGGCCTGGCGTAGTGGTGCACGCCTTTAATCCCAACAATTGGAAGGCAGAGGCAGGAGGATCTCTTTGAGTTTGAAGCCACAGGGGATACTTATAAAAAATACGCAAAACAATAAAGCCGGTTACAAGGACTGAAACCACTCCCACAACAGACTCCTAAGGACAGGGCCACAGTGCAGTCTCTAAAGGAGCTCGGAGGCCAGCGGGGCCTGCGCTTGCGCAGTCCACAGCCGGAAGCGCGGCCACCAGAGACCGTCCCATTCCGAGACAACCAGATTAAGTATTTGTTTTCCTTATTGTTACGACGCACGACTAAGATCACACAGAAACAGATAGTGTAGCGATTTTGTCTTTTCTTTTGACGGCGCCGCCAGAGGCAGCCCGGACCACAGGTTGCTAGGACACGGGGTCCTGCGTTGCCATGACGACGCAGGGCGTTCCAGGAAAGGGCCTACCGACCGAGGCCTGGCGGGAAACACAATTTGTGGGTACAGCTGCGGGTGTCAGTGTTCACAGGTCTCTGCTGAAGGGACCGAGGGAGCCCTGCCTCACTCGAGCCCGTGGAGCTGGGCCGCGCTGACCCGCCCGCCCGCCTGCCTGCCGTCTGTAGCGCAGCAGACCCTGACTTTGCCGGGCTAGGCCCTGACTCTGACCCATCCATACCCCTCTTTGTCACGTCAGGTCGTGGGAGAAAACAAAGAAGGGAAACCATGCTAGATGAATTCCGAATTCCAATCTGAGCATAAACCTCAAGGGGTCTCTTTGTTCATTTGCCTTGTTTTGCCTACAGAACCACGGGGAGCCTAAAGTTCCCAGCACGATTTTGATTTGTTTCTGAACTAATTTTCTGGAAAAATCGTTTATTATGTCTCTCCACAAAGCATCCGGAACTTCGCTGAACTCCCTGTCAACATCTGAGGTCAAACAGTCAAAACTTTCTCTAGTCAAGGAGGAGACCAAAGGTAAACTTGAGCGATGCTGTGGACAGAGCCATCATGGCCACTGGCAGAATTCGCAATCCATTCTCCCCTTCTCCTCAGACAACCTGGCCATTAGGAAGTCAGAATCCTCTTTCATCTTCGTTTAAATACTAACAGCTGTCTGAAACAACGCCTGTTTGGGTCCTTGCTCTCTGACTTTAAGGGAACCTTGTGGATAAGATAAACACAGCTTAGTACTTTATGTCTATTTGTATAAGATTCAAGACTTTCTCTGAGAATTCTTAAAATTTTCATCCTTGGTGCTGGGCTTTGTGGCTGATGCCTTTAATCCCAGCTCTGGGGAGGCAGAGGAAGGTGAATCTGTGAATTTGAGGCCAGCCTACCCTACAGAGCGAGTTCCACGACAGTTAAGAGTTACATAGTGAGATGAGACTTTGTTTCAAAGAAAATATGATAAATGTAGACTTGTACTAGGATCTGAATCAAGTACAGACACCTGTCACCCCTCCTGAGACTGAAATTTCCTCCAGTCTCAGTGTCACTGAGGGGTTTTTGGTTTGGTTTGTTGTTTATATTTAGCTACAGTTCCATCAAGCTTTCTACTATTTAGGAGGTACAGATGATTCGAGTCAGGGACTTAAACACACTAAGCAAGGACTCTGCCCTGAGCTAGCTCCCTATTCACTTTCTACGTTGGAAACGAGAGTCTCACTCAACTGTCCAGGCTGGCTGTATGCTCGCTCTGTAGCCCAGTCATCTTATTTGTGTCTCTTCGTGTTCGCATACTCTGCTTCCTCTCCTTCTCCACCTTTCTGAGCACTGGATGTTCTTCTGCGCTTTAAGGACTCTCTGTTGCGTGCCTGCCCGCTAGAAGTGCTCCTCCTGTTAGGAACACACATGAGGTTGGTAAGGCAGGCAGGGGAGCTCTGACTCCCCAGGACACTCCACTTGAGAGTTTTTCTTTCCTCTTACTTTCTTAGGACTTCCTGAGCTAAAGGAGAGAAAAGTCATGCTGGACCATCTCAAACCCCTTCCTTCTTCCCTTCCGAATGAATTCATCCCTGAGGAAGTCCTTCTCTCTCTGAACTATGCAGCCAATGCTGGTCCATGTCCTGAAAACTTACTGCCTTCTAAGAAACTTAAAGCCCCAAAGGTGCGTATACATATGCCTATAATGTTTGGGGTCATTATCTTTTTTTAAAATTCACTTTTAAGTGTTTGGTGAGCATAAGTTATATATTTCAGATGCTCTTTTAAAATTCAGATTTAATTTTTTAAAATTATTAGTTCATGTATGAGTTTGGGCACAGGGTCAAAGGACAGTTTCCAGGAGTAGTTGGTTCTCTTCCCACCATGGGTTCTGGGGAGAAACACAGGTCATCAGATTGCCAGCTCTTTCAGCTGCTGAGACATCTTGCCAACTAGAAAATTTAGATCTTGCTGGAGATGGTGGCTGGCACTGACAAATCCAACTTCAGAGGCTGAAGCAGGAGGATTATCATGAGTTCCAGGTGAGACTTGGCTACACAAATGAGATCCTGTCTCAAGAAACAAACTAAAAGAACAAAACCAGAAACAACCAAAGTAAAAAAGCCTCAGAGCTTTTGAGCAAATGTTTCCATTGCTTGATTATTTCACTTAACCTACTTCATGTAAGTTTACCAAACATATTATTGATGCTCTCTTAATATTCTAATTTGCCTTTCAACATGTTCTTGAATCAAGAGTTCCACTCCTCAGTAAAGCATCCAAATGCCCTTGATGTAGATTTAAATTGGTAACTTTTCTTTGACTAGAGTGCCCTCTGCTGGCCGTTTGTGTTTTTTCCCCACAGGGTGCTCTTCCGCGTATTGTAGACCGTGTCTGGCAGCACCCTGTTCGAAGGAATAAACTCAAATACCTGATTGATCATCCTGTTTCCCTAACCGGAGCTGGAAGGTAAAGAAGGAAGAGAGTGGGATATATGCAGATAGATAGAATTATTTTCTCATTTTGAATGACAGTCTGGGGAGGGGGCGGAATGGCAACACTAGAATTATGGATTGTGAAACTGCAGTATCGTTGGTAAGTGATAATTCTGAAAGGATATATGTATGGTTATTATCAGTACAGTAGCTGTGAATTCTGGTCATACATTTTGTTTTGCTGAGTTTTTAAACATTATTTGTTTATTATATGTAAGTGTGCATATATGCTGTGTCCCACGTGTAAGATCAGAGGACAGCTTGTAGGAATTGGTTCTTGCCTCCCACATCCGGGTCCTGCAGGTTAAGCCATCAGTTTTGGTATCAAGATCCTTTATCCACTGAGACTTCTTCCATGTCTGGTTCTGTCTTTTCTTTTCTTTCTTTCTTCTTCTTCTTTTTTTTTTTTTGGCTTGCATTTGTTTACTTCTTCCTGCATTCACACTTAAACATCGAGTTGCGGTTTGAGATGCTCTGATCACCATCCTCTCGTGTCTGCTTTTCTGTACCCCTAAATGCACCTAAAACTGAGCAACGCTACCCATCCCTTCTCACCCATGAGAAAAGTAATTTCAATAAGATCAATATCCTACACACTCAAGTGTGGAGAAACTGCTGTGTGATCATGGCATGTAAGCAAGGCATGCAGAGAGATTTTGATAAATGGAAAATACTTTCAAATGAATAAGGCACAATCTTCATGGGTCAGGAGATGGACCAGACAAGAACGGAAGAACAGGACACAAGTCAAGAGATGTATGGGTGACTCAGCTGATGCCCATCAAGGAAACAGTCCTAGTCCCGTGACCTCCAGGAAGGAATCCTGTCAATAACCAGAAGAGGATTATCTGAGGTCTCCCTTGCTGTGATAAAACACCCTAACCAAAAGCAACTCGGAGAGGAAAGGATTACTCATCTTACAGCTCTCGGCTCACACTCCATCACTGAGGGAAGGCAGGGCAGGAACCTGGAGACAGGAGCGGAAGTAGAAGCCATGGTTGAATACTTGCTCCCTATGGCTTGTTCAATTTGCTTGGTTTTTCTTATTTGTGTGTGTGTGTGTGTGTGTGTGTGTGTGTGTGTGTGTGTGTGTGTGTGTGTTAAGACAGGGTTTCTTTGGCTATCATGGAACTCACTCTGTAGACTAGACCAGGCTGGCCTCGAACACGCAGAGATCTGCCTGCCTCTGCCTTCCCTCAATCATTATTTAAGAAAAAGCCCTGCTGGCAATATGATGGAGGCACTTCCTCAGTTGATGTTTCTCTTCCCAGATAACACTGGCTTGTGTCAAGTTAATAAAAGCTAACAAAAGCCAGCCAGCACAATCTTAGGCGTGGCTCTCGCAGGCATCCACACCACACCTTCGTCAGCACCTTGATTTAGTGCTGTGACACCTTCACTGGACCTCCACGAGTAGACAATGGTGTGCACAACTCGTAGGGACAAGGAGTAATTTTTCCGGCAGTGCCAAGTATTCAGAGCACAGCAATAAAATGCAAATGACAAAGCGTTTAGTTCTAAGAATCTTTTCTGATGGCTTCATCAGTCAGTGTTCAGTGCACAAAATAAGCCTTGGAATTTTAAGCAGGAAATGACTGAATGCAGACAATTGACTGCTATGAAAATGTTGAGATCAGCAAGATGGCTCAGTAGGTAAAAGCACTTGCCCTGCAGCCAGGTAACCTGAGCCCATTCCCATGGGTTAAAGGAGACAACTGACTCCCCAAAATGGTCCTCCAGCTGCCATGTGAGTGCTGTGGCATCTGTGTCTACACTTACACACCGACATCACACACACTGACATCACCTCTCCACATCACCCCCCACACCACACATCCATGTCACATATACCTGTGTCACACACACCTACACTACACACCTACATCACATACCCCCACATCATACCTTCAGATCACACCCACACCACATACACATGTCACACCCCCACATAACACACCCGCACATCACAAACACCCACATCACAAACACCCACATCACAAACACCCACATCACAGTCCCACATCATACACCTATATCGATAACATAGACACATCAAACATCCCCGTCACACCCACCGCATACACCTATATCACACACATCCCCATCACACACCTATTACACACACTCCCAGATCACATGTCCCTCCTCACAACATTCCACATCATCCCCCACATCACACACGTACCACACACACCCATGTCACACAGAGCCACATTACACAAACCCACATCACAGACACCCACATCTGCACCAATGATAAAGACATGAAATAGTTTTTGAGATATGGTCTTATTGTATAGCCCTGGTTAACCTGGAACTCGGTATGTATACCAGGCTGGCCTTGAATTCATAGAGATCTGCCTGCTCTGCCTCCCAAGTGCTGGGATTAAAGGGGTGTCCCCCACACCTAAGTAAGAATATAGTAGATGTAGAATTGTGCATAACTGTATGACTATATAAAAAGGTAAGGAGAACATGAAACCTGGTGCTTTTATGAATATAGTGCCCACTGCTCCTTGACATGAATATGACATTCACGTGACCAGCTTCACAGAGACATCATAATACTTTCTGCTAGCAAAGGAAAACATTTTTTTAAATAAAGTTTTAATATGACACTTTCTTCACCCCCTCCTCCTCTTCCTCCTTCCTCTCTCTCCCTCCCCCCCCCCCCCCTCTCTCTCTCCCCCCTCTGTGTGTGTGTGTGTGTGTGTGTGTGTGTGTGTGTGTGTGTGTGTGTGTGTGTGAGACAGGGTCTCACTCACTCTGTAGCTTTGGCTGGCCTAGAACTGTGTAGCCTGGGCTGGCCTCAAGCAAAGATCCACCTGTCTGTTCTCTGAGAGCTGAGAGTAAAACGTGTGCTACCACACCAGGCTCATTAGGATGTTTTCATATTTATGTGCCATTAGATTTTGTTCTAATTTGTCCCCTTCTATAGTGCCCTCCTCCATGCTTTGGGTGTTTTTATGTCAAATACATTTTTTAAAATGTGTGCAGTAATATTTACTATGTTCTGTTATTACCTCTGCACATGACATATTTTCAATGCAAATGACACAGGTCACTACTATGACTTCATTTGCTTATTCTTTAATTATTTTACTTATTTATTACGTGTGTGTGTGTGTGCTCACACCATAGTCTGCATGTGCGGAGCAGAGGACAACTTTCCTGCATCAGATTTCCCCTGGCACTCAAACTCAGCTTGTTTAGTAATTGCTCTTACCACTGAGTAAATTTGCTTTCCCTAGCAGTTTTTTAAATATTTTATTTATTTATTAAGTATACAGTGTTCTGCCAGAAGAGGGCACTATATCTCCCTACAGATGATTGTGAGCCACCATGTGGTTGCTGGGGATTGAACTCAGGACCTCTGGAAGAACAGCCCGTGCTCTTAACCTCTGAGCCATCTCTCCAGCCCCCTAGCAGATTTTTTTAAATTTTTATTTATTTATTATGTATACAATATTCTGTCTGTGTGTATGTCCGAAGGCCAGAAGAGGGCACCAGACCTCACTACAGATGGCTGTGAGCCACCATGTGGTTACTGGGAATTCAACTCAGGACCTTTGGAAGAGCAGGAATGCTCTTAACCTCTGAGCCATCTCTCCAGCCCCATCCCTAGCTGATTTTTAAATTGTATTTTATTATACTTTATTAGTATTGTACTGTGTGTTGATGTGAGTGTGTACGTGTGTGTGAAAGCTCACTTGTGGTTAAAGGACAATTTTTTTTTCAGTTGATTCTCCTCTTCTACCTTTATTTGGGTCCCACTGATCAAATTCATGACTTCAGGCTTGTGTGGCAAGTGTCTTTACCCGCAGAACCATCTTGCTACCCCACCCCCCCAGAATCTCTTTTTGAGAGACCTTCTAACAGAGGAGGAAGGCAAATGAGAGTACTAGCACTTTGATGAAAAGGGAATGGAGAGATACCTGGTCAGCAAATGGACCAGCATCTTCTGTAGCAGCAGCAATATGGAGGAGAGAGAATGGACAGCAGGCAAAAATCAGGCCAAAGTCTACTTTAAAGATGATGGCAGGATGGAGACACGAAAATATTATACGTTAAATAATGATGCCTTAGGGAGCTGAGTCTGAGAGGAGTACACAGGACATACCCGAGAGACCTGGGGATCCACATCAAATAATAACAAGTTGGAGCAGAGATGTGCTGTTGGCAAGAAGAGGACTGCCCGCCCTAACGACATGAGGGCGGCTGCAGAATTACCGATGTTAGCAGCAGATTGGATACTGAGGGCAAAGGGCGGGAAGGGACTGGGTACTGATGTGACTTTGATGGCAGCCTCAGCACACAGAGGAAGGTGAAGCAGACTGCAGGTTTGATGGCATCTCTAGAGCAGCAGGAGGGCTCAGAACCAGGGATGTTGCAAACGCAAGGAGTAGTCACGCCAATGGGAAAAACTGCTAAGAGATTAATGTAATAAAGGGAAGTCTGCACTAGATTTCTGGGTCATGGTTTCAGAAAGGAGGGGACACCTCTTCTGCAAGGTAATATCAGCGAGTCTGATATTTAACAGAAAGACAGGGATGATATATGCTATCTAGGTAAATCACGAGGACATAAAAGCAATGCATGGTCAAGGAAGAAGTTTTAGGAGGGAAAAGTCTGTCTTCAACAGCTTGGCACAAACTAGAGGCACCTGGGAAGATGGACTGTCAGTTAGGAACTGCCTCTGTCAATTGGCCTGTGGGCATGTCTGTAGGGCGTTTTTCTTGGTGAGGGATCCTCGCACTAGAAGCCTTGCCATCCCTGGGCAGGTGGTGCTGGGTTGTATAAGAAGGCAGGCCAAGAAAGCCATGTACATAGAGCCAGTCAGCACAGCTCCTCCCTAGTTCCTCTGGTTCAGAACCTGTAAGCCAGACAAGACTTTTTCTACCCCAGGTTGGTTTTGGTCAGTATTTATCACAGCGGCACAAAGCAAACCAGGCCAGGGAGTGTCTTAGTGGGGCAGTGGAAGTTCCCTACACAGTTACGGCTGGTGGGATGAGATTGGGGGCTGTGGACCAAGATGGAGTCCTGCGCACACATGGCAGGAATAACTGTGAGAAAAAGAACTGATTCATCCGAGGTTGGAGGGGAGGAAAGAGTTGATGATGGGAATGAGAAGTTTGGTGAAGAGGAAGAATGTGGGCAGACTCTTCTTACACGGGGTGGGACGTCCTGGTCCAGGTGTCAGCAGGTTCATCCTTCAACCTTGGACAATGGCCATGGAAGGCCTCCATCCAATAAGCTGGTGCTGGATGCTAAACCTAAGGTCACCAACCAGGTGAGCGAACCCCACCTCTAGAAGCTGTGGACACTGTGGGAGTGTCCTACCCAAGCCAGGGCCTTTTTGCCTGCCTTGGTTGCTTCCTCCCCTCTGCTCCTGAGGCCATGGCCGCTGCCATTGTGATTTAAGCTGTTCTGCCCAGAGAGTCCTGGCCAAGTACTATTCTATCTTAATTAGGCAACCTTTATTGGAAGCTTACGGGTTTCCAGAGGAATCTGGGCCTGGCTGTGGGTTCTGATATCTGTGATCTCTGAAGTGTCCATGACAGTGACGCTGAAAGTGACTGCTGGACAGGTGAGGAGCGGGTCCTGTGGAGAGACCAGGCTGCAGTTTCAGTTTCTCCCATGGTGCAGGGCGTGGCTGCCGTCACTGAAATCGGGAGAGCTATTTGCTTGGTAAACTGCTCTCATCATCCTAAAGTAACGGATGGACTCTTCTTCTGAAACAGAGCTGTGTAAGGACCACAGGGAAGCTTTCAGCGGAATCACACTTCCTTTCCCCATGTTTTCAAATAATTCTCAATAATAAAATTCAGAGAAGCAGGGGAAGAAAGAGGTAGTGAGAGCAGTTTTGCTGACCAAAGTTCCTATTTTACCCACTAGTAGAAAGTATGTGGCTGTATACACTCTTAGAAAAAGCTAATTCTAGCCGGGCGGTGGTGGCGCACGCCTTTAATCCCAGCACTCGGGAGGCAGAGGCAGGCGGATCTCTGTGAGTTCGAGGCCAGCCTGGTCTACAAGAGCTAGTTCCAGGACAGGCTCTAAAAAAAAAAAAAGTTGCAGAGAAACCTTGTCTCGAAAAACCAAAAAGAAAAAAAAAGAAAAAAAGAAAAAGCTAATTCTAAAACGTATTTTCTTACTTTCAAGGGATATTTCTTTTCTGTATGATGTTAAATATGTAAAAGGCGAGGCCAAGGAGAAGAAACTTTGTCCCCCAAGTTTAAACAAGTCACTGCAGCCACAGGACAGTGCCATGGTGCCTCACAGTGTGAGTACTGGAGGGAGGATTTCCTCTCTCCGCCTGTTCATTTCTTCTCTAAAGCAGCCTCAGGTATAACAACAGCCTTCGGGGCTCCATGGGCACCCCAGTACACCCAGTTATTTCTTTAAAACTGCATTTACTGGGAAAAGAGCAAAGACATGCTAGCCATTTCCCAAGCCACAGCTAATGTTCTAATGAGTAAGTATTCCGTGATTTTAGAAGTACAAAATCAGGGAGGGTAGTTTCTCCGCTGGAAAGTTCACACCTAGACTTGTGGATGATGGATGGCCTCCTCTTCCTCCTGTCCCCTCCTCCCCCTCTCCCCCTCCTCCTATTCTCCTTCACCTCCCCCTCCTGTTCTCCTCTTTCCCTCCTCCTCCCATTCTGCTCCTTCTTCCTTCTTTTTTTTTTTTGGTTTTTTCGAGACAGGGTTTCTCTGTGGCTTTGGAGCCTGTCCTGGAACTAGCTCTTGTAGACCAGGCTGGTCTCGAACTCACAGAGATCCGCCTGCCTCTGCCTCCCGAGTGCTGGGATTAAAGGCGTGCGCCACCACCGCCCGGCTAAAAATATTTGTTTATTTATATTTATTTATTATGTATACAATATTTTGTCTGTGTGTATGCCTCCAGGCCAGAAGAGGGCACCAGATCCCATTACAGATGGTTGTGAGCCACCATGTGGTTGCTGGGAATTGAACTCAGGACCTTTGGAAGAGCAGGCAATGCTCTTAACCTCTGAGCCATCTCTCCAGCCCCTCCTTCTTCCTTCTTGCTTCTCTTTCTCCTCCTCCACGTTCTTTTCTTTGAGATAGGGGCCCTCTATGTAGCCCTGGCTATGTAAATCAGGCTAGTCTCCAGTTCTGCCTCCCCAGTGCTAAGGGCATCCCTCATGTTCTTCCAGTTTGGGTCAGGCCACTTCTTAATCTTCCTATCCCTTTCATCACCCCCTGGCCATAATGTTACATTTCCTGGCTCTCTGTTTTTCAAACTGTGCATTCTGCATATCTCTCTGCCGCACTTGATCTTTTTCATCATAGACCTGCCTGAGAATAATTACTAATAACCACACGACAGAGTCAAGTAGGCTGTCTTGAAATCTCCTCCATCAAAGAAATTAGTCCATTACTTTTAAATTTAATTCTCTTAGAACAAGAACAGAAAGCAAGTACAGTCTTTGCCAAAAATATCACAAGAGTTCTCACGATATCACAGTTGCTGATATTGTTTCTCCTCTGACGCCTCTTGATCTGATCCTCCACAGTCCTCGTAGCTCTTAGTTTTGTGGTCTTCCAAGACCTCCTGGCATGGCCCATAATTTCCACTTACAACATTCAACTGGTTTGCTAATCTGATGTTCCAAAGTCTCCTACATTCCTCCAAAACAATATGGTCAAGTTCTATAGTAATAGCCCACTTCCTGGTTCTAGCTTCTGTCTTAGTAACTTTTTATTGCTGTGACAAAAACGCCATAGCCAAGGCAGCCTATTCAAGAAACCTGTACACTCAGAGGGTTAGAGTCCCTGATGGTCGAGCAGGAACAGCTGAGAGCTCACATTCTGATTTAAGAGCAGGAGGCAGAGAGACCACATTGGCATAAGTCTTTTGAAACCTCAAAGCTGACCCCAGTGATATTCTTTCTCCAATTAGGGCTGTACTTCCTAGTCCTTCCCAGTTAGTTCCACCAACTGGGAATGCCCGAGTCTTGTAAGGGATATCTCATTCAAATCACCGCAGCAAGAAAAAAAAAATAGCTAAAGGATTTATGAATATAGTTGTCCCTCTATGCTTGTTATCCATTCACCTATGCCACCAACCACAAGTACAAAATGCTTAGAAAACATTGTATCTATCTGGGCTAGAGAGAGGGCTCAGTGATTAAGAGCATTGCCTGCTCTTCCAAAGGTCATGAGTTCAATTCTTGGCAACCACATGGCGGCTCACAACCATCTGTAATGAGGTCTGCTGCCCTCTTCTGGTCTGCAGACACACACAGACAGAATATTGTATACATAATAAATAAATAAATAAATATTTTAAAAAAGAAAACATTGTATCTGCACTAAAAAAGTATAGATGCTTTCTGGTCATTATTCTATAAAAAATTAGCATGGCAACAATTTACTTGTATTAGGTATTATAGTAACTCAGAGTGAACACAGCATAAATAAATGTATGTAGCTTCTATGAAAACACCAAGTTGTTTTATGTAATGGACTTGAATATCTAGATCAGTGGTTCTCTACATCTGGGTTGCAACCCCTTTGGCAAATCTCTGCCTCCAAAAATATTATGATTTATAACACTAGCAAAATGGCAGTTATGAAATAGCCATGAAAATAATTTCATGCTTGGGTCATCATACATAAGGAACTGTATTAAAGGGTTGCAGTATTAGGAAAGGCGAGAATCACTGATCTAGATTTTGGTATCTTGAAGGATTCTAAAATTAGTCCTTCTCAAATACCAAGCAATGAGGCTGGGTGGTGGTAGCTCATGCCTCTAATCCCAGCAAGTGGGAGGTAGAGGCAGTCAGATCTCTGTGAGTTTGAGGCCAGCTTGGTCTACAGAGTGAGTTCCAGGACAGTCAGGACTGTTTCACAGAGAAACCCTGTCTCGAAACCCCCACCCCCAAAAAACCCTGAGTAATGATTATACCAAAAGAAAAAATATGCTTAATTTTACAATATATGTTCAGCTTTTTCTTATATTAATATAGTCATTCTTTTCTTTATAAGCAGAAGACATTAGCAGACACTCTGATTCCTGAAGAATTTCATATCGTGTCAAATACAGGAGTTTCGGGTTTGGAGTGTTATGACGAGTGAGTACCGTGATGTTTTGTTGCGTATCTGACCTGCACTGTCTTCTTCTTTCCACACTTAAAGGAACCTAAGAAGAGCACACTCATTTTCCTAGTGTGGTGAGGAAACATTTGGGCAAGCTGCCTTGGCAGAATGTAAGAATGATGAAAACAAAAACAAAACAAACAAAAACCTAGAGATGGCTCAAAGAGTTTTGGCCCCTCCCTCTCTTCTTCCTTTCCTCCCTCTCTCCCCCTTCTTCCCTTCCATCCTTCCTTCCTTCTGCCTTTTTTTGTTTTTCTTCCTTTCTTTTTGTATCTCCTCCTCCTCTTCTTCCTGCTCCGGTTTGCTTTTAGAGCAAAGTAAACATAGATTTGTTAAGGAAAAACAAGAAAGAACTCCTGATAGTTAGGGGGACTCCAAGGGAGGAATACAAGAATTTTGGGTTTTCATGATTAAATAGTTCTATAGCTTTTCTTGTCATTTAATTTTTAATATTTTAAAAAGTATACCTTTTGGAGCTGGAGAGATGGCTCAGCAGTTAAGAGCACTAACTTGAAGACATAAATCACAAACAATCCCACACCAGTTTGGAATTATGATTAATAGAATGGTTGTTTATTTAAAGGGGAAAAACTTACAGATCACCATCCCAGACAACAGACAGCCCTCTGCACAATCAGGAAGGGAGCCTAGTCACTGGAAGTGGAGCCAGAAGCCAGAGAGCGAGTGGAGGGAAGTGGCCGCATTTTTAAAGAGAGAATCCACGCCTCAATGGGCTGGTATCTCAGCAGCTATTTGCTGAAGGAGCCAAAGGAGCTCCCACAACACTAACTGCTCTTCCAAAGAACCCGGGTTCAGTTCTCAGCACAAACATGGCAGCTCACAACTGTCTGAAACTCCAAGATCTGACACCCTCACAAAGACATACATGCAGGCAAGACACCAATGCATATAAAATAAAAATAAATAAATTATTTTTGAAAATATGTAAAAAATGTGAAATTTTAGGGCTGGAGAAATGGCTCAGCACTCAAGATCATTTGCTGCTCTTGCAGAAAACTCAGGTTTGAGCATCACATGGCAGCTCACAACTTCCTGTAACTCCAGTTGTAGGGCATGCGATGTCCTCTCTGGCCTCTGAAGGCATCTGCAAGCATGTGGTGCATATACATACACTTGGATGTACACTCATACACATAAAAATTAAATCTTTAGAGGCTGGAGAGATGGCTCAGTGGTTAAGCACTGGCAGTTCTTCCAGAGGACCTGGGTTCAATTCCCCATACCCACATGGCAGCTTACAACTGCCTGTAACTCTACCTCCAGGGGATCTGACACCCTCACAAAATACCAGTGCACATAAATAAAAATTAATAAATCATTAAGAAAATTAAATATTTAACAAAATGAAACTTGGAGTTGTATGTAGTAGTGTGTACCTGCAATCCCAGCTCTTGGAAGCTGATCTAGGCAGACAGCAAATTCAAGGCCAGCTTGGGCTATATAGAAAGACCCTGTCTCAAAACTCAAAACCAAACAAACAGATAAAGCAGAACTTTCTTTCAAATTATTCTTCTCCCCGCTCCTGACAGGGTTTCTCTGTGTAGCAGAACTTTCTTCCAAATTCTTCTTCCTCTTCCTCTTCCTCTTCCTCTTCTTCTTCTTCCTCTTCCTCCTCCTCTTCCGTCTCCTTCTCCTCTTCTTCCTCCTCCTCCTCCTTCTTCTCCTCCTCTTCTTCTTTTTCAGAGACAGGGTTTCTCTGTGTAGTTCTACCTAGTCCTGAAACTCACTTTGTAGACCAGGCTGGCCTCAAACTCACAGAGATCCTTCTGCCTCTGCCTCCCAAGTGCTGGGATTAAAAGTGTGCACCACCACCACCGCTGGTCTTCCAAATTCTTAGCTGCGGAAGGGGTTGGAACAGTGACCACACAGACAGTAGAAGGTCCTCCTCTATGCCCATCTCTAGGGTGTGGTTCCGGACTGCACACGAGTCGTTGCATCATTTGCTGATTCCTATGTACGCATTTGAAAATGAGTCTTGTTTTAATTTCTAAAATAACAGTTCACTATTGCAAAGTTGTTTTTCTTTTCTTTCTCCTTTTTTGGTACTGTAGTTAAACCTAGGACTTTGTTCCTGTGAGCAAGGGCTCTACCATCGAGCTACATCCCAAGCTCACCTGGCCATCTTTGAAAATGCCAAAAGGCACTGTTGTTGTTTAATCAACTAACTGTTGATTGCATTAATTTGTTTGTGTGTGCTCACAGGGTGACACAGAGAATAGCTCTTGGCAGCCAATTCTCTCCTTCCACCATGTGGGTCTCAGGCACCAAACTCAGATTGTTGGGCTTGGTGGCATGTGCCTTTACCTGTTGAACCATCTCAAAGGCCTTAAAAAAGTCTCATGTGGTTCAGGTAGGTCTCGAACTCTGTGAGATGAGTTTATCCTATCCTCCTGCTTCTGCCTCCCAAGTGTTGGGATTACTGGCATGTCTTTTTTTTTTTTTAATGAATCAAGGAAATTTTTGTATTTTGATATATCAGGGAATGGAATTGAATATTCTTTACTAACAATGTTCCACATATGACCAGTGTCATTATATCTCTGTGTGGATTTTTATGGATGATCTCATATGCACACGAGGGACCTTTTTAAAATCACATCCAAGCTTTTAAATTCTATCAGGTCTTTTGTTTGTCCTGTTGTAATTTCTTCCATCTCCACTCCTCAGACAACTTCCCAGCAATTTCTCCAGAGACCACGGGTTTAGTGGACAATGGCTCTTAGCAACCAAGGTGCCGGGTCTGTGGTGTGCTAACTGATGAACAGGCCAGATATTGTCTACGCTCCTCTCCTCCCCTCCCCCTTCCCTCCCCTTCCCTCCCCTCCCCTCCTTTTCCCTCCTCTCCTCTCTCTGTGTGCCTGTGTGCCACCACCAACCTATACTCTTCAGCCCAGAATGTTTTCTTGAAGTAGCGTTTTCTCCTCTGTTGCAGCAAATACACCACCCTCCTGACAGACAGTGAGAACAGGCTCCTGCTCTTCCCGTCCATGTGAGTACAGAGGGTTTTCTAAAGTGTCTCTGGGAAAGAGTAACCACATACATGTCTTCCTTTCCTTGGCATTTTATTAGACAAAAACATTCAAGTCATAGAGAGATCCAAGGTAATAATTGCCTGTAAGAACATAATTTGGTTAGTTGTGTTCCTGTGGCCATTGCATAATCAGATAGTATGCATAGCGTGGCACTCAAACACTGTAATGTGTGCTTGTGTTCTGCACATTCAGCATTAGTGTCTCTGCCTCTTTTCTCTCTTGCACTTGAACTACCCAGTGTTGAAGCCTCGTGTTTATGGCCCCTCCTTTTTGTCTGTGTTTATCTCAATATAGTAACATATGGTTATATAGCACCTTTGGGGGGTTAGAATTATTTTTCTTTTAAGAAAAAAAATTACACTATTTTCATTGTTATAACCGTGTTACTGGTAAATCACTAAGTTTATCTGGGCTTACTCCTTTAAATTGCCCTTAGTATTCAGTATCGTATTTATTTCCTGAGACATTTTTGTTTTCACCCGAGGATGGCCTGATGAGATGCTGCTTCTCTAAGTGTGTCCCTTTGCTATTTAGGAAACCCAATAAAAGAGTAGAAGTCATCCAGCTGGGTGATGTGATGGACGCCATGCTGGAGCGGGCTGGAGCAGAAAGCGAGCAGTATGCAGGGCCAACCAAGGTAACTGCCGGTCATAATAGTCCCGTGGTTACCAGTGTGCACTTGGGAGACAATGCTTGGTTTGGAATCGGATTCACCATTTATTGGTGGGTGGCCCTGGGAAAATTGTCTCATGTGCTTGTGCCTCAATGTCCTAATCTATTGATTAGAAGTAATGATAGTACCTGCCTCATGGGGTTGATTGTGAGCGAGATGGAATGGCATGATTAAGTGCTTAGAGCAAACACCACACCATCAACTGTTATATGTTGTTTAGTTGTGGGGATGTGTTCTGAGAGAGGCGTCATTAGGTGGTGTTACTGCGCAAACATGTTTGCAGGGCTTTACATAAACCTAGACCCACAAGCCTTGTGGGGATAGATGCTATAACCCCACAGCAGTTGTGGCATAATGGTAAGGATTCTTGTATTAAGACAGAGAAGGTCAATAAAAGTATCAGGTCATGGGGATTTTTCAGTTCCACCCTAACCTTACAGAACCTTAGTTATGACCTGGCCTGTTGTTGACTGAAGTATTGTTATTTGCCATGTAACTATATTTCTCAAGGCTCCATGGATTGATCTTATTTTTTTTTAAATATTTATTTATTTATTTATTATGTATACAATACTCTGTCTGTGTGTATGTCTGCAGGCCAGAAGAGGGCACCAGACCTCATTACAGATGGTTGTGAGCCACCATGTGGTTGCCAGGAATTGAACTCAGGACCTTTTGGAAGAGTAGGCAATGCTCTTAACCACTGAGCCATCTCTCCAGCCCCTGGATTGATCTTATTATACTTGTTTTTATTTTATTTTTCCTTTTTAAAAAAGATTTATTTATTTATTATGTATACAGTATTCTCAGTATTCTGTCTGCATGTATGCCTGCTGGCCAGAAGAGGGCACCAGATCTCATTACAGATTGTTGTGAGCCACCATGTGGTTGCTGGGAATTGAAGTCAGAACCTTTGGAAGAGCAGGTAGTGCTCTTAACCACTGAGCTATCTCTCCAGCCCTCTATTTTATTTTATTTTATTTTATTTTATTTTATTTTATTTTATTTTTTGAGACAGGGTTTCTCTGTAGCCTTGGAGCCTGTCCTGGATCTAGCTCTTGTAGACCAGGCTGGCCTCAAATTCACAGAGATCTCCCTGCCTCTGCCTCCTGAGTGCAGGGATTAAAGGCGTGCGCCACCAATGCGCAGCTCTTAGTTTTATTTAATGGACATATTATGCATATATATGGAGTACGATGTGATAGTTCTTATACAGTGTGTAGCGATAGATAAACACTGATTATCTGGTTTACCTCCGGCAGATGCACCAACTCCTACATGTGTTGAAAAAGGAACAGACCATTTACAACACAGTATTTCATGAACTAATTCGACAAGTCAGCGTGGATTGTATAGATAGAGGAGAGCTACTATCCAAAATCAGGTTAGAAATGTTAACGGAATGTTTCAGGTTCCCCATTTCAAAAATCTGAATTATAAATATTAGTGCATATTAATTATAAAGGTTAATAGGAGCCACTGTACTACTGCCATCATGCATCTTTTTGAACGTGTTGAGGTGTGCTTGCACCTGCTTTTGAGAAAGATACAAAAATATCTCTATGAACTAATGTAAAGTCTCCATCTTGGCTAAGATCTAAAAGCCCAAGCTTTTGTCCTCTCACTATCCACTCCTAGACCAGTGGTGTTTGTTGAGTGCTCATTCTGTGTCAAGTACTGAGATGCTCACTATCCACTCCTAGGCCAGTGGTGTTTGTTGAGTGCTCATTCTGTGTCAAGCACTGAGATGCTCACTACCCACTCCTAGGCCAGTGGTGTTTGTTGAGTGCTCATTCTGTGTCAAGTACTGAGATGCTCACTATCCACTCCTAGGCCAGTGGTGTTTGTTGAGTGCTCATTCTGTGTCAAGTACTGAGATGCTTCATAGGGCAGGGGAAAGAGTAAATTAATTATTAATTATTGAAAGAGTCTTATGTAGCTCAGGCTGGCCTCAAACTTGTTATATAGCCTTATAGGTATGAACCACCATGCCTGACTGTGGTGAGATTTAAATGAGAACGCAGTGCTGGTGAGTGAAGACAGGGCCAGTGGGTAGCAGTGTTTGCCACGCATGCCTGATGACCTGAAATCCACAGCGGAAGGAGAGAGCCAACTCCAGAACATTGCCCCCTGACCTCCACAGGTGCCATGTTGTCGGCGCACCTGTGAGTACACACAGCCCTATCTCAGAGTCATAACGACTTGATTAAAATTGAAATAGAAATAGGTGCTCAGTATATGTGATCATCAATGGTAAAAAAGTGATAAATACTATTGTTACTATGATTATCCTCCTTAGGCTTTGGTTCTCTCCAAAAAACTGAAAGAATACATTGGCCAAACAATATATCTGTATTTCACTCTCTGTGAAACCAGGGAAAGTTGTAAGAGCTTCCTGAACATCACTTTCTCTCTCTCTCTCTCTCTCTCTCTCTCTCTCTCTCTCTCTCTCTCTCTCTCTCTCTCTCCTTCCCTCCCTCCCTCCCTTTCTTCCCCCCTCTCTCTTTCTTTCTTTTTCTTTTTAAATTCAGCATCTCACTATGTAGTCCTGGCAGGCTGTGTATTTGCTGTGTAGACCAGACTGGCCTTGAACTCACAAACTCTGGTGCCTTGGATGGATTAAAGGCATGCACTGTCGTACCCAGTCTATCAGTTTCTTTTTAAAAATTATCTTTTTACTATTTATTTATTTATTTATTTATTTATTTATTTATTTATGCATACCAATCCCAGTTCCCCCTCCCTTCTTTCTTCCTGCTCCTCCCACCTTCCCCCCACCCCATCCTCTGTCCCATCACTCATTGAGAAAGGACCAAGACCCTTACCACCCCCTCCCCCCATGCTGGGCCTAGGCTGAGCACGGTATCTCTCCGTAGAGAATGGGCTCCACCCAGTCAGTTAATGCATTAGGGTTAGATCCTCGTCCCACTGCCAGTAGCCCCACACACTGCCCAAGCCACACCATTGTCACCTGCATTCAGGGGGCCTAGTTTGGTCTTATGCAGGTTCCTCAGTTGTCAGTCCAGAGTTAGTGAGCTCCTTACTAGCTTGGGTCAGCTGATTCTGTGGGTTTCCCCATTGTGGTCTTGACCCTTTTGTTCATATTATCACTCCTCCCTCTCTTCGACTGTACTCTGGGAGCTCGGCCCAGTGGTCAGTTGTGGATCTCTGCATCTGCTTCCATCTGTTTCTGGAAGAGAGTTCTAGCTTCTCTGGGATTGTGGACTGTAGGCTGGTTATCCTTTGCTTTATGTCTGGTATCCACTTATGAGTGAGTGCATATTATATGTGTAGCCTCTTATGAGTGACTACATATGATTATTTATCTTTCTACATCTGTGTTTACCTCACTCAGGATGTGTCTTTTTTTTGTTTTGTTTTGTTTTGTTTGTTTTTTTTGGTTCTGCCCATTTGTCTGCAAATTTCAAGATGTCATTTATTTTTATCTCTGAGTAAAGTCCATTGTGTAAATGTACCACATTTTCTTTATTCATTCTTCAGTTGAGAGGCATATAGGTTGTTTCCAGGTTCTGTCTATTAAGAATAATGCTGCTATGAACATAGTTGAGCAAATGTCCTTGTGATGTGATTGTGTCTCCTTTAGGTTTATACCCAAAAGTGGTATTGCTGGGTCTTGAGGTAGATTGATTCCTAATTTTTTGAGAAATAACCACCATACTGATTTCTAAAGTGACTACACAAATTTGCACTTTCATCAACAATGGGGAACGTTCCCCTTCCTCCATAGCATAAGCTGTCATTGGTGGTTTTGATCTTAGCCATTCTGATCGGTGTTAGATGGTATCTCAGAGTCATTTTGATTTGTATTTCTCTGATGACTAAGGATGTTGAGCATTTCCTTAAGTGTATTTTGGCCATTTGAGATTCTTCTGTTGAGAATTCTCTGTTTAGATCTGTACCCCATTTTTTAATTGGATTATTTGGTAGTTTGATGTCTAGTTTCTTGACTTCTTTATATAATTTGGAGATCATCTCTATGTCAGATGTAGGGTTGGTGAAGATTTTCCCATTCTGTAGGCTGTCATTTTGTCTTGTTGACTGTTGTCCTTTGCTTTACAGAAGCTTCTTAGTTTTAGAAGGTCCCATTTATTAATCGTTGCTCTCAGTGTCTGTGCTACTGGTGTTATATTTAGGAAGTGATCTCCTGTGTCAAGGATACTCCCTATTCAAGATACTTTCCATTCAAGGATACTCCCCACTTTTCTCTTCTATGAGGTTCAGTAAAAATTATTATTATTTTGTGTTTGTGTATTGTGTGTATGAGGGCACAGGAGGCCCTTCCCTGCTGAGCCACACCTCCAGTATGGATTTCCTCTTCCTGCTGTCTGACCGGTTTGAGGAGGTAGAAGCAAAATCATTAGAGCCTGGTTAGGATCAGGAAAGAAGTAAATAGACCACTGTGAGGAGTGTCGAGAGACAACAGAACAGCAGCCCACGGGGTCAAGCTCAGAATAAAGCCAAGGGTGACGAGATAAGGACTAAGAGCAAAAGAAACAACTGTTCTGGGTAAAAGTATCTGAATAGATTTTAAATAGTTGGTATCTTTTCATGTTTAGTCAGTTTGAGGAAAGTGTCACCTATGAATTCAAGTATATGAAAATCTCACTGTATTCAAGGCACTCTGGTTATTAGTATATAGATTATGACATTGTTCTTCTCTCAGGAGTTTATAATTTAGAAGAACTAAAACACATTCTGTTTTTGTTTATATCACAGATATTATTTACATTCCTAGTAGCCATGTCTCCGGTTCTGTCTCATCATAGCTGACTTACTGTGTGTCTGCTGTGGGACAGGAGCCTGGTTCCTTTTTTCTTTCTGTCCTTTTCCCCACATACAGTTCGTGTCTGCCTATTGGCCATTTATTTTCCTAACAGTACTTTCTTGCTTGCATTCCTCTTCCTGTCTCTCTTCTTTTCCTTTTCCTTTGTTTCTCCTGCAGAGAGAAATATGTGCAAATGCTTGACCAAATTGCTCGACAGATGATTGATTTCTACAAAGACTTGGTAACTCAGCGGATGATGGACCAGCGCATCTTAGAAGAACTGTATAACTTCAAGAATGTGATTGAGGAGTTGACCAGGTGAAAACCTTAGTGCTCCTCCACACAAAGAAGAAGGCAGAACCCTGTTTTTATCCATAGTAGAGAATCGTGGAGTGATGTGGAATTCCCTTCTGTATGCTGTGAATACCACTGGTTAATAAAGAAGCTGTTTTGGGCCTGTGATAGGGCAGAATAGAGCTAGGCAGGGAAAACTAAATGGAATGCTGGAAGACAGAAGGTGGAGTCAGGAGACCCCATGTAGCTGCCATAGGGGAAAGATGTGAGCTGTAAGGTAGAACCTTGCTGGTAGACCACAAGCCTTGTGGTAAAATATAAATTAATGGAAATGGGTTAATTCTAGATGGAAGAGCTAGCTAGCAATATGCTTAAGTGATTGGCCAAGTAGTGATTTAAATGATATAGTTTCTGTGTGATTATTTCAGGAGTCTGGGCAGCCGGGAAATGAACAAGCAGCCCGACAACAATGGAGAGGAGTGGTTAAGCTGGGTCCTGGGAGAGAGGCAGAAGGCTGGCTTACTCTTTTAAACTGAAAACTAAAATTCTGCCTGTATTTGATAGAGAAGAACTTGTTCCACATTATAGATACTTATTTTAATCATGTTTCCGGAACACATCTAGGATTGTAGATGTTAGTGTTCAAATCCCAAAGAAAATAAATATACTGTAGTGTTGGCAGAGGGCACCAATTTGTTATTGAAGACTGCTTGTTCATTCCTGGCTGCTTAGACCTGAAATAATCACACAGAAACTATATTAATTAAAACACCACTTGGCTAATCACTTAAGCATGTTGCTAGCTAACTCTTATATTTTAAATTAACCCATTTCTATTATTTTATATTTTACCATGAGGCTCGTGGTTTACTGGCAAAGGTTCTGGCTGGTGGCTTGTGTCTATCTCCTCCGGGGGCTACATGGCGTGACTCTGCTTCTGCCTACTCTCTCTATATATCTCTTTCAGCCTGGCTTTACTCTGTTAAGCCATTGGCTGAAAGCAGCTTGTTCATTAACCAATGGCAATAAAACATATTCACAGCATTCGTCACCTCCCACATCACCATAGCAATATGGTTTGTGGCTAACCTTGTATCAAGATGACCAATGGCAAGAATGAAGAGCACAGGCAAGGCAGACCAGAGTGGGTACAGCATCTGCTCCTGCTGTGTTCTAGAAGATGCACCTGTCACATGGTTTTGCTTTTCCTGTCAGCCCATGTCCATTGCCAAACCTGACGAGAGTCCATCCACGATGTGTGCTGGAGGTTTCACCTTGGTTTGAGGGTAGAAAATGAAAGGAGGGGATGCACAGAGATTATATGCAAGTCTGGTTTCTGGGGTCGAAACTTTTTTGGAAGTTTTTGAGTTTGAAATTTCTTTCCTCCGTGCCCCCCCCCCCCCTCCAGGGAACTTTGTCTGGTTCGGGCCCATGACAGCAAATTAACAAAGGAAGCAGAGAAAGCCCAGAAGGATTTGGCAGAAGCTATTTTGGAAGCAGAAAAAAATGCAAAGTGAGTTGCCAAAGCTTATAGTACTTGATAATGGAAAGAGATGTTTAATCATCTGATTCTCCATATGTAGAACCCAGGCTGCACCAATGCCTGCTTCCTAGGGTTATTATGACGGTGACAGTTAATAGAGCCCTTCAGGTGCCATCTCTGGCTCAGTGTCAGTTAATGAAGCCTTATGGGCACATGTCATGTTTGTATCCTGCCCCTGACTGCTCTGGCACTCTAAGGTCACAAGGCAGACAGTTGCCACAAGAACCACATCTGTCTGTCCCCTGAAATACGGTGAAAGCATTGGTGTGGCAATGCAATATTCTGAACTTATTGTTTGCATTGGAAGAGACTGGAGCTCCTGCTGGACCTCACAGAAAGACTTCACTTAGGACGTAAGGCTGATATCCCACTGTGTGCTCAGCTCTTAGCTTAACCTGCCTTTAAGAGAACATTATAACAATGAACCTCATGGGTTTTTTTTTGTTTGTTTCTTTTTTGTTTTGACACAGGGTTTTTCTGTGTAGCTTTGGAGAGGACCATCTGCCTCTGCCTCCCAAGTACTGGGATTAAAGGTGTGTGTAGATGGAGCTGTGGTCCGCTTCCCAGCTCCCGGCCGCCGGCTAGCTTTACCCAAAATAATTACATGGAAACTGTATTCTTTTAACCACTGCCTGACCCATTAGTTTCAGCCTCTTATTGGCTAATTCTCACATCTTGCTTTAACCCATATTTAGTAATCTGTGTAGCACCATGAGGTGGTCGCTTACCAGGAGAGATCTTAACCTGCATTTGTCTTGGAGAGAAGCATGGAGACTGCATATGGCAACTACCTGAAGCGTCTGCCTTCTCTCCCAGAATTCTGTTCTGTCTACTCCGCATACCAAATTTTCTGTCCTATTAAAGGGCCAAGGCAGTTTCTCTATTAACCATGAAAGTAACACATAGACAGATGACTCTCCTCCCTCAGGTGTGCACCACCACCACCTGGCTCCAAGTAGTAAACTTTACAACTTAAGCTACTGCATAGCTACCGTCTTAAATTATGTACTCTTTCATGCCCCTGGCCCAGAACAATGCGTGTGTGCTATGATGTTGCCTGGAAACAGCAAATACAAACATTGAAAGCAGTCTTCTAAAACGAATGTCCATTATGGATATTGGTTGATAAACAACAGTGTACTGTTTGTTGTAGTACTGTTTGTTGTCAGGGTCACCTGGGTCAGCTGGAGTCAGGAACTTAATCCCTTGTAAAACTGTTAAAGATGTCTGTAAAGCGTCCCTTTCCTTTCCCATATGATGCTTTCTGTGCTGTTCAAAGCCTTTTGTTAGGGACACACACAGACACACAACAGACAAACACCACACACACACACACACAGAGAAAAGAGTTTGCATGAAGTAGAGATTTAAATCTTGATTTGCTCTTGGTTAAATGACAACAAGGGGATGTGTTTTATTTCTTTCCTTCATATGACACTGATACATTATTGGTGACTCAGTTAATCACTAATGCATTCAATCAATGTAATTAATATTAATAAATTAAGTCTAAAGACAGCAGTGTGAATGCTCTTCTCATTCTTTCTTGTAAAACTTTCAATTCTTTAAAAAAGTGTGTGATGTGGTGTATATGTATGTGTACGTCTGTGATCACCTGCGTGTGCATCATGGAAACCAGGGGCCGTGTACCTTCTTCCTCTATTCTCTCCACTTTAAACCCATTTTATTTTATTTTATTTTATTTTATTTTATTTTATTTTATCTGTGTGGTATTTTGTCTGCACATGTCATGTACCGTGGATGGTTGTGAGCGACTGTTTGGGCAGTGGAAGCCAAATACAAGTCCTCTGCGAGAACAGCAAGAGTTCCTAGTGCCCGAGTCATCTTTCAGCCCCCATTTTTGCTCTTTTATAAATTAGGGTATTCGTTATTTTTACAAAATTGTCGTCTGTCAGGCAGAAAGGAAAACACATCATGAAGGTACAGCCCCAGGAACTTTTCTCTGTGTGCCCACCTAGTGACTTTCCTCTCAATTATTTTGAGCACATGGAAGAAGACTTAAAGTGGCAGTTCCTGACTCAAGCCAAGAATATAATTCTGTGTCACTGCACTTTAAGTCTGTTAGCAAAGTTAACATTAATGAGGGAAAATACCATTTGCCTGTCTTAGTTAATGTCCTATAGCTGTGGAGAGACACCACGACCACAGCAACTCTTACAAAGGAAAACATTTAATTGGGGCTGGCTTATGGTTCAGAGGTTTAGCCGATTATTAGCATGGTAGGGAGCATGATGGCACACAGGCAGACATGGTGCTGGAGAGGGAGCTGAGAGGTCTACATCCAAATTGGCAGGCAGTAGGAAGAGAGAGACTGGGCCTATTGTGAGCATCTGAAACCTCAAAGCCCATTCCCAGTGACACACTTCCTCCAACAAACCATACCCACAACAAGGCCATACCATGCCACTGCCTGGTGATTAATCATTCAAATCTATGAGTGTATCAGGGCCATTCAAAGGACCACAGTCAGCTGGGCGGTGGTGGTGCACTCCTTTAATCCCAGCACTTGGGAGGCAGAGGCAGGCGGATCTCTGAGTTCAAGGCCAGCCTGGTCTACAAGAGCTAGTTCCAGGACAGGCTCTAGAAACTACAGGGAAACCCTGTCTCAAAAAGCCAAAAAAAAAAAAAAGGACCACAGTCACTTTGTGATTTCTGTGTTTATTTTTTCATCACATTTATCTACTCTCTGTGTGTGTATGTGTGTGTGTGTGTGCATGCGCGCACATCCAGGCACACACCTGTGAAGGTGAGAGGACAGCTCACAAGGTCAGTTTTTGCCCTCCACCTTGTTTAAGCCAGGGTCTCTCTTGTTTCTGCCACTGTGCTTGTATACTCCAGGTAGCTATTGAACAAACTTCCGGTCTCTGCCTCCAGGCTCACTTTAGGAGTTCTGGGATTAGGTACGTGCTACGGCATCTGACTTTTTATGTTGTTCCTGGGGATCTGAACTCAGGGAGGCATCGGACTTGCAAGGCAAGTGCTCCTACCCACCGAGCCACCTCTTGGGGCTTTTTCTAACTTGCTCATTAGATACAATGATATTTAGAAGGTCCATTGGGTGTATTATTTTTGTCATGACTACCATAATATTTGAAAATAAAATGTGAACTTTTTTATTTGACTCTGAAAGGTGTTATCAATCTACCCAACAAGTATACCAATTACCTTGTGAAGAGGCTTGAAGGAACAGGTTGCTTATTTTCATAACAAAGATTTGTTAAGTATCTAAATAGATATTTCTTAACTTTCTTTTAGAATAGTAGAAGATTACCATGACTTATATACATTACAGAGAGGGAGGATGGAGAATGACATCAAACTGCTGATGTCAGAAAGAGACATTTGGAGCTCAGCCACATACGAATTGGCGCTAAAGGTTTGTTCATCTGAACTTACAATTCATGCTCTGATATTGACTAACATTTCATTTGACAGTTTTAAATAACACACACAAAAGGGACAAGAAGAAAGAAGATATTTATGGATCAAATCATAGGTTTTACGGGCACTGTAGATGGAAAGTTTCTTTCCTCTGTTAGGTAACTGAAATTGAAATTTATGCCCTGGCAATGCTGAAGCATGCATGGGCAGCCCATATATGGTGGTTCTGTTGAACTTGCTCATACTGGATTTCATGGTCTAAGTTGATGAGGACAGCTGACCAAGTAGGTCTCTTCCTCAAGAGGGCGCCGAATCTCATTACAGATGGTTGTGAGCTACCTGTGGTTGCTGGGAATTAACTCAGGACCTTTGGAAGAGCAGGCAGTGCTCTTAACCACTGAGCCATCTCTTTAGCCCTCTGTTGGGTAATTAGCTGTTGTGTAATTCTGGGCTGTTTTCTTCTTTAGCTGGAACCTATAAACTATGACTATAAATTCTTTTTTTTTATTTTGGTTTGGGCATATATTAACACTTTTAACTTTGATGTATGCTAATTTTTAGATATAATAAATACTAATCCCTAGAGAAGGTAGTATGGCTAATGTATACTAATTCTAGTGTCTATAAAAGGTAGCTCTTTGTTGTTCACCTCAGGTAATCATATTAGGGTCGTTGGCTATCATGTCATGTGGGTTATTATACTTTGACAAATGAGTGAGGGAACCCGTAGATCATGGCAGTAATGGTTTACAGTGAGAGCAAATCCCACAAGAATCTACATTTTAAAGACCCATATATGCTGTCTCCCTGTTCTGACCCTAGGGATGGTAGGTAATAACATTGAGTTCTGACCCATAGAAAATTTAAAAATCTGACCCAGCTGGATTGGTTCAAAATTCCACTGGTGGCTCCTTGCAGACAGCCTGCATGATAGAGCTGTGCCAAAGTACTCATTAGTACCACGTAATGGCTTGTCAGTTGCTTGGAGAACATACAGAAGGAATTCTATCAAAATGTGCAGGTATCCTAAACCTAGAGAGAAAGCTTACATACTGGGCAGTGGAATCAAAACTTTCTTACTTGGAAAAAAGTAAGTCCAAGAAAGAATTACATTTTAAAATGTAAAAACCATGATATTACAAATGTATTAGAATCAATTATGAATATAAATGAATATTTTATGATACATAGTGAGTTCCAGGACAGCCATGGATACATAGTGAGACTCTGTCTCAAGAAACAAAAACAAATGAACAAACAAGCAGAAAAACTAGGCTTTGTAAAATCTGTATGTGTATGAGGGTTGTAAATGTGGGCAAAGCTGGAAAACTAGATAGGAGAATAAAAGAGGGTAAAACAGGTGCTGAGGGAGGGTGGGGGAAGGTGAAAGGACGTGTGGGATGTAAAAGAGGAGAAAACTGGGTGTGGTGTTCTTTAATCCCAACACTTGGGAGGCAAAGGCAGGGGGATCTCTGAGTTCAAGGACAACCTGCTACGGAGTGAGTTCCAGCACAGGCTAAGCTGTACAGAGAAACTCTGTCTCTAAAAACAAAACAAAAAACCAAAAACAACAGAGGAAAAGAGACTGGGTGGTAGGGAGGAGTGAGGTTCAGAGGCTATGGATGGGGAGTAGGGAGATGAGGGGGAAGGAAAATCATAAGAGCCTTGGTGCCAGACCCAGTAATACCACCTTTGGGTATATATCCAAATGATGCTCAACCATGCCACAATGACATATGTTCATAGCAGCATTGTTTGTCATAGCCAGAACCTGGAAACAAACTAAATGCCCCTTGACCGGAGAATGGATGAGGAAAATGTGGTACATTTACACAATGGAATTCTACACAGCAGAAAAAAAATGACATCTTGAATTTTGCAGGAAAATGGATGGAGCTAGAAAACATTATTTTGAGTGAGGTAACCCAGTCACAGAAAGACAATTATCACATGTACTCATTCATAGGTGGTTTTTAAACATGAAGCAAAGAAAACCAGCCTACAAACCCCAATCCCAGAGAACCTAGACAACAATGAGGACACTAAAAGAGAATTACATAGATCTTATTTACATGGGAAGTAGAAAAAGACAAGATCTCCTGAGTAAATTGGGAGCATGGGGACCTTGGGGGGGAGGATTGAAGGGGAGAGGGAAAGGGGGGGCAGAGAAAAATGTAGAGCTTAATAAAAATAAATAAAAAACAAAACAAAACAAAAGCCTTGGTGCCAAAATTCAATTTCCCAAGGCCTTTTCTACTTCAAACTGCACATTTAAAATTTCTTTTTCTCTTACTTGCTTATTTCATTATAGACCTGCATAAGAGTGATTACTAATAACCACATGACAGAGTCAGTAAGGCTATCTTAAAATCTCCTCTATCAAATTATTTAGTTCATTGCTTAAATTTAGCCTCAGGCAGATTCTTTGGACAAGGGCAGAAAGAAGCGTTGTCTTTGCCAAAACATCACAAGAATATTCTCTACCCCAGTTCTAATATTGTTTTCCTTTGAACCCTCTGGAGCCTCTAGTCCACATTTATCTCAGCACGCTGTCTTCCAAACTCCCACTACAATGGCCCATTAAGCTCTGCTTATAGCATTCGACCTCTTTTCTAGTCAAAAGTCTCAAAGTTTTCCACTTTCCTCTTAAAAGAACCACATTGACAGGTCTGTCATAGCAGTAATATACTTCCTGGTACCAACTTCTCTCTTCGTTGCTTTTCTATTGCGATGATAAAACACCATGCCATGCCAGCTTATGAAAGAAAGTGTTAGTTGTGTTTATGGTTTTAGAGGGTGAGAGTCCATGATGGTGGAGCAAAGGCATGGTGGCAGAAACAGCTGAGAACTCACATCCTGATCTAAAACCAGGAGGCAGAGAAGGGGTGGTGTGGGACTATGGTCTGTATTCCGTCAATTATATTTTAAATAAATGCTGATTGACTAGTAGCCAGGTAGGAAGTATAGGTGGGACAACCAGATAGGAAGTAGAGGTGGGTCAATGAGAACAAGAGAATTCTGGGAAAAACGAAGTCCGAGTCTGCAATCCTGACCTGGCCACAGAGCAAGCGAGATGTAACTGCCCTGCCGAATAAGGTACTGAGCTATGTGGCTAACATCGACAAGAATAATGGCTAATATAAGTTATAAGAGTTAATAAGTCTGAGCTACTAGGCCAATCAGTTTATAACTAGTGTAGACTTCTGTGTGATTTCTTTGGGACTTAATGATTGCAGGAACCTGGCAGAACAGAAACCTCAGTCAACAAGAGGGTACACAGGGAATTGTGTCATTCTTTTGAAACTTCAAAATTTGCCCCCAGTGACATACTTCCTCCAACAAGGCCACATCTCTGAATCCTTCCCAAACAGTTCCACCAACTGGGGACCAACTGCTCAAACATATGAGACTGTGGGGCCATTCTCATTCAAACCACCACATCTGTCACACACAGGACTATGTCAACCACTGTACTGAATAAGGGTGGTGACACTGAGCACTTTTGCCTTATTCCTGAATTTATGTTAAAATTGTGTGTGTGTATATGTGTGTGTATGTGTGTGTAAAGGGGACATTAATGGTAGATTCCAATGACATACAGAGGATTAGGAAATACTTTGGATGCTTTAAAAACTACAAAAACATCTGGATACTGTGTGGGCTAGGGATAGAGCTCAGTTGGTAGAGTTCCTGCCTAGCATTCATGAGGTCCTGAATTTGATCCCCAGGACCCCATAAGCTGGGTATAGTGGTACAAGGATCAGGAGTTCAATGTCATCCTCAGCTACAAAGAGAGTTTGAGGCCAGCCTGGACTCCATGAGACCTTAAAAAAATCAAAGCAAATGAACTGGAAAAATAAGTTCCTAAATATATATGGTTTACTAAAAGTTAAATTAAGAATAAGATTAAAACAGTACTAAAAGGATCTCTGTGGCCAAGATGGTACACTCCTCTAATCTCAACACTCACTCAGGAGACAGAGGCAGATGGATTTCTGAGAGTTTGAGGCCAACCTTGCATAGCAAGTTCTAAGTCAGCCAGGACAATATAGGGAGACCCTATCTCAAAAAAAAAAAAAAAAAAAACAAAAAACAAAAAAAAACAACCCACGAAGATAAGCCCAAGAAAGGATGGATTCACTGCCAAGTTCCCAAACATTTAAGGAAGAACTAACACCAACATTCTTCAAACTATTCCAATAATGTGAAGGGAATGACATCCCCAGACTCTCTCTACACTGCTCCTGTTACCCCAGGACAAAGGCTGGGTACGAACACAACAGAAAAATTGTAGATCAATTTTCTTGAAAACATAGACACATAAACTTATATTAAAATTATATTCAAGAATACACTAGGATCAAAAATCATGACTAAGTTGATTTTGTCCCCAGTGATTCAAGGTTGGTTCAAGATATACAAATCATATATATATATATATATATATATATATATATATATATATATATCTTCTATAAATAGACAAAAATCACAGTGTCTGATTAGATACAGAAAAGGCATTTTAAAAAGTTCAACATCCCTTCATGATAAAAGTCCTCAAGAGACCTAAATAAAAGGAACATATCTCAACATGATAATAGCTATATTCAACAAACCATATCAACCTTTATAAATGGGGAAAAACAGAACTGATTTCTTTTAAAATCAGAAAAGAGGGTCTGGGACAATGGCTCAGTCAACATAATGCCTGTCATGCAAGCATAAGGACGAGGTCAGTTCCCAGAACCCTTGTGAAACATCCAGGTGTAGACACGTCTGTAAGCCCAGCCCAGGGTGGTGGCCGAGACAGACAGCATGCTAGCCAGGTTCAGTGAGAGACCTGTGTTAAAAGATAAGCTGCAGGGCTGGTGAGATCGCTAACTGGGTGAAAGTCCTTGGCATGTAAACCCAATGACCTAATTCAGCCCCTAGAGCCCACATAAAGGTGGAGAGGAGAACTCAAGTCATTCTCAGATCTGCTTGTGTGCACCATGACATGCATCCCCACTATCTTACACACTAATAATAACGTAAATACATTTTTATAAAACAATAAGGTAGAATGACCGAGGAAGATACCCCAGGGTAGCCTATTTTTCAGGCACTAGATCTCAAAATGACACCCAGTTCCTGTCTCCCAACTCAGAGAGAGACAGAATGAGATTCTTGTCCTCTACTGATCTGTCTGCCAGAAAAATCACTGCCTCACCAAAACCTGCAGCAGTTTTTGAGGTTTGTGAACACTGTGGGCTTGTCCTTCTGTGGGTGGACCAGCTGGTCTTCACCAGGGCTACTGGCTTCACCTCTTGGCCGAGTCTTCTGTTTGGGTTGGGATGCAGTGAGAGCTGTGTTCAGATTGGCTCCTTTGCTTTCTTTTTAATTTTTCTTCTGTGTGTGTGTGTGTGTGTGTGTGTGAGAGAGAGAGAGAGAGAGAGAGAGAGAGAGAGGAGAGAGAGGAGGAGGAGGAAGAGGAGGAGGAGGAGGAGGAGGAGGAGGAGGAGGAGGAGGAGGAGGAGGAGGAGGAGGAGGAGGAGGAGGAGGATATAGCATATACATGCTGCTTTGCTTAAGTGGAGGTCAGAGGACAACTTTGGGCTTTGGTCCTCACCTTCCACTTTGTTTGAGAGAGAGTCTCTGCCTCTGTCTTTGTCTCACTCTTTCTCTCTCTCTGCCACTGTAAACACTAGGCTAGCTGGCCCCAAGAGCTTCCAGAGACTTTCCTGTATCCAGCTCCCATCTTGCTGTAGATGTACAGGGGGGGACACAGAAGTGCACACTGCTGGCTTTACCTGGATTCTGGGTATGTGCACCCAGGTCCTCAGGTTTTATCTGTTGGGTCATCTCTCTAGGACAGCTTGGCTTCCTTTGCAGTCGTTCATCATTGTCTTTGTGAAATCCTGAAGCTGTCCTCTCTGTGAGGATTAGTCTGTCTTTTCTTTATCTGGAGGGCAGTTTATGGTCTTCCGTCTTACCCAGAAGTCCTGAACTCTAATGTACTTCCAGTTCAGTAGTCCTTAAAAATGTGTAAATTTGTGATTCAGATTATTAAAGTAAGAAATTTTGATTAAAGTAATGACTGAATAAAAATCAACATGTGAAAACATTATAAGTAAATTACGGTGTTTAAAAATGTTTTAGATTCCTGATTATAGTACATCTTTTATAGGTAATTGAAAGAAATAGAGTCATACTGGCTAAAAAACTCTACCTCAATGAAAAAGGTTGGAATAAATATGCCAAGCATTTCATTATAATGCTGTCAACTAAGGTAAATCCTGTTTACATAAGTCATGGGTAAAATGACTGTAAGTGTTATGTTTTGACGCCATATGCTTTGCTTTGCCAAACCTGTAGATTCTTAAGTACTGTTCTATAGTTATGCTTTGTTGTGGGTAGAATGAAAATATAAGGGAAGGAATAAAGACTCTTAATTGCATTGTCTTCCATTGTAATCAAAGCAACACATCTAAGTCTAATAACACTCCAGAGTTTCATAGAGTTATTTATATATTAGTGCTTAAAAGATAAAAGAAAAATAAGAGGTGGTGGTTGGTTGTGGTGGGGCATGCCTGGAACCTCAGAACTCGGGAGCACAGCAGGCTTGCTTTTGGGCCACCAACCAGCTCCTAAATCATGATACAGAGACTTATTAATTATGAAAGCTCAGCCTTAACTTAGGCTTGTTCCACCAGCTCTTAAAACTTAAATTAACCTGTTTCACTTTATCTACGTTTTGCCTTGGGGCTTTTTTTAAACCTTTCTTTCATTGTGTATTTCCTACTCTGTGTCTTCTCTGTCCCTCCTTATCTCCATTGTTCTCTTCTCCTGACCCTAGATTCCTTCTCCTACTTGTTCTCTCTGCCTGTCAGCCCCATCTATCACTCTGTTGCCTCCTATTGGCCATTTAGTTTCTTAGACCTTAGGAAGGCAAGGTGAAACAGCAACACGTTTACATAATTAAACAAATGCAGCATAAATAATGTAACATATCTTTGCCTAGTTTAATTTATATTCCACAACACAGGAGGCTGAAACAGGAGGGCCATAAATTTGAGGTCAGTCTGGGCTACAAAGAGAGGAGGAAGAAGAGGAGAAGGGGGAGGAAGGAGACATTATTGATGCATTCTTAAACAATTTTATGAGAAAATGTATTGATCACTGTGGTGGTTTGAAAGAAAATGACCCCCAAAAGGAATGGCACTATTAGGAGGTTTGGCCTTGGAGGAAGTGTGTCACTGTTGGGGCAGGCTTTGAGGTTTCATATGCTCAGGATACCAATCAATGTATCAGTCAACTTCCTGCTGCCTGCAAGATGCAGCACTCTCAGCTCTAGAACCATGTCTTCCTGCATGCTCACCACCATGATGATAATGGGCTGAACCTCTGAACCTGTAAGCGAGATACCCCAATTAAATGTTTTCTTTATAAGAGCTGCTGTGGTCTCTTCACAGCAATAAAAACCCTAACTAAGACAATTCCCAAGAAAGAAAATAAACTAGCATTTAGTGCGTTTTCATCAAGTCAAAGCATTTACACCAGTCATTAAGCTCCTCCCTTCTGAGCATAGCAAACATAGGTTTATTAAGGAAATGTGAGAAAGAACTATGGAGAGTAGGGGGGGCTGTGAGGGAGGAACACCTTCCAGTTAAATTACTTATTTTTAAATTTATGTACATGTGTGTGTGCCTGTATGAGTTTATGTGTACCATGTGTGTGCAGTTGCCCTCAGGCCACAAGAGGGTATCAGCTTCCCTGGAACTGCAGTTATGAGTCACCAGATATGGGTGCTGGGAATAGAACCCCAGGCCAGCCCTCTGAAGATTAGTAAGCATTCTTAATGACCACGCCATTTCTACAGTTCCTGTCATCTAACTGTTAAAATAGTCCTCTGAGGTATATATTAGTGTCTTTATTTTATGGATAATAAAAATGAGCTTTAGACTAAATAATGTCACTGTCTAGAATTCACATTCAGTTCTGCCTGGTTTTCCAGTTTCTGTTCTTGCCAGTATGTCATTTTGCCCCTGCAAAAACCCTGTGGGAAATCTAGGTTCTTGTTGCAAAGGGAAAATTCTTGTTCCGAATAATATGTCCCACAGAAAACCCATTGCCATGGTGTCTCTGACAGTGTTCAAAGAGAGAACTATCTTTCCAACTACTTGACCCACTTCCTGTGAGTTCTTCTAGTGATTCAGTGGTACATGTCGATCAATGTTTGTTATATGAATAAATGAACACCTTGATTCTGTGTATTTTAGGACACTGCAGACCTTGCAGTGCTGCAGAAGTTGACAGAAAAATGGAAAAGGTTAGTGAACAGATTTAAGCAGGATGTGGAACAAACGGAGGAATCCACAAAGGAAAAATCCCAAACTGTGAAAGCTGGGATTCTCAAATGGCAGAAGTTCTTCAGTACTAACATGTGGGTGTGCAAGAATCTTGCTGTTTTGATTTTATTGCATTATGTCTGGTAATGCAGCCAACCCCATCATTAATTACTCTAGCACCGAGTTTGCAGGGAGGTAAGAACATCCCTTACTGGGCCTTGAACACAGGTGCTTTCCAGTGCTGAAGACATGTGCAGCCCTCCTGATCGCCCTTGGAGCATCTGGGAGTGAGTTTCTAGAAAGGTGCACAAGAAGACTTGTGCTATCCCATGAGTGCATTGACACAGAGGTACATTTTAAGTACCTTTTCTATTTCAACTTTAATGTAGTGATTTCAGTTTTTCAAAGCCCTTGAAGACTTCCCAATTAGTGGAGGTGAAAATTCTGAAAACCGACGTTGATACACAACGAGTGGCTTCATGCAGCCCACTTGGCAGCAAGGGGAGCCCAGGTGTCTGCTCCCTTGTTCTTCAGGAACTTCTTAAGCATGATGTCACCAGGCTAGCTGTGCTAGCTCTCACCTGTAAGCCCTCATGAGGTGGAGGTAAAGATCATGAGTTCAAGGCCAGCCTGCTACATGGTGAACCCGTTTTTGTAAATATTCTTCAAGTCGTCACTTGCAGATCTTCATTGCTAAGTATACCTGCTTTTCTGATTTCTAATTTAAAAACTGAACCTTTGGCTCTTCCTCATTTCTGACTCGTTTTCCGTTACTAGCCAAGAGCTTCAGGATGCTTTTCCTGACATTGGACTCTGGCACTTTCTTTCTGCACACTCTCCGGCCCTCCCCTGTTTCGAGATCTGCTTGACAACCTCCAAGTCAGCTCCAATGACTTTTTCCTCTTCTCCGTCTTCCTCCTGCCAGCACCTGTTGGCATTTTCAGCTCTCTTGCCTGTAATAAAATGGTCTTCAAGTTCCAAAAAGGGTTATTTTGTTGTTTAAAAAATTAAACAAATCAATAAAATATAAAAGAATAAAAATTAAACAGCTTTTTCCTTGTACATGTCAGAGAAATGAAAGGGCACTTCTGGTAAGAGGTTGGGACTCCTGACCTGATGTTCTCATAATTGTCCATCCGTCAGGCTTCCTGTCCAGTAACTTAGTGTTTGGCAGGAATTCTTAGGATGCCCTGGTCTTGGGTTCTCAAGATGAGAGCTTGCTCTTTAAAGAGATGCCCTGAAGGCTTTAAGCCCCATAACTTGACTAGTTAGAATCAGAGTTTATTATTTCTAATTGTTAATTTGAAGAGGACTTCCCAGAAGAGAGGGACTGGGCCTGGAGGCTATCCTGAAAGGTGGTGGAGTTAGCAGGTAATGTTGCTGTTCATGTGTGCACTTCTGGGTTTCTTTGTGTGTATCTTGTTCTGAGACCTCTCTCTTGTTCTTCTTCTTCCAGCGGAAGAGAGATTGTAACCCCTGGTAAGGGGAACCCTTTCGCTTCAATCCTTACCGACTTCAAGGCGTTTTATAGGGTAAGGCTTCCTCAAGACAGTCTGCCAGTCCACTGGCTGGGGCCAGTGTGATGGCTCGCACCGCAGCCGAGCCACATTTTATCCTTTAGAAAGGCACATCAAGGTCTATGAATGAAAAAAAAAAAAAAAAAAAAAAACCTAGCTAGGCTGTGCGGTGAGAGAGGCTGATCCTCAGTTGAATTCCCAGTAAGTATCATTTCTGTTCCCCTCATATTGAGCTTTTGTGTAAAGGACAAGCTGGACTTTTAAAATTAATTACATTTTTATCAATCATGGGGAAATATATATAACATAAATACCGTTTTAACCACTGAAGTGTCCAGGTTATGCCATGGAGTGCATGCGCACTGCTACGTGGTCGAGCTTTCCAACGGAATTGCTACTCATGAAGCAGAAAATCCAGGGCTCGCTTTCCCTCAGCCCCTGACAAGCATTATTCTACTCTCTGTGAATTGACGGTTCTAGCATTGGTCTCTCTGTGAGTGCCTTATTTCCCTCAGTATTGCCATCAAGGTTCAGACATGTTTCAGAATCAACTCCTTTTTAAGGTCAGGCTGTATTTTATTGTGTATGTGCCATACATTTCACACATTATTAGAATGATTTTTAAAAAAAGTTTTAAGTTTTAAAAATAAATTTTACTGAGTCACCATTATGAGGCCAGAGCTATGGCTCAGTGGTGTGGCTCAGTCCTACACTGAGCCACACGTGCAGGGCTGACTGCTATTGTGCTATTGTGCTATAGTAGTGGGACAATGGGAAATGTATAATGACATTGAGTTAAGAGGGAATATCAAACTCATGACCTAATGAAATCTCATACAAAGCTCAAGAATTGATTTTTTGTGTTCACTTTTGAGACTAGGTTTCCAGTAACCCATTCTGATCCCGAGCTCATGATGTAGCCAAGACCAGACTGGAGTTCCTTCCAACCCCCTTGCCTCTCAGGGCTGGGACTACAAGTGTGCACTGACCACTGTGCCCAGCCACTTCCTCTTCTTCTGGAATGACTTGATCATAATAATCTTCAGACCAAGGATGTTTGCCTTTCTATGTAGAGTGTATATACTTTAGTGATTTCTTTTTTTTTTTTGGTAGTTTTGACACATATGAATAAAATTGAAAAATACTTAATTAGGGATAATAATTCTTATTTAGTTTATTAAATACTTGTCAGGCTGAAAATGCAATTCATACATTATTGTATTCTTTCTGACAGCTCATGATAGAGGTTTTATGATTCCCATCTCACACTTTCCCAAATTGAAGCTTAGGAAAATAATTAACTGAGTTTTCTGTCGGTAGTAAATGGCAGAATAAGAATTTGAACCTGAGTATCTTTAACCCCAGAATCTTACAAGAAGAAATGTACAGACAATGACAATAACGTGTGACTTTTCAGAATCATTAAGAATCACAGGGATGGAGACTGGGGCAGACTTGGAATAATAGTGTGCTCTTCTCCCCTCTGCTTCCCTTCCTAGCTGATGAGTGAGGAGAAGGAAAACTTTTCAGGGGATTCTCTGTTGGCCAAATACGACTCTCTCAAGATCATTAGACGCCTACAGGAGAACTGGACAGACATTGGGTTTGCGATATTTAGTCGCCATAAGAACATGGATGGGGTGTTGCCCCCAGAGCACGAGTACATGGAGGAAATGATAAAAAACATTGCCAGGCTCTACAAAGAGTATGAAATAAGAATAAATGGTGACAACGGTGAGCAAACAAACAAAATGAGATTTCTTGGCATCGTAAAGAATCTTAACAGTAATTACAGTGTTGAATACCATTAAAACCCAAAGAGTTCATTAGAAATTAAAATTTTAGAAAAAGACAAGATCTGAGTAAATTGGGAGCGTGGGGATCCAGAGTAGAAGGGGGTGGGGTAAGAAGGGAGGGGAACAGAGAAAAATAAAGCCCAATAAAAACAATTAATAAAAACAAAAATAAATCTTTAAAATATATATAAAAAAATAAAATCTAAGAAATAAGTACAAATTATCCCAGTTTTAAAAATCAAGCAGAAAGGATGCTGAGAAATGGCTCAGAGGTTAAGAGCACTGACTGTTCTTCCAGAGGTCCTGAGTTCAATTCCCAGTAACCCCATGGTGTCTCACAACCATCTATAATGAGATCTGGTGCCCTCTTCTGGCCTTCAGGGATACATGCAGGCAGAATACTGAGACTAATAATAAATAAATCTTTTAAAAAAGATGAAAAAAATCAAGCAGAAAAAGTATTGAGTATCATTTTGCTCAGATATAATTTAATATATAATACCACCACCTGTTTAAAGTGTGAATACAATGTACACATGTGTGTGCATCCATTTCCACAGGTGAGTTTGTAATATTTAGAACACCTCACTAGGAGTCCTGAGTCCTGTATCCTTCAGGTCTTAACCTTCATCACCCTCGTCCCTACCCTATTCCTAAACCACTTTCTATCCCTATTCCTAAAACACTTTCTACAATTCCATCGGGGCTTTTCATATGAATGAGACATGTGCTTTGTGCCTTTTTCGTTTCTTTACATAGCATCATCTATATTCACAGCATGTACTAATCTTTCAAGCCTTGTCTACCCCCTTATTTTGAGACAGGGTCTCTCTATGTCCTGTGATCACTATATAGACCAGATTGGCCCCAAAACCCTGTCTTTTAATTTTTTTTATTGTTTTAAAGACACGACTTATCCTCAAACTTGGTCTTCATGCCTCAGCCTCCCATGTGCTGGGGTTACAGTCATTTGCCACCATGGCTGGCCCGCCATCATTTTTATGACCAATAAACTGTCATGTATACACCTGACTTTGTATATAGTTTCAACTGTTGATAGACATTTGGGTTTATCCCTCTTTGCTGTTTTCATTTCTTTTGGGCGGAAGTCCTAGCTGTTTGACAGGCTGCTCTGTGTTTAGCTTTCTGGAGACTGCCATACTGTTTCTGAAGTGGATACAGTTTTACATCCTCAGAAGCACTTAAGAGGCTCTGATGTTTCTGCTTCCTTGGTACCACCATGGCCATCTCACCAGGACAGTGGTTGTGAGATACTGTTTCTCTGTGGTCTTGATTTGTATGCATCTGATAATAAGGATAGCAAAAATTCTTGTCTATCTTCTTTGGGAAAGTTCCCGTTCAGATTGTGCATGCCTATGTGTGTGTGCACTTGCGTGTGTGTGCATGAGTGTGTGTGCATGCATATGTGCATGAGTGTGTGTGCATGAGTGTCTGTGTGTGCATGCATGCATGCATGTGTTTGTTGTCCTTTTATTGTAGCTACACATCACTTTTCAGACATGTGACCTACAAATATTTTCTCCCATTCCATTGGTTGCCTTTTCAAGTTTCCGCTGGTATTGCCTAGATGTATTTCTGTGTAGCACATATATACAGGGACTGCAGAGACCAGAAGAGAGCATCTGGGACCTTGGAACAGGAGTTACAGATGGTTGTCAGTTGCCATATGACTGCTGGGAATTGACTCTTGGTCCTCTGGAGCCATTTCACAGCCCCAGCCTCATAGTCTTTGTTGAGTCATTTTGTACAATAAGAAACTGGAGTCATCCACTATTGCTTGGATTGGTCTCCTTTGTATGTGTGATACTCTGTTATTGATTGTCTATGTCTTTATAATTGCTGCAGCTACTTCATGGGTTGACCTTCTTTTTTTTTCTCATTTTTTTTATTAAAAATTTCCATCTCCTCCCCTCCTCCCCCGCTTCCTCCTCTCCCTTCCACCCATACCCCCACTCCACCCCTCTCCAAGCCAAAGAGCCATCAGGGTTCCCTTCACTATGTTAAGTCCAAGGTCCTCCCAGCTCCCCCTACGTCCCAGGAAGGTGAGCAACCAAACTGACAAGGCTCACAGTGAGCCCGTCTCATGCTGCAGAGTTCATGCTCATCGCCGTTGTCCTTGGTTTCTCAGTCCTCCTCCACCATCAGCCACATCAGAGAGTCCGGTTTGGTCCCCTGTTCCAACAGTCCCATTCCAACTGGACTTGGTGGTCTCCGTTAGATCTGTCCCCACCATCTCAATGACGTGAACGCACCCCTCACGGTCCTGACTTCCCTTGCTCATGATCTCCCTCCTTTTGCTCCCTCATCAGGACCTTGGGAGCTCAGTCCGGTGCTTCTATGTGGGGGCTCTGTCATTTTCCTCATCCAACGCAAGGTTGAAGGTTCTATGGTGATACGCAAGATATTCATGAGTATGGCAATAGGATCTGGACATTTCTGGCACCCCTCTCCTCAGCTGCCCTAAGGAACTAGCTGGTGGGTGTCTTCCTGGACATCTGGGAATCCCTCTAGAGTCAAGTCTCTGCCAACCCTAGAATGGCTCCCTTAATTAAGATATATAATTCCCTTGTTCCCATATCCACCATTCCTATATCCCAACCATCCTATTCCCCCCAAGCTCTTCCCATCCTCCACTTCACACTTTTTCTCTCCCAATCCCCCCAATTCCCCATCCCACCCACCCCCACGTTCTCATTTTTTGTCTGGCAATCTGTCTACTTCCAATATCCAGGAGGAAACTATATGTTTTTTCTTTGGATTCACCTCTTTCTATATCTTCTCTAGGATTTTTTTTACGAATATAGGCTCGATGTCCTTTATTTATGGCTAGAAACCAATTATGAGTGAGTACATCCCATGTTCATCTTTTTGGGCCTGGTACCTCACTCAGGCTGGTGTTTTCTATTTCCATCCATTTGCATGCAAAATTCAAGATGTCATTGTTTTTACCGCGAGTAGTACTCTAATATGTATATATTCCACATTTTCTTCATCCATTCTTCCACTGAAGGGCATCTAGGTTGTTTCCAGGTTCTGGCATATTACAAATAATGTGCTATAAACATAGTTGAACAAATGCTTTTGTAATATGATTGGGCATCTCTTGGGGTAAATTCCCAACAGTGGGATTGCTGGGCCTGGGGTAGGTTGATCCCAAATTCCTGAGAAACCCTCCACACTGCATTCCAAAGCGGTTGCACAAGTTTGCATTCCCACCAGCAATGGATGAGTGTACCCCTTACTCCACATCCTCTCCAGCAAAGGCTATTATTGGTGTTTTTGATTTTAGCCAATCTGACAGGTGTAAGATGGTATCTCAATGTTGTTTTGATTTGCATTTCCCTGATTGCTAAGGAGGTTGAGCATGCCCTTAAGTGTCTTTTGGCCATTCGAACTTCTGTTGAGAATTCTCTGTTCAGTTCAGTGCCCCATTTTTTAATTGGGTTAATTAGCATTTTAAAGTCTAGTCTCTTGAGTTCCTTGTATATTTTGGAGATCAGACCTTTGTCTGTTGCGGGGTTGGTGAAGATCTTTTCCCAGTCAGTAGGCTGCCTTTGTGTCTTCGTGACAGTGTCCTTTGCTTTACAGAAGCTGCTCAACTTCAGGAGGTCCCATTTATTCAATGATGCCCTTAATGTCTGTGCTGCTGGGGCTATACGTAGGAAGCGGTCTCCTGTGCCCAAATGTTATAGAGTACTTCCCACTTTCTCCTCTAACAGGTTCAGTGTGTTCAGATTGATATTGAGGTCTTTAATCCATTTGGACTTGAGTTTTGTGCATGGTGATAGACACAGATCTACTTTCATTCTTCTACAGGTTGACATCCAGTTATGCCAGCACCATTTGTTGAAGATGCTTTCTTTCTTCCATTGTGTGCTTTTAGCTCCTTTATCAAAAATCAGGTGTTCATAGGTTTGTGGGTTAAGATCTGGGTCTTCTATTCGATTCCATTGGTCGACTTCTCTATTTTTATGCCAATACCAAGCTGTTTTCAATACTGTAGCTCTGTAATAGAGTTTGAAGTCAGGGATGGTAATGCCTCCAGAAGTTCCTTTATTGTATAAGATTGTTTTGGCTATCTTGGGTTTCTTGTTCTTCCATATAAAGTTGATTATTGTCCTCTCAAGATCTGTGAAGAATTTTGATGGGATCTTTAAGGGGATTGCATTAAATCTATAGATTGCCTTTGGTAGTATTGCCATTTTTACTATGTTGATCCTCCCAATCCAAGAGCAAGGGAGATCCTTCCATTTTCTGGTATCCTCTTCAATTTCTTTCTTCAAAGACTTAAAGTTCTTGTCAAAATAGGTCTTTCACTTCCTGGTTAGGTACGTTACCCCAAGATATTTATGCTATTTGTGGCTATCGTGAAAGGTGACGCTTCTCTGATTTCTTCTCTGCTTCCTATCCTTTGTGTATAGGAGGGCACTGATTTTTAGAGTTGATCTTGTATCCCACCACGATACTAAAGGAGTTATCAGCTGTAGGAGTTCTTGGTGGAGTTTTTCGGGTCACTTATGTTACACTATCATATCATCTGCAAATAACGAAAGTTAACTTTCTTCCTTTCCATTCCAATTCCGAATCCCCCTTGATTCCCCTTGTATTGTCTCTTTGCTATTGCTAGAACTCCTCCAAGCACTATATTGAAGAGATAAGGAGAGAGAGTGGACAGCCTGGTCGTGTTTCCCTGAATTTAGTGTGGGATGGCCTTGAGTTTCTCTCTGTTTAATTTGATGTTAGCTGTCGGCTTGCTGTAAATAGCCTTTATTATATTTAGGAATGACCCCTGTATCCCTAATCTCTCCAAGACCTTTATCATAAAGGGGTGGTGAATTTTGTCAAATGCTTTTTCTGCATCTAATGAGATGATCATATGTTTTTTATCCTTCAGTTTATTTATATGATGGATTACATTGATAGATTTCGTTGTTGAACCAGCCCTTGCACTCTCTGGGATGAAGCCTACTTGATCGTAGTGGATAATTTTTCTAATGTGTTCTTAGATTCGGTTTGCCAAGTACAATCTATCTCAGGGATGCAAAGAGCTCAACATGCACCAATAAACCTACAATGTCACCAGAATGAAGGGTAAACCCCTGTGAAAATCTCAGTGGATACAGAAAAGGCATTTGATAAAATTGACCCCTTCTTGATAAAAATAGATGGAATATACCTAAATAATAAAGATCATGTAATAGCCAACCATTAATATCACACTGAGTGGAGGAATAGCTGAGATCTCCCTACAAACAGTGATGCACACTTCCACCCAAAATAACACTGGGAGGCCTAGTTGGAAAATTAAGAGAAGGAAATGCATGCATTTAGACTAGAAAGGGAATAGCCCAGTTGTCACTGATTGCTTAGTCAACCTGACAGAAGCTGTAGTCATCTGGGAAGAAGGAGCCTCAGTTGATGAATGGCCTCCATCAGATTGGCCTTCTTTCTCCTCCTTCTCCTCTTCCTTTTTTTTTTTTGAGACAATATTTCTTATTTTGTAGGTTTGGCTGTCCTAGAAATTGCTGAGTAGACCAGACTGGCCTCGAATTTAGAGGTCTGCCTGCTGGGATAAAAGGTGTGAACCACCATGACCAGTGGTTGTCATTTCTTCATGGCTTTAGTCTTTTGTGTCTTTGGAGAAAGACCTTTTTCTTGTCATATCCTTTATTTGTGTGTCCCTCCTTTCTGTTTCTCCTCTTGAGTTTTTCTTACAGTAGTGAGATGCTACAGATTTCTCCCAGTTTTGTTGTGGTTGTTTTGGTTATTTGTTTGTTTTTCAGGGTATGTAGTCCTGGCTGGCCTGGAACTTGCCATGCAAACTGGGATGGCCTCAAACTCTGAGAGCTCCATCTGCTTCTGCCTCCCTAGTGTGGGGACTGAAAGTGTGCGCTGCCACACTCTGCTTTTCCCTCCTCTGTTAAAGCTCATCCATCTGGATACAGGAATCCCAGTCTGGAGCAGCCTTCTTTCAGGGCTGTCTCTAACCTGCTGTTAGACATCCTCCAAGTTCTTCATTTCAGTTACTGCCTTTTTCAGTTCTTGGGCTTATAAACTTTTAGATTTCCAGTTCTTTACCAAAAATTTCTATTTATCCTTTAATAACTTGTCTTTTGTTTTTCCAGTGCTAAGGATCAAGCAGAACGACGCATGTGCCAATCAAGAGTTCTACCACCAATCCTCATCCCTGGCCCTAATAACTTCTAAATATTAATAACTATTTACATTTAAAACTATGATAATTGGCACATCTGATTCTCCCTTAGGTTTTGCAAAATCATTTCTATTTTGTCATAGTTCTGAGCCAATTCTTTTATGAGCCATATTCTGATTGAATCTTGACACTATCTCTACAGTTCTAGAGTTGACCTGAGACTGGTACCATTTTTTTTAAGATTTATTTATTTATTAAGCATACAGTGTACTGCTGGCAAGGAAGGCATCAGATCTCATTACAGATGGTTGTGAGCCACCCTGTGATTGCTGGGATTGAACTTGGGACCTCTGGAAGAGCAGTCAGTGCTCTACCCTCTGAGCCATCTCTCCAGCTCGACTGGTACCAATTTTAAATTGTTGTTGAATGTTATAACATTCACTTCATCCCCCACTTAGCAGACCATTTAGGTCTAAAGCAGATCACCTTAATTTAAGCAGAGCCTGAGTTGAAATGAAGTCTAACTCTAGGTGTTTCAAGCTCTAACCTACCTCTTCCACCATTTTCTCTGAGGTGTGTGGTTTAGGGGTTCAGGGGAAGTCTCATATGTTTACTAGACCATCTGCTTCTTAGTAGATCCTGAGTCTAGGTTAGCCCACTCCTCAGAAGGTTGACATGGAAGATACTGAAAATCCATTCTCCCAAACCCATGGAGATGCTAAAAGTTCAGCAATGCATTTTCACTCTGTTGTGTATTTGTTAGGAATCCTTCTGAGCAAAGGGTTGCCTTGGTCCATTGATAGCATTGTTGTTCAATGTAAAACTACAGGAAGAGTCCAGCGGTGGTGGCATGCGTCTATAATCCCAGAACTCAGGAGGCAGAGGCAGGAAAATCTCTGTGAGTTCAAGGCCAGCCTGGTTTATAAGAGCTAGTTCCAGGACAGCTAGAACTGTTACACAGAGAAAACTTGTCTTAAAAAAACCAACTAACCATTCAAACAAGCAAAACTACAGGAAGAAACATCACTTAATTTTCTATAGCAACAAAGATACAATTTTAAATAAAATGGTAATACCTGTAAGAGTACATAGTGAGCAAGGAAAAAAATGAGGTTGTGAAGGGTTTAAAATAAAGAAAACAAAATGATGGACAATTCTCAAGTCAGTTTGAACATTCCTGTTTACTTACTGATTCACTGGTGAATGTCATGGAAAAAGACAGAATAAACAGCTGGCTTGTAGTTATTTCTCTGTGTAACTCTAAAAGGCAGGGTTTTGTAGCATGAATAATGAAAACCCGGAGACAAAATTGGGGTTCAACCTAAAGATCAGAAAAGCAAAGCAGCCAGGCACTGGCTCTTACCTCTACCTCAGTCCGAAATGGTGATCCTGCCTCCAGGAATCTCGAATAAGACTGAGCTGAGAGCTTGTCTCCTCCCATCTTATATTCCTCTCTAATGCTGGGATTAAAGCGTGCATCACCACTGCCCGGCAATCTATAGCTAACTAGTGTGGCTAATGGGATTAAAGGTTGTGTGCCACTACTGCCTGGTCTATATGGCTGGCCAGTGTGGCTGTTTCACACCTCTGATCTAATAATAAAAGCAAGGTTTTATTTATTAAAATATAAATGAAATATCACTACAGGGTTTTCTCTTCATGTTTTAAAAATGAAATGAGACAGAGAAGGTATTTTTCTGTGACCTCACAGTGAAGTAGTCCACTGTGTTAACAGTAGGATCCAGGCTCTATTCTTCAGGCTTTTAGAGTTTAGTGGTTGCCATGACTAGAAACTGTGGATTTCATGAAGACCCAGTCAAGGACCAAGAAATACCTGCAGACCCACATCTAGTCCCCTGTCATTGACTGTCTCAGGAATAAGCATGCTCATCATCACTCCTCTCTTCAGAGAGTGACAGAAAACTGTAGCTGGTATTTCTGGATTTATTGCATTTGGTTCTCCACAGAGAAAGCAAGGAAATTAGAACACAAGCTTACCAAAGAAGCACCCACTGGGTACAGAGGCACTTACTGCAGTGTTTACTTGCTGTTTAGTTAGAAATCTATGGGTTCTAGTAGGCTGGAGCATGGCAAACAGGGCTCTGGTCAGCCTTGCCTTTCTCCTCATGATGTGGAAGGGTTTTCTATCTGTCTGTCTATCTATCTATCTATCTATCTATCTATCTATCTATCTATCTATCTATCTATCTGTTGCTTTTATTGGTTAATTAATAAAGAAAACTGCTTGGCCTGATAGGTCAGAACATAGGTAGGCAGGGAAGACAGAACAGAATTGTGGGAGAGAGAAGGCAGTGACTCAGACGCCATGCCTCTCCTCTCTGAGACAGACGCCATGGAGCCAGCCACCAGGTCAGACATGCTGAATCTGTCCCGGTAAGCCACCACCTTGTGGTGCTACACACATTACTAAACATGGATTAAAGCAAGATCTGAGAATTAGCTAATAAGAGGCTGAAACTAGTAGGCCAGGCAGTGTTTAAATGATTACAATTTGTGTGTTGTTATTTTGGAGCATAAGCTAGCCAGGCGGCCAGGAGCCAGTTGGGAATGCAGCCCACCGCCTCATCACTATTCCCTCAGCCTTGATTAAAAAAAAAAAAACATTGGGCCATATTCCTAAAGCTAGCCACCAAGGTTTATTCCCTTATTTGATTACTTCCTCCTCCCGAATCTGACTACCAAGATCCAGCTGTCAAACTATTGAAGTCCAGCAATCAATAGCTCCCTTTCGGCTGCCCTAATTAACATGCCCAATCAAAACAAACCAACTCATCCTAACATAGTGTTTCCCATTTAACCCTTATAAACCGTCATTTGCCCATGGGCCACATCTCTCTTCTCTCTATCCAGAGGCAGTCCTTTGTCCCCCAGGGACAAATACCCTTCCCTTCTCCCATGTTCCCTTTCCTCTCTCCCTTGTCTTCTATCTCCTGTCTTTGTCTCTTATTCCCTGTCCTCACTCCCTCTGGGGCAATCACATCTCCTCTGTGCTGAGAACTTGGTTTTGGAATGTTTTGTGCCAATTCCAGTTCTTTCAGGAATGAGTCTTTCAAGGGCATCTGTCCTTGCTTAGATTTTATAATCTAGTATTGAAACAGTGATATTACAAACAATTTGTCAATGTTTCCTCCCCTCACTTTTCTAGGTATCTCCAAAGTTCTTCCGAACTTGATTGTTTCTCTGGACATGTGTTCTTTCAAGTTAGAAAACTTCCTAGAATTTTCTACCATGCCCCCTGAAGAGTGGGCTGCAGTCGATGAGAAGATCAATGAGATGAGGTTTCAGTTGGACACGCTGTTAAACATTATTGGTACCGTTCCACAGTACCTGGACATGGATTCTGGCGCGTAAGTTCCCAGGCTCTTCTTTTTGGGGTAGATGTGTCTAAAGCTCTAATCTAATAATCCAATAGTCTCAGTGTATTTATAGATTTTAAAACCTTTTTTTTATTCTTCTAAAAAAGAAGCTTTGTATGTTATGGTGAAATAAGATTTCTGTTACTGTCATGAAATACAGGTGGCTGGGCTCTTTCTTCAGAAAAGAGACTTATTTTTACTTACGGTTTCACAAATTGAAAGTCTAAATAGCATGGTGCTGGCTCTGTCAAGGGCTCATGACAAATGACATCATGGCTGGAATGCAGGTAGGAGGGAGGGAATCACATGGCAAGTCAGAGGGATTTAGTTCATTCTTCTCCAACAATTCTGGAACTACCCAGAATCTCATGGAGTACCCCAGTGACCTAATTACCACTTAGTAGGCCATACCCTTAAAAGTTTCATGACCAAGCAAAAAAACCTAGCTTTCCAAAACATGAACCCCTGGAAAATACAAAACAAAACAAAACAAAACAAAACACCCCACAGTCAAACCATATAACCCACCTAGCCTATACCCCATCCCCCTCCTATGGCCCTAATCAACCACTAATATGCTTTCCTTCTCCACAGAGAGATCAAGGAAATTAGAACACAAGCTCACAGTTAAATGTAGTTACATTTGGGAAGGAAAAAAAAAAAGAAACTTCCCAAATGTAACTAATGTTAATCAATGCACACAATACTATTAATGGCTCCTCCTAACGTGTATTTTGATGTGGGCCTACATTTAACAGTGATTATTTTGCAGGCAACCTTCCTTTCATGCGAACTGTTTATAATGAGAACAGCAAGTAAACACTGCAGTAAGTGCCTCCGTACCCAAGTGAACTAGCTTTTGATACAGTGACCACTAAGGGACACATTCAAACCACATCTGAGCTACAGCCATAGCCCACTTCTTTGTTCCCAAGTCAACACTGTGTCCCTTCTCTCATTTCTGAATGCGGTCATTGGACCCCACCTCAGCTTTTCTTGCCAATTCTAGATAAATATCTAGTGTTGGTTAATTTTATGTCAGGTGACATGAAATGGAGTCATTTTGGAAGAGGGACTCTCAATTGAGAAAATGCCTCCATAAGATTGGCCTGTAGCAAGTCTGTATAATGCATTTTCTTGATTAATGATTGACATGGCCCAAGGAAGCAAGCCAGTGGCCTCTGCTTCAGTTTCTGCCTCCAGAGCTGAAATAAACTTTTCTCCTCAAGTTGCTTTTGGTCATGATGTTTTATTACAGCAATAGAAAGCTTTAACTTTCAAAGAACTTCCTTTCATTTTAATTGATTTTCTCCAGAGTCTTTCTGTGCTCCAGGGTATTGATTTTTATTACAACTATGATTTCCTTCATCTTGCTTTTTATTTTATTGTTTTTAGTGCTTCACCACCTCCTCCATCCATAGTGTGGCACACATTAACCACACATTCTGTCTGTCACTTAGGGAACCCTCTCAGCCCTTCCCATGGTCTTAAGGTGAACCGTTAGGTCATGGACTTGAGACCCTTGTTTAATATTTGAAGCTATCAATTCCCATCTAAGGATGTCTGAGTTACACTATGGTGTCTCCTTACTTGCATTAACCTCAAAGTACCTGATGATTAATCTTGAATTAATATTTGCTGACCCATTTGTCATTTAAATTTCACATGTTTGAGTTTCCCAGTTCCTTCCATTTGTTGACTGTAATTTCATTCAGTTATGTAACTTTGGCTTTTGAATAAGTTGAGGTTTGCTTTGTGAAGCAGTGTCTTCATCCTGGAGACTTCTGGCATTTTCACTTTGATGTCTCTGTTAACAAATCTCCGTGACTATTGTGCTTGGAAATTGTTGAACTTTCTGTTAATTATTATTTTTCCATAAACTTATGTCATTTTCAGCATTGTTTTTTGAAATTTTTTTCTTTTTTATCATTTCTGGAAGCTTTCAATAGTTTAGTTTTTCAAAGTTAACTTATTGTTTTCATTGGGGTGTGGGCTGTGCTGACTCTGCACAGTCATGCCAGAAGCCAATCGCTGAGAGGATTTTTAAGGTTAATTAACATTCCACAAGAAGGTCCTCCTAGCCCAGGAGTGAACAGCATGTGTGTTTACAGTGGAGACAGAATTTTGCAGGTAGACTGTACAGTGTCCCAAGGGCATCATGCTAGTTGACATCTGTCTCTTGTAGTTAGGATGGTTGTCTCAACCTAACCAACCTATCAGGAACTCAAGGCTTTGAGTCATTTTTGCCTAAGTTCTTAAATCTTCTCAATACCCACACTTACTATGTCCCTCTTTTGTCTCTCTGATGGTGACTTGTATATTCGACTCATGTTTCTTGTGTTTATTTTGCCTGCTTTTTTCCCTACAGGACACTCCAAGGACATATATTTGATATGATTCAACAATGGCTTTTGAAGATAAACAATGAAATCACCAATGGTAACATTGAACTTCTTCGACATGTATGTATTTGTATGACTTTGCGGGGTTCGATTGTGCTTTGGTTGGGGGATTTTCTTTAAGGAAAAACAGGGCCCTGCTGAAGTAGACAGTTGGAAGTGCAAACTGGAAGCTTATATAATAATTATTCAAATTATTCAGTGGAGAATTTAAAAAATTATCCGAGTGGGCGTCACATGGTAGGACTCAATATTTGTCTTGTGACACAAGGAAGAACATTCTAGCACTGTTAGAATCTCATGACATTGCTATAGCAACCCTCTTCAAAAAGTGTTTGATTTACTGTTAGGAGTTTAGATCCATGGAGTCATGTATTTATTTCCTTTGTATTCTAGAATTCACCCTTTGTATAGGAGCACTTGGAAATGCCCTTATGTGCTCCTTTATTAACACTGAGATATTGTCGTGTAGTTAGTCCACGGAGGAGATGGGAGAGACTGATAATGCCTTCGGGAAGTGGGGGAGTTTGTCTTTCTGTCCATCAGCTACACTTTCTATTCCGTTTCCCCACTGCCAGTTTTGGCTATTGTCCCTTTTCCCTTTTGTTCCATTTGCTCTATGCCTGTCTGCAACATTTGTCTGTAAACTTTTTCTTTTCTTTTCTTTTTTTCTTTCTTTGTTTTTCTTTCCTTTCTCTTTTTTTCCTTTCTCTTCCTTCCTTCCTTCCTTCCTTCTTTCTTTCTTTCTTTCTTTCTTTCTTTCTTTCTTTCTTTCTTTCTTTCTTTCTTTCTTTCCCATGTGTGTGGTATGTGCCTGTGTGTATGTGTGTATGCATGTTTGCAAGTATATATATGAGCATGTGTGTAGAGGTCACAGGTTGATAGTCGATGTCTTCCTTAGTTTCTGTTTGCTGAGGAGTATTCTCTCACAGAACCAGGGCCTCAAGGATTCAGTCACTAACTCAGCTAGTCTAACTAGCCAGCTTGCCCTGGGGATCCTGTTTCTTCTGATTACTGGGGCACAAGCAGGTCACTGTGCCTACCCAGGTTCTACCAGGATTTTGAACTCTGTCTGGTCTTCAGACTTGTGCAGCAAGTGCTTTATTCTGTAATTCTCTTAGTAAGAAAAATTGAAGAAAAAGTTATTTCTAACTTGTTACTAATTTGCACATCTGAATTATTAAAATGCTTTCTGTTATAAAACATATACAAAGTCAAAAGAGATTTTTTAAAAACTCAATATTTTAAAATAATTTTGAAATGGTTCAAAACACTGATGAAATCAGAGGGTTTCTCCAGCCCTGCTTCTTAAGCGTTTTAACTGTAGGTTCACCATAAAGCCTCTGGGAGTCGCTCCAGAGCTTAGCTTACTTTGATGCCTTTTGGCAGACACCACAGCTCACAGACACAGATCTGAAGTGATGCTCATAATTAGCTGTATTTGTTACATGATGGCGCTCATTTCTGAGTCTGTGAACTATGCAGTGGGTTCTTTTCCACCTGCCACCATGTACATTTGTTCTTCATGCAAACAGTAGCCAGAGTAGCGTTTCTGCAGTTTATGAACGCTTCTCAGTTCGTTGAATCAATTTCTATTTGTAAGACTTTATAACAGATTAGAAAGTCACTTCCAGGCTGTTGTGTAAAGAAGTAACTCAGAGGGGTGTGGTAGTCCTGGCACTTGGAAAGCTCAGATAGGAAGATGATCATTATCAGTTCAAAACCAACCTGTGGGACTGGAGAGATGATGGCTCAGCGGTTAAGAGCATTGCCTGCTCTTCCAAAGGTCCTGAGTTCAATTCCCAGCAACCACATGGTGACTCACAACCATCTGTAATGAGGTCTGGTGCCCTCTTCTGGCCTTCAAGCATACACACAGACTGAATGTTGTATACATAATAAATAAAAAATAAATATTTTTAAAAAAGCATTAACCATCATCATCATCATGAACAAAAACAAAAACAAAAAATCCCCACCAACCTGTGCTACGCAGTGGGTTCCAGGAAAGCCTGGGCTACAAAGTAAGACCTTCTCTTAATACACACACATAACACATACATGTAAATAAGTAAGGCTGATCTATTGATATATGATTCTTTCCACCAACCAATTCACACTGAGATGGAGTTGCAAACAGCTGTGGATTAACAAAATAAGTTCTCTTTAGCATATTTCATTTACTTGCTATTACACTACACTACACTACACTACACACACACACACACACACACACACACACACACACAAAACGCAATTTTGTTTTTCCATGCTGGGAACTAAACCGAGACCTTGCATGTGCACCAAGCTCTCACTTACATTCTGAAGGGGCAAATTAAGTATTCTTTTAAAAATGAGGTAATTAACTATTATTATTTTTGAATCGGGGTCTTGTTACATAGCACAGGCTGGCCTTTAGTTCATTATGTAGCCCAGGCTTGCCTCTAGCTCCTGATCCTACTATATCTATAGTCTTCAGACTGCTAACATTTCAGGCCTGCCCCACCCCATCCTGCTTCCTTCTTTCTCTCCCTTCCTCCTTCCCTCCCTCTCTTCCTTTTACTTTTTTTCCTTTTATTAAAAATTTCTGTCTCCCTCCCCCCTCCACTCTCCTTTCCGAAGAGCAGTAAGGGTTCCCCGCCCTGTGGGAAGTCCAAGTTCCTCCCCCCTCCATCCAGGTCTAGGAAGGTGAGCATCCAATCAGGCTAGGCCCCCACAGAGCCAGAATGTGTAGTAGGAGCCAAATCAGGTGCCATTGTCCTTGGCTTCTCAGCAGCCCTCATTGTCCGCCATGTTCAGGGAGTCCGGTTTTATTCCGTGCTTTTTCAGTCCCAGTTCAGCTGGCCTTGGTGAGCTCCGATTAGATCAGCCCCACCATCTCGGTGGGTGGGAGCACCCTCACGATAGCCACAAATAGCATAAAATATCTTGGGGATATTTTATAACCAAGGAAGTGAAAGATCTATTTGACAAGAACTTTAAGTCTTTAAAGAAAGAAATTGAAGAGGATACCAGAAAATGGAAGGATTGGGAGGATCAACAAAGTAAAAATGACAATTCTACCAAAAGCAGTCTATAGATTCAATGCAATCCCCATCAAGGTCCCATCAAAATTCTTCACAGATCTTGAGAGGACAATAATCAACTTTATATGGAAAAACAAGAAACCCAGGATAGCCAAAACAATCTTATACAATAAAGGAACTTCTGGAGGTATTACCATCCCTGACTTCAAACTCTATTACAGAACTACAGTATTGAAAACAGCTTGGTATTGGCATAAAAATAGAGAAGTCGACCAATGGAATTGAATAGAAGACCCGGATCTTTACCCACAAACCTATGACACCACCTGATTTTTGATAAGGAGCTAAAAGTACTCAATAGAAGGAAGGGAGCATCTTCAACAAATGGTGCTGGCATAACTGGATGTCAACCTGTAGAAGATGATGAAAGTAGATCCGTGTCTATCACCATGCACAAAACTCACGTCCTTTTACTTTTTAAACTATCAGCTAAGTCCCTAAGTAGCCACTGCCCTTGAAGAGTTGTAACCTGGAACAAGTTGGTTCTGTAGTGGATTTTTTTTTCACATTGGGGGTCTGCCACCCCAGTTCCAAATAAATGCACAGAGACTTATTCTTATTTATGAATGCCAAGCCTTAGCTTGGCTTGTTTCTAACCATATTTTCTAACTTAAATTATCTGGTTTCTCTTTAACTACATTTTGCCTCTACACTTTTTACCTTTCTTCATTTATTTTTCTTCCCTTCTTAGCTTCCATGGCTGGGTAGTGTGGCTGGGTGTGACTGGCCCCTGGCATCTCCCCTCCTTCGTCACTTCCCTCCCTCCCCCTTCCTCTTTCAGAGCCTAGATTTCAACTCCTATTTATTTTCTCTGCCTGCCACCCCTGTCTATTGCTCTCCTGTCCTGCTATTGGCCATTCAACTCTTTATTACACCAATCAGGTGTCTTAGACAGGCAAAGTAACACAACTTCACAGAGTTAAGTAAATGCAACATAAAATAATGCAATGCAACTTTACACCATTAAACAAATAGTCCACAGGATACACAAATGTAACAATCTTAAACTAATATTCCACAACATGGTTTATAAAAGAGAAACACTCTTCAGTGACCTCTGCCTTGAGAGCTCTGAATCAGAATTGCAGCCAATCTGTTTCAATATAACAATGATAATATTCGTTTTCTATTTGTTAAAAATCATGGAAATAAATGATAATCTTTTGGCTTTCTGTTTTAATTTTAAATTCACCATGGTTAATTGCATGACCTTGATTCTGCCATTTAATGTCTATCATATAACTTGGAAATGAAGAAAATAGTATCTATTTATGTTGATTTCAAAGGAAGGTTCAAGGATGGATTGATGTTTTAGGTAAGCAAAAATGAGTTATTTCCATGGCAGGATAACCCAGGCGATTGGCATGTGACAGAACTGTTAGGAATGGTGGGAGCAGATGGAATGGGGTAAGAGAGGGAGCATTCTCTTAACTGTTGGGGCAGCTGGCCCAATCCCTGCGTTCAGGGGCGTGGCTGCTCCAGCGGGGTAGCATTCCCCTTAAATAGGATTGGGGAGCCGGAAGGCGCCCCATTCTTTTGCGCTGCCCCGCGCTCACCTTCGGCTCCGCTGGACCCTTGGTTCTGTAAGTTCCCTTATCTCCCCTTGTATTAAAATTGAGTAATTATAAAAGGACTATTTTTGGTTATTTCCAATCTTCGCCGCTTCACTTAACTCTTCCTCGGGCAAGATCACCACTTGTCTTGATGCATTAATTTAAGTGTGAAATACACATTAACCAACACTGCTTTAGGTCATTCACAACCTCTCCCTCTTACTGAAAGGAAGGCATAATGCTTTATGTACTTAATATTTTTTTTTGAAACAAGGTTTCTCTGTGTATCTCTGGCTGTCCTGGAACTCACTCTCTACATCAGGCTGACCTCAAACTCACAGGAATCTCCTTTCTCTGCCTCCGTGAGTGATGTATTTGCTTTTTATTCATTCAACAAGCATGGAGTACCTACTTACTCCCTGCTAAAGACTTTAAGGTATTAAGGGATAAACACAATGGTTTATGCCTCAAAGAGACATCCAGGTCAATTGAGAAGATAGAAGTATAAGTGAATAATAGTAGAGATATTTAGAAAGTACTATAGCATCTTAGGAAAGGGGACAACCTAATGTCAGTGGAAACTAAAATCTTAGAAGCTGGGGAGATGGCTCAGTGGCTAAGAGAGCTTGCGTCTTTTGCAGAGGATCAGAATTTAATTCCAAGTACCTATTTTGGTCAGCTCACAATGGCCTATAACTCCAAATGGAGGGCGTGTCCAAAGATGGCTTCTGGCCTCCTAGGGCACCTCGCACCTCTGTGCACATGCATGTTTATACACACACACACACACACACACACACACAAATAAAAATAAAATAAATCTTTAAAAAAGAAAGTAGAGGGGAGCTGGAGAGATGGCTCAGCAGTTAAGAGCACTGCCTGCTCTTCCAAAGGTCCTGAGTTCAATTCCCAGCAACCACATGGTGGTTCACAACCATCTGTAATAAGATCTGGTGCCCTCTTGTGGCCTGCAGGCATATACACAGACATAATACTGAGAATACTGTATACATAATAAATAAATAAATCTTTTAAAAAAAGAAAGTAGAGTTCAGATAGATGCTATGTAAGCCTAGAGAAAACTGGGAACTTGGTAAACAAAGCAAGAAGCAGGTATTTGAGGAGTATGTTGCCTTGGCTGTGCACCTTAGACAGTTCCTTGCTTCCTATTTTTGAGACTCAGCCTCCACCAGGACTATGTGATACAGAGGTTCTCAGACTTTGTTCACAATGCACTTTGTGTAAACAGAGAGTCTGCTTTGTTTTCCTGTTGGCCAGATCCAAATAATCACAAAGAAACTATATTAATTACAACACTACTTGGCTTATTAGCTCAGGCCTCTTATTAACTAATTCTTACATCTTAAATTAACCCATTTCTATTAATCTGTGTGTCAGCACGAGGTTGTGGCTTACTAGTAAGCATCTGGTGTCTGTCTCCTTTAGAGGCTCCATAGCATCTCTCTGGCTCTGCCTATTCTCTCTCTGCATCTCTAGCAGCCCAGCTTTATTCTGCCCTACCATAGGCCAAAGTAGCTTATTCATTAACCAATAAAAGCAATACATACAGAAGGACATCCCACATCATCCCTCCTTTTCTGTCTAAATAAAAGGAAGGTTTTAACTTTAACAAGAATTACAGTTACGATATTTCTTTGTGAGTCTATAAAGTTTCATGTCTAATTTATCTTTTATAATAACTAAGGAAAACTATATCTATCAGTCTTCAACTCTTCAGAGACTCCAAAAGGATATAATACTACCTAAGTAAACAGGAGGTGCACTGTGAGCAACTTCCAAAACTCTGGAATTGACAGAGACATTTTGCTGCTTAGACAGTCACCCAAAGTTCTTCTGTAACATTAGGGCATCCATCTTCAGCCTACAGGCCCATAGTATCCAGCAGACTTTTCCATGAAACAGGAAATTTGAAGGTTTTTTTTTTGCCTTGTAATGGCAAAGTTCATCAGTTTCTTTCTTCTGTGTTCTGCAGAATATCTGGCAGTTTCTTCTGTGAAGCAGGAACCCTGAAGGAATCCCATCTTTTGGAAAGATCAGCAATCACTTTTCTGTGGGTCCTGTGTGTCCAGTTCATATAGCATACCATAAAGCAATCCAGGCAAGAGAGTTTCTTGCCCAAATGACTAGCCTTGTCACATTGAAGGCAAATTCCATAAGGAGTTTATTCAATGCCTGTCAACCTCTCTGAAGTAATTGGTGCTTCCAGAAGCAGACATGTCTCACTGTCAAGAAAAGTCTAAGTTCTTAAAACATTTTAAGTCCCATATTCTGTAGATCTTTGAAGTGTTGAAGATTATCTACCTAACTGAAATATCTTTGTATATTTAGAAAACCTAACTAACATCATTACAAGTTTGATTATTACAGATGACTATTAATCTGAATTTCTTAACTATACATTACATTTTAAATGAGCTGCACAAACACAATACCTTAAATAAGAGCAGAAATAGATATACAAAATGTAACAAAATAGACCTTAAATTTACATCAATAGACTAAGAACCATACCAATGCAAAATATTCATCTCTATATCATACCCTCCCTTTAAATGAAAGCAAACATTTATAGTTAATCATTTTGGGAATTTGGGCATATTTTTTCCAAACTATTTCCTGTTGTTTGTTGGGAAAATTATTTTTAGGCTTCATGGAGACCTTTTGGGAGAACTTGTTACATCAAACCACAGGTTCCCATCCTCTGTGGAAACAAAAGCAGAATCTCTTTTCCAAAGCAATATATCCTTAGACTCAAAATTTGAAGTCAAGATACCTTTAAAATATATATGTTATTTTAGCTTAGCAGCCTGTACAATGAAGTGTCTCTCTGTACTTAGTTCATTCATAGTAAAAAAAATTCAAAGAAAATACAATAATATACATAATTCAGACTCTCTGTGTATATTTCATCTTTATGTGCCTTATTTTTAATATTTAATTATCTTACCCCTTTAATCTATGACTTTCTGTACTCTTTCTTCTCTTTCATAAGCCCATGTACAACACTGTGACCCATTTAGAGGTCTTTTTCATCTGAATCTGTCTTTATTGCATATCTGTAATCATTTTTTGACCAGGAGCGCATTTTTAAAAATGTTAAGTAGGCATGGCTAGGACCAACTCTGGGTTCTGCCTGTTGGCTCTACCCTGTCCAACATGGTAGAGGTATGTTCACCACTTCTGCGAGGCATTCTTACAGCACCAGCTCCAGCTCCAGAGATGCAGCAGGTCTATATCACCATTAAGCAACGAGTAGCATGCAGCTCACAAACCCCATTTAAGAGCAGGGCCTACTGAAAGAGTCAGAGTTTGTGCTCCATCATGAACCATGAAGCTGTCTCTTAAAGAAGTCATACAGTTTTTGCTGCTAATGTTGAGTCAGGAAGCCTTCTCTTAAAGGAGCCATGCCTCTGTTCACTATCAGCAAACAGAGTCTGTCTGAAAAATGTGGCTACCAAGAAACTGCAATTGATCCCATTTTTGTGGTTCTAGAAACCCTCTTTTTTTCTTTTTCTTTCTTTTTTTGTTTCTTTGGTTGTTGTCTTTTTGCTTTTTAGACAGGGTTTCTCTGTGTAGCTTTGGTACCTGTCCTGGAACTAGCTCTTTTAGGCCAGGCTGGCCTCAAACTCACAGACATCTGCCTGCCTCTGCCTCCTGAGTGCTGGGATTAAAGGTATGTGCCACCACTGTCTGGCTCTCTCTCTCTCTCTCTCTCTCTCTCTCTCTCTCTCTCTCTCTCTCTCTCTCTCTCTCTCTCTCTCTCTCTTCCTCCCTCCCTCTCCCCCCCCCCCCTCTCTATTTTTTCTTAAGCTTTTTTAGGTCTTATGTGGATCCATTCCCCAGATGGTGGGGCCTTGTAAGTGGAGGCTTCTCGTTTATTTCTCAGCTGCCTAGACCCAAATAATCACTCAGAAACTCTATTAATTACAACACTGCTTGACCTATTAGCTCAGGATTCTTATTAACTAATTCTTAGATCTTCAATTAACCCATTTCTATTCATCTGTGTTTAGGCACAAGGCTGTGGCTTACTGGTAAGGATCTGGTGTCTGTCTCCTTTGGCAGCTACATGGCATCTCTCTGACTTTGCCTACTTTCGTTCTTTATCTCTTCCAGCCCAGCTATATTCTGCCTTGTCATAGGTCACAGCAGCTTTATTCATAACCAATAAAAGCAACACATGTAGAAGGACATCACACATCATCTTTGCAACTCAGTATTGCCAAATTTGGAAGCCAAAAGAAACACCTGACAATTAAGAATACTATGTAGGTAGATTTACACACTTTTTAAAACACTTGCTGTCCTAACAAGTAATGTTTTAGAAAAATAGTATGCATATTTTGTAAGCAAAATACCTTTCATTTTAAAAGATTCATTCTAGCTGGTGGTAGTAGTGCATGCCTTTAATCCCAGCACTTGGAAAGCAGAGGCAGGTGAATCTCTGTGAGCTCAAGGTCATCCTGTTCTATAGAGAGAGTTCCAGGATGACCAGGGCTACACAGTGAAACCCTGTCTCAACCCCCACAAAAGATTTATTTTTGTTTTATATCCCTGTCTGTCTATATCTCTCTGCACAGGTTTGTGGGTGCTGGTAGAATTCAGCAGCATTGGATTCTCTAAACTAGAGCCATAGGAGATTGTCAGTCACCTGACATGGGTGCTAGGAACTGAATTTGGATTCTCTGCATGAACAGCACATACTCTTAACTGTTGTGCCATCTTCCCTGTCCCCTTTGTTTTTGTTTGATTAAAATGATTCCCTAACATGATGCATGTGCTTGACCCAGAGGGGGCATCACTGCTGGGGGCTCTGTGATCTCCACAGCCAGCAAAGTAAAGATCTGCAGGAAGCAAGAAGACAGTCGGGTTCAATAAAACTAAGTAGCCAGTATTGGTTCAAACCTCAGGAGTCTAATCCTGACTGGTTTATTTTAGGCATATTTCAACACAGCACAAACTGATGAAATCTTTTCTGGTGATAATTAACTTGGTCCTGTGTGCCAATAAAGTATAAGTAAATCTCTTTAAAGAACAAAGTAAGCTAAATAAAAGTTGGATGTGACTATCAAAACTTTTTGTAAAGTGCCATGGCACCTTCCATAAAGATAGGTTCTATAGATGAACTGAAATAAACAAGCTTATGATGAGGGTCTGGGGAAGGGTCCAGTGTGGTCTCTGGTCACACAGATAGTGCAAAGATCATCAGGCTAGAATGCATGTCTGCTCCCAGCCTTCTAGGTCGATAGCAGGTCTTGAATTCCTCCCCTTTAAGGAACAGCCCTGTGTGCTAACATTCTAGGTTCCCCTAGTGCTTATGTGTGAGCACAAGGACCTCTGCCTCCTACACATCACTATTCTCATTCTTGTTTTATGTTGACTTTCTACGCAACATCAACAACAAACTTTGAAAAGAAACAATGTCATCAAAACAATGACACAAAACATATGTGTCTGATGAGGAAAATGGGCTGCCAAGTTCATGCTACATATAGCAGATATCCCAACCACTATTTCCATCCATTATACATCCTGTGGGTTGCCGAGTTCATGCTACATATAGCAGACATCCCAAGCATTATTCCCATCCATTAAAGATCCTGTGGGGGTCCTTGTGAGGTATTTGTAGAGCACTAGAGTGCTTTGGGCACTTTGGCAACTTGAACTTTAGTGACAACATCCTTGGTCAAGCAGAAGAAGCAAAAACCAATTTAACACAAGATGTTGTCCGAGGTTTTTCTGTCCTGCCCAGTTCCTGCAATCCTTAAGTCCCAAAGAAATCACACAGAAGTCTATATTAGTTATAAACTGGCCCACTAGCTCAGGCTTCTTATTACCCTTACAACTTATATTAGCCCATTATACTTGTCTTTGTTAGCCATGTGGCTTGGTACCTTTTTCGGCAAGGACGTCACATCTTGCTTGTTCTGTGGCTGGATCAGGACAGCTGACCAAGTTTGCCTATTCCCAGAATTCTTCTGTTCTCATTTCCCTCCTCTACTTCCTGTCTGGTTGTTCCACCTATACTACCTGACTGGTTACTGACCAATCACCATTTTATTAAAATACAATTGACAGGCTACAGACCATTGTCCCACACCACTTCCTCTTTTTATTTTTTAAAAAAAGAACTCTGAGCTGGGCAGTGGTGGCGCATGCCTTTAATCCCAGCACTCAGTAGGCAGAGGCAGGCGGATCTCTGTGAGTTCGAGGCCAGCCTGGTCTACAAGAGCTAGTTCCAGGACAGGCTCTAAAAAAGCTGCAGAGAAACCCTGTCTCGAAAAACCAAAAAAAGAAAAAAGAAAAAAAAAGAACTCTGAATCTAATATCCTGTTTGGCTTTTCTCCTGACCATTATCCATAACAACTTGTAACCAACATTCTAAACAAAGGAAAATATCCATAGTCCATTTTTGGGAAATATGGGCATAGTTTTCCAGGCTACTTCCTGCTGGTTGGGGTCACTGATAAGCTTATGGGGACCTTAAAAAATTTAGAATTATGATTAAGTCTTGACTGGAGTATCCTGTGAGACTTGATCATCTCAGGCAGCATCTTGAATCTGTTTAGGATGTAGAACTCTGACATCTGGGCCATCTGTTCCTACTGGAGATTTCTCAGGTGGTCTTCCTTGCTCAAACCTGATTTTTTTTAACTCAGAATAAATTCATAGCTTCTCATTTTCTGTGGAAACAAAAGCAAAACCTCTTCTCCAAAGTAACATATCTTTTTAAAAAAAGATTTATTTATTTATTATGTATATAGTGTTCTGTCTATCTGTATGCTTGCTGGCCAGAAGATCTCATTACAGATGTCTGTGAGCCACCATGTGGTTGCTGGGTATTGAACTCAGGACCTCTGAAAGAGCAATCAGTGCTCTTAACCTCTGAGACATCTCTCCAGCCCCTAATAACATATCCTTTGACTTCAATTTTGAAGTCAAGGTATTCTTAAAATACCTATCTTGGATTCAGCAGCATTTATAAGCAAATATCTTTTAACAGCTATTTATCCTTCCTTAGCATTCAAACAATTCAAAGACAGCATAATAACATACAGTATCCAGACTCTATGTGTATTTTTTATCTTTATGTGGCTTTATTTTAACTTCTATTTCTTTTATTTTTATTTTAATTTTTGGCTTTTTGAGACAAGTTCTCTGTGTATCTTTGGCTGTCCTGGAACTCCCTCTGTAGACCAGGCTGTCCTTGAACTCACAGAGATCCACCTGCCTCTGCCTCCCAAGTGCTGGGATTAAAGGTGTGTGCCACCACACCCACTACTCTCTTGTTTTCTTTTTTCTTTTAAGGACTTTATACTTAAAAAAGCCTATATATATATATAGTGTGTGTTTATATATATATATATATATATATATATATATATAAACATTTAAACACACTGTAAACCATTTAGAGGTTTCCTTTGTCTTTGAATCTATCTTTACTGTATCTCTCTCTTTTTCTGACCACATGAGTCTTTAATTTGCTAAGCAATATGGAGAGGATTAAAACCATGGCTTTGACAACTGGATCCAGCCCAATCCTTAGCTTGCTGAGATTCCAGCCTCATGGCAGAGGTACCGGCTGGAGCCATGTTTATTGCACAACTCTATGGTGTTTCAAGGTCCCTGCCAGCAAGCAAGCTGCAGCAGTGTGCTCATAAACCACACTTAAATGCTCTGTAGCTGAACCTCCTGCCTGAAAGAGTCAGAGTTTGTGCTGGCAGGATAGCCCAGAAAGCAGGCATTTTTAAACAGCACAGCTTTTTCCTGCTACAGCTGAAAACCAAAAAGCATGCAGTCAGCTTTTCATCAAAATCACTTAAGTGTTTTATGGCAGAACCTCCTAAAAGAGCTACAAGGCTTTGCAACTAAAGCTGAGTCAGCCTCTCTTAAATGAGATGCATTTGCCTCTAGCAAACAAAGCCCACCTAAGAAAATGGTGCTATTAAGAATCCATGTTTAACTCTATTCTTTTCTCTTCCCAAGCTCTCTCAGGCTTTATGTGGATGCAGTTGCCCCACATTGGGTGACATTTGTTGCCTGAGTTTTTTGTTTTGTTTTGTTTTTTTGTTTTTTGTGTTTTTTGTTTTGTTTTGTTTTTCCCCTGTCTTTCCTGGTTCCTGCAATCATTAAGTCTCAAAGAAATCACACAGAGGTCTACATTAGTTATAAACTGATTGGCCCACTAGCTCAGGCTTCTTATTATTCTTACAACTTATATTAGCCTATTATACTTGTCTTTGTTAGCCATGTGGCTTGGTACCTTTTTCAGCTAGGTAGTCACATCTTGCTTGTTCTGTGGCTGGATCAGGACAGCTGACCAAGCTTGCCTCTTTCCAGAATTTTCCTGTTCTCATTTCCCTCTTCTACTTCCTGTCTGGTTGTCCCACCTATACTACCTGCCTGGCTACTGATTATTAAAATACAAATGACAGGCTACAGACCATTGTCCCACAGCAACAAGATAGTGAAAAAATAAGATTACAGTAGCTAAGTAATTATGATTTGCTGAAAATGGAACATAGGTAAGACCATTCCTCATTTTTTGTCTTCTTTTCATGTGTATGTGAGTGGTGTGTGTGTATGTGTGTCTCATGCATATGTGTGTGCTGGTACGTGTGAGTATGTGTGTGAAGTCCTGAGACTGATGCCAAATATCTTCCTCAGTGGCTCTTCTACCTTATTCATTGAGGCAAGGTCTCTCAACAAAATTTAGAGCAGATCTATATGGCTAGTCTTGCTAGCCTGCTTGCTCTGGGGAATCCCCTGTCTCTGTTTTCCAGATATGGGGTTACGGGCTTGCAGGCATGCCCATCCAGCATTTATTTGAACTCTTTTACCTGTAAGTCCTGTAAAGGCTGAGTTGTCTTCCCCAGCCCCTTTCTCATTTATTAACTTTAATGTTTAAATTAGATGTGATGTAGCTTTTGTGTTTTAAAATGGCTATTTGGATTGTAACCATTTTAACAGATGGATGAATTGCATATAGCTATGATCCAGTGGATGATAAATTTGCTGACCGTAATGCTTCCTGACTTTTCTGACCAAGCGACTCTCCCAAAGATGGAGGAGGAAGAACTAGAGACCAAAGAGGAACGTGAAATAGGAGTCGCAGAATTAGAGTTGGATGCAGTTTCACTGGCCAAGCGTTTGGCACGCTACTCTGCCTACTTATACAGGTGACACCTGCTGTTTTCTGCATTGTTGTCTACTTGAAGCTTAATGCATGGCAGGTAGAACAAACAGTGCAGGAACAAGAGGTATATGTTAAGGCCTTGAAGGAAATACTAGACTGAGGCAGGAGGGTTGTGAGTAAAGGCTAGGCTGGCTATGTAATGAAATCCTGTCTCAGAAAAAGAAAGAAATTCTAGTTCAGGTTTCCATCTTGCTTCAACACTGTGCCCAGTGGCAGTGAAGGATTCTTTTGGAAACAGTACTGGCAAAGGGAGGATAGGGAGTGTGCTATGCAGACCCAAGTGTCAGTTTTTAAAAGGGACTGGCTTACATGCATAAATAAGATATATCTTTCACCTTATGTCCTGGGAAACATTTAAGACACTTGTAGTCTTGGGACTTCGAAGATGGCTCAGTAGGCAAAGTGCTTGCCATGTAAGCATGAGAACCTGGGGCCTATCACCAGCACCTACATAAAAGACAAGCATTATCTGTCCATAGTGCTGGGCTTGGGAGAAGCAGAGATAGATTCCTGAAACCTGTTGGCCAGTCTAGTCTAGCAAAACAGTAAGCTCCAAGTTTAGCAAGACTCTCTCTTCCTCTCTGTTCCCCCTCTTTCCCTCCCCTCTTTCACACACACATGGCATATATAGAGAGAAAGCAGAATAAAACAAGATATTTCGAATTCCATGAAAAATTGAATATATAACTTTGTGTTTCACTAAATACTAATCAATTATCTTTTATAAAACTGAAAAGCAAAAACAAACAAAAAAGCAAAAACCTGAGCTGAGTGTGATGGCTCACGCCTTTAATCCCAGTACTTAGGAGGCAGAGCCAGGCAGATCTTTGGTCTAATAGTGAGCTCTAGGACAGCTAGGGCTGTTGGACCCTCAAGTCCAATCACCAAGGAGGAGTTGCCCCAAAAGACCACTCTCACACCGCAGTTGATGTAAATGCATGAGGATTTTTATTTATTGCTGCGATAGGGCCCTTCAGCCTCGAGAGGAGAAGGACTCTGAATAGCTGTAGCAGGCTATTTTTATAGAAATAGAAGAGGAAATAAGGGGGGAACCCGGGGGTTATTTTTCAACTATTATAATTGGCTTATTCAAAAGGCTACTGGACTGAGCCAGGGCGGGAGAGCCATTGCTAGATCAGGCGGGGTAAGGAGAAACATCTGTGGGTCATTGTGACCCTATTTCAGGGACTGAGTCAACACATCAGGAACTGAGTCAACATCTAAGGGTTATCTTGTCCCAATTCCAATAACTGAGTTCTATCTGGAGAACAAGGACACAGGGAAATGGAAAATCCCCAACATTCCAGTTTGTGCATGTGTAGTTGTTAGGTTTCCAGGGGAGGGGAAAGCACTAAGGCTGAGAGGCCTCGGGAATGGCCTTAGAGTTGTTTAGGGCTACATGGAGAGACCTTCTCTCACAAAATCAAAACCAAACAATTCAACCAAACAACAACAACAAAATGTGGATTTAGTGGTGCACACCTTTAATCCCAGCATTTAGGAGACAGAAGCAGGAGAATCAGGAGTCCAAGGCCAGCCTAACTATATAGTTAAGTCTAAGATTAGTTTGGGCTACCTGAGATACCATTTCAAAAAAAAAGATTTAGAAGATTCAAATCAATAAATATGGGACATGAAAATCATAACCTGTGGATTAAATTGAGAGCTGCCTGTGTTTACTTGTAGTTTTGGAAGTAACTCAAACAATTGGAGCACTTTCAGGTTGAATCTGTTCTTTATTTCAGTTCAAGTCACAAATGTTCAAAGGTGAGGAATGAAGGGCAGGAAGGTGATTAAGGGGAGAAATTTAGTAAGGACAAATTATTGTCTTGGTGAAGCAGTACTGTATTACTGCATGACACTATTATGGTTGGCGGTGTCTGGATTGTAAGCACTTGAAAGATCAGTGAAGAGTCAGCCATGCTGGGAATGTGAGTCAGAATCTCATTACTATAATGGAATACCTGAGATAACTAATTTATAAAGAGGAAGGTTTTATCTTGGTCTACAGTTTGAAATGCCCCAGTCTGTGACTTCTTGGCCCCAGTGCTTTGGGCCTGAGGCCAGGCAGCACATCATTGTCCCTGCAGGAGTCCATGAGAGAACAGCTTCCTCATCTCACATCAAGGAAGCAAAAGGGGAAAAGAAAGGGCTAACACAGTCCACTCCAGGACACACCTCCAATGGACCCACCTCCTGCACCTTCACTTCTTCCCCATAGTGCCATCTTGGAAGGAGGAGACCAAGTCCAAATGATTGGACTGAGCTTACATGAGCTCACTCTCTCTGCTCATCTCCATCTCTGTCTCTCTCCAGTTGCTGCATAGGCATGGTGAGAGCGATGGTTCTGACTAGAGCTGCTCACTTACAGAAGAATCCTGCTAAGGACCTTCAGGAGCTGGAAAAGATGAGGGTAAGAGTTTTTATATTGCTCCTTAAAAAAAAAGATTTATTCATCATATATATATATATATATATATATATATATATATATATATATATATATAGTGTTCTTCATGCACGTATGACTGCAGGCCAGAAGAGGGCACCAGATCTCATTATAGATGGTTGAGAGTCATCATGTAGTTGCTGGGAATTGAACTCAGGACCAAGGATGTGATCTTCAAAGACAAAAACCCCACTTTTCCAACCACATCCCACCTTCTGTTCTCAATGGATTAACCTATCCATGAAGTTGGTACCCTCTTGTATACCTCTCAATAGGACTACCATGTGTGGGCCAAACAGTCAACTTAGGAGCCGTTTAAGGAGACGTGTCCTACCCAAACAACAACACAAGTACACAAGTATTTTACTGTATGGCATATATATATATATATATATATATATATATATATATATATATATTCTCTTGATGGACACCTGAATTGTTTCCAACTTTTGATTATTATAGGTAAAACTTCAATGTACTGTCTTTGAACAGACATTGGTTTTCTTCTCTTGGAATAGGATTTGTATGTTTCTAAGGTGATCAAGTCATTTTATACTCCTGCCATTTGTTTCACATCCTCATTGACAGTTGATATATATGTACATCTGCATACCAGACGACGACATTGGATCCTATGAGACTACAGTTATAGATGGTGTATGATATGCATGTCTGTATATGTGTTCTCATGTGTGTGGACACGTGTTTGTGTGGATTTATGAGCGTGTGTGTGTGTGTGTGTGTGTGTGTGTGTGTGTATAGAGTCCAGAAGTGGACATCTGGTGTCTTTCTTGAGCACTCTTCCACTTACTTATTAAGACAGATTCTTTCGTTGAACCTAGACCTCACTGATTCAATAAATATTTGATTGATATGAATATGTACACAATACTTAAAAAAGTTTGGTATACAGGGATGGAGAGATGGCTCAGATGTTAAGGTCACTGGTTGCTCTTCCAGAGGTCCTGAGTTCGATTCCCAGCAACCACATGGTGGCTCACAACCACTTGTAATGAGATATGGTGCCCTTTTCTGGCATACAGACAGAATACTGCGTAGATGATAATTAAATCTTTAAATAAAATAAAATAAAAGCTTGGTGTGGAACTAAAAACCATCAATGTGTTTGCTATTTCAATTTGTTGTGTGACTGGCTTTTCCTAAGGAGACACAACACAAACATGTCTACTAACTCCAGATAGCAGACCAAAGTAATGATTGTACCAGTGTCTAATGTGGTGAATCAATGAATTATATTGGGATTACTTATAGGAATACAAATGAGAGGTTACTTACAGGAAAAAAAATCACTCAGAGACAGCTTTATCACCAAAGCCCACTCCAGCATGGGTGACAGCTCACAAAAACTGGGAACCTGGGGCACGCTGTACAACTCACAGACAGGTCAACAGGTTGGAGAGTGTCCTTTCCAGGTGTGTCAGCTGATAGGAGCCTTTCTCAGGCAGCTCATTTGGTCTCTGCTACTGGATTTGTCTGATAGTAACCCTCAACAGTCTTTACTACTTGTATCCTCTTGGGGAATGAGCAGGGGTCTAGTGAATCTGGTTAGTTTCAGGGACTTCCTGAAGCTATTTTGAGTTGTTTATTTCAAATGTTAAGAGGGCTTCCCTGCAAGATGGATCATTTCAATCTCAGAAGTAACTCTCACCCAACACTACTGTTATTAGCAAACAATCATGTTGATATGATCAATTGCATAAAACTTATTAGGACAGATCATTTAAATGTTAGTAAACCCAGGAATCCTCCTGCATCTGGTTTTATAGGACCTTACCATACTTTGTCCTATTCCAACCCAAATCACAAACCCTGTTAGTGAAAGATAATGTGACGGAGGCCTGTGTTTGCAGTAAGACCCTTCTGTGCAAGTCGTTGAATTAACTGGACTAAAAGGAACTGCAGTTAGAGGAATTGTGCATCACAGGTCAGTGGGAGTCAAGGAGTGGACTGGTATAGTTCATTTTCTCCCCACATAGTGATTATGCTGTGTCTCTTCCCAGAGAGAATGCTACGATTGGATCAGCACGTGTTCGCATCTCCTTTCTGATATTAAAGGCAGGAAAATACGATTACTGACATATGAGGAAGCAGAGCAGCTGCTTGGGGAAGAGGTATTTACCACATGATGACATTAGTTCGTTGGTAAGGAAATGGGTGAAACAATCATTAGTAAGGTCATATTCAGGTTCTTCGTGCATCTCAGAGGGTAAGTTGCAGCATCTTTCTGCAATTGTTGTTCTGCATCCTCAGTGTAGGCTCCACCAGAAGAGCATTTGCTTGTGATCGAGAGCATCAGCAGCTTTCTTCCTTCTAAGGAAGGGACTCCTCTATGTAGACAGCATTTAAAATAAATTTAAGATTTGTTTTTATGTCCCCCTCTGCTCCCCGTGTGTGTGTGTGTGTGTGAGTGTGTGTGAGTGTGTGTGAGTGTGTGTGTGTGTGTGTGTGTGTGTGCACCTATGGAGTCTGGAAGAGGGCTTTGGATCTGCTGGAACTGGAGTTGTATACAGGTGTGCGCTGCCTGGTATGAATGCTGAAGACTGAACCTGGTTCTCTGCATGAGCAGTAAGCCCTCTTAGCTGTTGAACCATTTTTTTGTTTTGTTTTGCTTTTATTTTCATTTTTAAAGGACAGGGTCTTACTATATAGCTCTTGCTGTCCTTGAAGTCACTATGTGGTCCAGCCTGGCCTGAAAGTCACAGATCTGCCAGTCTTGTGCACTGTCACGCCCGGCTTGAATCTACATCTTAAGGGAAGATGACTTTCAGATGGGAATTCTTAAATCTTCCTCAGACCATCTGCTTCTATGCTCACCTCCTTGCACCCACCAGGGTTACGTTGTCTTCTGAGTGTTTAGTCTATGGAACATCCTTTCTCCTTTGTATCTTCAACATCTTCCCAGCAGTTCCATCTGCCAATCTGAAAATATTTTATAAATGTGGCGATTTCTTCCGTATTAGAAAGTATGTCCTTTGATTTTTGCCTCATTTCTCTCTCTCCTTCAATCATAATCACTTTTTGTAATGGTCCTGATCTTAGCCAGGACCTAATGAATGCTGTGCAACCTATGAGACATATCCTGGCCCACAGTGTTCTGTTAAAATTCTAAATCTACTGTGAGTCACCAGGGGCTTTATTGCCTGCTCTAGAATCTTCAGTCCCCATTTAACCCGGTTTCCCTTTAGCATTTGTCTCGTAACTATTCATTCCTCTGATAAACTTTCCTTACAAGATAGACGTTCCAGGGTTTTATCCTCGTGTTAGTTTCTACTTCTGCCTGTATGTGACGTGTTGACATTCTGACCTTAGGATGTGCTCACTACCCTTTCTACATGGTATTGTATTCATCCAGTTTCTTGTGTGTGTCTGAGATGGGCTCACTTGTAGCACAGATTGGTTTGAACTGTTTGAGATAGGTTGGCCTTGGCCTTGAACTTGTGACAATCTTCCTTCATCAGCTCCTAAACGCTGAGATTACAGGTGTGAGCCATCAGACCTGGCTAATCCTGTGGTTTTTAACTACCCCCTGCTTACCAATGATCCCAGATCAGTGCAAATGATTATTTAACAGCAGTCGCATAGTCTTCCGGTCTCTGACTGAAGAGCATTTACCTCCAATTAATTCTGAAGAAGCTTCTGTTGCTATGACAGCCATACCTCACAAGTATGATCTGATAGCATACATATTAATGTCCCTGAGTCTGAGAAGGAAGGAGACATTTCTATGTAAACATTTGTAGGACTTTGAGCATTACCTTGAAAAATGCATCTTCAACAAAACCTTTTCTGTGTTGCCCACATCTTGTTCAAAATTATTTCTGAATTAACCAGTGAAGGATGTTATTGACATCATAAATCTTCAATTGCAGTATACTTTGAGAAACTTGCTGAAGTAGTACAGTGATGACTACGCTTAACAACTGATTCCTGGGGAGCTGTTGAAGCATTCGGAATCAGCTGGGTACAGTGACAAACACCTGCAGTCCCAGCCTTTGGGAGGATGAGGCAGGATGATCAGGAGTTCAAGGTCATCTTTGTTTACACAGCAAGTTCTGGGCCAGTCTGGACAATAAAAGACCTTATATAAAATAAACAATAAACACGTGTCATCTTTAAAAAGTGCACATAATCACAGAGACATAACCACAGTAGGGACCATAAAGGTAATGTGTCTCAGTCTTCCATGAAGCCAGCTCGTGAATCCTAAGGGGGTGTCCAGACTTGATCACTGTGCCCAGGTTTGAGTACCTGCTGACAGGTGCTCTCAGAAATGGTCCATGTGCTTTTGCGGGGCAGTGGATCACTGAACATTAGACTTTCTACTGAGATAAATGTGCTGTGTTTCCTTGTATCTTTTTCTACCAACTGCTGATAATTCTGTCCCTTTTTTGACCCCCTAATTCAATGTTTGAGTTAATATCTGACAGTATAGTATTTCCAATACTAAATCAAAGTCTATTTCTGGATTTTCTATTATTTTTCTTTGATCTATCTATTCATGAATTATTACCACAGCATTCTACTTTCTAAGATTTATTTCATTTCCAAAAGTGTGTGTGTGTGTGTGTGTGTGTGTGTGTGTGTGTGTGTGTGTGAGTGAGTGCAGGAGCCAGTGGAGTCTAAAGAGGCCGTTGTCTCCCTGGAGCTGGAGTTACAGGCAGTCGTGAGCATGGGTGCTGCAAACTGACCCCAGTTCTCTGAGAGCAATAGTGTTTCATCTGAAGATCTCCTGAGTAAACTCGGTTCATGGGGACCTTGGGAGGGTTGAAGGGGGGAGGGGAGCAGAGAAAAATGTAGAGCTCAATAAATATCGATAAGAAAAGAAAAAAATAGCATTCAGTCTTAACTTCTGAGTCATCTCTCCAGCCCTACACCACCATGTTTTATTACAGATGTTTTAGTAGCCAATAGGACGAAGCCTTCCTCACTTTTTTAAAGCATTTCTCTATAATCTAGCTCTAGAAAAAATATTTTAAAAAACTAGGATAGTGTTAAATTTATATATTAACTCAGAAAGACAACTTTATAATGTTGAATTGTCCTTTCCAAGAACATGGGGTATAATGTGTACTTTTATGCTTGTAAATGTTAAATAATTTTCTCATCTTGCATATAAGTTTATATATGAATGTTTTATTTTGCTATTTTATATATTATGAACTTTTTTATTTTAGTCTTATATGCGGTGTGAATCTGCTCGATTATACCAGCTTTTCATCAGTTGTCCTTTGTGTTATCTATATATTAATAATGTTAACTACAAAAATAGTTTATGTTTTTCTGTCAATTTTGATAATTTCTAAAGGCATTTTAATGGTTAAATTGTGTTGAATTCTTCTTATTTAATGTTAAATGATAGAGATAGCTAGCAGCTTTTTTTTAAAGATGAGTTTTTTTCTGCGTGTATACAAGTGTTATGTACATGTGTATATGTATATATGTGTGTATAGTCAGTCATGCAGGAAGCTTTGAAAGCCAGAGGAGGGCAATGGAGCCTCTGGAGCTGGAGTTACAGGCAACAGTGAGCTGCCTGATTGGGTGCTGGGAACTGAATTTGGGTCCTCTAGAACAGCAGCAAGTGTTCTAAACCCCTGAGCTTTCTCTTCAGCCCTGTTGTTCTTGTTTCTGATTTTAGCAGGAATGCTTTTAATGATTTGCCTTTAAAAACTATTTTGGAGGGTGGGTCTGGTGGTGCTTGCTTTTAATACCAGGACTCAGGAGCCAAATGAATCTCACTAAGTTCTACAGTGAGTCCTGAGCCAGTCAGAACTGTATTATGAGACACTGTCTCAAAAAAAAAAAAAAAAAACCTGAAAGGTGGAAATACACACACACACACACACACACACAGGAAAATGGAAACACCAGTTAAAATTAAAAGGAGTAGACTGACCCACGATTTAATATCTTTATTGTTCCCTCAGAAATTTTATTATTTTATTTTATTTTTTTAAAAAAAATTTTTTTTTTTTTTGGTTTTTCGAGACAGGGTTTCCCTGTAGTTTCTAGAGCCTGTCCTGGAACTAGCTCTTGTAGACCAGGTTGGCCTCGAACTCAGAGATCCGCCTGCCTCTGCCTCCCGAGTACTGGGATTAAAGGCATGCACCACCACCACCCAGCTCCCTCAGAAATTTTAGCCCTTCTGTATGGAGATATTTTTTTTCTTCTGCTTTAACCTTTAAAATTCTTTTTTTTAAAAAAAAACTGAGGATCTATATCTACTGGTGGCAAACCAAGTTTTTGCTTGTCTGAAATATCTTTGTTTCAACTTCATTCTTCAAAATTTTATCTGTGCATACAATTAACTCTATAATGGCGTTCTTTTCCCTCCATGAGATTGTCACAGAGCTAACGATGGAGAATTCAGCTGTCAGTTTGAAGATAACCCATCTTTATACTCTGGCTACTTTTAAGATCTTCTTTTTGCTGTTGGCATTCTGCACCCTCACTCTGATGTATAGTTCACATACATGAGTTTTTGTCAGGATTTGAATAGGCCCCTTTAAGGCATGGGACACCATAACCCCTTTTCTCTTGGGGCTTTCCTGGTGGCCCTCAGACTTCTCAGGCTACTTTGGGATTCTTTTTCTTCTCTACAGTTTTATGGAACTAGTTTCTGTCTTAAGTTCTTGCACTGCTCCACAAGTTTATGTGGAAATGTAATTTATTTTTCTTGCTTTAACTACATGCACATAACTATTAAATATTTAGCCCAAATTGTTCTCTCTGGACTCCAGATCCATAGATTTCTACTTGGCTCTCTCAGCAGTGCCTTGAATGCACTCAGCCTTCAAGGACCCTGTTTCACCTCCCAAACCTGCCTCCTTGGTCTCGTCCATTATCTCAGTGCATGGCACCCCCATCTGTTAGTGGCATGAGCCATCAGCCACGCGCCACTGAAGATGTGCCTTTCCCCTAACCGTGTGCTTCCTCGTTCAGTGTCTCCTGGATCACCCTTCTCTCTATGGCTACAGACTCTGTATTCATTCTCTCCTTGGATTTTTCTCTTTTCCCTTTTTTCTGATCTATTTTGCTATTTTGAAAATGAAAATCGGAGTAATAATTTTTGCCATCTTATAGATGTTTTGTCGTCTTTCTGATATCATGAAGTCTCCTGACATGACAGTTAAATCCTGGTTTACAGCTGTGTGTCTTTGGTCCATTTGTCTCAAAGGTTCTGTCTTATGAAACCACTTTTCTTCTTGGAGCTAATAGTGCACACTTAAGTGCTTCTGTGCCTTCCTCTATCCCCTTTTCATACTACAAGGAAAAGCACGCTACCAGTATTGCCTCCTCCTTAACCAGCCTTCTACCCCCTTGTCCTCTACATGGTGTAGGTTGGATGTTCTGTTCCATGCTTTCCATAAGACTGTACTGTCTGTAAAATGGTAAGCTTTGTGAGGATAGGAATCATTCTTTTATTTATTTATTTATTTTGGTTTTTCGAGACAGGGTTTCCCTGTAGTTTCTAGAGCCTGTCCTGGAACTAGCTCTTGTAGTCCAGGCTGGCCTCGAACTCAGAGATCTGCCTGCCTCTGCCTCCCAAGTGCTGGGATTAAAGGTGTGTGCCACCACCACCCGGCCGACAGGAATCATTCTTACCACCGTTTTTTTTTTTTTAAAAAGATTTTACTTTTTATCTTATTATGTGTAGGTTTGTGCACATGAGTGCAGGTACCTGGAGGACCAGCAGACCTCCCTGGAGCTGGAGCTCCTTCTGGTGATGACTATCTGACATGGTGCCAGGAGTAGTATGTGCTGCTAGCCACTGAGCCGTCTCTTTACCCCTCCACTCCTTTGTGTTCTTATTGATAGCAGAATACTCGGTTGTGGGATTAGTGCTCATTTACTATGAAACTGCTAATATATATCTATATCCATCTATCTATCTATATGAATTACAATTATAATACTGTTACATTGCACAGGAAGCTACAAAAATTTATCTTGACCCAGAAAAACCTTTTATTGGTGATGATGATGATGATGAAATTGAGATTAAGAAGCCTGAAATTCAAGAAAAGGAGGAAGAAGTAGAAGTAACAGAGCAGGTAAGATTATTTGCTGGGCATAGTAATGGGTGCCTACCATCTCAGCTGCCTGGGAGGCTGACACAGGAGATCACTTGAGCATAGGAGTTCAAGACCTGGCAACGCAGCGAGACCTTGTCTCAAAACAAAGTCAAACAGACAAGCGACTGGGAAGCCAAGCAAAAATGATGTGTGATTATTTAGCATTGGGTTTCCATCCCCTTTATCTTTTCTAAGACTAAGGATATAACAGACACAGAAGGTGGAAGCAGGTTTCCTGGAGTGACCAAGTCAACCTCCCTCTTTCCCCATCCAGATGTAGCCACACCTCCAGCTATACTGACCCTTGCGACTTTCTTTTTCCTAAATCCCAGGGTTCCCATTAGCTTCATTCATTGCCTCTCGCCAGCATTCACACCATCCACCTCACTCCCTGCTGCTGCTTCTTTCTCCCTGCATCGTTAGGTCTCCCTTTGCCTCTGCTTCAGCTTCCCTGCTGCCCTTTCCTTCTTCCCTGTCTCTAACTTTTCTCATTGTTCGGACTCTCTCTACTCCTGCTGAAAAATCTGTGGCAGTAAAAACCCAGCTGGACATTTATAGTAGTGATAATACAATGACAGTTACTAGTAACTGAGTGTAGATTATGAGTTCTGTGTTGTGCATGTTGCCCAGGATAACAACTTAGGGTATACATTGTCTCATTTTACAGACAGGAAACTTAAGTTCTGAAATGTTGACAAATTTACCTAAAATCATATAGTTTCTAACAGTAGAATCAGCACTCAAACCCAGACGATGGTGGCAGAAGAGCCCTTACCAATGCCTGGACTGATTGCTACTGTCTCTGATTTAGAGCTCGTGCTTGCCTGATTGTCTCTACATATCTTGGTGTATGCCTCTGCACATGGTTTAAGTGTTGTCATAGGGCCTTGCAAGATGGCGGTCAACCTGAGCTCGATCCCCAAAACCTACATAAAGGTGGAAGGAAAGAACTGACTTCATGAAGTTGTTCTTCCTTCACGCATGTGCATTCCCATACATGAATAATAATAAGCAAAGTTTTTTAAAAAATTGTTGCTTTGACCCTGAACTCTATTCTAGGTCTTTAGTCACAATAAAGCACAACTACAGAACAAAATTATGTATAGCACCCAGCCCTTTGTCTTCAAGCATTTTCTGTTTCCTTTTTTTGACAAAGTGCTTGGTATATGGAAGACCATATTATTTTCCTTTTCCATTTATTTATAGAGAATATTAAAGTTATCACCATCTGTGAATTTACTTCAGGCCCTTTCTTCTCTATTTCATAAGTATTGGTTCAATTGTCAAATATACTTTTTTCTGTGATCAGGGCCCCCTTGTGTGTACATACAGCCCTTCGAATACATCTTTATGCTAACAGTTATCATATACCATGACTGTTCATCTTATTATCTGCCTTTGCCTTTCCTGCTGTGCTAAGTTTCTGTGTTAGTCAGAGGTTCTATAGGAACAGAGCTTATAAAATGGATATATATATATATATATATATATATGTAGGCTTTTTTTATAAAGATGGAAAAATAGTAGTCATATATATTCTATGGTTAAGAGTTAGGATTAGGAATATCTATCTATATCCTATTTTTCCATCTTGACTTTATAAAAAAAAAACCTTCTCATTCTCTTCTCAATGTCTCCATAGAAAGTTCATTCTAGGACCATGGTAGACTTAGGTCAGCTCATGATGGGCTTCTATCTCGCTGTAGAACACATTGCTTAGGAGTCTATGGGGGGCTCATCCCATCAGCCTCCTGAAATTTGCTGCTACACTTTATGTGTATGTTCATATACATATATATATATATATATACACACACATATATATATATATATATATATGACTTATTAGAATGGCTTATCGTCTGTGTTCCAACAATGGCCATCTACCAGTGGGAGATCCAAGAGTTCAGTAGTCAGTCATGTCTCAGCTGGTCTTCAGTATTCCCTGGAATCCTCAAGGAGGAGGCTCTAATACTGGCCAAGGAATGGACTTGCTAGCAAGAGCAAGAGCAAGCAGGCAAAGAGAGAAACTTGCTTCTTCCATGTCCTTTATATAGGCTACCTGAGAAGGTGTGGCCCAGATTAGAGCCGGCTCTGAAGGTTTGAGAATAGGAGAGCAGGTTGTGCCCTTTTTGTGTTCCATGTAGTGGTGTGAGTGAGGAAAGATACCCTCTTCCCCTCGCCCTCTGTAGCAGGTGGGGGACCTGACCCAGCCCCTCACCAGCTGTAGCACTTGGGAGAACAGGCCCTGCACCTTGCCTGGGTAGCATGGTAGAGATGACCTTGTAGATAGGGTGTGGGTGAGCCTCCCCTTCACCCCTACCACCTCCAGTTGGCCAAGGAGCTGACCCTCCCCTTTATTAGCTACAACACTTGTCTGGGCAGCACAGTAGAATTGACCCTGTTTATGGGGGTATGTGGGGGTGGTGCGGGTGAACAGCCCCCAAACATGAGCATGAGATATCTGGTCCTGCTGCTCATTGCCATATGGCGGCATGGACAGAGGAGAGATGCCCTGCTCTCTGCCCCTCTATGCCTGAGGCAGGTGGGAGAGCTGCTCCCGCCCATCACCAGCTACAGCCCTTGGGAGAACAGGCCCTGTATCTAGCCTGGGCAGCACGGTAGAGTTGCCCCTATTGACAGGGTACCAGTGAACCATCTGGAGAACGTACATGAGTGCAGGAGATCTGGCCCTGCCCCTCATCTGCCATATGGTAGTATGGGAAGGGGAGAGATGCCTCACCAGACCCTGCCTCCTGTGGTGGGTAGGAGAGATGGCCGAGCGGTCATAAGAATGGGAGAGCTGCCCTGCCCCCTCACCAGCTGCAGCACTCAAGAGGCCCAGTGAAGATCCATCATCTATACTGTAGCAGAAACCACAGGCCTTGAACCAGACCAATGACTCTTTGCAATGAACATTTGCAAGTAAAGATGTATAGATAAAAGGGTTTACTGTGTGACTCAGTGTATCACACCACAGCTTCTGTGATGAGATTTTCCCTTTTATTCTTTTCTTTTTTCTTCTTCTCTCTTAAATTTTATTCTATTTTGGGAGTGTGTTTCAAGGGCAGAGGGCAGATATGAAGGGACAGGGAAATGAATGGGATCGAGATGTGCATGATATAAAAGACACAAAGAATAAGTTAAAAATGTTAGAAAACTGAGTCTTCCTACTTCAAATGATTTAATCAACAAAATCCCATCACAGATGTATTGGGTATTATCTGATTCCAGATGGGGTCAAGTTGACAACCAAGAATTGCCGTCACAGTTCTCACGGGCTGGATGCAGCTCTTCCTTTTGATCATAACCATTTTCTCCTGTCCCCACCCCCATTCCCACTTTGCCTGTGTTTGGAGCAAGCCTTCAAACATTGTCTACACAATGGAGACAAATGGAAACCTAAGGTTGAGACAAGTTTCTGGGTGACTTGTGTGACACGTGTCAGCTGGCTAACAAGTCCTTGGTTTTTCCATGCTCTAGGAACCTTTAGTTTCTCCAGAAAATGAACAAACCATTCGATACATTCGGAGAGATGAAAATATTCATTGCAAACCTCTGTTTGAAGAAGATATATTTTCATCCTGGGTATGTAACTAAAACTCAACTAGGAAATCTTAAAAGCTACTCCGTAATGTTCTTTGAAAACATTACAGCTCTAACTTTTAGTGCCTTTATTTCCTCTCAGGTGTCTCTGGCTTAGTATATTTTGCAGAGTTTTTTTCTTCTTCTAGCACAAGCTTTAGAAGACTCTTATTTTTCCATATTGACTTTACAAAAAAAAAAACCCACAACCCACTTATTCCCTTCTCTGTGTCTCCATGGAAAACTCACTCTAGGACTGTGGTGGCCGAGGTCAGCTCTTGACGGGCTTCTATGGCGCTGCAGAACACACTGCTTCTGGAGTCTCTGGGGGGCTCAGCCCATCAGCCTCCTGAAGTTTGCTGCTACACTCTATGTGCATGTCCATGTGTGTATTTTTCTGGGTTGGGAGAGAGGAATCAACGTATGTTATCAAATTTCTCAATCCTCAAATCAGGAGTCTTTCGGTTGTTAGGTGTGAGTCATACGCCTAGGTGGCTGTACATGGGACTGAGGAGCTATGTCAGCATGGTGGAGGATGGTAATTAGATCGTGTAGGTGGAGGCCAGGCCTAGAGTAGAGAGGATTCACAGTGAGTTTATCCAAGGACCTTGGAGGCAATAAACCCCACCAATGGTGGAAAGAACTCAGAGAAGTCATTGTAGGGCACAGTCGGGGTGAGGAGTACATGGGGGATTATAAGCACATTTTCCTGAGTGGAGTCCTGTAAGAAGTTTTTGAAATAATTCTTGGCATCTGTTATCACCACTGAGGCAGATTTACGAAGTGGCAGTACAAACAGAACACAGAGAATAGATATAAGGCAAGTTCTTTAAAAAGAAAATACAGAACCGCCAGTCCAGGCAAAGCTGTTCTTCCTTGAACTTGTTTCCCTGAAGTAAAAGCCCTGCTACTCCATCCAGAGGAGGTGTCGGGATCCAGCTTTGGAGACGGGCAGGAAGCAGAGGGGAGCTAGAAGTCTGTAGCTTGTGGGCAAAGCAGAAAACCAGTTAGGAAGGACCTCACAGCTCTGATATGCTACCTGTCTCAGTCAGTTTTTATCCCTGTGACACAATGCCCGAGAAGGCCAACTGAAAGGAAGAAAGATTTGATTGGCTCCTGGCGTCAGCCCATTGTCACCCAGCTTCAATGTGCCAGTGCTGTGGTGGTGGTGTGACAGTTTAGTAGGGAGCATGCAATGGGGCACTGCCACCTTCCCCAGTGGCAGGAGGGAGGGAGAGAGAGAGAGAGAGAGAGAGAGAGAGAGAGAGAGAGAGAGAGAGAGAGAGAGAGACAGAGACACACAGTGAGACACACAGAGAGAGAGAGAGAGAGAGAGAGAGAGAGAGAGAGAGAGAGGAAAGAAAAGGAGGATGAGGAAGAGAAGGTGCTAAAGTATACCCTGTAAGGCATGCCACCAGTGACACTAGCCCCTAAAATCTCCATCTGTCCTCTACTTCATCACCTGGGAACGAGGCCTTTAGTGTATGCCCTTTGTGGGGACAGTTCAGATCCACTGAGCAGCACCACCCTGCTTCTCCTCCCTGGGAAAGGTTACTCTTGCCTCCAGGGACCCTCACCATGTCACAATCATTCCAGCATCTCATTACAGAGCAATCAGCTCAGACTCTGAGATTTAAGTTATGGGGAAGATACGGACACTTTAAATTCAGCAGGCACTACCAGACAACTACGCTGTCTTAATGCATGTGCTCAGCTGTAGGAACAGGGCTGCCCGGAGCACAGCTACTCTAGCCAGCAGCAGCACACTAGAAACAGGATGCCTAACGGTCATCTTAAATTCTTGGGTCCTGACTGCCCATAGAGCCACAAGCATATCATGGGTTTTGTTCTTCAGGCCTGAAAGGGCCTCTGAGAAGGTGTGGGTCCAGACCCCGACTCCTATAGTGTCCTATGGCTTTCTGCACCCGACTCCCTGCCAGATTTTGTGCCCTGTCTGTTTAGGACATACCTAAACATATGAGTACCCTTAGAAAGGCAAATCAGAGACAGACTTGGGCTCAGCAGTATTTTCAACCCAAGATTAGAATTCTCCCCTTGTCCATTATTTGTGCTCAAGGACTGGTATGAATTTTCATATCGTAATATTATATACCCCAGGAATAATTATTAAGAGCAGTGAGTTGCAGGGCGGTGGTGGCACACACCTTTAATCCTAGCACTTGGGAGGCAGAGGTAGGCAGATCTCTGTGAGTTCAAGGCCAGCCTGGTCTACACTGGGGTTCCAGGACAGCCAGGGCTTCACTGAAAAATCCTGTCTCCAAAAACAGACAAATAAACAACCCAAAACAAAACAAAAGAGAGAGACTAATTTGTAGATTTATAACAACGATAGGAAAGGTCCCTTAAAGTACTTGGCTCCAGAAAGGTATGTCCTAAACAGATAGGGCACAAAATCTGGCAGGGAGTCGGGTGCAGAAAGCTGCATCCATAGGAGGTGGGTCTGGACCCACACCTTCTCAGAGGCCCTTTCAGGCCTCAAGTTCAGTCCAGATCCCCTTTGGAAAGCTGGGAAGAGTGAGCCCAAATGCCGAAGGTAGAAGGTCTCAGACAGAGACCAGCCTAAAGGTACAGTGTACAGGCACAGGCAAGAAGAGCCCAATGCACCTTTATGAGCCATGCCTCCATGTTTATCTCTGTCATACACTCGGGTGGAAGAGCAAAAGGAGGCACTGATATGATGTGCTCCAGGCAGTGGCCTGCTTTGCTGCTTCTAAATCAGTATTCAAACCCTAAGCCTACATTTTCTCTGCCCAGCACGATTTATACTTTTAAGCAATTATGTCATCCCTAAGGAATGACAATGATATATATGAAGTGAAATTATTAGCAACAAATTATTAATAACTGTGAATTACTTTCTTTAATTTGATTCATTATAGAAACATGTTTACTTAAAGCATTTCCACATTTCCTTTTGTTACTGTTTCTCCTACCCTTTTTTTCTACACTAATGTCTTTCACATCTGCATGCAGTATGAATAATTTAGAATTTGCTGTGCTATTTGGTTGCAGGCAATGTCTGGTCTTTTGGATGTTATGCTTATGAATAATCATATACTAGATAAATATGAGCAATAGAAAAAGAATATTCTAGATAGTTCCTGAAAACAGACTATTAACTATTGGGACTCTCAGTTCAGTCACTCAGATATTTTCTTTGTCAGAGAGAACCAGCTAGCAAAGGTGTATTGGAGCCGAAGTACCTTGAAGTAATGACTATAATTGAGCACATGCAGGAGAAGCTTATGTAAGTATGAGGTACCATGACGGTAAGAGGATGAAGACTGTAGGCCAGGAGCTTGGCTGACAATCCACATGTCCTAGCTTTCCTTTGTCCTGCTGGTTTTGGTCTCACTAGTCGGATGAGCAACTGAAAATCTTTGTCTAGAGGCAGTGAACTATGCTGCTATGGAAAGAAAGCCCCTCCTTAAGCCGCCATGGAGATGGGAGCTGGTGTGGAGATTTTCAATGTGTACATTTGTCAGGAGAGGAGCGAGTAGCAATCCAAGTGAGTGGATATTTGGGAGAAGACTTAAGGAAAAGAATGGAACTGGAAGAAAGCATTGTGCTTGAGAAAGAAAGTTATACCACCCAGGGTTGGAAGGACAACAGTTAACATGGCTGATGGTTGTGTGTATGTGCGCTTGTGTCTATACCTGTGTGGGCTCAGGGACTGAACTCGGGTAGTCAGGCTGGGCAGCAGTACGTTCACTCACTGAGCCCTCTCCCCAGTCCTAACATGTACTCTCATAAGGTTAAAGCATAATGTCAAGCTGGTTTTCTTGATTGTAAATTCTGTTTTTAGAGGTGTTAGAAAAGAAGGGACATTATCGGGTTTTGCTGAGTTCTATCAATAATGTGAAACTAAAATGAACTACTGATGAAGATTCTCTGGCTATTAATGGGGAATTCAAATATAGCAAAGTCAGATCTCATTAAGAAATGAGAACTACATTGTATTTTTTTTTTTTTGGTTTTTCGAGACAGGGTTTCCCTGTAGTTTCTAGAGCCTGTCCTGGAACTAGCTCTTGTAGACCAGGCTGGCCTCGAACTCAGAGATCCGCCTGCCTCTGCCTCCCGAGTGCTGGGATTAAAGGCGTGCGCCACCACCGCCCGGCTACATTGTATTTTTTTTGACAGGGTTTATCTGGGTAACAGCCCTGGCTGGTCCAGGAATTTGTTTTGTAGACCAGGGTGGTCTTAAGATCCACTGAGATCCATCTGCCTCTGCCTTCCAAGTGCTAGGATTAAAGGCATGTGTCACCACGATCCAGGGCTATGTTGTATTCTTAAGTGACAGCGTAACTTTAGCTGTCACCTGGAGTAACCCCTAGGACCTTGAGTCTCCATTCACCACCGATGTTCCTGTTTCTCTCTATTTACCCTTCAGCCAGGTTCATCTTCTCCCATGGCAGTTTTCACACGAGTTTCTGTGTAAAGGAAGGATATATTTTCACCCTTCTCCATTCTGTTGTGTTTCCCTGGACTTTGTCCTCATCAGACAGATTGACAGCAGAGCCAGACAGGCAGAGGAGAAGTTTGACGAGGTGAATGAGAAGCTTCATCACGCTCTCATAAGAAACAGAGATCTGGAGAAGGAATTAGAAGAAATGACCAAGAAAGCCAGAAAGGACTCACGTGTAAGAATAGAAAGCCACAAGGAGGGAGAAGAGGAGGAGGAGGAAGAGGAAGAGGAACCTGAACAAAAAGAGGGGAGCCAAGAAGGAGAGGAACACAGACCAGCGAGAAAATCCCCAAAGCGTGCAAAGAAAGGTGAGACGGCCTTCTGCCTTTCATGAAGAAGACATGACTGCACCATGGCATTTTAGAAGAGCATGAGCTCTCTATATTTATTCATTTATCATGGGAAAGTCCTCCCCACACAAACACAATACATGTTTGTGCATTCCACCATGTGTGCATGTGCACACAACATACACACAAAATACTAAAGTTTGAAAAAATAAATGGAGAGTGACAGAGGATGACACCTGATATCAGCCTCTGGCCTCCACACATGCCCAGGTGAGTGCTCCCTACACATGTACCACTCAAACATGCGTACACCACTCACATATGCATGCATGCACCCTACACATATACATATACTGCACAAACATGCATATACCACTCACATACAAAGGAGTAGCAATAGAATTTCATAAATATACTTATAAGAAAACATCTGTAAAATCTGATAGTACATATAGCCATTTCTTTAAAGCTTGCATTTGCTTCTGTCTAATAATTTCATTCTGAAGAAATGATTTGGACATTGTGGTGTGTACCTGTGTCCCAGATACTTAGGAGGCTGAGGCTAGAGCATTGCTTTGATGAATTTGACATGAATTTGACACCAGTCTGGGCAAAAGCAAGATACCATCTTAAAAATAAGTAACTATGACAGGCAAGATGGCTCAGTGTCTACAACCACTTAGGCACAATACTAATGACTCCATTTCAGTCCCTAGAACTCATGATAAGGTAGAGAGAGAGAGAGAGAGAGAGAGAGAGAGAGAGAACAGACTGTACAAAACTGTCTTCTCACTCCCATAAGTACACCATAGCACGTACCCTCCCCCCTCAGTACAGCCTACAAACAAAGGTGGAGATGACACCCAACCTTTCCAGCTGAATCCTTAAGACAGCCTCTGTCACCTTCCCTTCACGGTTGGTCACCCTTTAATGGCCATTCTAGGGAGAGTAGGCTCGATGACCAGAGGCCTCCTTGTCCCATTCCCGAGGCGCATCTCATATGGTGTGTGTGGGAGGCTGGAGAGCAAGGGCAGGAGACGGCAGAGGGATGTGGGAGTGAACAGAGGAGAATACGGAACTCGCTCTGTTTGAACCTTCTCTTCTTTGTTACTTGCCTGTAGAATCCTTTATTCCAGGACCTAGAAATCAAGAAATTAGCTGACAACACATAAATGTTGGGAAACTTTCTGAATCTCAATAACCAGTTTTGAGTGACTAGTTGGATTGGACTTACCCAGGTCAAATTGAATTAAAAAACAGCTTTTAGAGTTAAGAGCCTTTAGTACATATAAGACACCAGTCACTAACAATATTCTGTTTTTATCTTTTTAGAAGCACAGTCCAAGGATGATCCTTCTAGGCCTGGAAGCCGAACTAAATCTAAGTCCAAACCCAAATAGCTTCCTTAAGAGCCTAGGGGTTACAGTGGCCATGCCCCTGAACATGCATAGATATTGCTGAGCTGTGGAGTTGGCAACATAGCTCACATGAGCAGACTCCCTAGCAACAGCCATTAGAAAAGCCACGGTATCCAAGCCAAGAAGATGTTTCTTTAGAAGCATGGCAGAGGCCATAAGGATTCATATGTGAGTTTACTTTCCAGATTAAAAACTGTCTATGCAAAAGTGTACAGGCTTCTTCAGTTGCTTTCCCAAGAGTTCTGTGAAAAGTGTTCGTCTCTATGAAAAAAAATGCTGCAGCAACTCAGCTCAGGTGGAAGGAAGCAGGAAGCCTTGTGTTTGACTCAGCAGAGAGGATCCTGCTCAGCCACTTAGATTGCAGCCACAGATTTGAGTTTCCAGATTTCAGGCGCCCTATGATCTCTCTGGTCCTAACAATCCTCTAGCTAGGTTGGGGGAGATGGTCTTAATCCCGTTTCTCAGAGAATGAGACTGAGCCTCAGGAAGGTTATCCGCCTTCCTGATTCCACAGATCTGGATGGTGTCAGAATCCATGCCTGGCCGCCCAGCCATGGCTTCCATGGCTTTCTGTGTTGCTGGAGGCTCCCCAGAATCTCTGTGTTCTTTTTTTGACAACCTCATTCATTTGTATTTTCTATGTCCCCGAGTCTATACAGGCACAGAAGATGGTCTTTCCTGTAAAAGCACACTGTGAATGACAAATGGATGCTGAGGATGTCACTCTGTAGGGCTCCTTGCTACAAGGCCTCTGGCCTGCTTGGGTTTGCATATCTCTCGGGCTTGGTCATTGCTGGGAAGATGGCTGCATTGTTTTGTTCCATATGACTACTGTTCCTTTGGCTTTCTCTCCTAGACTTTTAGACCTTTGTCTGATTGTTTATCCTCAGAAACCCACTGACTCCAGAGTCCCCAATCTGGCCACCAGAAGAGTATGAGGGATGAGTTCAACATTGCTTAGGAGTTACCCATGCCTACTGGAAAGGGTCAATTATACTTCGTGCTTATAAGAAAGAATACATGAAATTCTTCAGACAGTTGGGTGTGTTCATGGCCCAACTGATGGCCAAAGCCAAAGCTGTTGCTTATAGCTTCCACCTGCTAGACCAGAGCCCTGCTTTCCTTCTTCTGAAATATATCCCTTGACGACACCAGCAAATCTGGGGCTTTTCAGTTCTGCATGATTCTAGAATCATTTTTATTAATTTTCTATTCCATAGGAATGAATGGGTATTCCCATACAAATTAGTAGATCCTATCTTTGAACACAAGAACCTTGTCCTAACCAGGCAGTGGTGGTGCACACCTTTAATCCCAGCACTTGGGAGGCAGAAACAGGTGGATTTCAGTGAGTTTGAGGCCAGCCTGGTCTACAGAATGAGTTCCAGAATAGGCGAACAGACCCAAAAGCTACAGAGAAACCCTGTCTGGAATAAACCAAAAACAAAACAAAACAAATAACCCCAAAACAACAACAACAACAAGGCTGGCCCTTAGAATGTGTCAAATCATATCAACTCCATCAGGTATATTTACTGCTATCCTGATTATAATGGGATCTTTTGTATCCAGAACTTTATGAATTGGTTATAAATCACAGAAGTCTACTTTTGCAGGATAATTTATTGATAGGATTTGGGGGAGCTCAAGTAATTAAAATCTTTAAAAACTAGGATGAGGCTAGTGACCACAGCACCTTTGGGAGACCTCTGGTGTAATAATTGTTTTACCATTTCACCCCAGATTACTGTGTAACAAATTTCAGTCATTTCTTTCATCTTTGCATTATTCTGCCAGCGTCTTGGGTTCCCCAAAGAGAGGATGTCTATCTCATGGTCAGAGGCTGTACCACAGCTGTACCACAGATGCTGTTCGAGATTCCTTCCTGATGTGATTAAACACTGACTAAAGGGCACGGGTGAGATGGAGCAGGGCTTATTTTGGCTTTCACTCCCATTTCAGAGTCCATCATCGAGGGAAATTATGGCAGGAAGCCAGGCAAGAATTTGAAGCAGAAACCATAGAGGAATGCTGCTTGCTGGGTCTCATTGACTTACGCTTAGCTAGCTTTCTTCTATAGCGAAGGACCACCTGCCCAGGGAATAGTGCTGCCCGCCATGGACTAGGCAATGAAGTTATATACACAGACATATACGCAGGCCAGTCTGATCTGGGTAATCTCTTAGTGCAGACTTTCTTCTTGGGAAACTCTAGGGTGTGTCAAGTTGATAGCTTAATGTTTTGTGGGAAGTTTTGTAGCCTTTCAGACCTTGCTGTACTTTCTTGGGTCTCTCATGCAATGTAGAGGGAGGAACTCTTTGTTGTCCATCCCTGGCTGTTGAGGCCCCTTGTGTAAAGGCAGACAGTCAGATGGGCAGACACAGTTAGGCTGACCCATCTCTAGTAGAGAAGAAACTGATTGGCTGCCTTGTGGCTATGACAAATGATTGAGAAAAATGATTTAACAGGAAGAAAGGTTTTGTTTGTTTTTTGGCTCATGGTTTCAGTCCAGGGCTGGCTGGTCTACTTGGGCTTGAGGTGAGGTAGAATATCATGGTGGTGGGAACATATGGTAAACTATTCATATCAAGGTGAATAGGTAGTTGGGAGTAACTGGACGGGGCCAGGGATAAAATATACCTCTCAAAGGCATGACCTCACCTACCCCCTTCCTCCAACTAGGCTTAGTCTTCCATAGCTCACCACTTCCTAGAGGAAAAATGGAAGTTGGTTTATGTTGCTTGTCATGGAAGACAACACAGAAACAAGATTTAAGCTGTAAACTGTACTTTATTCAGAGAGCAAGCAATCCAAGATGACAGCAGATTGAAATCTCAGACCCATCTTCAATCTTATCTCTGACAGATGATACAGGGAGAAGAGGAGGTGGTGGGGTGGGGGACAGAGGCGACTGGTCAGCCAATCATACTAGACTCAGTCTTGCCCCTCGGGTCAGGAGGTCAGTGACATTTTTGAGACTCATGGTGGATGCCTGTGCTTCTCTTGTTGTCATTCCTTGTGTTTTCCCCTCATTCTGTAGATGTTTGGGCTCCCACGCTTCTTGAAACTCTAGGTTAGTGTGTAGGTGTCGACAGTGTTCTCCAGGAGCACCTGGGCTGTGGAGGGGTGGTTAACTGAACAGACCATTAGCAGGTAGATGTGCTGTCAGTGCTGTGCATGTACGGATTCCTTTCTACAGTATCGGGTACAGTGTGTCTTTATAATGCAAAGTATGAAAGTGCCTATAGCTGTCCTTTCTGTGCCCTACCATTCCCTACTGTCAGTAGTGACTCTTATATCTACAAGATCTGTATCACACAAAGGATAGCATCCTGACACATGCCCCTGGCTGATTATCAGCATCACTTCTTACCAGTAAGAGAATTCTCCAACACATGGTTGTATACATTGAAGTACACTGTACATGACAGCAAGCAGTTAGGGCTTGATATAAAAATGTCTGAAGTATACCTGTGTCTGAAACAAGTGTCACAAACAGAATACGAGTAGGAGCTAAGGTTTGGAGGCATTAGGGCTAGGTAACCATACATAACAACCATTTCTCCATAACCTCTATAACCTGTGGGTCGCGACCACTTTGGGGTCTAATGACCCTTTCACAGAGGTCACCTAAGACCATCAGAAAACAGTTTCATAATTCATAACAGCAAAATTACAGTTATGAAGTAATAATGAAAATAATTTTATGGCTGGGGGTCACCACTACATGAAGAACTGTATTAAAGGGCTGTAGCATTAGGAAGATTGAGAACCACTGCTCTATGCTTTTGTTACTTTTTGAAACGTTGGCACAAGTGACTATTTTTGTTGTTGGCTTTGAGACAGGGTATTACTATGTAGATATGATGGATAGCTTTGTTTTACAACTTGAAATAACCTAGAATAATCCAAGAAAAATGAGGGATTATCTACATTAGATTGTTTCATGGGCATGGCTGAAGGGACTGTTTGAAGGGAATCTGTCTGGAGCCGTGCAGCCTAGTCTTGGCTCAGCATAGGACTACCCATGCAGTGGGTTTCTGTGGAGCAAGGTATGTGTGGAAACTGACTCATAATTGACAAGGTCATCCACGAGACAGCATAGGAATTTGCAAACTGCACGCAGCTTCCAGGCTCCTCTCTCTCTCTCTCTCACTGGTGACTCTTGGGTGGTTTTAGTTTCACTTTTTCTCAGTTACACACACAACAGCTGTGATTCCCCTGAAAATTCTCTTCTTTCTCAAATATGTTCCCCCAAGATTCAAAAGAGGACTAATACTTTTCCAGTCTCTTATCTGGAATTTCTAACCACAGCTCCCAATCCTGGGAACTTTTCTGACTAATAGAAATAGTTAATTACGTATGAGAAAGCAACACTTGGAGCATTAGCCATGCCTCACAGTTCTGGGAAAGAGTAAGGCATGCATACACAGAACAGGGAAAAGACCTTGGAAATACACATAGTGCCAACTGTTGAGAATAAGTTCCCTGGACACCAAGCATAGAATCGATGGCAGGATGTGGTATGCTCCAATGGGAAAAATACAATGCAAAATGTGGGGTGATAGATCCATCTTTACCACACACAGGAAGAAGTACGGTGTAGGGAGAAGGGGAAAGAGTGCTTACCAAAGTCTGCCTTTTATAGGGAGACTAAGTCATCAGACCCTCTTGGAGAAAAAGGAGCTGCATAAAAATATATCTTTCAGCCGGGCGGTGGTGGCGCACGCCTTTAATCCCAGCACTCGGGAGGCAGAGGCAGGCAGATCTCTTTGAGTTCGAGACCAGCCTGGTCTACAAGAGCTAGTTCCAGGACAGGCTCCAAAGCCACAGAGAAACCCTGTCTCGAAAAACCAAAAAAAAAAAAAAAAATATCTTTCAGACACGAAAGAGTTGTCTGGTTTGAATATTGTTGTCCTTAAAGCACTGCACCTATGTCTATTACCTTTTAATGTTGTAACCGCAAGTAGCTGCCAGCTGGCATAAGTGCTGGGAGAGCCGGATGTGTCTGGCTCTGTATTTAGTTAAGCCTGGAAAACGCTGAACTCTATGTCTAGAATAAGGTTATGCAGGGTGGGAAGGTGTATCTTGGGAGGCATAAAGGGGAGCAGTGGGGCTTTCATAATGCACATGATACATTCCTTAAATTGTGATGTGTTTTCTTAAAGTCAAAAATAGAAGCCGATAATAAAGCTGTTCATGTAGCCCAGGTAAGAAAAACTCTGTTTAAATATAAACAAAGAATGCCTGCGTGATTCAGAACCACTTAAGAGCAATCCACCTGGTGGTCAGAAGTTTTCCTTGTGCCGATGTCCCTTCCCACTTCAGGACCTGAACCCAAGCAGAGGCTGGACCCTGGCATTAATCAGCATAGGAAGATCCAGCCCGTAGTAGGTGACACCATTCCCTAGGAAGGGAAGCCCTGAACTGGATGAGTGGATAAACTGTGCTGAACTCAAGCAACTAAGCATCCTGTATTCATTTCTTTCTGTATGTGAGTGGGATATTTCCAGTTGCTTCAGGTTCCTGCCTGCATCTCCACCTATGATATGACTAAGAGCTGCTTCAAGTTCCTTCCTTACTTTCCCTACAGTGACAGACTGTAACCTGGATTTGTGAGCTCAAAGAAACCATTTCTTCTTGAAGTTTCTGTTGTTGGAATATTTATCATAAAAACAAATTAAACTGGAAGAGAGTTTGACTGAGGAAATAGGGCTGTTGCCATGACAAGCCTGACCATGGAGTTTTTAAGCATTTGGACTATTTTCTGGGAGAGTTTGGAATTGTAGGCTTGACAGGTTAAGTGCCAGCAGCAGGGCTTCACGGCCGTGTGAGTGGGAGTTCTGAGGGTGCCAGAATGGGGAAGAGCTGCACTGAAAGCTCAGCTCAGCACTCTCTGTGATGAGCACATTGACGGGGGCTCGCAGAAAGGCTGTAGGGTCTGCAGAGAGCGTGTGACAGGAGCCAGGTAAGACACAGGGGAGGATATCCGATCTAGGTCTTCAGAGATCAAACTTGAACCACACAGACAGTCAAACGTCTAAGTCTCTTTCCTGTAATTACTACGATGAATTAGATGCCTTCTCAGCCACCGCCATTTCGCTGTGTTCTCATCCACGTGGCCATCTTGTGACACGAAATGCCTCCTATTTGGCCACCAAACAAGGGCAGGAAGGACTGAATGCCTCACTCGGGGATATAGTTTTCTATGGCAGATTCACATTGCGTTTTGTCCATTCACCCCTATAACATAGGAGAGTCCTTCTTTTTGGGGTTTAGTGGTTCAACGGGCCTGGAAGAACTTGGGTAGTTGATGCTCCCTTGTGTTCTGTTGCTGGGAGTAGACAGAAGGTTTAGCATGTCAAACGGTAAAGGTAGAACCACAGTGGATGGCTTCTCTGTGGACAATGACTGGAGTGTGTGCAGGTATCGAAGCTGAGCAGCAGCTGGGGTGCCCGACAGAATCTCAGCCGCCATCCGCAGGGACTCGGAAGCAGCCCTTTCCCCTTCTGCAGCAATCATCTACAGAACATATATGGAGAAAAGCAGCGTGATCGTGCTTCTTTATTTCATGAGGGTTTTAAGTGCTCGCCACTCAGTGTGACCCAGAAAGCAAGTACCACACATCTCCGTGGCAGGCATTGTTAAACTTGGGGCACTAGACTCAGTCTCTCTCTGACGGATTGTGACATAGAGGGAACAGATTAAACTAGCAATCAAAATTGAAGGTGGATTTTGTTACAGGTCATGACAAGTATACATGAAGTGTAGGGTATTAATGTGTGGGAGGCTTGAAAGCTTAGGAGGCTCTTGCTTGCTGTGTGGAGGACAGGTTGGTCTGAGTTCCGGGCACAGATGTGGAATTCTAACTCGGCCACAAAAGAATGGGCAAGCATTTCAGAAGAGAAAGCTCCTGGACCCGTCTCACAGATGCCGCCAAATGTTAGGCACTGGTAACTGGTTCAGAGACCTAGATGCCATTGTGCCCCAAAAGGCCACCTTCTTCTTTCCCTCCCTCCTTCTCTTGAAGTCTTTTGTTATTGATTCTTCTATGTAATTAGAGTCTTTTTCTTCCTCCACTCAGTTATTTGAAAGGAATCTGCCTCTTTTCATCCCTTCATTATCCTAGGGGTGACAGGGCGGGAGGTGGGGGCTTGGTTATCCAGGGATAATCCCAACACAAGAGAGGAAGGATTGCAAGGGAAGATTTTAAGGAGAGAGGGTGGAAAAAGAGGAGAGGGACATGCTAGCAGGACATTTTGGGGGGTGGTTGAGATACTGCAAGATCAGTCCTACATACACACTGTCAACAGCCAGATTCTGCTCAGTTCCCAGACCAATGTGAGAGAGCACAGGGGAGACATTCTCCACCAACAGGCCTTCACTGGGTTTGCTCTTCATCTGAAGATGCTCTTCAGAGGCAGGGGTGGGGGATGGAGTGCTCAGGAATGGCTCACCCGCACTTTGGCCTGTCTTTGAGCCTCAGCTTCCACAGCCAGAGAGTGCTGAAGACCAGCTGGCAGCCTCACATCCTTACTGAAAAAGAAGACAGCATAGGTGTGTGCCCTGACTGTGCAGCAGGGCGTTCTCACAGGCTTTCCTACTGTTGTTCTATGAATATCAACTTTTTTTTTAAATTTAAAAACATAGTTTATGTATATTGGTATTTTGCCTACATGTATGTCTGTGCACCACATGCATGCCTATCACTTATGGAGGCTAGAGAGGGCAACTGGAGTTATAGACAGCTGTGATCTGACTGGTGGGGGCTGAGATTCAAACCCAGGAGCTCTGGAAGAGCAGACAATTCTCAAAGCCACCAAGCCGTCTCTCCAGCCCTGAATAGTAAATTCTAAATGAGAAGATAGAGCTGTCCCTAGAGTTCCAATGTGGAAGATAAGCAGGGAAGAGCACATTCGGGGTCTGTGTCCTGAGTGCAGGTGCAGCCACTGCGGAGGCTGCGTGGGGCCATGACACCCGAGCTACACAGGACACAGTTTCTGCTCACGATTTGTCGCCACCTGTCTCACTTAAGATTTCATGTAAAGTCAAATAATGAAAAACAACCTGGAATAGCCATAAAATTAAAAACAAAAGCCAGAGAAATTCACCTAAGTTTATAAAAGAAAATTGATTTTGAGAAGGAATGAACTAATAAGAACAATTCTAATATAGTGTGTAAAAGACACAGAAACAAAATCTCATTATAGCACAGTCCATCACAGTCCCAAAGTGGCTGGGGGAGGAATATAAAAACAAAATTTTGTATGATCATAAAGTGGAATATTATTTGAGCATAATAGAGAATGAAGTACTGATGTGTGCCATGCCATGGGTGAACCTTGAAAAATTATGTCAAATGAAAGGAAGCCAGATGTGAAAGTCTCTATGCTGTGGCTCCATTTCTGTGAGAACTGGGGGCTAAGGTGAGGGGTTAGAGAGTGCTTGCTTGTGGGTTTGGGGGGGGTAATGAGAATGTGAAGTTAGGATTAAACCATTAAGCTAATTCCAAAACATGATTAAATGTTGAGTTTTATGTAAAAAGACCTCAATGTGTAATTAGAAACTACAATACAGTTCTCTCAGAGGTCATAGCAATTTCATCTTGGCAATGAGATGTCAGGTCAGTTTTCTCTAGTATTAATGTGGCTGCAGAATTTGAAATGGTTTTTCAAATACTGTCCTTTCTGGTTATTTTCCTACCTACATTTCAGTTCTTTCCACTTTGATGCCCCAAATACAGGTCACTGAATCCAAGGCAACCTGTGAAGGGAAGAGTTGAGACACCAGTGAGACCTGCCTCCCCAGGTGGAATATGGCCCTGTCCCTGCTATGCACCAAGAACATTGTTCAGTGCTCAGAACAGGTGCTTTCACAGGGCACTGCTTTCCAATGTCACAGCATCTGAGACAGAGTTATTTAACTTGCACAGTGCTATTAAATATTCACTGAGTCTAAAGACGATGTAGGAACCCGAAATAACGGCTCTCAAAGACGTTCATGTCCACTAGGGCCCGTGACTGCCACCCAAGAGACCTGTAGGATGTGACTAGATCAAAGGTCCTCGAGGGATATAATCGCAAGTGTCTTCATCTGAGAGAGGTGTTGTGATGAAGGGATGGGGTGGGGCTGGTGCTCTGTGATGTCGGGAGGCAGGGGCAGAGGAGGAACGCAGTTGGATCTAGATGCCGAGAAAGGCAAAGTATTGGATTCTGTCTCAACCTCCAGAAGAAAATTGCCTGGTGATGCCTGGACTTAAGCCCAGTGAAGCTGATTCTGTACTCTGGTCTTCAGGACCACAAAAGAGTTCAGGAAGCTGCACTGTTTTTGAAGCCACCAGTTTGGGAACATTTGTCACATGAGCAGACAGGGAACTAGTACAGATGGCACTTTTTTTTCCAGTTTGTTTTAAAAGTCACTCCTTAAATAACTAGCATGTCTGGCTCAGAGCCTTCCAAACGGCTAACATTTCTAGGGTACTTTCTCTTTCGCAGTCCTGGTGGTATTAGGATCCCCCTGCCTTCTTAGTCCTCTCTGCTCCTCGCGACGGAAGTTGGAAATGTAGCTAAGAAAAAATGAACTGGGTTCTGAAAATGGGTGAGGAGACAGGGTTTTGGAGCCCTTCGTATTGGGTCATGTTCATTTCAAACTTAGCTTCCGACCGTTCTTAGTGGATAAACACTAATCTCAGTGCATTGCAAACCCTAAGAGGACCAACTATTAGAGGAAGCAGGTTGTCTGTAAGAAATGTGAAGAAATACATCGTAGATGAGCTGGCATCGTAAGGAACAAATAGGTTTGTCCTAGGGGGAGAAGGCAGGTATTCCAGGCAGAGCAAAGAGCTGAGAGGAAGCCAGAGGAGCAGAGGGCTGCAGATGGGCGAATGCTAAGCGGTGGGGGTGCTAGACTGTGGAGAAAGTGTGGGGGGAGTGAGACCACAACGGTTGGGCTAGTTCTCGATTCATCCCAATATTCTGCATTGTGGCAAGTCACGGAATTCATAATCTGGGGAGGCAGGTATATAAATGCCTAAATTACAACTCGCTGCAACAAAACGGAGCTTGGATCTCAGCACCTGGCCTTTCTCCTTCAGAGGAGAGAGATGAATGAAGAGATTGAAGGGAACAGTGGGGGACATGCAGAGTGGTGGAGCTCCTGCGCATATCACCCATCTTTACCTCTTATTACCTCTTTCAGCTTCTCTGTATTTTCCAGCTCCTTCACTTTCCCTCAAGGTAGGAATACTAGTTATTAGCGACACTTTGGACAAGACAGACATCTGGACACTGCGTGTTTTTTCCAGGTTCTATAAAGCAGTCACTTTATTGTATTTTGGTTCTTTCTGGTTCCTTCATTTCACATCTTTTCTTCCTACAACCTCCCCAATCCGATTTTTGTTGTCTCCATGACTTCAATACTGAGGCTGGGTACCCGGCGGTACTTGTCACCTGACTGGCCAGCGTGCCTGCATCCCTGCTTGTTCTCTTCTCTCTCACTCTCTCTCCATCTCTCTCTCTCCCTCTCTCTCCCTCCTTCCCCTCCCTCCTTCCCTCTCTCTCTCTCATCTCGCTCTCGCTCCAGTCTCTTCTCTCCTCTCCTCTCGCGCTCTCTCCTTTCTACTCTCTCCTCTGTATTGGTGTTTTTCCATGGGTGTCAGGTCCCCTAGAACTGGAGTTACAGACAGTTAGCTGCCATGTGGGTGCTGGGAACTTGAACCTGGGTCTCTGGAAGAGCAGTCAGTGCTCTTAGCCACTGAGTCATCTCTCTGGCCTGTCTTAATATCTCTTGCCACCATGTCCATGGTAATAGAGGCATCTACCCTGGCTTGGATGAGACTTGCAGAGCTGGCTGTCCTGTGGACTCAGTAAGACTGCTTATAAGGGACTTTCCTTTTCCGTTTTGGGTGTGTGGTGTGTGTGTGTGTGTACGCGCGCGTACGTTTGTGAATGAGACAGCCCTAGGTCAACACTGAGTGTCTTTCTCTATTGTTCTCTCCACTTTATTTCCTGAGATAGGGTCTCTCATTGAACTGGAAACACATTAATTGACTGGACTAGTTTGGCTAGAGCCCCCACCTCCACCCTTGCTTTTCCTTCTATGAATGGGGGCCACCTGCTATGCCCAGCTCTTTGCATGGTTTCTGGGGATCTAGATCAGGACCGCATGCTGCATGGCAAGCTCTTTACCCACTGAGCCATCTCTCCAGTGGCAGTTTTTGACTTTTTTTTCCCTCTTTTGGGTTTTTCGAGACAGGGTTTCTCTGTAGCTTTAGAGCCTGTCGCTGGAACTAGCCTCTTGTATGACGCAGGCTGACCTCGAACTCACAGACATCTGCCTACCTCTACTCTGCCTCCCAAGTGCTGTGATTAAAGGCATGTGCTTTAAACCAACCACCGCCTGGTGGGCAAGTTTTTTACTTTTATTTCCCCCCATCTGTTGAATGGAACGAATTAGCAATTAATCATGAAAGGGTGTGGTGATATCGGGACTCCGAAAGTATTTGAATTTAACTATTGTTTACCTTTGGGCACAACTAATGCTTTATCTCCCAGGTAGAACTCAGCGTCTGGGAACCATGCCTGCTCATCTTAGCACATGGCCATCAACCATCCTGCCCATCCCCACCAGTCCTACCCTTCCTGCCTATGGCTGCTTCCAATACCCGGTACTATGCTGGAATTTCACTTGTGCTTAAGGTCACTGGGGCATGACCTTGGGGAAGGGAGGGAAGCAAATCTGTACCAAGACTTATGATGCCATTGATTGCTCAGGGCATCTTTTATGGCCAAATGCCTTGCACGTGGCAAACTCAGCAAATGACCAATTCATCATTAAACTCATCTTGGTACCTTTACATCTTGGGCAATGCTCTTCCTCTCCAGGAGAATTTCGGTGAGGGTCCGATGTGCCAAGAGGCGCTTCATGGTGGTTTGCACCAGGAACTGGATTGCTTTGGACACATGAGCGAGACTGCTCAGGAGAAGGGAGGCGTTTTCCATGCGGTAGTAGCAGACAGCGTCTATCTCCATTATGAACATGTCTTTGGTTACCACCTAAGCAGAAGAAAGTTGGAATGCAGGCCAGATTCCTGGACTCCTTCCTGTGTGGGAGACAGGAACTAAGTGCATTTAAAATACCCTTTCCATGAGTAAGACTATCGTAGGGAAAAACAAAAGCGTAGTGGGGGAATTGATTCTTTATTCAAAATGACTTTTTTAATGCATGAAGGTTTTTATCAAGTACACTAAAGAGTCAGGCCTAATGATGTTTGCCTCTGGGAGGAAGAAGAAGAGGGAGGAGGGAAGAGGAGCGGGGAAAGCATGAACACAATCTAGGCTCAGAAGATAGAACTCATAATTTAAAGAAATCTTGTTAGAGATTCCTTTATAAAAAAAAAACCAAGAATAATTTTCTCATATGAAAACATTCAATTGATTTTATGTCAAGACCTTCCTAAACCAGTGCCCAACGTGTTTCCTGGAAGGGAGCCATGTTCTAGGACAGAAAGACTCCCACATACACTTACTGGGGTGACATCAGAGGACAAGCTGGGGATTCCCATCAAAAGCTCCATCAGCTCTGTGGTTTTTATGTCAACCTGACACACGCTAAGGTCATCTGGGAAGAAGGAATCTTTTTTTTTTGTTTGTTTGTTTTTGTTTTGTTTTTTGTTTTTCGAGACAGGGTTTCTCTGCAGCTTTAGAGCCTGTCCTGGAGCTAGCTCTTGTAGACCAGGCTGGTCTCGAACTCACAGAGATCCGCCTGCCTCTGCCTCCCGAGTGCTGGGATTATAGGCGTGCGCCACCACCGCACGGCTGGAAGAAGGAATCTTAACGGAGAAAATGCCTCCATAGGACTGGCCTGTGGGCAGGCCTGTGACTCATTTTCTTGAGAGACGATGGATGTGGGAGGGCTCAGCCCATTGTGGGTGGCGTCACCTGGGAAGGTGGTCCTGCGGTGTGTAAGAAAACAGAACAGACTGGGAGGAGCAGCCAGTGAGCAGCATTCCTCCATGGCTCCTGCTCTAGTTCCTGCTCCCAGGCTCCTGGGCTGACTACCTTTCCTTGTGGTGACTACACGCTTTGATAATAATGCTTTCGATTCTGGTGTAGTACGCATCTCCGCTTCTCTTTCCGACCTTTGATCATAGTTACTTTGCCTTGGGATTGAGTTGGACAGTCGACCACAGACACATCACGAGAAAAGCAAACATACTGTGCATCTCACCTCATGGAAAGGTATCTCCAAGGTCTGGAGACGGAGGTCAACCTTGTGGTAGGTGTCCAGGCATGGCAAAAAAAAGAACAGGCCTACAAGAAGGCATGGGGAAAGTAAGAGGTGAACGGTAAGTGTGGAGACTGCTGGGGATGGTCTTTTCGGCGCCAGGCTGCTTTGCTCCTCTTAGTCCCCATTACCCAGAGACCACTGGGCAGCTCACTATAACTAAATATTGTCGTCTAATTCATTATTTGACTGTGACACTTTTGAAAGTGAAAACAGGGGTTCATTATTAAAGCTAAGTTCAGCATATCAGGTATAAACAGACCATTTCAGAAAACTAGACCACTTGGTCATTTGGACATCACATGGACCCTTCCGGATCTCTTGCACATCTGTATCTCTAGACTCAAGCTCTGTGAGTACAGTGTCGTACGCATGAACATTGACCTAATGATCATGAACGTTAACCTTAGTGGAGCCTTGTAGGTGCTGTGGACGATTGTTTTACGAATGACGGTGCTGGCACTTCAGTGTGGATCTAACACTTCTTGAACTTCTACTTCTGTGCTATTTCTGAAAATGTAGGGTCCCCAGGGAATCTCAGAATTAGCAATAGCATTCATGCCAGCAGCTTTGTGGTGGTTGGTTAGCCCTCATTATCCAGACAGTAATGAGATTCAATACCCAGTATCTGTAGATTGGATAACTGAAAGTTTTCCTGAAAAAGGCCCCTTGGATGATTTGGGACGGTGGTGGTTTGGAGTGGATAAGAATGGTCCCCATAGGCTAATATATTCAAATGCTTAGTCACCAGGGAGTGGCACTATATGAAAATGACTAGAAGGAGTATGAGGGTGGCTTTGTTGGAGGAAGTATGTCACTGGGGTAGACTTTGAGGGTTTAAAGTCCATGCCAGGCCTGGGCGCTCTCTCCCCTCTCTCTCCTCTCTTCTCTCTCTCCTCTCTCTCCTCTCTCGTCTCTCCCTCTCTCTCCTCTCTCTCTCTCTCTCTCTCTCTCTCTCTCTCTCTCCTATAGATCAGAATATAGCTCTCAGCTACTGCTCCAGCATCTGCTGCATGCTGCCATGCTCTCCAGCATGATGATAATGAACCAAGCCCCTGACTAAATGCTTTCTTTTATAAGGGTTGCGTGGTCATGGTGTCTCTTCACAGCAATAGAACAGTGACTAAGACAGGCACCCTTCAAGAGCCCCAGCTTTGTGGAAACTGGTAGCAGCGCTCATTGCCCAAGGTATATGGGCAAGCAGCTGCCCCAACAGAGAAGGTTCCTGAAAACCAGGGTTATAGAAAGATGGTGTGCCCTGGAGCTCTGGAGTCTGGGTCTGTTTTGTGTGGACTTTTTACTGAGAATCCCGAAACCTGATTGTGTCTCCTAGATGGCTCTCCATTTTTAACTTGTTCTTGCAGGCGCGGTTGAGAACTCAGATTCACTCAGTGTATGTGGAGTGGGACTTCTTTCTTTCTTATGCCCTCTTGGCTGTCTTAGATCTCTAAATCCAAACTTCTCAGACTACCCATACTTCTTGCAATATGTCTCCCTGCCCCCATCAGGTTGGACCTCCTCTGCATTTTCAGGTCCTAGAGATCAGAGACCGCCTTATCCCTCTAGTCCCTGGTAGTCAGAGCTCAGTTTAAAACAATGGAGGGGTTCAATATATGTCTCTTCTACCAGCTAAAGACATATTTGTTACTAGATGCTGAATTTTGCTTGACTTCCAAGATCTAATCTGCCTCAGTCCCCAATTCAGAACCTGAGAGCTCAGATTTTCTCTGAGAAGTCACAGGATTCTGACTACACACACCGTACTCGGAACACCCATTAGCCACAGGTCTGTAGTTGCCTTGCTGCTCCAATTAGACCAGCCCTGGTGTGGGGCTCGCTGCTCGTGCCCTCTCTTGTCACCTGTTACCTATTAGTAATGCTTTCCGGAGAATTTCATGACAGTCTGCCCTATAAGGAACAGATTGGAAATACAGATCTCATGACTCAAATAGCTTCATGTAATCTAGGATATGGATCATGACTATGCATAAACTAAGGAAATCAACAAATCCTGGGTGGGATGAAAATTTAAAAATCAAGGAGGATAATTCTTACCAGGGCCTTTGGCTCTTCCAGGGAGCAGATGTCCCAGTCGGAATATAATTACCCTTTCATATTCTTGTACAACCTAAAGGGAAAAGCAATACTTTGAAATGATTTTTTTAAAAAAAAGATTCAAAAAACCTTTGCATATGAGTGATTTTAGGTTAAAGAAATTTTTGTTAGTCGGGTGCGGAGTCAGAAGCAGGTGGATCTCTGTGAGTTTGAGGCTAGCCTGGTCCTCATTTAATTCTGGGATCAGTGTAAGTAAAATGCTGGGGACCAAAGAAATTGTCTCTCCTTGTCTGTAGGAGTTGCCTGAGACGTTTCTTTGTTGGGTCAGAGTGGATGATACCATTCTGGGACGCTCTTTAAGTCAATGAGCATGGATGAACTAGATATAGCTTCTGAAGGATCTCTCAGGCTAACAAGGACACACACACACATATCCTATTATATATTACACATATACACATAATCTATCTAAATGTGTCACCCTTACACACACACACACACACACACACACACACACACGATTTGCTGACATATTATCCTAGCCACCACAGAAGGTTGGGAGAATGAAGGAAGCTTCAGCGTTACACTGAGCCAGGTTTTGAAGGAAGCAGCGCTCTTCCGGAAGGTCGGAGGGCATCAACACAGAGACTGGCCTAGTTGGCCTGTGAGAGACAACGGAAGACCCCCTGGGTCGCGTTAATGCTCACCTTTATGCAGAACCAGACAGAGAAAGGGAAAGTTAGGATGATGAGGAGCAGGGAGGCGAGGACCAGCAGCCACTCACAGGCCCCGAACCCAGAGGACTTGACACCTAGGGAAACAATGACATCAATCATCACCATATTTACTGAGCAGTATTTATCAGTCCAGTGCTAGCATTGGAGTCGGAACAGTTTGGAGCTATGTCTGGAGAAACTCAAAGCATTCTTCCTCATCTGTGATGGTATGCAACTAAATAATTCAAAAACAAAACACCCAGGGTGTGCCTGTCACATAGAAAGGACTCCACAAACTGGTCTCCCTCCCTCGCCCCCTTCCCTGCTGTGGTCTGGCACAAACTAACTTGCATTTTTATAGCATTGAAGCCAACAACTTCTCCTAAGGACCAAAGGGTTATCAGGCAAAAAGTACACGCATGGTTCATTTACACTATAGCTCAACTGCATGAGGCTTCCATAAATAGTTGCTTCCTATGATCCAGCATATATCACACTGCTGGTAATTAGAAACATTAAATCTCCACATGCCAGCAGACAGCAATGTAACATGCTATTTCTTAATTTCATCAAACATCCGTTATCCTTTAATTTGAGTATAATGATTTTTTTTCTTAAATTTGCTATGAAAAAGACCAGAAGTAGATACATTTCTCCCTAAGAGCTGTGGCACCCACGGAGATGAAAAGGACCCCTTTTTTGCATTCTCCCCCATGATATGGTGGTTCTCTCTTTTAGCTGACATTGTACAAGGCACATTGGAAGGCTTACTTTATTCTCACATCTACCCTTTGAGCATACATTGTGGCCTCATGGCTGATAGAGAACCGCTGGCAAGTGGCTAGGCTGAAATTTAAACTCAGGTTTAGTTCTTTGGGCTCTGCTGCCTGGGAGTGGGGCGGGGGGGGGGGGGGGGCTGGGCGAGGATGAGAAGAGCCACACGGTTGTTGCTCAGAGCCTCCACATTGTGTCCACAGGTCCTTCCATGACCACAAATGTCACCACCGTGGTTCCTTTGCATGTTGACTGAGCCCGCCCTCTTCCAACTCCCATCCATTGGGCGAAAGGGACAAACTATTTGGCTGATGTTGTTATTTGTACTTCGTCTGATGCACTTTGGTCTCCGCCACTGAGTAACTGCCATAATTCACGCCTTTCTTTTCACAGACACTGGAATCCTGGACGCAGTCTGTCTGACTTGGTCACAGTGGAGCAACTTACTCCACTTGTCTGATCTCTCTCTCCACACCTTCCTCTGGTCGGACCTGCCCTCCATACCTTCCTCTGGTCGCTCGCTCTCCAGCAGCGCCACCACTTCGGTGCCCTCCTCACCGGAACCCCGAACCTCGTCCACGTCCACTACGGTGGCGGTGGCGGTGGCGGTGGCGGCGGCGGCGGCGGCGGCGGGGACTCGGGGTTTTCCCCGGGTCCCGGTCCGCCCGGCGCTCTGCCGCTCTGACCCAGCATTCGGGCGCGTGCGGCCTCCGCTGCCCCTCCCGGCTTTCACCCTCTTGTCCTCCCTAGAAGAGGATCTGCCACCTCGCCCGTGGGCCTCTCTGGAAGAGCTCCGCGCCCTACTGTCCATCCTCAGCACGGAGGGCGGGCGCGGCCCCGGAGCCAGGTGCTGGCAGAGTGGCAGCCTCAGCTTTTTGAGCCGCTAGGGAGCGACCCCAGGACCCTAAGTAGGACCTTGGGGTCGAGAGGGAGGGGCGAGGGGCGGGGCCGGGGTGGCCATCACCCGACCTCCCCCAGTAAACCCGTAGTCCTTCGGTCTGGACAGAGCTCACGGATCCCCAAGACAGGGCGGGATGCTCTCTGAGGACCTGGGTGGGAGAACCCTGGTGCCACCGCACCAGGCAGCTTCAAGGATTAGGTCCGCGAACTAGAAAGGGAAGGTAGTTCTGCTTTGCTGGCCAACAATGGTGTGAAATAGGACACGGGCTACTGGGGGATCTGCTTTAATTTCTGTGTTTACAAAGGTTTGCTTTTCTCTCCCAGGTCCTGTTCCCATGCTTTCTTGAAGGCAGGAGTTGGCGGGGTTTTCAAAGTTCAGTGGCCAAACAGCTTCTAGTAGCAAACCCAGGAGCTGTCTTACCCTTCTCTGGGGAACTTGACAGGGTTATAGATGTCTTTGTGTTCCATTGTTTCTATCTGAAACGGAAGTGTGTCTAAATAACTTTTAAAGCCAACTTCACAATTCTACTCCAGTAGAATTAGCCCGTGTTGATAGAAATGTTCATTCATTTAGTGTTTGATATTGATTTCACACAAGCCTTTTTTTCCTCTTAAAAACTTTTATTTAGAAAACTTTAGTAGCTGGGCAGTGGTGGCACATGCCTTTAATCCCAGCACTAGGAGACAGAGGCGGGTGACTATCCAAGTTCGAGGTCAGCCTGCTACTGAGTGAGTTCCAGGACAGCCAGCGTTGTACAGAGAAACTCTGTCTCAAAAACCAAAATAAACAAATAAAAAACTCCAGTAATGAGAACCTGAAATAAATTAACCTTGAAAACTATTGTTTTTTTCATGTGTTTCAGATAGCCACGGGAATACAATAAATATTTAGTAACCAAGTAACTTGAAATTAAACTAAACCCTGACCCTCTAATTTTTTGAAATATTTCAAAAATTATTTTATGTACAGATGTTTTGATTGCATGTATGTCTGTATACTTTGGTTATGCCTGACACCTGTAGTGGCCAGAAAAGGGCAATAGATCCCCTGGAACAGAAGTTATAGACAACTCTGTGCTGCCATGTGGATGCCGGGAATCGAATCTGGGTCCTCCAGAACAACAGCCATGTGCTTAACTGCTTGACACCTATCCAACCCTTGACACTGATTCTTATAAGCTGTACGAGAGGGCAAATATTTAAAAAATCTGGCTCATTGAATATTTCCTGCCTAGAACAGCACAGCGAGAAAAATTCTGAAGTTGCATTTGATTCACAGAGAGAAAAGCACTATGAATTTCTTGTCCACTTTGAAAGCAATATAAGCACCTGTTTTCTAGTTGGCTGGGGTAACGAATGGTGAAAGTATCTGGAAAAAAATGCATGATGGTCCCTGATAAAACGGCCAACTTAGCATTCTGGAGGTGGAGGAGTTGGGGAGGCAGAGCAGAGTCAGCAGTGAGTGCTGCTGGCCAGCCTCCTCTATGATTGTAATGATGCTGATGTTTTCCTTCAGATTCCTTCTTAATTGAAAATGCTGCTCATACCTTTGTTGACACTAGTCTACATAGTCATAAGACTTTAATGCTTTACTCCTTCTTTGGTAAGACTGACGTCTATAGAAATAGGGCAGCTAGAAGGAGGAGGAACTCATTGTTGACTTGAGTGCGAGACGAAAGAGCCGGGAAGATTGTAGATGTTACACTTACTCCCATTCAGTGCCTTCAAATCTGATATCCAAAGAAAAGAAGGGGTGGACATATATCTATACAGATTATTTCGTGGAACATAAACAGAATTTACTGTCATTAGATAAAAGTTCAAATATCGTTTGGGACCTGGCAGCCATGAAGATGTGTTAAATTTGACGTTTTCAATTTTCAGATGTCAGATTGGCTAACTCTGTCCAGGGAAGTGATGCTGACGAAAGCCTGATCCAAGGCTTTGGGATGGGGATGGTGTGGATTTAGGAAGACGACCAGACAATGTTCTATATCTATATGTAAAGCGATATAGGTACCTCGAATTCTCTTGAGATTATGGGACTTGACAAAGGATGAGAGGAGATTTATTACTGAGCAGTTGTTATTTATTATTTATTTTAGGATTTTTGAGACAGGGTTTCTCTGTGTAGCCCTGGTTGTCCTGGAACGCACGCTATACACCAGGCTGACTTCGAACCCAGACAGCCTCCTACCTCTGCCTCCTTTGTGCTGAGATTTAAAGGCGGGCACCACCAGTACTCAGCACAGTTGGTCCTAACTGCAGCTTCTCTGGCAGACCCGCCTCCTAGAGCAGGGATTGTTACATCACTACTGAAATCAGCTTCCTCGTTTTGATTCGGTGCAGCTGGGTCAGAGCCCGAGGCTCTACGTTTTTAACGTGTCCCTTGGTCAGCAAAAAGACAGGATGACTTTATACTGAGTGGTGAACCGTGGAAGGAAAGGCAGGAAAATCTAATGTGGGCTGTTTATCCAAGGAGTTGGCTGTGAAGGAGACGCAAGAGAGGGATTAGGTCGGGGAAGATTTTTTTCCCTCCTCGGCTTGCTCTCCCTCTCTATGTAAGATAAAAACCAGAACATAATTTTATGTTATAGAAGTCTATAAGGAAAGGGAAACAGAATTGTACAAGGATAACCAAAGAGCAAATCGTGGTCCGGCAGATGCTATGGGGATAGGATGAAGGGGAAGGGACCACACACACACACACACACACACACACACACACACACACACACAGATGCCTGAAGGAAAGACATGGGAGGCTAATGCAGAGGCCCGGTCTGGGGCTGAGGAGGTTTATGTATGAAAACTTACATTTTTAATGGGCTTAGAGCATAGTCACTCTCCAGTAGTGGTGAAATGGTAGATCAAGATGTCTAAGCTGGAAAAAAAATATCTAAGCTGGAGTCAAAGGTTTGGAGTCATTTCTGTGGCAACAGACTTGAATTCGGTATCAAATGGCCCAAACTGGGGCTTAGTGTTCAAAAGACTTGGGGGGGGGGGGTAGGAATAATGTATTGATTCCATCCTGACCTTCCAAATCACCACTCCTTCACCACGCTCTTAAAAAGTTCCCCTAAGGCTGAGACTGTAGCTCCCAGTGCTGTGCTTGCCCAGAGGGCACAGACGCCCTGGTTCAACTGCCAACACTGTCAAAAAGCTTCCCTATATTTTCCTGACCAAGGCAAGAATGCTTGTAGGAGCAGCTGCAATTGAAATTTACTGCCAGATTGGAAGTGGTGCTGGGAGGAGACCAGGTGGAGGCAGTTAATTACCAGACAAGTAGGCTATGGCCTTCATAACAGACAGAGGGGGAAGCAAGTGGAGGCCTGACGTGCACATTTCTCTGGTTCTCTGGTGATAGTTGTAGGGTCTGAGGAATGAACTCCACAAACAACTCAATTACACTCGTGTGTGTGTGTGTGTGTGTAGCAACAAAAACTGGCAAAACACAGGCTCTATGTTTTGACAGCAAAGACTTCCCACATCCTACAAAGACAAGACTTATTACTCTATTTTGAGGACCAACTCCAGGTTCCAGATCCACAGCCTTAAAATTAATTCCTTCAAGATTGAAACACTACAGCCTGAAGGGAAACTCTTCAGACAGGAAGGTAAACAACCCATATAGCTTCCAGGAAGTCCCCCAAACTGACCAGATTCGTCAGGACCCCCCTCTCTGCTAGAGTATCAATAAAAGTTGAAAATCCCTCTCTGATCTTACTAAGCCAAGCTGCAAAGAAGACCCTGAAACCAGAGCAGCTTCCTGGAAGAAGCAGAAACCAGCAAAGCTGCCTGCGAAAGGTTTAGACCAACCGAGTCCCTTGGAAAGGACACTCTAACTTGTTGAGCAGCCTGCAGACTGTGCAGTGTGTTCCAGGTTCCCAGCTTTTGCAAGCTGTCACTCAAGTTGGGATAGACTTTGGTTATGCAGCCGTCTTTAGAGTCACTTCTGCTTCTGTAAGTGACCCCTCCTCACCCATATTCCTGTAAGAAACCCAAGTAAAATCCTTTGGTTCACCAAGCTGGACTTTGGTGGTGTTTGTACTTTGGTCTGTCATGGGCTTCTTGTCTGGGGTGAGTAGATGTGTGTGCTGCATCTCCCCAAGAAAAGCTTTGTTACCCATCCATGGCAAACATTCAGCTCAGGCTTTCCTCAAAGATCTCGAGCGCTCTTATGGATAGCTATTATAGGGAAGAGAAAATACTCAAACTTTGCAGTGACCACCATTTGCCAGCTCCAAAACTGATCATTTTATTCATTGTTTGCCTTCACTATTTTAAGGTCATGTGGCTTAGGCGACAAATGGCATTTTGGTCCAGGTTCACCTTTGCATAGGCATAGTGAGACTGAATTTATCATCTAGTTATGAGTCTTGGTTGCTGGGTGAATTGTTGGAATAGCAATTTTAGCAGTGGGTAGAATTCCTACAATGGCATATTCAGTCATGGAGTAAGGTATTTTTGAGATAGGGAACAAAGTGGTGTGGGAAAAGGTACATTGAAAGCAGTATCCCTGGACATCTGCAGAGGCATCGTCATAAAAGACTCAGTGAGATGGTCCCCATGCGGTTCCCAACTGTAGCTCTTTCCAATGAAGCATCTTCATCCCGCCCATGCTGTCTTCCTCTCCCTCTTCCCTCCAGGAACCTTTTAAAAATTCAATCACATTTTGGTTTTGCTATCTGTTATGATTAGTTTGTCAGCTCAACACGTAGAGAATCAATGAAAGAGTGTCTAGATCAGGTTGGCCTGTGGTAATGCCTGTGGGAGACTCTCTCAGTGTTCCTGTCGGAAACATTCTCAGTTTGGTTAATTGAGCTGGCATGCCCCCATCCTGAATGTGGATGCCACCAACCTCTTGGCTTGAGTCCTGGACCATGTGAGAATAAAGAAACTTAGTTGATCACTAGACCTGCATGCGTTTATTCTCTCTACACTCTTGACTGCAGATGTTACTGTTGGGAGCTATTGGGGGCTGTGGACCCCTGGACCCTGAATTCCCTGTGAGCTGGTTGTTTTTCCTGTGCTTGCAGCTGCTCTGAGCAAAGCAACTTGTTTTCCTCTGCTCTGAGCAGGCTGCAGCTCCTCTGAGCACGGGACCTTGATGGCAGGCTGGGGGGTCTGCCACTGAAAGACCCTGAGAGCTGGGGTGTGGCCAGAGCCCTATATAAGCTTCCTCTGAGCACAATAAATTTGGCACTCTTGTATCAAAGTGACCCATGTCTCTGTCTGTGTGTCTTTGTATGTTTTTAAGTCCCCAGTGTAGTTTTCGGCTCACATACCCACCTGCAGTGGCACAGGCACTACAGGCATAGTACCATATAGCATGTAGTACAGCGAGATCAGGAACTATGGATCCCTGAGAAATCGCCCATAATTATATAGAAAAGAGGCATTCTTGGCACTCTTGTCTCAAGGATGTCCCCGTGGCCCCATCTATCTGTCTGTCTCTGTGTGTATGTTTTAAAATTTTCAGCCTTGTTCCCATAGAGCGTAGCCAGTAGAGCACAGGAATGGAACCAGTGTTATTTTACAAATGGAGGCCCTCAGGAAGATTGCCCTCTGGAATGGTGAGGGTGGATTAAAGATGGGTATGTGTATTATTTGTGTTTGAGCAAGTCTTTAAAGAGACAGAGTATAGACAGATTATAAACCACAAAAGGATGGTGTGTTACTTTACTGTGTTGTCTTTTCTGTTTTTGACTGAGGAAAGACATTTGATTCTGGGAACTGCTGAGAAAGGTATCTTGACTCTGGGATATGGATATTAAGGATTTGTTGTTTGGAAAAGAGGTTCTGCTTTTGCCTCCACAGAGGATGAGAGCCTGTGGATTCATTCCAGGCTAATGTGGTTTGATTCATCTAAACCCCCTGAAGTGTCGCTGTGGATACCCCAAATAATACTTCACCCAACTAACTACAGGAAGTAGTCTGGAGAGAGAGCTACACCCAAATTCCCTGTACCCTAAATGATTGTTTGCTGAAGATTGTGGGCCTGAAGAGCAGAGGGAGCTCGGGCCCCTTCCTCGGTTCCGGAGTGGCGAGCCTTCTTTCCAGAGTCCTGCTCCACTCCCTGCACTAGTCTGGACCCAGGGCAAGCGAGGCTCAGGCCAGAAGGCGGCTGGAGCAGAGCTTTGCAAGGAGGCAGTGGTCTCTGGCTCTGCACACCCAACATGCAGCGCAAGTGGCAGGACCTGAGGAACCCATGCAGCTACCGCCTAGGACAAGGTTCCCGAGTGTGCCTGCTGTTCCAGCACCCAGTCTCCCCCATAACAGCTGGAAATAATTCTAGAAGACAATGTCCTCTCTCCCAACAAAGTTTGTCCTCAGGGTTAGGGACATCACTTAGGGGTTGATTATAATTGTTATAAGATTGAAGGTTGGGAGGAAATTATGTAAGCTCAGGGATCTCTTTGGGAAAAAATGGGAGAAATTGGATGGGATAATCGATTAGTGTGAACTACTAATAATAGTGAGTAATAGAGTGAATACTTGTGAGCTATTATTTACATTGGTATAGATTCTTGTATATTGATACAAACTTAAATTATACATTGTTTACATTTTGAGGTCACTATCTTCATTTGTTACACAGTTGTTTAAAGATTGTTTAATATTCTAATATGAAGTCTTAGTCTTTAAGTTATAAAGGTATTAAGAATTATAGGTCAATAGTCATTCATGTTTGTCATACTTAATAGTTATGCTAATCAGGTACTTTAGATACAAAGGTTGTATTCTGCATAGATAGGTAATCTTCAACCACTTTAAAGAACAGGAGAATATAAATAACTTAGGGTTCTGTTGCTGTGAGACACGATTGCTCCTGGCAGCACCCATCTATTCCTGAGAGAGTGTTGAGCACCAAAGACACTCCACTTGGAGCTTGTTTTCTTCTTGGCAAAACTGACCTTTGGGCAAGGAAGTGCCCATGCATCTACCACTGACAAAATGCATGATAAATGCAGGACAAGCAGGATACAAGAAAAAAGACTGTCAAATCTTGCCAAGACAGGGTAAGATGGTTTTGAAAAATTTCCTGCCTCTGAAAAAGGTCAGTTACTCTAGGCCTTAGCCAAAGTTGGTTGCTCCAACGTTGCAAATGAGACTTTGGGTGACTGCCCAGGTAACCAGTTTTCTCTATCATTTGTTGCACAGTTTGGAAGTTGTTTGATTGCTCTTCCTGATTACTCAAGTAATATTTCCCTTCTCGGGTCTTCGATGGGGTTGAAGACTAGATAGTTGTAGTTACTTTCCTCTCATGATTTGGCCAAGTTATTTATTATACAAGACTTAAACTCCTTAGAATAGGATAATTATTGAAACATTTATCACATATTTTGCTTGATATTGCTTATGCTGTTGTAATTCTAATTTTATACCAGATATTTGTTCTTATTGTATATAATTTTGTATGATGCTTAGAACTTTAAACAAAAGGGGGACGTGCTGCAGGAATTTCTACAGCCAGCAGCCTTTAAGTTACCCACCCACTTGGGCATGGCCTCTTATACTGTATATGCCGATATAAAGCAAGCGTCTGGCCTCTCTTCCAGCTGTGGGATTCGGTTGCTGTTCCCCATTCGAGCAGAGAACTGTAATCTGTGAGTCTAGCCCTAAATAAATGTCTATTATACTCAATTCTGAGCTAGTGTGGGATTTCTTTTAAGCATCCATCTTCATTCATTGATCATTTTTTAGGAGTCATTCAGTGAGTTATTTTCTGAATCTTTTATGAAAACATTTTAATTTCATTCTTAATGTTGATTAGCCAAGGTAAAAGTGGGTAGATTTTGCTTGAATGGCAGTCTAATTTCCATTTTCTTACAGCCGTTTCTATCTAAAATTTTGATTCTTTTTCTCCTAGGCTTTGTCTAAGAAGAGATATTTTTGTTATTCTGAGGACTTGATGGGCCCTTAAAATATGAAGATATGTTCCTTCTAAGACTTGTCTGGAAATGTTGCAATATTTATATCCATTTTTTTCTTTAGGTTTTCTGAGACAGGGTTTCTCTGCGTAACAGCCCTGGCTGTACTGGAACTATCTCCAGTAGACCAGGCTGGAACTCGAACTCACAGAGATCCGCCTGCCTCTGCCTCCGGAGTGCTGGGATTAAAGGTGTGCATCATTACTGCCCAGTTAGGGTCCATTTTTCATCTCAGAATTTTGTTAATTTACTAATCAGCAACTCTTCTACTGTCAACCGAATATATAAATCTTTCCTACTTTGTTTTTAAGAGATTCTTTAATATTCCTCATTCATTGATGGCACATTTTGTTCTCTTGGAATAATCACTTAGGAACTTTGGGCTGAAGGGGTGTGTGTGTGTGTGTGTGTGTACTTCCCTATCACACTGCTTTTATACAACCAAGCCGGTCTCCAACTGGGATTTTTCCTCTCTCCATCACCCAAGTGCTAGGTGTGCATCACTTCACCCAGCTTCTGGTTTCTTAATTTGAATTCTTTGACTCTTTTAATTTGTCCATTTACGATTGCATATTGTTAAGGAAAGGTATTCATACCCTACGTTGTTAGTTTTTTGGGTTTCTTTGTTTTTTGTTGTTTTGGTTTCTGTTTTTTCGAGACAGGGTTTCTCTATGTAACAGTCCTGGCTGTCCTGGAACTAGCTCTGTAGACCAGGCTGGCCTCGAACTCACAGAGATTCACCTGTGTCTGTCTCCCGAGTGCTGGGATTGAAGGTGTGCACCACGAACCACCACCGCCGGGCTACTTGCTAGGTTTTTCTTTTCTTCTTTCTTTCTTTTTTTTAGTCCGTCAATTTGGCTTATTCTACAAATCCAACAAATCTATCTTCTTTAGTCTCCCAATTCTCTTATTTCCATTGCACCGGGAATGTTCTTCATTCCAAAAGCCCTCCCACCCTTCCACTTCACTCTTCTAGGAGTCAAGGTCGCATCCAGCTCAGCAGTGATTTTCAAACCAGAACCTGACTCGCTCTTAATTTTCCCTCAAATAATCACAGACCTACGGACCGAGCACATCTTCAGGCTTGATGTGACGGGAGGAAGGGCCACCTGTCCCGGTTTAGCCAAATCCGCAGGTGCCTCTAGGCGGTTCCTGCCTCCCGCAGGTGCCCCCAGGCAGGACGACCCCGCCGCGCACGGGGCTGGGGCGGTGCAGCGTCCACACCTGCGTCTTCCCACGGCTTCATAGGAGGTGGGCGGGCAGCACCACCCCAGAGGGTGAAAGCGTCCACGGCCACACACGCACGCCGGTCTGCGCTAACCGTCACACCGGCCGCGCCCTCTCGCGTGGAACGCGGCGCTCGGGGGGTCCGACGGCCCGTGGTGCGCAGGCGCGCGACACCTTGGCCGGCTCTGCTTCTCCTCCGCCCTCCCGGACCAGCCCGGATTTGGGCGGCGCGCAACGGCAGCGCGGGTGCGGGGAGCGCCAGGCAGGTAGTGGCGGGCCGCAGAGGGATGCGCTATCGCCGCCCTCCGCACGCCTTCCCGTCTCGGGTTACGGGAAGGCCGAGGGGCAGGCAGGAGGACCAGCTGGGGAGGTGCGGGACGGCGGCCGCTCGAGTGGAGCCACGTGAAATGGGACGGCCTGCGGTCGGTTCCCGCTTCTCCCGCTCGCTCCTGCAATGCGGCCTAATCCCCTTGGTTCCCAAAGAGTGGCAAGAGACTCCAGCCCCTACGGAGTTGCAGTGGGAAATGACACCCCTTAGGGAGCTTGAGACGTCCTTGAGCAAGCACAGTAATCAGCCCGGCCCAGCTGCGACTTCACGCCAGCCATTGGCAATCAAATGATTGGGAAGGCGCCTTCCTCCATACAAGCTGGGCTTTGGGGTTTGTAGGGAGTGTGGCAGAAGGGCTCATGAAAACTCTTGCGGTATTGCCTAGGTCTTATGATCTATAAATTTTACAGCTGATTTTTTAAAAAAATATTTTCTGGCTGGTTGTTAAAGGGCCTTTTTGCTTGTTTTTCTGCCATGGGTTTGACCACTTTTTCTCAAAAGCTTTTATTTTTCCTCCTTAAATGCTCTAGCACAATGTCTGAACAAGAGCGTATACAGGAATGTCTGAGGAAAGAGATAAGGTCACTCCTAATCTCCACTAAAGATGGTTTGACCCCACAACAGTTGGAGAAGGAGTACCTTTTGATGGTTGGGAACCATCTACCGCTCCGAATCCTTGGATATCGGTCCACAATGGAACTGGTGTTGGATATGCCTGATGTGGTTAATGTCTGCCCCTGTGGGGATGGTACCGTAATACTGAAAGGTACGTTTAAGATTTTGGAAGGTCTATAAGCTTTATAATTAAAAGATACTATTCAGTATAGAGTTGTTGTAACTGTACAGTTAATCCTATATTCCAGGGTGGCGGGTGTCATAGGGGTAGGGTGGTGGGCATTGGTACCTTTGAGGTTATGGGCAAAGAGAGAGCAAAGGAAAAGCAAAACAACACCACCACCCCCAAATTTCCATGCTCCAGAAAAATGGAGGGTCACAAAACTATATTTGAACAACTTCAGATTACTGGTTTTGAAATTTCTAAAACTCAGTTTAAATTTTATGAAGCACAAAAATAAAGCACAAAAATGTAGGCAAGTTTGGTCTTCATTAATAGTCTCAAAACTTCCAGGTGTCAATTAACAGTAATAACACAGTGGGCTCTTGGTGTCTTCTGGTAGAGGAGATAGGAAACTGTTGGCAGGATGTAAAAATGGTGGAACCAGGAGCCTGGTGTTAATGCTGCCTACATAGACCGCTCCTTGGAGGGAGAAAACTGCCTGGCAATTGCAGTTACAAAGGAGAAGTGGAGTATGGCTTTTACCTGAAAGTGATTTTTCCCCGTGTCTCCTTAGCCATTCCAGATGAATCCACCAAAGGAATAGCAAGTTTAGTTGCAAAGCAGAGGAGAAGCCATAAGGTCCGAAACTCCATACAGAAGGGAAGAACCAGCGTTTGCTCTGGCCGGGTGCCTTACCGGGGAAGGGTGCCCCCTATACTCCCAGCCTTTGTGAAGAGTGAGTTGAAAGACCTTCTGGCATTTTCTCCTGTTCTCCTTTCTGACTTTGAGAAGGCGTTTGCCAAGCGTTTTGGACGATCGTTTCAGTATATGCAGTATGGATTCCTCTCCATGTTTGAAGTGCTCAGTGCCGCTTCGGATGTCATTTCTGTAGAGCAGACCAGAGCTGGCTCCTTGCTGACACTAAAAAAGAGTGCATCAGGGGAAAAGCAGAGAGGCTGGCCAGCAGGTAAGGTCGTTGGTGTTAACCTTGGGTCATGCCCATGCACTTTCAAAAATATGGTCACTTGAGAAAGACCCGCACAAAGGCAGCAGTTGACATCTCTCTCTCTCTCTCTCTCTCTCTCTCTATATATATATATATATATATATATACACACACACACACACACACACACACACACACACACACACATACATACAGGGTTTCTCTGTACCAGCTCTGTCTGACCTGGAACTAGCTCTGCAGACCAGGCTGGCTTCTGACTCAGAGACCCACATGCCTCTGCCTCCTGCGTGCTGGGATTAGAGATGTGTGCCACCACTGCCCAGCTTATGATGGATTTTCTGATCCCAAGCAGCCAGTCCTAATATATCTGTATGTGAGCAACACCAAGTGAACTCAGCAGACTGTATTTATATACATATGTGTGTGGGGTGAGGCAGGGGATGGGAAGAGTTAGAGGGGAGAGGGCGAAGTGGAAATTATATACAGTATTTATTCATCTATGAAATTCTAAAAAAAGAAATTAGAAAAAATAATTGTGGGGCTAGAGAGATGGCTCAGCAGATAGGAGTGCTGGCTGCTCTCCCAGAGGTCCAACATTCAGCTCTGTGCACTCACAATTGTCTAACCCAGGGTACAGACTGTCTCCTCCCCCTTTCTGGCCTCTGTGAGCACCTGCCATGCCTGTATTACACAGACATTTGCAGGCCAAATACCCATACACATGAAGTGTTTTTTAGAAATGATTGTTCTGTGGATGAGTACATGTTAGAGCAATCCTGACATGTATAGAAAAGGAATTGAAGGGTTAAACTTCATGAGTTAAAGTTAAATCTGTGTTTTGCTTGTAAGTTGAATAATGATTGGCAGATTAGCCCATCTGCATAAGCATAAGCTTTGGTCTCCAGATCGCCAAAGTACATGTAATACATGGGATTCGGAGTTGTACTGAGGACCTTACATGAGACAAGGTCTGTAGAGAGCCTGCTGTTTAATAAGTTTATGCTACGTGGTAGACGAGGCTCAAGGGTGATGTGATCACTCTAGACCTTAGAACATACACTGCTCAGGGAAGGGAGCCTAGTGCAGAGAATTTCATGCCTGTTTCACTGACCCTTTCCCCAAAGTCTGCATTTAGATCAAAGTAAATGAGTTATGAGAGTCATGAATTTACAAAGCAGTGTTTAAACTGGTGGGTGATGGACTGTCTTGGAACTGTGTTGGGGGTTTGTGCTAGCCCGTTCTGCCTGTCCTGGAACTGTTGGGGGTATATGCTAACTCGCTCTGCCTGTCCTGGAACTCTTGGGGGTATGTGCTTGCTCGCTCTGCCTGTCCTAGAACTATTGGGTGTATGACTAGCTCGCTCTGCCTGTCCTGGAACTGTTTGAGGTATGGCTAGCTCACTGTGCCTGTCTTAGAACTGTTGGGAGTGTGTGCTAACCTGCTCCGCCTGTCCTGGAACTGTTGGGGGTGAGTGCTAGCTAGCTCTGCCTGTCCTGGAACTGTTTTGGGGTTATGGCTAGCTCGCTCTGCCTGTCCTGGAACTGTTTTGGGGTTATGCATGTCAACCTTATCAGTATAATTCAGGGGCTCAGATTTAGGAAAACTCAGTTGTACCATTAAACTTACAAGGGTTGGGTCTATAACTCAGTGGTAGAGCATTTGCCTAGCATGTACAAGGCCCTAGGTTTGTTCTTCAGCACTGGAAGAAAACGGACCAAAAAAAAAAATATTATGTAAAGCGGTTTGCACACATTTCCTGAACAGTAGAAGCAGATATTCCTTCCCGTGATTGGCTTGTTCACGTTTTCCATCCGTGGCTCATCTCCCAGATCTTTGGATATGTGTCAATGGAGTAACTGGTGTATTTGGTAAACTTGATCTTGGGGTAAGAAATGGACTAAGCTGTGATGCTTTTCAGGGGTACATGCTGTGCTACAGAAGTACACTCCCCGATATTTATGAGAACTTATTTGTAGGACCATCCCATAATCCTTACAGCACTTTCTGCTCCCTTTCTTTAGAAGGTGGTCACCCACCATGAAAAGCATAGTTCTATGCAAACTTCTTAGTTGGACACTGTTAGCTCTTTGAGATGAAATAGTTTATTTAGTTTTTAAAGATTTTGTTATGTATAGTGTTCTGCCTGCACGTATGCCTGCAGGCCAGAAGATGGCACCAGGTCTCATTATGGATGGTTGTGAGCCACCATGTGAGTGCTGGGAATTGAACTCAGGACATTTGGAAGAGCAGCCAGTGCTCTTAACCTCTGAGCCATCTCTCCAGCCCGAAATACAGTTTTAAAGGTTTTTTTTTCCTATAAAATGCTACTTCTCAGTCATATTCAGGAGACCTAACATGGAGTTTTAGAGAGTAGCAATCTTTTCAGGAACATAGTTTCTTAGTATTTTTTTAAATGAATCACTTATATAGTAAGTTTTATTGGCTGTATACATTTTTCCTTAATTTTTCTTCTAAGTTGAGGCTGTTAGCTCACAGTAGTCTTTTTCTCTAAAAATCTCTGGGAAATTGCTAGTCACTGTTTTTTATTTTCTTCATAAAAGGTAAAATTTTTACTCAGCCATTTAGAATGAAGCAACAGGGGTCATATTATTCTACTGGATTCCCAGTAACGAAGACCCGCTTTTCCCAACGCACTTCAAATATGGAATCACTAAAGCCAGTACTGAGCATGGAGAAGATGCCCACATTCAATACAGTGGAGACTTCAAGGCTGAACCACACTGAAAAATTAAACCAGGTAAGGTGCTGGAGGTCAGGGATAGAATTATGCCAAAAATATGCTTTTGAGCTCAGTGTGTTACCACTTAGACCTGACGGGGAAGTTGACTTAACCTGGAGCTGGAGAAGTGGCGCGGTCATCGACAGCACCGGATGCTCCTGTGGAGGACCAGGTTCAGTCCCAGCATGTGGCGGCTCACAACATCTGTAACTCCAGCTGCAGGGGACCTGACGTCCCCTCCTGGCCTCTGCAGACACCAGATGTACATTCAAACATTTACCTATACACATAAAATAATAAAAACAAAAGGTTGACGCCAGCCATTTATCGATTGTAGATGTCACTAACCTCTCCCATTTATCTCTCCTGTTTTATTCCCTACATTGTTTCTGGGAGGTTTGGGCAGACACCTCCATGTCTGCACTTGTGTTTAGTATTATGTCATTTGATTTTATGCTGAAGGATATATCTAATAATCATGTTAGGTGTCTTATGCACATAGTTGCCTTTTTTTTTTTCTTTTTTTGGTTTTTTGAGACAGGGTTTCTCTGCAGCTTTTTTAGAGCCTGTCCTGGAACTAGCTCTTGTAGACCAGGCTGGCCTCGAACTCACAGAGATCCGCCTGCCTCTGCCTCCCGAGTGCTGGGATTAAAGGCGTGCGCCACCACCGCCCGGCCATAGTTACCTTTTGTACATTATCTTTGAAGTTTCAGGGTCACTTGCTCGTTTTACAAGATTGGGTTGTCATTTTATTAAAATGGAAGATTTTTTTTTTTCTGAGACAGGCTTTCTCTTTGTAGCTCTGACTGTCCTGGAACTCACTCTGTAGACCAGGCTAGCCTTGAACTCACAGAGATCCACCCGCCTCTATCTTCCAAGTGCTGGGATGAAAGGTGTATACCACCATAGCCCGGTGAAATGGATAGAAGAATTTATATGTACTTTCTCCTGGTTTATGGTTTAACTTGTTAAATTTTTAGATTTTATTTATTTTTTGGGCATCAAAGGGTGTGGTATATTTCATAAATAGAAGAAAGCAGTGGTTTTCATTTGTATAAAGTATTTGTATAATAGAGCTAATTGAGAAATTTATTATCTTAACTGTTACAGTCAGGTTTTTCAGCCTCATTACCGGTTTTCCAGGGATACAGCTTGAACTAGTACCGTATTTCTCTACATGGTTGAAATTAATGTTCCAGTCTTCCATGCAGCAGTATTTTGCCTGTTGAACTGGCCTGCATGGATTCGCTCTAACCTAAGCTGATGGAAGCCAACATTTTGTCTTCTTAGCTCAGATGAAGCCTTCCATGTTCACATGTGGGGGCCCTTCCTCAGCACACCGAAGACCCTGCAGACAATGCCACAAGCCAAGGCTTCTATGGAAACTGTCTGCTTCCAGCACCATAAAGGGGAGAGCGCCTGTGTCTGTTTCCATAAAGTTGATGTGGCTGTGGGCTGGGTTATCACCAGCTAAGAGTCCTCTCAGGCCACTCCCTCCCCCCCAGGAGCTTGAGATGTAGAGAGGCCAAGGTCTTGTTCCAATGACCTCAGGATTTGTCTCACAGTTCCGTTCCAGTTCATCATAGCAGGGAACCCCAGAAACAGGGCTTGAGTGAACTGGTCCCCCCACAAACCACAGTCAAGACCAGAAAGCAATGGATTAATAATTAATGTTAGTTGCCAAGTTTGGCCAGCTCTATTTGTATTATCTGTCTAGGCTATTCTGCCTAGGGAACGGCTCACTCATAGTTAAGGTGTATCTCTAATTTATATTAACATAGTCAAGACAGTTCTCTTAAAGATTGTTCCAAGAGGTTGTAGATTGACTTATTTACTCTGTGTGATATGAAGTGTTTTGCCTATAATGCCTGTATTATGTGCACCATGTAACGGGCCTGGGGCCAGGAAGGCCCAGAAGAGGGTGGTCAGGTTCCCTGGAACTAGAGTTACAGATGGCTGTGAGCCAGCAGGTGGATGCTGGGAATTGAACCTGGGTCTTCTGCAAGGCTGGTGTCTTAGCCACTGGGCCTTCTCTCCAGCTCCACTCTTTTCTTAATCTTGTCTTCTGTAGACAGAAGTCTTTGGTTCTTGTCAGTCTAATTTTTGAGTTTTCTCATGTGGTTCTTGTTTACTAATCTTTGCTGGATATAAAATGACAAACAATTCTAATTTTTTTCTAGAATTTTTGAGATTTAGATTATATATTTCAGTCTATTACAATTTTCAAATTAATCTTTGTATAATATGCCAGTTCTGAAACTTCCTGAATAAGGGTTGCCAGTTATCAGTGGGACCTGGACTTATCCCTGGTGCATGAACTGGCTTTTTGGAGCCCATTCCCTATGGAGGGATACCTTCCTTGCTCCGTCGCGATATGGGGGGAAGGGCTTGGTCCTGCCTCAACTTGATATGCCAGACTTTGTAGACTCCCCATGGGAGGCCTTACCCTTTCTGAGGAATAGATAGGAGGTTGGGTATTGGGGGGGGGTAGGAGGAGGAGCGGAAGGAGGAACTGTGGTTGGTATATAGAATGAAAAAAAACCTTTAAAATAAGAAGTGTTAAAGGTTTGCCAGTTAATGGTAGTGCGGTTTGTTGGACTGGCATGCTCCCCACACTGAGTACCTCATTACCCAGTGCTCCTTGATCGCTATTATTTTCTAATATCTTAAAATTAATAAAATCAAGTCCTACAATCTTCTTGTTTACAATTGTTTGGTTATTCTACATTTTACATTTTTATGTATATTTAGTTGTATAGAAATCTGATTAATTTTTGTCAAAGTCTTGTGATTTTGATTAGAATTGCATTGGATATTATAGGTGAGTTTGAGGAAAAATAATGTTAAATCTCAGAATTCAAGAAAATAGCACTCATCATCATTTTTATCTTTAAATTCTCAGTGTCTAATAGCTTTCAGTATATATGGCTTGTATACATTTTATTAAGCTTACTTCTTATGCCTTTCATATTTTTATTTTGTTAAAGATGATATTTTCAAGTTAATTATTGCTAATATATATTTTTATGAGAATGGGTATTTTTGCCTGTGGCATATGCCTGAGCACAGTGTGTACACCTCGTGCCTTCAGAGCCCAGAAGAGAGTGTCACGACACCTGAAACTGGAGTCACAGACAGTTGTGAGAGGCCATGTGCCATGTGGGTGCTGGGAAAGAAGCCAGTGCCATTTTTCTTTTTTGAGACAGTTTCTATGTGTAGCCCTGGCTGTACTGGAACTTGCTGTGTAGACCAGGCTGGCCTTGAACTCAGAGATCCATCTGCCTCTGCTTCCCAAGTGCTGGGGATAAAGGTGTGCGCCACCACTGCCAGTGCGTGTAACCACTGAGCTGTCTTTCCTGCCCCAGTTTTGCTTCAGTATATCTGCCTTCTTTCTTATCACCCTTAGGCTGGGCTCTCTAAAAAATGAAGAGAAATGGTGGGAGTGGAGATGCTTGCCCTGTTCCTGACTGTGCGTGCGTGCGTGTGTGTGTGTGTGTGTGTGTGTGTGTGTGTTCCGCGTGTATGTGTGTGGATGTGGAGATTTAGGTTGATGGTAGGCATCTTTCTCAATCACTGTCTACTTCTCAAATATTTGCCCGCCCTCCTCTTCACCTGCATCCAGATGAGAGGCCAGGCCTGTGCTTCCAAATTCCCAGAGCACTAAAACTGTTAGGTAGCAATTCTTAGCCACTGCCCACATGCATAGCCCTTCCATCCTACCATTTCTTTCTTCCTTTGCTTATACTACATACAGGAGCTTCCCCCACTGTCCTTTAGACAAGGCCATTAATTCCACTTGTGCCCCGACTCAACACTCCTTCCTACCTTTCAGGACCTTTCTAACAGCCCATGCCTCCCAGTCATTAGGCAGTCACTAGGTATGTAATAAATACTAATATATTAGAAAACTTCAGAAAATAACTTTAGAAAATGAATGGCAAGTATCCTTGTATCAGATTAACTGCAGACTGTAGAATCTGTTATAGATAATGCTGTTTATCTTGGGATATTCCTCAGTGTCAAGTTTTCACACTAAATCCCATTTGTATATTTATATAATATAAAAGTGTCTCGATGATACTTAAAATGAACTATGTGTAGATTTGTCTGCATATGAGTATTGTTAATGTGAATGCAGGTGGCCCACATGAGGTCAAAGTCTGGGAACCGATACTCAGGCCCTCTCCAAGAGAGTAAGTGCCTCTTAAACACTGAGCCATCTCTGTGGCCGCCAGTGCCACTTTCTAAGAACAGGATTGGACTCATTTGATTGAAAAGCATTTCCTGTTATAGATTGCTCCATTTGTCTTTGACTTTTTAGTGATTGACTTTTCTTTTATTCATAGTTGGAGAACACATTCAAATCAGTTATTGCCCAAGTTGGACCGGGTCGGGACTATTGATCCAGACCTAAAACATAAAGATAAAATTTGTAAGTATTTTCCATTTCTGGGAAACAAAAAATAATTTGTAATGAGAAAAAGCAATAAAATTGGCTGAATTTTAATGTGAAATTGTTTAGAAAATGGTCCTTCCATTCTCCCTTCTTTTCATCTGTTGCCCAACTAGTCATTGTTGACAAACAGTTCTAGATCTTTCTGAGCCAATGTTCTTTCCTGCATATGTAGCATTATTACAAATGTTATTACACATATCTCAATATGTTTATGTTCCATGTTTCACTTAGGAAGACCTATGAGGGATTAAAGTCTGAGTTGCCTTGGACCTTGGCTATTTAAAAATTTCTGTAGTTGAAGTCCCTTGAACAGTTATGTAGTGTATAGGCTGCCATCAAAGACACCAGACATTTGATTTGTTGAAGATAAAAGTTACTGCACTACTATCTAAAAGATTTGAATAAGTAGACCCTTTGGAAGATAGCTTTACTTTCAGCCACATTTAATGTAAATTATAACAGTTTTACATTAGCTACCTTTTTATGTTCTTATACTGATAAACACTTCCATATGAGTGGCCTGTCTCGTTTGTTGTTAGGGATTGGGAGAGAGGGTGTAGTCTGCCTTGAGGATTTTGGTCCTGGTCTGTGTAAGCAAAATGTCATGGCTCCTACTGCCTTACATGACCTCACTTCACTTACTGTGACTTTGGTGGGACATAGGTCAATCCACTAAGCTCAGGCACCTTGTTTCTGAAACTTGAACAAGTGTCTAACAATTGTTTGTTCAGGGATGTTCACGATTAATACAGCACCAAAAAAAGTTAGAGGAAAAGTATTCGTTGATTAAGGATTCATTAAACTCTAAGGATCATGATGTGGCTCCTCAGAGTTAATGCCTGCCGCCATTGATTCCCAAGGCAGTGTGTCCTGTACAGGCTACCGTGCTTCTGCCACGGTTGCTGTGTCCTTTCGTGTGAAATGATGGGTAATGGAGCACATATGTGTACCCTTCTGAAAGGATGTTTCCTGAAATGCAGCAGAAATTGTCTCTTCGTCACAAGATTTTAAAGGGGTATTTACTTTATATCTTCTTTGATGTGTGAATTAGAATTTTATATAAAATACATCTAGAAGATTTAAGAAGGCACAGTGATAAATAAATAAATAAATAAATAAATCTTTTTTTAAAAAAAAAAAAAGAAGGGCACGTGTTCTTTATACTGTATTGGGATTGAAGCAAGTCCATTCTGGGGACTTGTCCTAAAATTATGTATGTGCAAAATGAAATATTTATGAGAGTAATGTTTTTTTTTTAAATTAAAACCAATCTTAGTATTTTTGTTCCTAATATTTCAATTTTATCTTGTGTTTTTTTCTGTCGATTAGGTTGTATCTAAGTTTCCACAAGGTTTGTTTTATTTCTAAACTGCTTGGGAATTTGAGGGTAACTGTTTTCTTCTTACTAGTCTACTCTCTGTATTGCTAATTTTCTTATGAGAGACTAATTTGCTATTGCTTCCTGGGTCCTCGAAGTCTGTGCTTTTAACACTTATATCTTGTTTTGGTGTCTTAGTGCTTTTTAAAAATCAGTATGATAGTTAGGATATGGCCAGTAACAAATATGTAGTTATGATAGGAAGACAATATTTTTACTACTTACTGTTATAACATCATTGAAATATAATGATTAAGCATTTTTTGGTTTTGGTTTTTGGTTTTTTTTGAGACAGGGTTTCTCTGTATAGCTTTGGAACCTCTCTGGAACTTGCTCTGTAGACCAGGCTGGAACTCGCTCTGAAGACGAGGCTGGAACTCTCTCTGTAGACCAGGCTGGCCTTAAACTCACAGAGCTCTTCCTATCTCTGCCTCCTAAGTGCTGGGATTAAAGGCGTGTGCCACCACTTCATAGCTTGATTAACATTTTTCAAAGTGTGACAGTACAAGAAGAGATGTGTAAAAACAGAGCACTCCATGTACAGTCCTTGATTTTATACTCAGTAATAATAAGAGGGAAGCACTATAAAGACATTTCCAATAGTCAAGAAATAGAGAAATTGAATAGACTGATATTGTAAGACAACGGTAAATATAATACTTAAGGCTAAATGAAATGATGCCAGATTAGAACTGAGGAACAAAGGATAAAGTAAACAGGGTAAGTGCATCTAAAAGGGCTGCTCTCTTCTACCAATTAGAACATACTGCTATTTAAAGCTAAGGTGGCCTCTAGCTGGGTTTAAAACATGAAGATGAATGTAGATACATATGAAAACTATATCTTACATCAGTGGGCCGGGGTTCTGGAAAAGAAGGGGTGTGGGAGTAGAACTGTGTCAACTTCTTTATCGCTCATCATTGGGAGCAATACCAAAAGCATTAGAATAAAATACATCTGACATATCAATGAATTGACTCAACTAATTATAAAGTGCACCTAAGCTGTGTTTAATATAATAACAATATGAAATTACCCTTATGGTAACTGAAAAAGCAAGATGCATAACTTATATAATCTTATATCAAAGCGCAATTAAGTTTTGACAATTTCTGGAAAGTTAGACAAAAAAGGTATAATAGTTATTTAATAATAGTTATTTGTAGGGAAATGGTTGCTAGATGACTGAAGCATTTGGGGGTGAGGCAGAGACTTGTTTGCCCCTTGTTTTAATGAATGAATTTTTTATTTGTGAGAATTCTCACTATAAATTTCTTCTTTAAAATTATTTATTCTTTCACAATTTCATGTATACATATGTTATATATAAACTTTGATCACCCACATCGTTGTTTATCCTCTTCCTCCTCCTGAACTTATTTTTGCTGAAAATTTGCTTAGACCTTTTGAATATACTATGAATAATTACTAATTTGAGGGCTGGAGAGATAGCCCAGAGGACTGAGTTCGATTTTCAGCACCCATGTTAGGTGGCTTATAACTGTCTGTAACACCTCTGGCTTCTCAGGGCGCTGGCACTTGCACCCACATGCAGACACAATTCTAAAAAATTAAGTCTAAAAACCAAAGCAGTTACTTATTTATATTTTTAATCTTCCCACCCTAGTTTTATGTTAAGTTTTCATAGTAATGCACAGTTATTTGAGAAACTAATATATTAGAGACTGATAAACATAAAAGGTAAAGAAGTTAATATGTAACCTGAAGAAATAGATACTAATTCTAATTTGCCACCACCCTGGCCCACCCCAACCTGCCCACCCCACCCTGGCCCACCCATTTGTCCTTTGGTTTGCTGATAACAACGCAGTTGCTTTATGTTGGTTCAGGGGATGAAAACATGCATGTATTATGTTTCTCACATGTATGCCCATGCATATGGTACCTAGAGGGCCCTGAGTGTTCTTCAGGGGCTGTCGACTTTGTGTCTTGGGGAGGGATCTGTCTCTGGGACCTGAACCTGGAGTCAGTGGTTAGGTTAGACTGGCTGCCTATGAAACAGGCTTGGCTGCCTGAGTTCACTGAACCCCAAGTATCGAGATCCAGAGTCCTCATGCTTTTCTGTGGTTTTTTTTTTCAGCTAATTTTTAAAGAGCAACTTTCACCAAACAGTTAGGGTTCTTAAATGTGACAGAACTTGTTGGAGCTCTGAGTGACATTCTCCGCGTCGATTCATGAAGAAAAGCAAGACTTGCTGGTGTTTGATGCTGACCTGAAGCCGCATCCCTCCTGGTGAGTTAAACCTGGTATAATATAAACCTCCTTTTTAACTGTGCTTTTGAAGACAAGGAAGAATAAAGCATTAAGAATCATCATTAGAATCACATGACCCAAAACACCTCATGCTAGTTTGACTAGGGACCTTCTTAGTGATATTAGTCAAGTTAACCTGTATTATTAGTTTAAAAAATCAAATTTTTACAATTTAACTTATTAATTTTTGAGTGTTTTGAGATAGGTTTTTACTATGTAGCCCAGGCTGGCCTGGAGCTCACTGTGTAGCCCTACTGGTCTTAAACACATGGAAATCTCTGTCTCAGTCTCCTGAGTGCTGAGATTACAAGCACGAGCCACCATGTCCAGCAATTTTTCTTTCTTAAAAGATTATTTTTATTTTATGTGCATGGATGTTTTGTGTTTTAACAAATAAAGCTTACCTGAAGATCAGAGTGCAGAGCTAAGCCACTAGAGGCCAGGGAGTGGTGGCACACACCTTTAATCCCAGGACTAAGGAGACAGAGGCAGACAGATCTGTTAGTTCAAAGCCACCCTGGGCTACACAAAATTGATCCAGTTGTAAAAGAAACAGAGCTCACGCAGTGGTGATCCCAGCACTTGGGGTCCCATGCCTTTAATCCCAGCACTAGGGAGGTGGAGACAGGAGTGATATGGCTGGGTGGAGAGAGGAACACAAGGCGGGAGGAGACAGGAGCTTGTTGCAGTCTGAGGAGGCAGTCAGGACAGGATCGCCCCTTCGTTCTGAGCATCCATAGAGGTAAAAGGTCTCTCTAGTGACTGGCTGCACTGCTTCTCTGACTCCGGGTTTTATTTATTAAGGCCAGTTAGAATTTTTGCTACACTTCTTACACAAAGACAGAATCTAGGGAATATGTGAGAAACCCTACATGTATATTTTTACAGTAAATAAATTCCAATTTTTACAAAAATGTCCTATTTTCTGTTTCTGTATTTACTATTGGAACCCACATTGGACCTAGGGCATTGTCTTTTATGTGGTCATGTGGATAGAGCCCAAGGGTCCTTTCCTCAGTTCCCTCAGTGGTGACATCTGCATTGGTGACAATATGGTCCTTTTATAAAATATATGTGGGGAGGTGCATGTGTGAGTGCTCTAGAAAGCTGTCCCTCAGGGGCCGTCCGCATTTTATTTATTTACTTTTGAAATGGGTTACTAGTTGGCCAGGAAGACCCAGGTATCCCCCTGACCCTGTTCTCCAGTACTGGGATTACAGGCATGCAGATCCCATGCCTGACTTTTATTTTTAATGTGGATTCTGGGGGTGGGGGGGTCAACTAATATCCTTGTGTTTACAAGGCAAGGCTTCACCGACAATTTTTTTAAATCTTTTCCTGGTCTATTTTATAATAAGTTTTTATTAGTGGTTATGATGTACAACTACCTTCCATATTCTGTCTTTGACTCACTGTCAAGATAAGAGCACCAGTCTTGCACCTTTAAGGAGATCTTGTTCTGGTCATTGTGCTCACAGGTGTGGCAGCTGGGTAGGATTACTGAATGCTTGTCTCCCTTGGCATCTTAAAACCCCAGTGTTGGGTCAGGGCAGCCAGAAGATGACCCAAAACAATACAGGCTGCTGCCTTTGGTTGCCTCGCAGAGCTTTGAGAGAAGTCCTTGTTGCGGAAGCCGCACGCTCTGAATCCAGGACTTGGAAGAACTAAGCGACAGCTGATCTGAAGTCATAGAATTTTTTTTAACCACAAAAGCTCTTTAAACCAAATAACAGAGATAGTGCTTGTAGCTTCAATGAGTGTATTTCTATATTTAATTATAACAATTTTCTTATATAATACATTATTATATAAATATTGTGTCTGCTTTTTATGTTTAATATATTGCTTTCCATATTAATATTTTTTCATTTTTACCTTTGCACAATTCTTATATTTATTTCATTTAACCTGTGTGCTGTTGGAGGACATTTAGATTGTTTCCATTTTTACCATTATAAAGGCATCAGGACTAGTATTTTTAGCTTTTTATTATATATTTTGCTGTTCAGGTATGAAACTAGGCCCTCCTTCATTCCGGGCAAGCATCTCACCGCTAGCTGACATCGTCAGCCCTGTGACTAATCTTTTTCTGCCAGTATTTTAATGCGCTGTGAGGTTTTCTTTAGGAGCCACTGTAGTCATAGCTCTAGGGAGTCCTGTGTAATGTGCCAGAGCAGGTACTCGTGTATGCACAGTAGGGGATGGTGGCTCAGTGGGGGGGGGGCACACCCTTAATCCCAGCACTCGGGCACAGAGGCTGGCGGATCTGTTGAGTTCAAGGCCAGCTGGTCTACAGAGTGAGTTCCAGGACAGCAAGGACTATAGAGAGAAACCCTGTCTAAAAAAAAAAAAAAAAAAAAAAGTATGTATATTGTATGTCAACTGCTCACTGCTTAGTTAGGAGAATTTGGAAACCAGAATGTTGAGAAAGTGGCTCGCCAAGGTTTAAGAAGTTGTACCAGCTCCTGCTTTCCCATTGTGAGAATGTTGGGGTTTGTTTTTGCTCTACAACAACTTCCCCTGTGTCTCCATCTGAGAGGTCAGTGATTCCCCAGCGCCTGGCACATGGGGGCTGCTTAGTGGCAGTGGCTCAGCGGTGACAGGTCTGCGGGCACCCTGGCTGTTTCAGGTGGAGCGCTTCCATCAGTCAGAAATTCGTGTTTAGTTCAACCAGACAAGAAAACAGAAGGCAATGCTTGGCTCTCCAGCCCCTCTAGAAACCCCCTGTCGACTGCAGCGGTTAGGAAGACTACGTGGGACTGCCCCTTGAAGAACCACAAGGAACCAGAACAGAAACTTTACAAGAAGCCTAACCTTGTGGTAAAGCCTTTACAGCTGGTGAGTGGGGTTCAAGGACTTCATATAGTAGTCAGAATAGCTGAATGAATGTTTGTTTAAATCAAAATGCTCTTTAGGGGAAAATATCCCTAAGAATCTTGTTCCTTGGAAGAGGCCAGTTCTTCAGTCCAGCGCCTCCTTATGAAGTGTTTCCTCTGGTTTTCCGTCTTTCATTTCCCACACAGCTGATTTTAAGATTTTCAAATGGTTTGTATCAAGTTCTCTTTTGATGGTTCTGTTGGTTTCTCTGCTGAGCCTCAGGCTGGAGGCTTGTAGTCCTCAGGGCTTTATAGAGTGTGGGAGCCTGCCTCAGCCGTGGCCACAGATGCCTTTATATACCCATTCTCACTTCCTTGATTCATTTAATTTTCTCCTCCATTACCTCCTCACACACTCTGTTTGTATTTTATCTCCTGTTTCGGATCTGATGTTACGAAGGACATCACTGTAGATGGCTCTTCAGGGGAATGAACAGTTCTAGAGCCTGCTGTGTTGTCTAACATGTTTTAGAATGAACATGATTGCAGAGCTTCTGATAGGAGAGCTAGTCTGAGTCTGACCCATCCCTTAAAGATAGCCTACCTAAGCCTACCAGTCATCAAAGGTTGGGAACCCACCTTAACCCCAGCCTGAATATTTGCGATGTCGCATTGTCCATTTTGTTGAAGACATTTGCTAACACTCTGACCTTGTAGTGCTGTAGTGTGTGGCTGTGAGCTCCATCTAAAGCATCCTGGATCATAGTCCTGGCTCGACCCAAGAATCTGGATTTTTATAACTTCGAGATGATTGTGATAAAGAGTGACTCATGAAATAGTTTGAGAGAAACTGTCATGAGATTTGAAATGTCCCTTACTAAATAAATAGTTCGAGAGACACTGTCATAAGATTTGAAATGCCCCCTACAGGCTTTTTATAACTTCTTTCTCTCCCTGCCTCCCCTGTAGCAAGTAGAAACAAACAAATCCCAGTTCAGCTTGTCAGTTGCAAACCATGACATCCCACCAGATGCCGTGCGTGCAAAGAAACTCTGCAGACTTCCGCCACTGGACACCAGCACCCTGGTGGGGGTCTTCGTGGAGTACATAATCTCTCCTAGTCAGTTCTACATCCGCATCTACAGCAGAGACTCGTCGGAGCTGCTGGAGGACATGATGATCGAAATGCGGTAGGACCTCGCTTTCCGTCCCGGTAACAGTGACGGTCGGGCACTTTGCTCCTGGACTCCTAAAGTAACAAAGCTTTCTGATGCTTTTATCATACAGAAACTTAAACTGAGAAAATTAAAACATTAGTTTAAGAAAAATCAATGTGTGGTACTATAAATATCATTTTTATGAAAAATAACTATTTTCCAATCTACGCATGTACAATAGCCCTTCAAATCCATATACAGTGTATATTCCAAATCCCTCTGTGAATGCTAAAACTGATTATACCAAACTCTCTTCATACTGTATACTGTTTTTTCATATACACACTTATCTTTGCTAAAATTAACTTATAAATTAGATACAGTAAGAGTCACAAAACTAACAGTAAAATATAACAGTTATGACCATCTCCTGTGGTAGCAGCTGGACTGAACTGGCATGTGGCTCAAGGGCACTCCTGAAGGGGTGGCTCGGACCCTGGGCTGCAGAGGGAAGATGGTGAAGATTGCATTGTGCAACTCAACTCAGTACAGCACACAGCTTTGAGTTTATGAATTACTGATTTCTTGAACTTTCCATTTAATAGTTTTGGACTGTGGTTGATCTTAGGTAGCCGAAACCATGGCACGTGAAAAGTATGAAGGATGGAGGAACTTGAAGTCCTCTGCCTTTATAAATACATAACTAATAAATAAATGTCTTACCAGTCTTTTTGGAAAGTTGTGTTTTGATAATGTCTAAATTTTACAAATACTTCATAAAATTAGTTGCAATTTAGAATTTGAAGTTTTCATGTCTTTCAAATTTTTCTTATTTTAGAATTGGTCTGCTTTAGCAGATCTGAAAGATCCAGGACAAACTGTTTAATTGCAGGCCCCAGTACCAAATTAAAATACAGGGCCCTTTAGAAATCATTAAGAATTTCAAGTTAGTAATTGTGGAGCCTTTAAAGAAACATGAAAGTAGGACTCCTAAACATGAAAGCAGCCTGGAGGAATTGTGCCTGTGTATGATTTTATAATGTGAAATGCATGTTTACTGATTATGCAGCTCATCCCAATGTAGATGTGTCATGCTACAGTATTGAAGAGAAAGAAAATCATACTTATCCTATAAAATAATATTAAACTGGGATCTACCTATTGGCAAGGGAGTTGTGGGAGTTGAACGAACTTGTAAGACAGATTTTACTACTTTATTTTCTTTACTTCTACTACCAGTGCTATCAGAACAGCATCAGCTTTCAGTCTGCTGCAGCACTTACAGTCCTGACTCTTGCTTGAAGGCTTTCGTGCTGACAGTATACAGTCTTAGTTGTTTTCCTTGTAGTGAAGTTTTGGGAAGATGCATTTCAATACTCACTTCTGAATTGTAGTGTTATTGTTATGGGTGTGGGGTCACTAAGAGAGACAGTCACCAGTCTGACCATGAAAACTTGTAACAAAAGAGGCTTTATTCGGATGCTGGTGCCAGATACTCAGGGCTCCAGGACAGCAGGACAGCCTCTTGTTAACAAGTTACACAGTTTGTATTTACAGAAGCAGTCCATGTTTTCCTATTTATTTATTTATTTATTTATTTATTTATTTATTTATTATGTATACAATATTCTGTCTGTGTGTATGTCTGAAGGCCAGAAGAGGGCACCAGACCTCATTACAGATGGTTGTGAGCCACCATGTGGTTGCTGGGAATTGAACTCAGGACCTTTGGAAGAGCAGGCAATGCTCTTAACCACTGAGCCATCTCTCCAGCCCTTTCCTTTTTTTTTTTTTTACCTTATTATATGTTTATATGATACCTAAGTTACCTGACATAAGTCCAATAATAATCCCCTAGAAATATTATCATGGCTCGAATGATAGTTTAGTAAAGCACTTGCTTTGTGAACACAAAGACCGGGATTTTATCTTCAGAACACATGTGAAAATGCCAGGCATGGTAGCAAACACCGGTAATCCTAGCATGGGGAAAGCAGAGACAAAAGGATCCCTGGGCCTCTCTGTCTAGCTAGTCTACCAGTGTTGGTGAGCTCTAGGCCAATCAGAGACATCCTCGCAGAGCAGGCGGGCTGCATTCCTGACAATCACCCCTAAGGTTGCCTTTCAGGCCTCTACATTGCATCTGCCCAGGAACACACTGTAGACCAGGCTGGCCTCGAACTCACAGATCTGCCTGCCTCTGCCTCCCGAGCGCTGGGATTAGTGAATACGATACTAATGCCCAGGTAATGTTTGTTTTTGATGTGGGTTCTGGAGCAGTTTACCAGCCTAGCCTGGCTGCTGCTGTTAAACTGGAACTGTTGAATGTCTGGTTACAGAGGCCCTGGTACTGCCCGGAAAGTAGCAGTTCTGTCTGGGAAAGCTTCATAGTTGATATTTCAGCAAGGCCTCAAAAGCAAGGTTTTGCCAGTTGAGATTGTCAGCCTTCGACAACCTCTGCAGATGTGTCTGTGAGACCTGGGGTTTAGGACTTTAAAGAATGGGTAAACAGTCTAATGCTGTAAACAGCCTTACTTCAGTTTCAGTGTGCTTTATACACTGATGTACCAAAGAAAGCAGTGATCTAAGGAAGGATGTTTATGTTCAGAAAACATGTAAATAAATGCCAATAAGCACATACTATTAAAATAGCAGCCTATTCCTAGAACTTTCTCAGGACAGACCAGCTTAAACAGTGCCTGGCAGGTACCATAGATTACATCTGGGGAAGCACAAACGCAAGGCAGAGGCCACATCCAGGTTCAGGCACACTGAGGACAGCACTCAGCATAGTCTTACCAGATTGGGTTCTGTGGCTGTGGTCCGATACCCAGCAAGAATAAGCATGTCTTATAAATGGAATGGAATGTTTAACACAGGAGGCATGAAATCATGAGAAGAATATTCCAGGGAACAAATGTACCTGAGGCGAAGGCCCTCTGCCTTTTCCCCAGAGCCTTTCTCTGTTCCCCAAGGCCTTGTTCACTGTACGTCTTTCTCCTGTGTCCACCAGAGATGGGCATGGATGTGTCCTGGCACTAAATCAACATTAATGAAGGATTAAATGGTGTGCCTTGGGAGGAAATAAGGAAGTGGAGTGAGCACTAGCAGTGCTGGGACAGCACTACTGTCTCCGTCTTCAGCAAGGAAATTGAAATGCAGAAAGGCACAGTCACTGATCTTGTAAGCAAGGGAGTTAGGATTTAAACCTAGGTTTCTGTTTAAACACTCCAAAGGACCCCAAATTTTAAGGTGACAAAAAGCCTATTAAAGATACAAGGAGAGAATAGGAGAGAATAGTGGAGATTAGTATCCAAAAACATGAAAGAAGATAAGCTGCAGAGAGAGACTCTTACATTTGGGGAAAAGTCATTGATTTTGGTTCTTCAAGACAGGGTTTCTCCATGTAGCCCTGGATGTCCTAGAACTTGTTCTGTAGACTGGGCTGGCTTCAAATTTAGAGATCCCATCTCTATCTTCCAGCGCTGGAATTAAAGGTGTGCACCACCATCACCTGTTCCATCAATGCCTTTTTAAAAGGATATTTCTAATTGAAATAGAATTATATCTCTTTCCCTCCCTTTTCTTCCTCCAGCCTCTCCCTAGAACCCTTGCCATCCACCTACTCTCCACCTTCAAGTCGATAGCCTCTTCTTGGATTACTATTGTAACATGCATGTGTATGTATGTATGCATGTGTAACACAAATATATGCAAACACAACTTGTTTGTATGTATATTGTTTCATGGCTGACCACTCTGTATTCAATAACCAACACTGGGCTCATTTCCTAGGAGAGACCAAATCTCCCTGCAGTCATTGGTTGCCTGTATCTTTGTTTAGTGCTGAGACCCCACGGACTTTCCCCCTTCCACATGAATATGTCCACTGATTCTGTCATTGCTCTGGTCTTCTTTGTGTGGCCGTTACTAGGTGAGACTGTTTCACAGCGCAGTTCCCGGTTTTCTGGTTCTTAACAGTCTGTCACCCCTTCTGAAATCTTCCCGAAAGGAACCATAAATACAGGAAAGTAGCCATTTCAGGAATTTGGATTACATTCTATTTAGAGAATGTAAGGTAACAAGATAAGTGTGGAATTTTCATACTTAATTGAGTTCGTTGAGAGAAAGGATTTTGATAAAGGAATTGACATTAATAGGCATTAACGAATCAGAGAAAATTAATTTTTTGCTTTGCTTTTTGCTAAGACTTTCTTGCTCTTCGTACACAGTAAATTTTTTTCTTTCACTCCATAGTTATTCTGTATTATGAATTCTACAGGCGCTGTTACTCTAATCAGCTGGTTTCCGATCGGTACATCATGCCGGAATATTTTATCCAACCAGGACATCTCTGTTGTGTAAGGATTTCTGAGGACAAGTGGTGGTACCGGGTTATTATCCACCGAATCATCGGGAAAAAGGAAGTTGAAGTGTTCTACCCAGACTTTGGAAATATTGGAACTGTTCAGAAGTCCGCTCTGCGGTTCCTCAAGTGAGTTGAATTCAAAAAGAATGCTGGAAAAATGAAATTATGAATCATGGAACTTTGAAGCTGGGATTTTTTCTTTCTCTTGCCATCTTCCATCCATTCTTTACATCTTATTGCAGAACATATTTGGCAAATCATCATTTAATATATTTTTTAAAAGATTTATCTTTATTATTTTAACTGTTTGTATATGTATGATCACGTGCCCACAGGGACCAAAGCTATAGGATGCTGTGATGCTGGAGTAACAGGTAGATGTGAGCTGCCTGGTGTGGGAGCTGGGATCCTCTGCAGAAGGAGCACACTTTGTTAATCACCGAGCTGCTGATTACTTATTTTATGGATGAACTATACTCTATTCTTTCACTTGATTATGAATTTGAATGAACCGTGAGAATAAATTTTGGTCTCATAGTAAGACAGTAATTTAGGGTCATGCTAAGAGGCATGCTTACATGCCAAGGGATTGGGCAGTCCTCCTGGGTGCTTTCATTTACATGGTTCTCTTAAAAAGTACTGTTTTGTGATTTGTTTCAAAAATAACTTCTAAAGTATGAGGCATTAAAGTGTCGTGAATTAATTGGAATGGTATGAATAACAAGACAAGTGGATCAGAGACTCATTAAAAGCTTTGTACATACATGATTACCTAGTCGTACGTTTGACTTTCTGCAGATGCTGCTACACGAAGCTGCCTGCTCAGGCAATCCCTTGCTCTTTGGCTTGGGTGAGACCTGCAGAGGTACGTTCACTTGTTTCTCATTGATCAGCAAAGATTTAAGTTCTTACTCTGTGCCAGTAACGATTCTGAGTTCTCAGGACACAAAAATAGCATGTGAAGTGATTGTGTGTTGTGTGAGAGATAGACGTGTGGGCAGCAGCTGTGCCATGTTGTATTTGCTGTGGTGGAAGAGAGCAAATGGAAGCGAGCCTGTTTAGTTCCAACTAGTCAGAGGGTGAAAAGAGGAGCCGTTGCAGGCAGAGAGAGAGTAGCGCAAGCATTATCCCCAACATTTGAGCTCTTGCTGGGTGCCTGAGTTATCTGTGAACAAGTAGCAGCCGTTAACTATCATAGGCTGTGCACTGTGCACATTGCACTTGGTGCACTTTAATCTGACCTGCAGCACAGTTTATTTACACCAGCGTCCCCACAAGTGAGCACTGTGTTGTGCTATGGTGCTATCTCACAACAGTGTTTACTGAGCAGTAGGAAGTTTTGATCTGCTACAAAAGAAGCTTTTTTTGATGGAGTGAGAGCTGCGCTTATCTGTGGGTAGCTGTTTTAGGGTCTCTTCCTGTGCTGGTCACTGTGGTCCATCAACGTCACAGCTGGGTGGAGTTATTGATTGCTTCCTCCATTGGCAGCTCGCATAGCACCTTGAGGTGTAGATGAAAGCGTCCTCAGCCAGGGTGGAGACTTTCAGGTCAGATCCAGAAGTAACCCTCCGAGTCCTGACCAAGTGTGTGGTGTCTTCAGCTTCAGAAGCAGTCAAGGGCAACAGCAAAAGTCTATATTTTTTGGAATCTCTTGGACTCCCTGACCAGCAACTCAAAAGAGGTTTCTCATGCCTCATACTGGCGTTTTTATTAGGTAGTCTATGGCTCTTACAGAAGACATTATCATCCCAAGTGGCATAAGTTCATTTAAACTATCTAGATATGTGTGTGTATTATATATAGTTTCAGATAAGTATAAAATGATTCCCTGTCATTATTTCAAACATCCTCAGTGTTACTTACCCTTCTTCCCCCTTCTTTTGTACTGTCTCCCGTCCCCAATTTGGAATGTGTTCATTTAAAATTTTGATTTTATTGGTGTGAATAGTTCATAATAGCTTCTTGGTGTTCTGTTTGCTTTTTTTCTGTTTAATGAGTTACAGTCTCATTATAAAGTTCAAGTTGTTTCCTGAGGGCAGGGATATACCACCGTTCTTGGATTCCTCTTGTCTTTTTCATGTCAACATTTGTAGTAGTGTAAATGTTAAATTATGAATGTTATTTATTGTATATTTTCTCATTCTGTCATCATCTAAATGATAAGGTAGTGTCCACTGTGCTTAGTTTGTTTCAAAGAACCAACTTTTGCCTTTTGATTCTCTGTGAAGAACCTGTTTCTATTTTACTTTTGCCGTATCTTCATTGTCTTCTCAACTTTGAGTAATTCTTTTGGTATACGACCTTAAGTTATCAATATCTAGCCTTTCTTTAGATAAATTTGTAAGTTTTGAGGCATTGGTTTTATTGCTTATTAAAGTATTTTACAATTTATATTTTGCTTCTATGTTTGAGTCATGGATTATTTAGAGATTTGTTTATAAATACTGTTTATCTGATTTTTATTGTTACTAATTTCCAATCTAAACAGCTGATCAGATGTGATCATGTGGTAATGCCAACCCTTTGGAAACTGAGTAGGTTTCTTTCTGAGCCAGAGCAGGTGGCATGCGTCCTTGAGTGTGCAGGCTGTCGTGTGTGATAGTCCACAGTTGCGCTTTAGTCGCCTTGGTCGTACGGTGTGTTCTTTCATGTCGGTTTTCTTTTTTCCTTTTTTTTTTTTTTTTTTTGGTTTTTTTTTTTTTTTTTTTTTTTTTGGTTTTGTTTTTTGAGACAGGGTTTCTCTGTGGCTTTGGAACCTGTCCTGGAACTAGCTCTTGTAGACCAGGCTGGCCTCGAACTCACAGAGATCCGCCTGCCTCTGCCTCCCGAGTGCTGGGATTAAAGGCGTGCGCCACCACCACCTGGCTCATGTCGGTTTTCTTGTGCTTTTGAAAACTGTCATGGGAAGGAAGCCTGGCTTTAGCTCTGATGCGCTTGGTTTGTTCTGTCATTTAGTCACTCATTAAGTCCTCATTAGTGTGCTGTATGCCTGGGAATCGAATACTATTATGAAATTAACCTATGAACGCACTTTCACTTCAAGTCCTTTTGTGCTATATTCCTGTAGCTCTGTAACTTTCCATTACTTAGTATTTTTTTCTGATATAGCCATTATTTTTCTTCTGAGCATTCTATTTTAGGTATGTTTTTCATGAATTATATATAGTCGTGTTTTTTTTTTTAATCCAGGGTAATGTGTTCACCTTTTTAGCTGGACCTTTTGTATTGATTATATTTATTTATTTTTATTATTTTATTTTTTTGGTTTTTTTGAGACAGGGTTTCTCTGTAGCTTTGGGGCCTGTCCTGGACCTAGCTCTTGTAGACCAGGCTGGCCTCGAACTCAAAAAGATCCACCTGCCTCTGCCTCCTGAGTGCTGGGATAAAAGGTGTGCACCACCACTGCCTGGCTAATTATATTTATTATGACAATATCTAAGTTCAAACTTCATTATTGTGTTTACTTTATAGCTTGCCTGTTCTTTCTTTTTTAATTTAGCATTAATGATTTTGAAGATTAAAAAGTATTTTTACTTTGTATTACTTTTAAAAAAATCACTAAAACATTTTAAAATATGTTTATAAATATAATCAATCCTATAAATGAACTTAATACAAAAATCACATGATCATCTCAATAGATACAGACAAGGCCTTTGACAGAATCCAACATGAGTACATGAAAAAGTCCTGGCGTGGGAGTAGGGAGCATGTCTCAACATACTAAAAGCTGTATATGACAAACCCTCAGGTATTTTTACAATATGGATACCTCATTGTGGTAGAACTGAACACCATGGAAATAAACGATAATTCAAGTGGCTTTTCTTTTTCTTGTTTAGTTACTAGTCATATGTTGGACGTAGTTATGTGAAACGTGACCTTATATACTAGACATGATAGTTTTACTTCCCATGTTGGATGGATCTTGTAAGAAAAATGAAGTATCTGTGATAAAAGATAACGATGACTCTAAACTGTGTTATTAGAGGAAACTCAAAGTGGGAATAAATTGCCATAAATAAGAATTTAAAATTAACTTTCTAATGTACTATACGCTAATTAGAATAAACTTTTAAGACAGGCATAAGGTGTGTTTCCTCTTGGAGTTCACTTTCCTGGCTGATGGAACAATCTTAGAGTTCTATTACCATTGATAGTGTTAACTTTGTCATAGACGCTATGAATTATAATCTTTCTTTTTAAATTCCATGCTTATGGATGTTTTGCTTGAATGTATGTATGCACAACAAATATACAGTTCACACAGAGACCAGAAGGAGGCAACAGAATCCCCAGAACTGGAGTTCTAGATGGTTTTAACCTCCCTGTGGGTGCTGGGAAATGAACCAGGGTCCTCTGCAGGAGTAGCAAATGCTGTCAGCCACTGAACCATCTCTCTAGCCCCTGCATTAGTATCTTAGTATAGATGAATTAGTTTGTTCTTGTGATATTACGTTTTGATAATAGCGTGAGCATGTATTACTGTGCTAAAGTTATTGCTTAGAAAATTATTTTTCACTGCGATAAACAAACTAGAACTTTTTAAGACAAAGCCAGAAATCAATTCATCTTTGTCCCATTGAGCTAGCTTAGGTTACTGCATAGTTCATGACTGACGGCTTCATCTGTGTGTGCCTATGTATGTCCGTGTGCCCTGGCAAGGCATTGAGCATTCATGTATTTATTGTGTTAATCAAAATATATACAAACTCTTGAATTATTATATTTTTGAAATAAAAGTTAAATAATAAAGAAGTAAATAAAATGAGCATCGTTGGGGTGGAGCCCCAGTTCTGTGCCCGTGTCCCTTATCTTGTAGATCCCTGCTTCCTCTCCTTGATAGAGTCACACCATTTACATATCCTCTTCCTTTCTCCCCTCCTTTCCTCCTCTCCCTCTCCCCCTCTCCTTTCTTTCACTCCATCTGGGAGCCATAGCAAGGAGGCTGGCTGCTAGCCAGGAAATACCTTTTCAAACCTTGAGTTAGAGTCTTAAGCCTGTAGATTAATGACAAACTAATTTTCACATTTTTTTTCCCTGGCATTTTGTTAGATCTCTCCAAACTGACTAAAATGTACATAGTGAAGAACTACATTTGGGAGCTGCTAAGATTTCTCTGACATGGCCTCAAATGACCTTTATATTTAATGGAACACAGCATAAAGAATATGACACTCCACCATTGCAGTATCTGTAAATCCTCTATTTTTAACATGCCCTCTGATATCAAGCTTTTTTATGTGATTTCCTTTTTTTAGATTTATTTATTTATTATGTATACAACATTCTGCCTCAATGTATGCCCGCACGCCAAATCTCAGTACAGATGGTTGTGAGCCACCATGTGGTTGCTGGGAATTGAACTCAGGACCTTTGGAAGAGCAGCCAGTGCTCTTAACCTCTGAGCCATTGCTCCAGCCCTGATATCAAGCTTTTATTAACAATTTTATGAATATAGTAACTTTATAATGTTTAACATTCATAGTATATGTTTGTCAAAGTATTTTGTGTAAGTGCCTTATATAATGCTTTAAAATACAAAACTTTCAAGTAATTTATTTAATGTGTGTAATATGATAAATTGTATTATTTCAGCATGATCTCTTACACAAAAATGCATTTTTGTGCTATATAGTTTAATGGAAATTAGGACAGTGATAAAAGGGATACTCAGAGAATCCAGACCTTGTAAATTGTCTGATGTATGATATGCAATTACAATAGTTTTCTTGAAGGAATGCAAGAAAAACACTGAAATTTCAAATTAATTAGAAGATGTTTGTCTTGTTAGAATTTTTATTTTCAGAAAAATTGTTTTTATTTTAAAAATAAGAAATGGGTTAAAAGACTCTAACTGTGTCTCTTTGGATCTGTTAGTTTGACTCCTCATCTCGTCCCGGTCTTTGCCTGAGAACGGCTGTTCCACTGGAGCTGCTCTGTGTGGGCTCTCCCTGCTGAGGGTCACGTAGTGCAGATTTAGTGATGTCGATAGAACCCATCATTATTTTGTCCTGCTTTTGGTGCAGGTTCTGGAGATGGAATGCGGGCCTCATGCTTGCTAAACACAGGCTGTACCGCCTGTCCCATCCCCACCTCCACCCTGCTTGGCTCCAGGTTGGCGTCACTGAAGAGGCTGTCGCTAGCTTCTGTCTTCTTAGCTTTGGAGAAGTTCCTTGTCTGTCTGGTGGCTTTTCCTGTGGAAATCCTTAACCATTGTTTTGTCCTCTTTGTCTTTAGCGGTTTTAAAGATTTTCTATTTGCCCTTACTCCAGCTTCAGGGTATGTTTATATAGAGAGCGATATGTTTACTTGTGTGTGTGAATTTATCATTTACCTTGCTTTGCTCACTGGACACTTAGAAATCTACGGCATTAGTTTTCATTAAACCCTGTGAATTTGAAGTTCTTTGATTATTGCCTATGCCCCATATTCATAATTTTATTCTCTGTTTGCCTCTCTTTCTGGAACAAAAAGTGTTAAAGGTAAGTCTTTCTTCCAGACCTTTTAGCTGCCTTCTCTGTTTTTATGTGCATGTCTTTCCGTGGCAGGCGTTTGTTTCTGAGTTATCGTCCACTGCACTGCCTACTCTTTCTTAACCCTGTCTCATCTGCTACTGAGTTAACCCACGAAGGCTTTAGGTTTTGTTAGTTTTTACTTTCTGAAATTAGTTCAATTGTATCGAGTTTTTAAAAAGTATGCACGTGTGTATCTGTGTGTCTGTGTGTATATGTGACTGTGTGTGTGTCTGTGTGTAGGTGTTTGTGTGTAGAAGCAGGGGTGAGGGCAAGACAGTTCCCCAGTCACCTGGGGTAGTCCGGTCCATGCACATGCCTCTACCCGTGGAGACAACTTGCTGGCTGACTCCCAGCCATTGTAGACCCTGGCTTTGCTCTCTGTCCCCTTCGGCCATCAAAACTGTAGTTCAGATTTGCTCAGATGAGCAGGTGCTCTGAAGGCAGAAGTAGATCTCTTTCCCTTCCATTTTGGCATGATAATTTGTTGCTATCTTATAAGATCTTTGGTCTTTTGTGATTACTAAAATAATATTTTACCCGGAATTTAAATTTTTTTTCCTCTGGGAGGGTTAGCCTAATAATCTTTAACTGACTTTTTTTTTTAATGAGAGATGCTCAGTGGATAATTATTTAAATTTTTCCAAACCTTTTCACCATTTTTCTTTTTAAATTAGCATGTGGTATATAAAATAAGGATTTTCATTATGACATTCTAACGAACACATATAATGTATTTTGATCATATTTGCCCATTACTTTGTTTCTATTATGAGATTTTCTTGTATTTATATAATGTATTTACATCCTTCCCCATTTATCTTCTGTAGCTCTAAAATCCCTTTTACTCCTACACCCACTCCTGAATTCTATACCTTAGAGAAAAATGGAATGTTTTGTGAGATTGTCCTAATTCACTTAGTATGATGACTTCTGTGTCCACCCATTTTCCTGCACACTAAATAATTCAATCCCTCTTGATTCTGAATAAAACTATTGCGCACGCACAGCATGTTGCTTTACCCCCTCACCTTCCTCCATCAGCAGGCACTGCTGTAACGGCCCACGGTGCACACGAGTGTGCAGCTGTCCCTGCGGTACACAGACACGGATTCTGGGTGTGTACCTAGGAGCAGTGAGGTTGGGTCATATGGAATTGTTCTTTTTACCTTCTGAGGAGTCTCTGTACTGGTTTCCATGGTGACTGGACTAGCAACACCCCCAGCAGCAGTTACAAGGGCCCCCTTTTCTTGTGCCTTCTCCAGCATTTACTGTAGTTTTCTGGTGGTAGCTGTGTTGACTGAGGTGAGGTGGAATCTCTGTGTGGTTTTGATTTGCATTTCCTTGATGGTTGGTCTTTTTATTTGTGATAAATAGTTCTGAAAATGAGAGTTCTTCACCAGATGATTTTTTGTAGTTATGTTTATTTAACCATTTTTCATTTTAATTTCTCTTACCTTAAAATTATACCTATTTTATGTGTTCTAATTTTTTTAGGCTTTTTTTCACTTAAAACTCTAGTTCATTAGCAGTTCATTTTGTTGACGATGCTGTAGCTTGTAAGTCTACTGCATAAACATATCTCCGTCGTGTTTCAGGGACACTGGACATCCAGAGCTGTTTTGCACTTCCAGAAGCTGTGTGGTTTGAAGCCGTTAGTAGGGGTGGTAGATGAATATATAGACGGAATCCTTAACATTTTTCTTTGTGATACATCCTCAAATGAAGATATCTACTTTCATCACGTCTTGAGGACAGAGGGCTATGCTATTGTCTGCCGAGAAAATGCCCCATCCAAGGTACAGTACATATTTTGTTTAAATGCCACACTTCAGGATATAAAACAGTGTATTATGGGCAGGTTACTGATTTACTCTTCAGTCTTAGAGATGTCCTTTAGATTCCTGACTTCTTTTTTTTTTTTCTTTTTTTTTTTTTTTTTTTTTTTTTTTTTTTTTTTTTTTTTTTTGGTTTTTCGAGACAGGGTTTCTCTGTGGCTTTGGAGCCTGTCCTGGAACTAGCCCACTTCTTAATGCAAGGCACCCTCCTCGTTTTCAGGCGACTGTGGACACCAGGCTGCCACCACCACCACCAAGAGATAACTCATATTTTTCTAATTGTTCTTTAATCCACCAGTGAAAACTAAACTATTTACTCCCCCTAATCTGAAGTATTTAATGTTTTCCCAGAGAAGAGCAACATTCTCTTATTTTGAAATTAGCTGTGGTTCTGTCATATAATTTCCTTTATTCTGCTGCTTTTGTAACTAGAGGAGTGTCCGTTGGAAATAGTCACCGTATGTTAGAAAATGTGCTTCCATGCTGTGGGGAGTGCTGGCCTGTTCCCTGTGTCTAGCTTATTATATAATTAAATGCTTTGTCCTAGGGCTTCAGAGACTTAAACCCGTTAGCACTCTACACTAACTCCAGCGGAGTGGCCGGTGACATGGTCCCAACAGAGCTGGGGTGTCCTTCTCAGCAGCACTGTTTGAATGAAGACAGGGAGCAATCCAAGGTGAGTGCGCTGCCCAGCCAGCCACATAAAAAAACTTTTACAAATATAATGATTCCCAGGAACTATAGTCGTGTCCTCATTTTGTAGATGAATGCGATGATGCTTCCCAGACAGAAGATCGGGGAATCTTGCACAATGATAGTGACTGACCTTGTCTCTTTCCCAGTTTAACAATTTGCATTAGTTCTGTTTCCTCTTCAACAGTGTTATGCACCAAATTCTCTTGCACCCTTTGTGTGGCTGTGGTTCCCCTACACTGATGCCAATACTATTCTTATATATTTCTTATATATTCTTACATATAATATATTCTCTCTCTCTTTCTCTCTCTCTCTCTCTCTCCTCTCTCTCTCTCTCTCTCTCTCTGTGTGTGTGTGTGTGTGTGTGTGTGTGTGTGTGTGTGTTTCAAGACAGGGTTTCTCTGTATAACAGCTGTGTCTGTCCTGGAATTCACTCTGTAGACCAGGCTGGCCTTGAATTTACAGAGATCCACCTGCTTCTGCCTCCTGAGTGCTGGGATTAAAGTCAAGCACCACCACTTCCCAGCTCTTAAAAATATTTTTATCGCATTTATTTATTGTGTGTATGTGTGTAGGCCCATCTGTGCCTCGATGCACACTGGAAGTCAGAAGAAAACTTGTGGGAATTGGTTCTTTCTTTCTTCTACCATGTGGTTCACAGCCCAGGCTTGGTAACAAGTGCTTTTACCCCCTGCGCATCTTGCAGACACTAATGCCTGTCTTATTGCTCCTGCACTACTCAGGGTATTCTGAGTCGTCTTATTTCATACTCTATAAAAACGACCAGCACTCCCCACCACAGTAAAGACAACATTATAATATCTTTTCCATTAATATGTTACTCCAGCCCAAAGTGGAAACAGTTCTTGAAGTAGCAGTGTATCACAGCCTGTAGGTGGCTTAATCACCAGAACAGTCTCAGTTGGTGCTGTGATCCATTGAGGGGAGAGTGGGGTGAAGCCCGTAGCAAGAATTTAATGCTTGAACAAAGTCACAGACATGTCCCCTGAGTCTGACATTCTGTGACAGTGGATACTAGGCTAAGAATATTTGATGTTTTTAAGGGTCAAATGTTTTTTTTTTTCTCTCACAAGGTCTTTGTATGAAATTAAATGAAAAATATCCTTTAATGGGTATATTTATGTATTTTAGAGATAGCAAAGTCTTTTTTGAGTATTTATTGATTATTGAAAAGGTTCAAAGGCAAGGCCACCTTGATGACTGATTTTTAGCTTGTCACAAAAAATAAGAACTATAATGCCACACTCAGGAGCCTGAAGCAAGGAAACCAGTTTTGAGACTGCCTAGGCAACATAACAAGACTTTGTCTGAAACAAGCAACAAAAATGTCACTCTAGCTGGGCAGTGGTGGTGGTGCATGCCTTTGATCCCAGCATTTGGGAGGCAGAGGCAGGCAGATCTCTGAGTTTGAGGCCAGCCTGGGCTACAAGAGCTAGTTCCAGGACAGGTTCCAAAGCTACAGAGAAACCCTGTCTTGAAAAACCAAGAAAAAAAGTGACTCTCTCCTGCTGAATTTCAAAAGAAGTAGAAAAATATTAGCTTTCTAGTTAATGTTAGAATTGTCTGGCCGGGCGGTGGTGGCGCACGCCTTTAATCCCAGCACTCGGGAGGCAGAGGCAGGCGGATCTCTGAGTTCGAGGCCAGCCTGGTCTACAAGAGCTAGTTCCAGGACAGGCTCTAGAAACGAGAGGGAAACCCTGTCTCAAAAAACAAAACAAAACAAACAAACAAACAAAAAACCCAAACAAAACAAAAAAAAGAATTGTCTGGCCTGGGCCTGGGGAGATGGCGCACTGGTTAAGACTACTGTGGTTCTTGCAGAGGACCTGGGTTTGGTTTCCAGCTCACACATGAGAGCTCAGAACTGCCTGTGACTTTAGGTCCAGAGAGCCAGTTCCCACTTCTGGCTCCGCAGGTGAAAGGTGCAGCACAAATGTGGTACATGCACAGTCAAAACAATCATACACATAAAATAAAAATCATTACATTTTTAAAAATGATACATTTACCTAATGAATGTTTTGCCTACATGTAAGTGGTGCATGTGGTGCCCATGGAGATCAAAAAGAGAGCATTGGAGTCCCTGGAACTGGAGTTTATGGATGCCATGAGCCACCATGTAGGTGTTGGGAATCAAACTTGGGTCCTCTGCAAGAATAGCAAGTGCCTCTAACCACTGATCCATCTCTCCAGCTCCTGGAAATTGTTTTTAATTAATTCGCTTTGTTGGCCTATAACAACCCTGAATATTTCTTAATCGTTTTTACTGCATTGGAAGAATTATAGTTTGTTATTCTTGAATAATTGAATTTAATTAATTGCTTAACATTTTTTTAGAATATGTATCTGTTTGTATCTTCAAATAATTATAGTTTGGTTCTAGAAATGAAACACCATCTTTTGTGCAAAAGAGCAAATTGTAAACTCTGCTGATTTAGTTTGTTTTGATGCAGCAAAGCTTCTGTGGGCACACCCACATGCACACCCACTGCACACCCACATACTCACTGCACACCCACTACACACCTGCATGCACATTCACTGCAGACCCCCTGCACACCCATGTAGCACATATTCTAATTGGTCTTAATAATAAAAACCCGGAGTCAGTTACAGGGGTTAATGCTGAAAGATCAGAGAATCAGAGCAACCAGCCACTAGAGAGTTCTTACCTCAGACCAAAGGGGTGACCCTGTCTCTACGCTGCCTCAGGCTGCTGCTGTTTCTTCAAGAGACTGCATCTGAGTTACTGTCTCCTCCCGCCTTATATTCCTCTCTCTACCCAGCCATATCACTCCTGTCTCCACCTCCCTAGTGCTGGATCACCTTTGTGTGAGGTCTGTTTCTCTTTTAGACAGATCTTCAATCTCATTGTAGCCCAGGGTGGCCTTGAGTTTACAGAGATCCTCTGCCTCTGTCTCCCGAGTGCTGGAATTAAAGGTGTGTGCCAGCAATGCCTGGCTTGTATGGCTAGCTAGTGGCTAGCTCTGCACTCTGATCACAAACAAAATATCATTACACATGCACACCCACCGTACACTCAGACTCTCGCTTATCCCTAGTGGCTTTAGGTGTCCCAACAGTTCATCTCCATTGCGTCTTCTCGGAATCCTTCCTGTAATGTGTGTGACACGTCTCTGTGATGGCTGCACAGGAGGAATGCATGGCGATTACGTGATTGTGTTTCCCCACAGTTTTAGTTCTTTAGGGCTGGGACCTGTGGGCTTTTTGTAATACAGCCTGTCGCATAGACACTTGACCACCTATGCCTTCCAGTGTAGTTTCCTGGTAGATGAACAGAATGGGGAAGGCCCAGGGAAATGGGTAAAATTAAAAAATAATAGAGGAACATTTATGTGCATCTATGAACTATAATGTAAAATTTCCACCAAAATTTATAGAAATGCAGACTTTTAGAAACAGCATTAATATAGAAAGTGATTTCTCTTTTATGTCTACTAGCAAGATATTAATGATGAGAAGTCTCTAAGTCACCTTAAATCTGAGGATTCTAAACTCAATTCATTGGAAACATGTAAGAGCTGTGAAGAAGACGCACAGTGGTCCATGGTGCAGCCCATGGATGCAAAGGAAGAAAATGAGGTAAGATGAGGGATGGCTTTTGAATTCACTAATTAATTCATAAATGATGACAGCTGGAAATCAGTCAGCCTGTGAGGACCACTCCATGACACTGAATTACATGTGATCTCCTTAGTCACCAAGACCACAGTATGGGACATAACCCAGTTAGGGCAGAGGAAAGCTCTGGCTGGGCTGGGCGGTCGGTTACTGCCCACGATCTAGTCAAGCATGGCAGTGTTTGAAACCTTGAGAGGTAATATTAGGAAAGCTCATCGTGGAATATGTTTGCAGTTTGGGGAGAACACATTTTTTAACCAAGTGTTTATATGCACATAGCCTGGAGTCCTTCGTGACACTTAATGTTTTTCTATTTTTAAAGTATTTTCATTTCTTGGAGCTTTTTTGATATTTACCTTTAATTTTATTAAATAGTCTTATTTATTTCCTGATTTTGCAGCTTTAAGTGTCTTTAGATTTCTTGGCATGAAGATGGGGGTTGAACCCTTTTTCATCCCTTCACCCCACCACGCACACACTTGGTCTTCATTCCCTTCCCCACCATCTGCCTTAGTCCAGTATATCAAACTGGTGCTGACCTCCCAGTGTTTATGAATGGAAATTCTATTTCTGATGAGCCAAAGAGTATGCTAGGACATGGCCTATATACTTTTAAATAATATTTTTATGTATTCTTTCTTCTCCCCTAACTCCTCCCAGATCCTCCCCTGCCTCCCTACCCACGTAACTTCATGCTCTTTTTTGCTCTTAAAAGAAAACAGAGTTCCGTTTGTGTTGCCCGGGATGTGTTGCTGTTTGAGTGAAGAAAGCTGACTTTCCCTGCCCTCAGCTGTCACTGAGGCTTCCTGGGTACAGGTGGGACTTGGTGCCCACTTTCCCTGCCTTGTGATGGGTTTTTGTCTGGTTTGAATGTGAGCAGGTCTTACACATGCGGTCATGTATTTTATGTTGATATTTCATTCTTTTTAAATTACCTGCAGTAACGCAGACTTTATTCCGGTGTGCTTTCCTGTCCATTTTGATGTACTCAACACAACACTCAGAGTTCAGAATCACTCCAGCACCTGAGCTAAGCCCTGTGCTTATCTCCTCTGTCTTCTCACAGACCTGAGCAGAGCCACTGCCATTGGTTTTGTTACTCTTAACTGGTTCTTTGAGAACTAGCACTTAATAGTTTCTTAAGAGTGACACTTTTCATTTAGCATACTACCTTTGAGTACTTTACACGCATCCAAGTTGTTGATAGTTGAGAGCCTTTGAGTGCCGAGTGCTATTCTACTATATTGAATATACCCCACTCTGTCTATCCACCGCAACCAAGGTTCATCTGAATTGTTTCAGTTCCAAGTAATTATGAGTAGAACTACTACAAACATTCAAAACAAGTTTTGTGGATGTAAGTTTTATTTAACAAAGAACATGTCCAGAAGCAGGACTGGTGGGTTTTGTGGCAGCGTTTGGCAAACTGCTCTCCAGAGAGGCCGTGCCATTTTGTCTTCCCAGCAGCAGTGTATGCCTTCTGGTTGTTCCTAGTCCTTGACAGTGCTTGGTATTGCCAAGTGATTCTTGTTTTAGCTATCCTTAAGCATACAGTAAGCATACAGTACTTTCACAGAATGCTTTTAATTTTTATCTCCCTACTGACTAACAGTGTTGTCATGTGTGTGCTTGGTAACATGTCTGTTAATCTCTTGCCGATTTCTTTACTCCATCATTTGTTTCTTACCGTTTGGGGAGACTTTATTTTTTATATCTTCTAGGTGCTCGACTTTTGTCAGACGTGTGATTTTTCACATAGATTCTCTCATTTGTAGCTTGTCTTTTTCATTCTTTTAACAGTGTTTCATATGACAAAAGTTTTAATTTTTAGAAGTCAAATATGGCAATTTTTCTATTAAATTTGAGTTAATTTTTAGCACAGGTGTGAGGATGATACATTTTGTTATCCATGAGCACACAGTTGTTTGAGCATCATGTTGAGAAAGCCATCCTATTTCTACTGAATTGCCTTTTACTAATAAAAGTCAGTCGTTGGTTTGTATGAGTCAGTGACTCTGTGTTCTGCCCCAGTGATCTGTTCCTCTCAGTATCCCTCTCTTGGTTACCTTGCTTGAGTTTGTAGAACCTCTTTAGATCTAGTGTGGTCCTGGGCGGGAGCTCAACCATTAAGAGCACTTGCTGCTCTTGCAGAGGACCCAGGTTCAGTTCCCAGCATCTGGTGGCACACAGCATTCGGGAACTGGTGCCAGGGATCTGACAGCCTCCCTGACCTTCACAGGCATGAGTGTGGTGCACATATGTGCATGTAGGCTGTTCTCATATGCTGGGTAAGAGAATCGGGGAGTATGAATCCTCATAGTTTATCATTTTTAAAGTATTATTAATCTTTTAAACTTTAGAATCAGTTTATCTGTGTCTTAATCTTGTCTATTGTCATTCTGTGTTCAAGTTTGTTTATTTTGTAATTATTTTGCCTTCTCCATTTGGTTTTCTGGTTGTTCAGGTGGAGGTTTAGCTGTTGATTTGAGACCTTTGCCCTAAGATAAGTGTGTATTGTCTGTCAGTGTACAGTTTAGCCACGCCACACAAATTTGTAGTGAGAGCTGCAGGCTGCATTCCTGCCTGGCTCTCAGCCGCCCGGCTAGCTCAGTTGGTAGAGCATGAGACTCTTAATCTCAGGGTCGTGGGTTCGTGCCCCACGTTGGGTGCCAAATGTAGGCATAAGTCACAAACAATCCCACATCAGTTTGGAATTATGATTAATAGAATGGTTATTTAAAGGGGAAAAACGTACAGATCACGGTCCCAGCCAACAACCCTCTGCGCAATCAGGAAGGGAGCCTAGTCGCTGGAAGCAGAGCCGGAAGCCAGAGCACGAGTGGAGGGAAGTGGCTGCATTTTTAAAAAGAAAGACCACGCCCCAATGGGCTGGTATCTCAGCAGCTATTGGCTGAAGGAGCGGAAGGAGCTCCCGCAACACAAATTTGAATGTTATTTTCAGTTAGTATATTTTTAAATTTCTTTTGAAATATAATACTTGATCTATGGGATTAGAGATTTTCTTGTTATTTTCTGTGTAATGTATCATGATCTGAGAGCGTACTTTATATAATTTCAGGTCTTTACATTTGTTAAGATTTGTTTTGTCAACACAGGTTGAGTCTCTACTGGCTAATTTGAAAAGAATGTATATTTTTCTGTTTGGGGTGGAAAGTTCTGTGGATGCCAGTTAGACCCCGGGTGGTGTTCTAATGTTCTCCTTTATATTTGCTGTGATACCATTTTTTTGTGTGCGTAGTGGAATAAATAAAAATTTAGATGTTAAAAACTGTAGCTTGGGTCTGGGGAGATGCTCAGTGGGTAAGAGTGTGCTGGTTGTTTTAGAGAGGCTGAGCTTGTTTCCCAGCACCCACATGGTATCACACAACCAGCCATGACACCAGGGTGTTCGTTGCCCTCTGGACACACATACGTACGTTCAGGCAAAACACTTCTAAGCATAACTTTTTTAAGTAGTTGAGTACTTTGCATGAGGAGATGCTTTGAGGTCATCTGGAAGACTTCACTTTGAAAAAAAGACCCAACCCCTGAGTTTGGGGTTCTCAGTGTTCAGCCATCCAGGTATTCAATGGCTCTGGCCACTGCTCCACTGTCGACAGATTTGGACATCAGATTCTAACATCATTCACATGGCATACAAAATGTAAGAGTCGCAGAGTCCCTGTGGGAAGCTCCCCAAAATGCAGTGCATTAATCTGAGTGCAGCCAAGGTCACAGTGGAACACTTAGGAAGTTAGAGGTGGCAGGAACATGCAATATCAGCAGAGAAAAACTATAGGCACCAATCAACGCGCCAGCGAGCTACCACATGGGTTGCAGCTAGTCAGAGAGTGGGATTTGGTTATCAAAGCCTGTTCCCACCACCCTGGACCCTGCACACTGGACGTGGAGGTCACTGTTTTCCCCGCTGGGTTTTGGTTCAGTCCTTTCTTGGTATTTTCCTATTCCTTATTTGGAGTAGTACTCACTTCTTTATAAAGTGTATAATTGTTTTGTTTAGTTTTTGATTTTGAGACAGGATATCACTGTATCCCTCTGGCTGGCCTGAGACTGAGATCCACCTGCTTCTGATTCCCTAACTTAAAAAAAGTTAACAGGGTTCACAGCTAAGAGTTTGCCTTGATTTTTTGAGGAGACTTTTGAGCAACTACAACGGTTAAGGCTTTGGAGGCCCTTGAATGTAGACAAGATGCATTTTTGCACAATATAGAAATAAAACTTAAGGAATTTGGATCTGAAATGTCCCCCAAAGGCCATGAGCTAAAGGTTTGGTAGCTCACATATGGTGGTGTGGTGAGGTAGTAGAAACCTCAGGAGGTGGGCTCTCTGCTTTCCTTCCCTTCTCTTCCACCACGAGTGAACAGCCCCTGTCACATGAACTCGCTGGTGTGAGCATCTGCTTTCCTCGGTCCACATCTATAGAGGCAGATGACCTGGTGACCGTGGTGACCATGGACCAAAACTCTGAAACCATGGGTCAGAATAAACTTTTCTTTTGAATTATTTTTCTTGGCAGTTTTCTCTGGGTGAAGGAAAGCTGACGCATATAAAAGCCTTCATTTCTCCATTTTAATCCGTGTTTTTACACTTTTCAAAAATCCTTTCAGAAGATGCTCTGGTCTCCAGCACATGTTTTTATCCCCTTTTCCTCTCACCCTGAAGTTTTAGTCCTTACTTTAAAACTCCTGAACCTTTATGTTTATGTATATATTTGGTTGTGTCTTTTTTTCCCACTATACACTCAGAAGTCTGTGATCAGTTAGAATCCTGTAATCAGTTGTGAAGTCTGCTTTCTTACACCCAGAATGTAGGTAGGTCTTCTCTTCTTGCCTCTTTACCATGTACATGTTCTTAAATGTCTTGTGTATGTAAACTTCTGTCTTAACTGGGAGCCAGGAAAAAATATGCACTTAAGTGTTAAAATGTGTTTATGTGGGGAAATATAAAAAATAGTATTTCTTTGTCTTCTGATAATTCCAGGATGAGATTCCTACTGGAATGCCATGCCTGGAGTCAGTGACCATAGGTGACGACATTTGGGATGAGAACTGGCTCCCTCTGCAGGCTAAGATGGGAAAGGGAGTGAGTCCTGCCTCCCATCTCTTCACTTCAAGTCTTGGGAAGAAACAGTATCAGTCACATGGAGAAATGTCACAAAAGGTTAGATTTGGAGGGGGGAACAGCAAATCACTGTTGACAAAGGAAATTTAAATCCAGTAGACAGGCTTCTAGAAAGTCTCACATGCAGGGATTCAGAAGGATTTGGCTCAAAAGAACATGTGGGTTGTTTTGAAGTAGGTAACAGTAGATGCTCAGGAAACCTAGCTAGGAGACTGGCGCTAACGTCCACAGGGTTGTATGTAATTCATGAAACCCGTGTTGAAGATTTAGTACTGACATCAAGGGAAGAAGTCACACTGACAAATTTCAATCACACATTCTGTCATTTAAAACATGTCACTTCCTTGCCGTCACCTTGAGGTCTTGTTCCACTGTATCTTTATTTATTGTTGCATTTTCTTATAGGACTGGTATTTTTCTGCATCTAAAGATAAATGGGATGACTCGTGGCAGCCTGGAGGCCTTGCAAATGACATGAAAGGAGGAACCCAAACACCAGAAGGCCCCATTGCTCAAGACAAAAGTACTGGCACAACCAGAATTCAAAAGGTAAATCTAATTAGTATTATTGTGACCAGTGTATAATTAATCACTTTCATTCTTAGAAACTGTGGCTAATGCATGCCCTTCTGCCTTCTGCATCAGTTAGTAAAGACGGTCACCCACAGACATACCCATAGCCCGTCTGGTGAAACAGGTCTTCGGGCGAGGCTGTCCTCTTGGATGGTGATAGTAGTGGTTCTCAGTCTCCCTAACACTGCAGCCCTTTAACACAGCTCTCATGGCGTCATGGCCCCAACCAGGAAATTATTTCATTACTACTTCATAACTGTAATTTTGCTCCAGCTATGAATCATAATTGAATATCTGTTTTCCGATGGTCTTAGGCAACCCCTGTGAACGGGTCTTTTGACCCCTAAGGTGGGTCTCAACCCACAGGTTGAGAACCACTGCTTCAGGCTCTGTCAGTTGACAAAGCTGACTGGGACAGTGTGAGCTCACATTAATTCTAGCTCCATGTTCCCCTTTGGCTTTTACTCCTGAGACCTTTGGCAACACCAGCTGAAAGTCTAGTCAGTTTGCCGTCCACCTGGGTGAGGCTCGGACTCCATTCTGTCTTCTAGCCTGCCAGCTGCGCATCTCTGCGAGTTTACGTCGACTCTCGCTCAATGATTTGCAACTTTGTGGGCTTGGCAGATTGAGAGTTGTGAGCAGAATGTTCGATTGTTCTCCCGTCCCTTTCTCTGGGATGTGTCTACCAAGGTCTGGATGCCTTGTCAGACTCAGGCTCTTGTTCTTAAGACAGCAACTTCTTTTTGGACCTCAACCCCGTTCTTGACTGGAGAATGCCTTAGTTAAAAAGGTTGTGCCTACGGAACCCACTTCATTTTCTGACAGTTCCCCTGACTTCTTGTTCCCTAGGACTTTGAAATATTATAAAATCTAATTTGTCCAATGTTTACGATGCAGTGAGATTGAAGCTGTATGAGTAGAGCTGGAAGTCTCACTGACATGTTCATAGCCCATACCTTCACCCCGAGGGGTCAGGACTCACTGACATGTTCATAGCCCATACCTTCACCCCGAGGGGTCAGGACTCACTAACATGTTCATAGCCCATACCTTCACCCCGAGGGGTCAGGACTCACTGACATGTTCATAGCCCATACCTTCACCCCGAGGGGTCAGGACTCACTGACATGTTCATAGCCCATACCTTCACCCCGAGGGGTCAGGACTCACTGACATGTTCATAGCTCATACCTTCACCCCGAGGGGTCAGGATTCACTAACATGTTCATAGCTCATACCTTCACCCCGAGGGGTCAGGATTCACTGACATGTTCATAGCTCATACCTTCACACCAAGGGGTGAGGATTCGTAAACCAGCTCCATCTGAATCTCCTGGGACTTTTAGTAACCATACTCTGGACTGTTTCAATTAATGACAGTTAATTTTCCCATCTGTAAGGAGTTGTGAACTTCATAGTAATTCAGAGTTCTGTCCTAGAGTCAAATGTCTGGGTTTGGCTCTTAACTCTGTGCTCCTTCTCACTAGTAAAGATAACACTGCTCACAGGGCTAAAAGCTTACTATGTATGGCCGCTGTTGTGAGCATTTTATGCACCTCCCTGGTCATTTAATTTTTCTTAAGAAGTACTGTTAGCACCATTTTAAATGAGGAAATAGAGACGTAGATTAAGTTGCCTAAGGATTATACTAAGTAGCTGTCTTAGTCCATGAAATACCACAGCTAAGGTAGCTCTTATAAGAAAGCATTTAACTGGGGGCTTGCTTACAGTTTCAGAGGATTGGTACAGTACCGTCATGGCAGGGAGCAGAGCAGCGCACAGGCAGGCCCTGGAAAAGTGGCAGAGAGGGTCACATCCTCATTCGCAGGCAGAGGTGCACACACTAGGTCTGGCGTGGGCTTTTGAACTTCAGAGTTCAATCCCAATGACACAGCTCATCAACAAGCCCACACCTACTCCAATGACGCCATACCCACTACTGCTTCCCTGACAGCTCATCAGCTGGGGACCAAGTGTGTATGTGTGTGTCTGTCTGTCTGTCTGCGTATGCCTCTGGGGCCTGCCTTATTCGAGCCACCACAGTAGTGAAGATATTCTACAAGGTTGTGTTTGGCATATAGTAAGCACACATTAATTTTATAAAATAGTAATAATTACAGTAGCAATGGCAATATTATTAATAAACCTAATAGGGGCTGTGAACTATATCTGGAGAAGGGTCTTAATTTTGTTTTTAAGAAATTGTAAAAATTTGTGCATTAAAGATAGGCAGCTCTGAAGTGTTTCTGAAGTAGGAGATAACTCAGACCTGTAACTTAGACTTCCTATAGAGGCCATTTACAAAACTCAACAAGGAAAATCGGGACTGTAGTCTCTAACATTGGAGGGTATTCACTGAGAATAAATATCAGTAATGTGTTAGGAGAATGTCCAGTCACTCTTGTGAGAAAAGTAGGTGCAGGAGTGACTCCTGCGTCAACATCAACTGAGGGCTGCTTGCACGAGAAGGAGCAGTGCTCTGTTGCTGTGAGGCGCATGTGTTGGTTTCCTTCAAAATACGTGTCAAGGGCGTGGGCCCTGGTATGGCAGTGTTGAGATGTTGGGGCTTAGTATGGTGTAATTAGGTCATTGGGGACACTACTCTCATATTGTAGGTGTAATATATACATGTTATATAAACATACACAATATATACATATTATACATTATATATTACACTACAATTTGATCAACCTTATCTTACTGCTTTAGTATATTAGCCTCTAGTTTGGTTAATGGAGGTCTTATACTCTAATAGAAGAAGGAACTACAGCGCAGTTGACCAGGGTTTCAGAAAACAGTAAACTCAGGGTGACATCAAAACGTGTTGTTCTTTTCTCTTCTAAAACTGCCAGTGCAGGTTGGATCAGGAGCATGGAAGACCACCTGCCCGGAACCCTGCAACTTTCCACTCTAGGACATGCACGTTGCAGGTTCTGGAAAGGTCCAAACTGTACACAAGAAAGTATCCAGGTGTGCTTCCTTATTATCAGATAGATAGGCCTACCATCCTTTCATAGGCTTAGCTGCTGAATTTGGTGCACATTATTTTACCTGGTTTCAGCTACAGTTGATCATTATTGGCCTATTCCTTTTTGAGTCATGATTGTTCTTTGGAATTTGTGATATCCTTCTTTTTCCTCCTGATAATCTAACATAATTTCTAGGCTGGATATTCATTTTTATGTCTCCTAGGTGGATAATCTGATAAATATGTAGTAACTCTGCAGTTTGAGAAACCACAGGGTGTTTTCCATAGTGGCTGCACCTTTCTGCATTTTTACCAGCAACTTGAGTGCTTTAGTTTGTCTGTGTTCACATTCGCCATGTTGATGTCTTCAGCATCACGGAAGATAATGGTCTTGACTTATCATACACTGTATGCACTTCAATACTGGGCACAGGGTGGGAGGGAGGGCCTGACTCCACTGTGTGGTGGCACTCAGTACCAATTTGTTCATAGAAATATCAGTAAAAGTTTCTTAAATTTAGTTTTGATATTCATTAAAAGTATAGAAGAGCTTGCTTTTTCCAGAGTTTTACTTTTTAACTGTGATCTAAATAATAAAACATAAAAAAGTTTGCTTCTTGTACTGACAGTCTCTTTTCATGCATTTGCTTGTTTCTATTTTGCAGCAAGCAGATTCACAGGGCCCTTTGGACTCTTGCACACTGCCCAGACTGGAAGAGTTCTACATCTCTCTTATCAAGTCACAGCAGTCGGGAGAAGGGAGCCAGTGTGACCCTGCCAGCATTCAGACTCAACCCAAGCACAGTCTGCTGTCCTCCACAGTGCCCGGCTCAGCTCCTGCAGGGCTCGACTCTCCAGGAACCCACTCTGGCTCTGGTAGGTTTGCATATCCTGCACATGCGCAACTGTCAAGTAGAAAGTTTGCCTCCATCTCTTTGAGAGCGTACCTTGAAAGATGACTGGTACCAGCATTTACTCCAAGTTCTTGTCTTAGTTTGAAGCTCAGTTCTCTTAACTTTGCCACTTTCTTCCTTGCTTACACTTTTTGGAGGGACTTTATATAATTGTAAAGTTTCAAGGACATGGTTCTTTTGAGTTTTGGCGAATATGTTCAGTCCTATTTCCTTTAGCCTGAAAAGTTTCCTATGCCTCTGCAGCCGGTCCCTACCTCAGCAATGCCCGTCACTATTCCATCTCTAGAACTACACAGTATGTAGTTTGCATAACTGGCTTCTTTCCTTTATTACAGAGTTTTGCTTCTGTTGGCTATTTATTTGGAAGTGATTTTTGTAGGGCCTCTGTTCACTGCATGCGCAGCTTTTTAAACTACCAAAATGTGTTCCAAAGTGCATGTATCATTCACATGCCTCCCAGCGAGCTATGGAATTCGCAATTGCTCCACATCCTAGCCCCAGATGCTATTAAGTTTGCCAAGCTAGTAAAATGCATAAGGCTGTTATAACCAATTTGGATCATTCTGCTTCCCATACTAGCCATCTTTTCTGTGCTTATATCTTTAAATGGATATATTTATACTAGTAAAATCTTAGAATAGTATGCATTTCTCATCCTATCCTGTTATATATTTTGCTTTTCATATTATGTACCCATAATCAATTCTTTTTTATAAAGTTTTTTTTAATTAAAAAATAAGAAAGCACTTTATTTACTGGCATATTCGTCTTTTCTGGTGCCCTGTATTTCAAGGGTTAAATGAGGGTTCTACAGTGGCTGAGGCTCTTGAGTTTGGTCCCTGGTACCCCGGATATACACACTTCATTGCTGCGGGCTTGTGATCATGCTGCAGTACAGAAACAGTTGCAGACAGAGTTGAATGGCACTGTAAACCCAGAACTGCAGCATTTAAATGCTGAGGGGTAGTTTCCCATGAGTTCTTAGACAATCACACATGGCGAGGTCACTCGTTCTGTAGCTCGTTGATGGTTCGTTATTCTCAGTTTTGCTCTCTGTGGGTAGTGTCTGTCCTGTGCCCCAAGTGTCCCAATGTGGACTTTGATCTCAGATACTGCTCTTCACCTCATTTTTGTTTGGAGTTTTTATTTTCCAGTTATTTCCCATCATGCTTATATTTTTCTTTCTTCTTAACTATATTGAGTGTCCCAGAATCTGTTTCAATGCATTTCTCTTGTAATTCTTTCTGAAGCTTATCACCTGTGTCCTGTTTTCTCCTGATTCCAAGTCAGAATTTGCTTCTTTGGATCTTGTCTGGATTCCTTCCTTCTGTCTTTGTTAGGGACTGGGGTGGTGGTGACTTCTCAAGCTTGGTCCCACCTCTCGTGTGCTCTTAGCAGCCCCTCCCACAGCAGAAGCCGCTCTTCAGTGTTTTAGTTTCCTGCTTCCCGCTCAACATTGCAGCTCTCTGTGGAATCACATATCCTTCCTTTCATATATTTGTCTTTCTCTCTAGGGGGCATTGACAAAACACACCACAAGTACAGGGATAAAGTATCGTGTTTATGTGCTCAACACAGTGATTGAGGGCTGGATTGTGCTCGCCTTTCTCTGAGGCTACTGAAATGTGTTTGGAGAGAGCACAACAGCAGCCTGCGTGGGATGTCAGCCTGACTCCATTGCTGAACAGACTTAAGTTCTCCTGAATTTTTTAAGCAGGGTTTTAAAGATAGTCTTCCTTGCTCTGTGGCCCATGCTGTACTGATTGCCACGTAGTTCAGACTGGTCTGGAATTTACTAACCTCCTTATTCTCCCTAGTGCTGAGATTACAGGTACGTGCCCAGCATGCTCCACAAAAGCAGAAGTTTGTGGAGTAAAGCCAGGTTGGTTCTCTGCCCCAAACAGTTCTTCTCTCACAGTCGGAAGCCACCGTGGGTAGCATTGGTTTCACTTCTTATACAGTAGCCAAAGGCTGTGAAGACACAACAAGCAATTCAATTCAAACATTTTTAAGATTTACTGTATATGTGGTGATCTGTCTACATGTATATAAGCACACCCTAAAAGGGGATAGAATCTCATGGGACCATGTTGTATGAGCTGCCATGCGGGTGTTAATAACTGACCTTAGGTCCTCTGGAAGAACAGCCAGTACTCTAGCCACTGAGCCATTGCTCCAGCCCCTCAATTCACATGCTTAGTGAATACAGGTGCGTGTGGTGCACTCCCACATGCTGCCGCACACCGCTTCACCTTCATTCCTGTGCACAGCACTGTGCACGCCAACGCACCGTGCAATAGGACCTGGCCAACAAACTTTACTGAAACATCTTGGCGCAGAATTGAGATGAGGTTGTTAGGAATTGCAGTGTTTTTATTGCACTGAGTTTTCTGCTCTTACAGAAACAATGGTTTACCAAAAAAAGTGAGGGCTAGGAGCTGGCTATAGCTCAGTTAACAGTGTGCTTGCCTAGCGTGCACAAAGCCCTGGGTTCAAGCTCAGGCACTCCAGAAAACTGCACCAACCCCATAATCTCAGCACACGGGAGACAAGGGCAGGAGGATCAGGAGTTCTCCAGAGTGAGTTCCGGAGGCTAGAAGGTATGATGTGATAACCTGTATCCAAACAAAAACAAATACAACATAATGGTTTAATTATAGAAAATAAAGGCTTTCATTTACTCTGTTCCCATTGTTACTCCTAAGTATAAAATTAGTGTGTTCTTTGGATTGGATTGCATTAGAATGTTTTAGTAACTGACAAGTTTTATTTTTTTTTAAAAAAAAAATCAAATGAATTTTGCCTTTAGGATTAGGTAAGGGTAAGGATTTCCAACAATTTCTGAAATGGTCTAAAACATTCCTGTCATTTTGTAATACATTGAAGATGTTGTATGTCCTTGTAGTATGTGTAAAAAGGTAAGTACATCCATCAAATTAACATTCATATTTTTGTCTTTAATAATCAGTAAAATTATATGTATACCAAACATATTTTACAAATCAACTTATTATCAGTAAACATTTGATTTATATGCCTATTTTATGTAGTAGGGCCCTGTAAAACTCTTAGGCAAAAGGAGGTCTCCAGTGGAAAAGAGCTAGAATGGGTCTAGCGTGTCCATTTAAGATGTGTAACTTCTCCATCCTAGGTTATTAGACACCCTGGGTGTAGCAGTAAAGCTCCAGCGGATTCACTTTGCTCACGTGGTTATTCTAATGACAGAAGGCAACACAGAAGGTGCTTGTTATTAAGTTGCCATTTACAGCTTTGCTCTGACTCTGGCATAGACTTTGGAATCAGAACTGCTTGCCCAGAGAATGCCTGGAGAGTTTCTTTCTGTTTTGTGCTGGGAAAAAGATAAGGGACTCTGGGCTTCTCCCAGAGATTTGAGCTTCATCCAGTTCATTTTCTGACATTCCTGAAAGGAAGTCTTCCTTTCCTCACTCACGTCCCTTCCTCTCTTGCTCTCAGACTGCTAAGTGTTTATTTTATGCTAATGCAGGATTTCCTTCCTTCCTGTCCTCGGTTGTTTGACTAACTGCTGTCAATCAGGAAAGGCTGTCACACGTGTTGAAGAACTGCTCTGGGAGATGCAGGCAGTGAATTGGAGAACTTCTTGAAAGGATTCTTTTGTTTTTTCTCTTTTAGTGGAAAGCTCTCCAGGGAGCCTAAAGAATGAAGATATTTCTAGTAGCCATGCTGACACGGTGGCCAAGGACAAGAGTCAAGGAGCCATAGAGCAGCTCTCTTTCATTTTGTCCCCCCAGCACCAGATTTCTCAGAAGCTCTGCCTCCCTCGAAGTACAGCCACGGCTGTCTTGGGAGCTGCCGCGCGGTTAGCCACATCCCGGAGCCTCCTGCACTGGTACCCCGGTGTGAAAGGATGGAAGCCAGAGGGACAAGAGGGGGAGAAAGATGAAGTGAAGTAGCAGCATTTGGGTAGGGATAGCTGGGTCTTTCTGTGTGAGCATAGGCTAGCTTTGTTTTGCTAATTGGTCGTATTGATACTTTGTTAAATTTTTTGTTCATGGTTTTACTTCATTTTGAATGGTTTGGTTCACCTTTGTTTTAATGAAGTAATTTAAAGGAGTTTGTGTATATGTTGCTGAGTTTTTCCTGTATATATCATGACTGATAAATGAAAATTGAAAAAATAATCTTTTGTGGCCTATATTTAACCAGACAACAGTATCTTCACATCTCTACCACACAACAGCCAGCTGTCCAGGCAGAGACTCTCTTGCCGTAAACCTGGCAACAACGTCCTGACTCTTAAATCCAGACCAGAGTGGCTAAAGCTACCACCTTCTCCTGCTTGTTATAAACTCTCAGTTGCTGGATAAGTTTAGGAAGGCCCTAGAACCTTCTCATATCACAAGTAGCAAGGGTAGCTGGGTGAGGCTTGCCCAAGAGATCAGTATTCCCTTTATTCTGTTTAGCATCAGACTTGCCTTGAAACATTTTATCTCCCTAAACACTGGAATTTCTACATTACATTTCCTGGTGCTTTCTCTGCTTAAAGTATACGCTTTTTATTTCTTTAATCCTTTTTTCACCATAGGTCTTCATAAGGGTGATCACTAATAAAACCACAGCACACAGTCGACACTAGGCTGCCTTCAAATCTCTGCCAACAACAATAATCCAAAACTCTTCAATTTAGCCTCAGGCAGTAGTCCTCTATGCAAACAGGAACAGAGTTTAGCAGCTGGAAGCAATAGGACTGTTGTCTAGGACAGTGATTTGTAAGTTTTCCCTAAATAAAGAACCCTTTATTATTCATAATTCTGAACTAGTGTGGGATTATTTTGTGACTTCCGCCATCACCTGGCACCCAATCATTTGGTTTTAGAACCCCCTACTCTGACTGCATGCTGCCAGGCTCGGAGTGCCCCTTGGCATACGTCCTCCCTCAGCCTGTGTGCAGAGCCAGGAAATCCTCCCAAAGAAGCCATGCCTCTGTCTGCCTGTATCCAACAGCCCACCCAAGAAAATGCCGCTACCAAACCACGCTTAATTGTTCTTTTGTGTCTAGGATTCTTTTAAACTTTCTCAGGTTTTACATGGGTTTAGCCCCACGTTGGGCACCAGTTGTTGTAAGGAGGGGCTGCTTGCTTGTCCCGACCACCCCGCTTAGACCTGAAATAAGCACACACAAACTATTAATTAAATCACTGCTTGGCCCGTTAGCTCTAGCTTCTTATTGACTAACCCATCTCCATTAATATGTTTACCACCACAAGGTCGTGGCCTACTGAAGTAAAGTTTCAGCACGTCTATCTCTGGCAGCAGATCCATGGCTTCTCCTTGACTCTTTCCTTCTTCCAGTATTCAGTAGTTTTCCCTGCCTACTAAGTTCTGCCCTATCAACAGGCCAAGGCAGTTTCTTTATTCATTAACCAATAAAAGCAACACATAGACGCACGCTTTGAAAGAATCCCATGGAGAAATTAGTCATTATATGACTTAGAGTGAAGAATGGAGCCTTAACAGGCTTGTGCCTTTGGACTAGAACAGCCACATGCCACTCTTCTGCCTTGTCCCCAGACATGGGCTTTAGGTAGCTAAATAGAGAAACAAACTTGGTAGATCATTTGAAAAAGAACAAATAGGTTTCTGTATATGGCCAGGAACAACTAAGAAAATATAAAGAAGCTTAATGTGGTGGCCACCCATAGCAAGACCCTGTCTCTGTGAACAAGTAGAGGGGAGAAAGGGAAGAGTAAGGGGTGGTCTATGATTTACATTAAACTTCATCTGATTGTCAACAAATGGGTGGGCATGTATATGGTGAACACTTGTGATCTTAAAGAGCAGTTGGCTAAGAAGTAGACACTGAGATGTATGAAAAGGAACCCAGTGAGAACATAAGTCTCTAGTTCTTGATTCCTCAGAGATGCAGAGTGGCTTCCCTTCTGCCATGTGAAGATGCTCCATGGGGTTCTAAGATGGGCTTTGTCATCCCCAGCTCCAGTCACCTTCTCTCAAAGCATCACACATCTCAGACGTCCATTGCCCTTCGTAAGGCATGGCAGTGGTAGAGATTTCTGCCTATATTCCACTTCATTTAGCCTAGAGATGTAGAATTATAACATTTTGGTACAGGAAGAACCTTGGGTGAGGAACTGTGGAGCCCGTCTTTTCTAAAATCATAGATAGCTTAAATACCTGTATCGTGTAGCTTCCACCTTAGTGCCTGTCTGTGGCAAAAACTTGCATGATCTATGCCGGAAGATAGATATAGTAGATGAGTCCAATGGAGTGTGTTTTTGATAGCTGAAGAAAATCATTGAAATTGATAGGCAACAGGAACCAGTTTACAAAGGCCTCGCATTCTTGAGCATGAATAACAATGAGCCAATTGCACAGCCAAGCTATCTGAAAAGTAGATCAAAGAATGAGAAACCAACCTCTCACAGAGAAATCGTTCTAGAACTGTCAGCATTTATATGCATTTGTATTTTCTTACATTTTGTATTGTTTTAGAATTAACAAATCTAATCTAGTGCCATGAATGGCATTGGCTATCTTACTCATAATCAGGCACCATCCCTAACACACTGAAAATAGTTCATTTCCTATGTCTCCATCAGCCCTTATATTTCTCAGATATGCATAGCTGTGTCAGAAAATCTGTCCGTGTACTTGGACTTCAGGACCTTCTCCCGCAGGTGGCATTTGTCTCACTGACGTACCTGATGGAGGAGGGTCATCTGTCTATGTGCTACTTTCATTGGTTAATAAATAACTGCCTTGGCCCTTTAATAGGACAGAAAATTAGGTAGGTGGAGTAGACAGAACAGAATTGTGGGAGAAAGAAAGCAGAGTCAGGCAGACGCCTCAGGCAGATGCCATAGCTCTCCTCTCCGAGATGGACACAGGTTAAGATCCTTCCCAGTAAGACACCACCTCATGGTGTTACACAGATTACTAAATATAGGTTAAAGCAAGATATGAGAATTAGCCAATAAGAGGCTGAAAATAACGGGCCAGACAGTATTTAAATGAATACAGTTTCCGTGTAATTATTTTGGGTAAAGCTAGCTGGGTGGCGGGAAGTGGCCCTCCACCGTTCCATCTACAACGCACCAATCTGCCTGACAAGGTCTTGATACCGTTAGCCTATCTGAAATTCTCGAGACACTGCTATTTTTACCATCTACACAGAAAGCATGAACTGTTCTGTTAAGGACTTCTGTAGTAAGTTATAACATAAGTAGTGTGTGCATATTCAACAAATGGTGCTGGCATAACTGGATATCAACATATAGAAAAATGAAAAATAGACCCATATCTATCACCATGCACAAAACTCAAGTCCAAATGGATCAAAGACCTCAACATAAAGCCAGCCACACTGAACCTCATAGAAGAGAAAGTGGGAATACACTTGAATACATTGGCACAGGAAACCACTAAATAGAACTAATAGTTCCTAAATAGAACTCCAGTAGCACAGACACTGAGAGAAACAATAAATGGGACCTCTTGAAACTGAGAAGCTTCTGTAAAGCAAAGGATATGGTCAACAAAACAAAATTACAGCCCACAGAATGGGAAAATATCTTCACCAACTCCACATCAGAGGACTGATCTCCAAAATATCCAAAATATACAAAAGAACTCAAGAAATTGGCCATCAAAAGAACAAATAAAAAATGAGGTATAGACATAAACAGAGAACTCTCAACAGATGAATCTAAATGGCTGACACTCAAGAAAATGTTCAACATCCTTAGTCATCAGAGAAATGCAAATCAAAACACCTCTGAGATTCCGTCTTACACCTGGAAGAATGGCCAATATCAAAAACACTGATGACAACTTATGCTGGAGAGGTTGTGGGATAAAGGGAACACTTCTGCATTGCTGGTGGGAATGCAAGCTGGTACATTCCCTTTGGATATCAGTATAATGATTTCTCAGAAAATTAGGAAACAACCTTCCTCAAGACCAGTAATACCACTTTTGGCTATATACCCAGAGGATGTTCAATCATACCACAAGGACATGTGCTCAACTATGTTCATAGCAGCATTACTTGTAATAACCAGAACATGGAAACAACCTAAATGCCCCTCAACTGAAGAATGGATGAAGAAGATGTGGTACATTTACACAATGGAGTACTACACAGCAGAAAAAAATGACATCTTATTATCTTGAAATTTTCAGGCAAATGGATGGAGCTAGAAAACATCATATTGAGTAAGGTAAATAACCCAGACCCAGAAGACAAATAACATATTTGGGTTTTAAACTCACTCATAACTGGGTTTTAAACATAAAGCAAAGAAAAACCAGCCTACAATCCACAATCCTAGAGAGAACCTAGACACCAAAGAGGACCCTAAGAGAGACATAAATGGATCTAATCCACACAGGAAGTAAATTGAAAGCATGAGGACCATGGGAGAAGGTGAGCAGAGAAAAACATATACTCAATAAACACAATTTTTAAAATGTAAGTAATTTTGTGTGTGTGTGTTCCTCTTCCCATGTGAAATCAGATTCTTGGACTTACACCAAATTCTTCCTAGAAACTTTCTAAGCCCAGCATGGTAGCACAGGCCTATAACCTGTCTTTGCGAGGCCGAAGTAGGAAGTTCACAGAGTTCAAGGCCAGCATGGGCTACTTACAGAGACTTTGTTTTACAACAGCAACCAAGTTTTTCTGTTGGGCATAAATCTTGTTTAAAATAAATGCCTTTAATTTATGGAAAATGGATATAAGTTGTCAGGGATCAGCTCAACAAAAACACCTCTTGCCAGGGTAGGGGCGTGTGGATCAGAAATATAAGTAAAAAGTATGAAGATGGGTTTAAAAGTAATAAAACAGATGGGTGGTAGTGGCGCACACCTGTAATCCCAGCACTCGGGAGACAGAGGCAGGTGGATATCTGAGTTCAGGGCCAGCCTGGTCTACAAGAGCTAGTTCCAGGACAGGCTCCAAAGCTACAGAGAAACCCTGTCTAGAAAAAAACTAAAATAATAATAACAATTAAAACATAGAATAGTACTGGGAGGGAGTTCCAGTGAATACTGAAATCCCTGAGTTTAGTTTTCCATGCACTTTTATACCTCAACACAAAAGGGGGAGGAAGGTAACAAAAGACTTCTTTAATATGATACAAAGGACAACTAACAGTTCATTGCTTCAACACTTTGAGACTTCAAGTCATTAGCATTCTGTTTAGGCAGTGAAGCCACCCTAGACCAAGTATCCTGAAAGTAGCCACTCCCCAGGTGACCTCCTATTACAAAAGAAGGAGCAGAAGTATGCTTCATATCGTGACCATCTGTCAGGGTGGAGTGGACTAACTGTATGGGCTGTCTTAATGTCAAAAGAACCAATTCAGGACATGTAGCTCTGATTGTTACCAAAACTGAGCATCCTCTAACTCTCTGCCCTTTGGTCAAGGTGGAAATAGGCTCACATTTTTGGGCCTCCACAATAAGTAAAATTGTTTATTTGAATAGCAATGATCTCTACTTTCAATGTTGGTTATATAACAGAAAGTTGATGGAATTAGAAAAGGAAGATTATCTTAATCTTTTGAGCATGTAATAGCATTTTCTTTAAATATTTATGGAGTTCAGGTTTTTGTCTAGATGCTTTTGTCTAGATGTTTTTGTGTTGATTCTGAAGGAATGAAATATTGAATCTGTGACCCAGATAACTTGAGTAAAATACAGAATTTATTTGAGTTAGAAAAGTAGACTTGACTAAATGTTTGCCCGCATTTTTGACGTGACCTTTGCAAGCCTGTGTTGCATCATCTTCTTCCAAGAAACTGGAAATCATTTGCTGTTGGCACACCCTGACTGCTATCTTTTACTTATGGCAATGTGTTGCCGTCCAGGGTTTAAAATTCCCTCTTGATGCCATCCCAACAAACAAGCAAGCTAATCTCTGAGCCACCATTTAGTGTTCCTCCTTTGCTCCACAGAGCCTGCAATCCAGTTCTGCCAAGAGCAGATTGTTTCTAGGTGGTCCTCAAATTCTAGAACTTTTCCTTCACCCGCCATCCCAATGGACCATAAGAAGCCCAAGACTGGCTTTTACTCATTTCTTACCAGAACAAATCACTCCTTGACCAAGCTTTTTTCTCCTGCAGTGTGGATTCTGATGGAAGCTCTCTGGTGATGCTTTGTGTGTGAAAACAGCTGAATAACCTCATGTATGTTATTTCAGACACTAACAGGCAAAAATTGGCCACCGGAATATTACCTGCTCCCCAGGATGCCTTCCTCCTCGTGGATGCCTGTCTTTCTGTGGCAGTGTGGAAACTTAAGGATATACAACGTGGGCTGGGGGTAGCTGAGTGTGGAACGTGCACCTGCTGGGACTGGGCCCTGCTTTCTGTCCCTAGCACTGCAGAGGGGGGTGCAAATGTGTTGTTTTATTGACATAGAGTGGGGAGGTGATGGAGGAGAGTTATCTGTCTATGTTTCTTTCATTGGTTAATTAATAAAGAAAACTGCCTTGGCCCTTTAAGAGACAGAAAATTAGGTAGGTGGAGTAGACAGAACAGAATTGTGGGAACAAGGAAGTAGAGTGGGGGAGACGCTTCAGGCAGTCGCCATAGTGAGTCTCCATGCTTCTCCTCTCCGAGATGGACGCAGGTTAAGATCTCTCCTGGTAAGGCACCCCTCGTGGTGCTATATAAATTACTAAATATGGGTTAAAGCAAGATATGAGAATTAGCCAATAAGAGGCTGAAACTATGGGCCAGGCAGTGTTTTAAAAGAATACAGTTTCCGTGTAATTATTTCGGGTGTAAAGCTAGCCGGTGGCCGGGTGGCGGGGCGCAGCCCCGCGGCTTTCACACTACAGATTGGCGCTCCAACGTGGTGACTAAATCCACTTAAAAACCTTGCCCGTTTGGGATCGGAAAGAAAGTACTCTGAGACCATGCCAATGGCTCACTGCTCCCTGCCTGCACCTGGGCAGATGGCGGAATCGGGCTTAGGCGAGCGGGACAGCATTTGCGGATTCCTGCCGCCATAGAGAGAGAGGTGTTTTCAGACTGCGCGGTGCTCTGCGCGTCAGATTTGGCTGTGACTTGGATTAAAAGAGTTTCTGTGCTGCACGCTCAGTATCAAAATTAAACTGCTGAGTGCAGCTCCAATGTGGACTGCTGTGTACCTGGAACTTTGTGCAGCTCAGGGGCACCAAATGACTGAGGCAGTAGCAGCTCTGGCTCTGCTCCGCCATGCTAAACTGTGCTGAGCTCAGACAGGTCTATCGCAATTACCATAATAACAGCGCAGTTAAGGTTTAGACTTGGCTGTAAACAGGTGGTACCGTATTACCTCTACCTGGCGCAACTTAAGATTTTAAGAAGTGGTTAACCTTTTAAGAAGTGCTCCTGGATAGTAAAAAATTACAGATTCACAATAGAAAAGATTCAGACATAGAAGGCCTTTAAATGGCTCACGTAGGCTTAAAAGAGAGAAAAAGAAAATATAGAGAATAAAGTTAATGCCTTAAAAAAAAAGGATAAAGTCTTTAAAGAGACAGAATAAAGTAAAGTGATAGAGTGAAAATAAGCCACGTAAAAATGGAAAATTCACAGAGAGTCTGGATTATGTATTTTATTGTGTTTTCTTTGAAATTTTTGACTGTAAAGGAGCTAAATACAGAGAGACATTTCATTATATGGGCTGCCAGTCTAGACCAGAATGGACATCTTAACGGTATGACTTCAGGATTTGGATCTAAGAACATGATGCTTTGGAAAAGAGTTTCTTCTTTTGTTTTCACAGAGGATGACACCCTGTGGATTGCTTCTATCCCAATATGGTATGATAGACCACGCCCTCCTGAAAGGTTGCTGTGAACACCCTCAAAAAATTACTTCACTCAACTGCCTACTGAGATGAACCTAGCAGACAGGTTATACCATAAAAGATCTGATTAACAGCGCCCCCATTCAGCAGGAAGCAGTTTGGAGAGAAATAACTGCGTCCACATTCCCAAATATTGTTTATAAATGTTCTTTTACATTTAAAGGGGGATATGATATAGAGATGAATAATTTGCAATGGTATGGATTTTAAGGTCAATTTGTTATATGTATATGTATTTCTGATCTTGATTAAGCTATTGTAATTGTGTAGTTCATTTAAAAATGTAATGTATAATTAGGAAATATAGGTTGTTAATGGATAATCATCAATAATAGTCAAGCTTGTAGTCATGTTAGATTTTCTAGATGTGCATAGATATATTTCAGATAGGCATTCTTCATATCTTTCAAAGACTGCAGAATATGGCATTTAATGTTTTAATAACTTAGGGTTTTTCATGACAATGAGACACGTCTGCTCCTGGCAGCACCAATCTACTTCGAGAGGAAGAAGGGCATCGAAGAGGCTACTTATGGAGTTTGTTAGCCATTTGGGCAAGAAACTGCTCTTGCCTGGACTGTTACATAAACTGGACACAAAAAACCCGCAGAGAGAGGACTGCTGAACTTGCCTAAAGGTGAGATGGTCTTTCGGGGTTCCTGATTCATGAAAGAGTCTGCGAGACGTTCTGCAGGACACAGCAGAAAGTGACTGAACTGTCTTTGGAATTTCCTGCTTCATGAAAAAGTCTGCTGGACACTATGGGCCTGAAGGCTGAAGATGGATGCCCCAACGGTACAGAGGAACTTTGGGTGACTGTCTAGGCAGCGAGTTGTCTCTGTCATTTCTAGAGTTTGAAAGTTGCAAATGACTTGTTTACTTAGGTAATATTATATCCTTCTGGAGTCTTTGATGGAGTTGAAGAATAAATAGATAGTTACAGATTTCCTTAGTTATGATAAAAGATAAAATAGATTTAAATATTGTAACTGTAATACTTGCTTGATAACTGTTTTATATGTAATTTTGCTATGTTAAAGTTGAAGCCTTTCTTTTTTGTTTAAACAGAAAAAGGGGAAATGATGGAGGAGAGTTATCTGTCTATGTTTCTTTCATTGGTTAATTAATAAAGAAAACTGCCTTGGCCCTTTAAGAGACAGAAAATTAGGTAGGTGGAGTAGACAGAACAGAATTGTGGGAACAAGGAAGTAGAGTGGGGGAGACGCTTCAGGCATTTGCCATAGTGAGTCTCCATGCTTCTCCTCTCCGAGATGGATGCAGGTTAAGATCTCTCCTGGTAAGCCACACCTCGTGGTGCTACCCAGATTACTAAATATGGGTTAAAGGAAGATGTGAGAATTAACCAATAAGAGGCTGAAACTATGGGCCAGGCAGTGTTTTAAAAGAATACAGTTTCCGGCCGGGCGGTGGTGGCGCACGCCTTTAATCCCAGCACTCGGGAGGCAGAGGCAGGCGGATCTCTGAGTTCGAGGCCAGCCTGGTCTACAAGAGCTAGTTCCAGGACAGGCTCTAGAAACTACAGGGAAACCCTGTCTCGAAAAAAAAAAAAAAAAAAAAGAATACAGTTTCCGTGTAATTATTTCAGGTGTAAAGCTAGCCGGCGGCCGGGTGGCAGGGCGCAGCCCCGCGGCTTTCACACTACAGGGAGGTTGAGTTGGGAGTAGATGGGTGGAACATTAGACTGTGATTAAGAGGCAAGATTCGCTTTTTATTTTGTACATCAGACAGCAGGGCATCTGTGACCAGATTCTATGCTCTGCATAAACACTTTCAGCCACCGATGTGGGTTTTCCCTAGGTTCAGGTCTCCAGAGAGTTCTGTGATTACTATCTAGCTGTTAATTATAACTACATTGGTTACAGATGCATGGGGCTCAGCAAGATCACTTCTGACAAAAGTGATTGCTGTTCAATCTCCTCTCAGGGTCACCAGCATCCCCTCACCCCCACCCACCAGTGTCTGGCATTACTAAAAGATGTTTGACTGGAATCTTAGTCCTCTCTCTACTGAGCCAGAAAGAATCCTTATTATTTCAAACATAAGAGTGTAAAACCCCGGTGCTTCAGGGATAGCAGCTGCAGCTCTTTCAGCCATTCAGCATCTCCTCTCCAGACTCTTGACTGGGCTCCTGCCATACACCTGGGGTCCTGCCCTTACTCTGCCTCTCTTTCTCTTATTGCTGATAAACCTGTCGCTTCTCAACAACCCTCTTCCCAGTGCTGTGTCAGCAGCTGCCGAGGCTCACAGACACACCTGTTTGCTCTCTGAGCCCATCCTGGAGGAGCAGCCCCGGGAGAGTCACCCCTACTCCTGTGATGTTTGGGGGATCTCGCGCTCCTTTTCAAAAGAGACCAGACCCATCTCTAGTTCATCTGTTAGTATGTCCAGACCGCTGTTCATGTGACATCCAGACTCACATGATACACACATACTAGCCCCCGGCTCAGCTGACTGCCTGGCACGGAATGAAGAGAAGAATGGCTTGACCCAGTTTCAGCAGGAAGTAGCCAGAGTGGAAGTCAGTGCCCTCAAATCCTTTGGACCCCACCTTCTTCTAACCCCTGTTTCATGCTTGTTTTTGTTTTTTAAAGAGAATTTTATTATTCATTTATATGTAGGAGTGTAAGATGATACTCTTAAAACATGGGGCATGAAAAAAATAATTTGAAGGGGAAAAAAATGTCCCAAGATCCCATAACTAAGCTGAGGTTATTAGTATTAACCTAGTCCCATGAGCATTGACCAACAGTAACTGAACATTAACATGTTAGGCTTGTGAGAAGGAAAGGGGCTGAGGCAAGAGGAAGTATCAGAGGTTGCTCCGGACCAGGTAGGTGGCATTGAGAAGAGGCCAGTACGCATACGCAGGTGAGAGTGGAGTGGAATGTTCTCATAGGCCACTGTGGCCCAAGGCTGAGTGGGAGGCCTGGGGGTCGGTGCGCAGTTGCAGAAGCAAAAGGAAGGAAGGAAGGAAAGAAGACTGGAGACAATATCGAAGATATATAACATTCAGATAGCAATAAATAATAAAATAAGCACCGTCAAACTTAGAAAAACTCTGAAATGGCAGCTGAAGAAAGGACAAGCGGAGCGCGGTCTATATATGCCCTGACATAATCATATGGTCAAAAGAATAAAGTGCTTTCTGGTGTGTTCTACACTACACGTCAATCTTGAAGTTAAAGAAGCCAGGCACACAGGCTGCACCACGTGCTTCCAGTTATCCCATAACAGGGGAATCGACAGGAATAAGCAGCTTAGTGGTTGCTGACGGCAGAAGGGGAAGAGACTGGAGACAGACAACAGGCTGCTTTGGGGGATGGTGGAAAACTGGGTTGCTCTATAGCTGCAAACTCTAAACATTCTATTTTTAAAAATGTAGTCAACCATACACTTTAAAGAGATGGATTTCAAGCTGTGAGTTTTAGCCTGGTAAAGCCATTATGCACACAGAACTGATGTGAACTGAACCCCTTACCGTATGTGGACTGAAAGCAAACGGTGTGCCAGACAAGTGGAGCCACAACAGCGTCCTACAAGCCAAGATCAGAAGAAATAAAGGTCATACATATTAATAGAGGAGATGATCCCCCACAAGGTATAAGTGTATTTCATAAAACAAACACTGTTGGACATAAAGGTACAATCAGATCAAGATAGAATACTGGTGACTTCAATGCCCCCAGTCTCATCAAGAGATGGATCATCCCTTTAGTAACCTTCATTCAAGCAGATGAATTTGATCCAGGATGGGGGAGGGCAGAGTCAGCAGCACAGATGAACGTGGGAGGAAAATGGCTGAGATGAGAAAGCCAAGAGCGCGGACGAAAGTTCAGCAAGGAAGTTAAGTTTGGGGGTGGGGTAGAAAATATTGACCTCAATGAGTCAAATTAAAAAGACCGCGTAAAGCATCATCAACAGGCTCAACCAAACAGAAGATGGAATATCAGAAACTATTTAAGAAGAGCAAAGAATAGCAGGGAGGGCAAGGCCCAGGAAACACACAAGCATCAGTTTAACAAATGGATGAGAATGACAAACCATCCATGGCCCTGGGGTGTGATGAAGAAATCACCTAAAAAAATGTGGGACAGAAAAGGGGCCTGAGGTAAAAATTAGAAGTGTAGGAATCTACTCAGGAAAATTATAGCAAGTACAGAGAAAGAAATGGACATCCAAATGTCAGAGGCATTTACAACAGCAAACAGACATGAACAGAGATCACCTCTGTGCCACAAGGGAGAAAAACTATTCAAAGCTGCAAGGGAAAACATCAACTCACCTACAAATGAAGACACATCAGAACTGTATCAGATCTCATCAGCAAACCCTAAAACCTTGGAGACATAGGATGGTATTGTTCAAGCCCTCCAAGAAAATAACAACTAACAAGCCTGTGAGATCCAGCAAGGCTGTCTTTTAAAACTGACAGGGAGGGACTGGGAAGATAGATAGGTGTGTAAGTGTTTTCTGCTCTTACCCCACAGGGCAGCTCCCAACTGACTATAAACCCAGTTCCAGGGATCCTGCACTCTCTTCCAGCCTCCATAGGAGCAAAAATGGTGCAATACATACCTGCAGGTCCTTGTCCACACAATATAAATAAATCTTTTAAAGGGTATGATTTTCATGTATCTGTCTGCACATGGGTATGCCCATGTGAGTGACGGGACCCACGGAGGTAGCCCCTTGGATCCAGAATGGTAGGTGGTTGTCAGTCACCTGATGTGGTGCTGGGAAATGAACTCAGGTCCTCTGGAGGAACAATATGAGCTTGTGTCCATTGAGCCATCTCTCCAGCCAATTAACCTTTTAAAAATGATAAATAAGTATGCTTCAAAACAAGGAACAGCTAAGGAAACTCATGATCTGTACTACAGGAGGTGCTTGGAGGAGCACCATACACAAAGAAGGGCAAGCTCGACCATGGAGCACAGGGAAGAACAGAGCAGAGCCGGAGCATCAGGAAGAACAGAGCTGGACCACACCTTCAAGGAAACAGCACTTTCTCAGTACAGCAGAGCAGCTGCACCTATGAACCCATGGCAGTGACAACAGGCACAAGACTTGGACAAGCTTAAGTCAGACAAAGTCCTGGCAGGGCCACTGCAGTGAGGGTAGGAGTGGGGGACAGGGGCCACAAAACCCCATAACTAGTTTAGGAGCTTTCTGCCATTTGATAGCTGCTAAGAGGGGAGAAATCTTTTTAATGGGGTGACCCTTGGTAGGTTGACTGCACTGTGACCCAAGAGTAGCTGGGCAACACAAACTATACTTAAATGGGATGGGGCTGGAGAACAGGAAATGGGGGGTAGATACAGGAGGAGTTTGGGGAGGGAGAGTGTGTGAGCTAGTCTTGGTTGTTAGCTTGATTACATCTGGAATTAACTAAAACCCCAGGCCGCTGGGATAGGAAGACCCATCCTAACTCTGGGCCACACCTCCTCGTGGCAGCCGATACAAAGGCCACAGGAGAGGAAGCTTTTGCTCTTTGCCTGCTCACTGTGACTGTCACGTTTGTCCACGCCGCTTCTGGGCATCGGTTCACTGGCCTTACAGCCTGCTTCTTTGGAACTCCAGTGTATACCAAAGACCGGCTGAGGCGGTCAGCCTCGTGGACCAAACAACCATCAGATTCTTGGACTTTCCATCAGCAGACAGCCATTGTTTGACAAAATGAAGATCCAAGTCCCAACTCTAGAAGCCAACACTGGGACCGCTGGCAGCCAGCACAGTTGTGGCTACAGTCAGCTTTCCCTCTGAACCTGAACCCAAATGAAGACAAGCCACCAGGAGGACTTACAAATGAAGACCACCCACCAGGAGGACTTACATTAAAATAAAAACAGCAGGAGAAAGTGAAAAGCTACAAGTTGGGAGACACTCCAGGAGAAATTCAAACCACAGCCAGGAGCATTAAATATGAAACAGTTCTGCTGTGATTCTCCCTCCAACTGGCAGCTCCTCAGCCCCAGAAATCAATGATGATGAAGTCATAGGAACACCAGAAAAAGATTCCAGAGTCCTACTTTTTAAAAGGATCAGCAACCAAATAAAAAACTTACATAAACCGAGAGATTAACTCAAGACCTAGATCTAAAAGTGAACTCAGGACAGTGACAGGCACCCAGACCTTAACACAACTAACCCCATAATATTATATACTATTCAGGCCATAAAACTCAGCACACTGACAGCATCACCTGCCAAATCAAAAACAAAGTCCAGAGTCCTGGGAAAGTCTGAATGTACTAACCTTGATATCTGGCTTCTGTACTTCTGCTTCTGGCTAACTGTGCTTGTTAACTGAAGTGTGTCAACCCAGAACATGGTTTCTGCTCTTAAAGGCTCACCCTGAGAAAGGTTAGGGGTTATACTTGGATCCTGAACACCCAATGTAGTCACTGGCCAGCTAATAGAAATCTTCCATCGGTTTAAGCCCATGTCCAAGCAGTTTTCTCTGGTAGATCCCTCACAACAAGGACCTAGACAAGAAAGCCACCAAATCAACTAGATAATAAGTTGAAGGAAAAAACTGTAAACAGGAAGAGAAATTCAGCAAGAAAACTGAAAGAATCAGAAATTCTCAAAATGAGAGAATCAAATAAAAAACAACAAAAGATCAGAAATTGAGGGTGAAGAACAAAGCCATGACAATAATATCTATGAATGTGTGTCTATTAGTGAACATTAATATTAATATTAATTTTAATATTAATTAATATTAATATAATAAATATAATGTGATAATTAATATTAATTAATATTAATAATATTTACACACAAAACCACCAGGAAGTCTGCAATACATTCAAGAGACCAAGCTTAAGAACCCACAGCATAAAAGAATCAAGTGGAAATGAGAGCAGAAATTCTAGGATACTACCAAGGCCATCCTAAGAGAAAGGGTTATAGTTACAAGTACCCACACTAAAAATTCTAGGATACTACCAAGGCCATACTAAGAGAAAGGGTTATAGTTACAAGTGCCCACATTAAAAAAAAAAAATCCTCAAATAAATAACCTAATGGTGCATCAAGTCTCTAGAAAAACAAGAAGCCACCAAACCCAAATGCAACAGATGGCCAGAAATAATTGAAGAACCCAGAAATGTGAAAAAAATGTATGCTTATAACCTATGTGTATATTTCTGAGTATATTAGGACTGATAGTCATTTTGACCCTTTGCCCTACATTCTCCCAGATAAGGAAAAGACAGTTTAAAGGAACCCAGGACTATGTAAACATCTTGAATTAACACTAGTCAGAGACTGTAGACTCCAACTCTTGGCATGCACTCCCCAAGGAGGTGTAAATCCAAGAGCTGCACTCTCCGAGGAGCTGCTCTTTCCCCAGGTCATAAATCCCAGCTCTAGGGCCATACTTCCCAGAGCCCGAAAACCCTGCACCCTGCATGTGGTCCTTCTCTATAAAGGGACCCCCTTCTTGGGGGGTCACAGAACCAAAAATTTTCTGTGGCCCTGGTTAGCTAGAAGCTTCTGTCCCCATATGGCCTTTCTTTCTTTCCTTTCTTTCCTTTCTTTCCTTTCTTTCCTTTCTTTCTTTCTTTTCTTTCCTTTCTTTCTTTCCTTTCTTTCCTTTCTTTCCTTTCTTTCTTGCTTGCTTTCTTGCTTGCTTTCTTGCTTGCTTTCTTCCTCTCTCTCTCTCTCTCTCTCTCTCTCTCTTTCCTTCCTTCCTCTTTTTTTAAAATAAAGGTACTTCTAGTTTATAGACTTCAGTGTCTACTCCCTATATTTTGTGCAATTCCAGGACCCAACATAATAAAGACCAAAACAAATTAAAGTTTAAAGGAACAATATCCAGAATAAAAGAGCTGGTTCCATGAAAAAATTAACAGTCTACTTCCTAGCCCCTAGCTAACTCAAACTTTGGAAAACTGGTAAAATTAGAATGGAGAGTTGTCCTAACAGATTCTAACGAAACTGGCCATGTGGAAGAGGGGGCGGAAGAGTGTGAGAGCCAGAGGGGGTGGATGATGCCAGGGAAACCTTCTTCTAAACACAGCAGGATGACGCATGCGTGAACACTCAGACTGTAGCAGCACGCAGAGGTCTGCACAGGTCCGAGCCAGTGAGGTCCCAGTGCTGAGAGGGGGAAGTGGATACAGGGTCCCACCCCTGACCAAGACGCTCTCTCTACTGACAACCACTTGCAAAGGGAAAGTTAGTTTTCTCCAATGAGGCTCACTGGGTATGTAATCTATATTCAAACCACACCCCACAAAAGCTGGCCAACACTAAAGGAGCTGGACAGTAATTTTGTAGAGTCTTTGTCTTATGTTGCTTTGCTTGGGCATTTTTTATATTACTGGTCTTTTACTTTTATATTATGGTTTTTTATTTTGTATTTTTATGTTTTGTGTATGTGTGTGTGTGCATGTTTCTTATACTTTTTCTTTTTCTTTGCTTTTTATATCTTGTTTTTTTTTTTTAATTTGCCCATTTGTTTCCTAATAAAGATTGAGAAAAAGGCGGCATGGAGTTGGGTGTGTGGGGGAGGTAGAAAGGGTCTAGAGATAGATCATGGAGGGGAATACCATGATCAGAAATATGGTCTAAAAATTTTCAATTAAAAAATAAATATATTGTACAAAAATAAAAAAATTTAAAAACCAAGCTAAAATGGAATATCAAGTAAGCTGTCTAGCTATCATCTTTAGTTCTAATACCCATGACTTCTGGTTTATGTGTTAGTTTCCTAGGAACAGTGTTTGAATGGGGAATTGTTTCTATCAGGCTGTCCTGTGAGCATGCCTGGGGAACTTCCTTGATTGTTAACCGAGATAGGAAGTCGTGCCTTGGATGGAGGAGACACCCATCTACCCATCTACAGACAGGGACCAGGAATAGAGAACAGAGAAAGCCAGCTGAGTAATAAGCAGGTATGTCTTGACTGTCAGGTGACTTTTTAAAAACAAATGTGTATGAGTATTTTTTCCGAATGTTTGTGCACCATGTGCATGCCTGCCACCTGTAGAGGCCCGAAGAGGGCACTGGTATTCGGTAACTGGAGTTAGAGGCAGTTGTGAACTGCCGTGTGTCTGCTAGGAATCAAACCCAAATCCTCTGGAAGAGCAGCCAGTGCTTTTCATCATGGGGCCATCTCTCCAGCTCCTTCACATGGCTTTTTGAAGATTTAATTGGGCGTGTCTGTGTATGGGTATGTGCTCCTGTGAGCTCAGAGACCAGGGGCTTCCAGTAGCACTTCCTAAGAAGGTGCCAGGAGCCAAACTCAGGTCCTCTGCAAGAGCAGTCTGTGCTTTTAACCGCTGTGCCATCTGTCCAACCCTGACCATCATCCGGGCTTCCCTTTGATGGTCTATGATGGTTCCCTTTGATGGTTTATGGCCTGATGTGGGCTGGAACAAAGCTTTCACTCCTGAGTTGCTTGTTGTGATATTTTACCATAGCAACGTGAATGGAACTAGGGCAGGATAATATCAAATGTAGCCCCATTAAAAAAAAATGTAAGTTCGATTACCTCAATAATCAAGCAAAATCAGCTGGAGTACTGGGTTCTCGCCAACAGCCTTTATTTATTGAGTTTCTCTCTTCCATTTTAATGTCTCCCCTTTCCCCCACCACAGGAAAATTACAGCCTTTTCTGTGGGTGGGAGAGTTTGTGTTTGGGGTGAGGATTATACACTGCTAACGGAGGTAGCTCCCACAGGCCTCCTCAGAGCTTGGTCCCTCCCACTACGCCTGTGAGGGGCTGTGACTGAGTGGTCACCACTTAGGTGTATCTTCCAGACTGAGACACGGCTCTTTCCAACCCAAGAATAGAGTGTGTGTTTGGGGTCTTTTGTATGAGGTCAAAGCACTCATGGGAGCTCACTCTGACACTTCCATCCTACAGGGCTGGAGGGAATTCATATCCATTGTATTCCTGCGATTGTGTGGTTTCTAAACAATGAGGCACAAGGATGCTACAGGCAGCACACAAAACATAGACAGGCGCTGGAGACACGGCCCGGGGCGAAGGGCACATGCTGGCAAGCAAATGTTCAGAAACCAATGGAACAACTAAACAAATGTTGTGGCCGAGTGCTCAGAAATGAATCACTGCTGAGTAGACTAAAGCTAGCCCAAGATCTGCAACATTCTAACTCTCCACAATCACACAGTTCTAATCAGCTATTCATCCTGACAAAACCTTTCACACGGGTGTGGCCTTGGGAGGACTTTAGCTCACACCCCCAGAAATCCATCAAAAAACCAGAGAGCTGGTGGGATGGCTCAGTACCTTGTCACAGACACTTGACAGCCTGACTCCCAGCCCCAGAACCCACACATTGGAGAGATTGATAGACTCAGTTCAATCCTTATCAAAAACACCATAGTAGCCGGGTGGTGGTGGCGCACGCCTTTAATCCCAGCACTCGGGAAGCAGAGGCAGGCGGATCTCTGTGAGTTCGAGAGCTAGTTCCAGGACAGGCTCCAAAGCCACAGAGAAACCCTGTCTCGAAAAACCAAAAAACAAAACAAAACAAAACAAAACAAAACAAAAAACACCATAGTATCCTTCACAGAACTAGAAAGAAAATTCTACATTTTATATAGATGTGTGCATGAGGATGGGGGACCTAGAAGTCAAAACTTTCCTAACAAAGGGCAAAGCAGGGGGCACCACACCCCTTGATCTGAGAGTGCAAATCCTTGGCAAGCAAGACAGCATGACTGCGCATAAAATACACGGCCCAACAGGACGGAGTCCGGAGGTCAACCACACCTGCAGCCAGTCAAGATCAGCAAGGAGTGAAGGACACACTGGAGAAGGAGCGTCTTCTCAACAAATGGTGATGGGAAAACTGGATCCACACTCGGCAAAATGTAACCAAACCCCTACTGCACATCGGTTACAAAAGCCTCAAAGCAGACAAAAGACTTAAATGTAAATTCTAGAACTATACTACTAGAAGCAGGCATAGGAAAAGCCGTTCCGGCCACTGAAATGCACGAGTTTGGGGACAGGGCAAGACTCCCAGAGCACGAGGGATGAAGGGCAAGACTCCCAGAGCACAAGGAATGAAGGGCAAGACTCCCAGAGCACGAGGGATGAAGGGCAAGACTCCCAGAGCACGAGGAATGAAGGGCAAGACTCCCAGAGCACAAGGAATGAAGGGCAAGACTCCCAGAGCACAAGGAATGAAGGGCAAGACTCCCAGAGCACGAGGAATGAAGGGCAAGACTCCCAGAGCACGAGGAATGCAGGGCAAGACTCCCAGAGCACGAGGAATGCAGGCGGATACACACGAAATTCTGCAAGGAAAATCAGCAGCTACGGCAGAGCCCCAGAAGGATGGGAGGAAACATTTGCAAACTATACGTCTGATACCCAGAGCTCAAAGGAATTTTAAAAATTCAATAACAAGAAGAACCCAGTTTCAAAATTGGGCAGCAGGTCTAAATAGACACCTCTTAAAAGAACGCATAATATTTTCTTTATGAATAAACATAAGCATCGGGAATCATTAGGGAAATGCAGATAAAACTGAAAGTTATCATCTTTCTCCAAAAAGACCAAAAATCAATGCCAGTGAGGGGGCAGCACAAATCAGACCACTGCACACTGTCGGGATGTAAGTTACTATAGTCATAGGAATAGCACTGACAGTCTTCAGAAGCTAAAACTAGAACTGCCGTATAAGCTAGCAATTCACTACGGCGTTTATATCCAAAGGAGATAAAACCAGATGTGGAGCCCTCGGCACTTCATGCTCATTGAAGGTTCTTAACCAAGACATGGTTAAAAAAAGAAAGTACTGGGCAGCAGATGGATGGATTTTAAAATGTGTGCTCATATACAGTGGAATATATATCCAGTAGACTATATATTCATTTGTATATAAAGAATGAAAATGGCTGGGTGTGGTGGTGTGTGGCTGTACTCAAGGACCAAAATGGCAAGATAGCTTGAACTCACAAGTTCAAGATCACACTGGGAGGGAGGGAGAGGGGAAGGGAGTCTCTGGCAATGGATGGACCAGAAACTCATTGTGTTAAAATGACATGCTCAGGAAGACATGTACTGCATGGGCTCACCCGCAGAAGGTGAATGTGAACTACCATTACAGGTGCTGGGAAAGGAGGGAGAGATGGAGGGAGGAGGGAAGGAGGAAGGGATGGAGGGAGGAGGGAGGGAGGAAAGGATGGAGGGAGGAGAGAAGGATGGAGGGGGGAGGGAGGGAGGAAGAGAGGATGGAGGGAGGACGGGAGAAGGGAGAGAGGAGGGAAGGAGGGAGGGATGGAGGGAGGAAGGGAGAAAGGAAAGAGGAGGGAGAGAGGAAGAAAAAAAAGAGGGAGGGAGGGAGGGAGGGATGGAGGTTCACCAGTGGATACTGAGTCAGTCAGGAGCAAGAAACTCTGCTTTGCTGTTGCATTGTGGATAGCGATAAACAATAGAGTGAGGCGCATTTCTTAAAGCCAGAACAAGGGCTTCTAGCAAGCATATGAGGAGTTAGGTTTGGCCTGAGGTGAACATTACACAAGTAGACTTATATTGAACATTACATGGAAGGTACCCTATTAATATGTATGCCTTTTATGTTTTTATGTCTCAAATAAAATGTTTTTTAAAAACTTGATATCAAGTTTTTAAAACTTTATCACAGGCCTTGCCTTGTATTTGCGTCACTTGGAAGCTTTCAGAAACTTCCCACATTGTGTGGGTAAATCACTATATATGTATCTCCACTTGGACCACATCCCACACTCACTTAGGACCACAAAGATGCTGATCTCATTGGTTCCATATAGTTCTAAAGAGCAGCAGGCTGACAACCACTGTGCAGAATTCTGAACCCAGCTACATACAAGCTCCCAAAGCTCATCATGAAACCTTCAAGCATAAGAATGGCAAATCTCAGGGGAGGAAGAGCAAGCACACCAACTGAACCAGAGACTTCTCTGATGTCCCATGCCACTCCCCGCCACTATCCTTTCTCCTTCCTGTGCCTGGAGCCCTTTCCTCTCAAGTACGACCCACAGTAAGCCACTGCGTCAGATCAAGGCTTAGCCCTCAGGCCCGCTGTCCTGGGAATATACCAAGAACTACAGTTCTGTGAAGCCAGTCTCATTTTTTAAATAGCTGAAACAGGGTCGTGGGTTTGAAATTCCATATTCTCTTATAGTCCCTGGTAGCATTCCCCACTGCATGCTGTACATCTGATGTGAGCCTGAAATCCGGGTGGCTTTTAGCCCTACTCACAACAGGGGCCTAATGTTCGGCCGGGGGCAGTGTGGTATCAACATTCCCAGCAGCCAGGAGCTGCGCTCGATGTTTGCTTACAGGACAGCGGTTGGACAAGAGAGATGGGTGTCTGTTGGAACTTCAGCTCACTGCACTTCCGATTGTATTGGAGAGGTGCCAGTACTGCATCGGGTGGACTGACAATGGCCCAGGGAGCCCTGGTGGCAACTGCCCGGCATGTGCTCTCCCCTCTGCCCCCTTCTGGAGCAGTTGCTGAATGAGGGAAGAGGGGATGGAATCGAGTATCAAGAGCTCACTGGATTTCAGTGTGGGGATTGTAAGCCCAGGACTTCAGCAGTGAATCACTCCCAAGAGTAGACTTGGCGAGTGGGCTAACCAAGTCTTGGCTTTTTTCCCTCTGAGGGTCACTAGGAGCTGTTTTGAGACTGGGGTTTACCTTTCCCTTGCCGCTAGGTGGCGCGCGAGGACAAGCGCTCTGTGACCAAGCCCGCAGCGCAGCCCTGTTGTGAACGTCCGTTGGTGTTCACGGTAGAGTTAGGCCTGCAGCTTTGCGCTGTCTTTCCAGCTGTTTGCTTTTAACCTGGAAAAATAGTTAAGCGAGCCGAGCGTGGTGGCGTACGCCTTTAATCCCAGCACTGGCAGAGGCAGGTGGATCTCTGTGAGTTCGAGGCCAGCCTGGTCTACAGAGTGAGTTCCAGGACAGCCAAAGATACACAGAGAAACCTTGTCTCGAAACAAACAAAACAGCAACAAAAACAACAAGATAGTTAAGCAACTTTCAGGTGAAAGTTTTTTCTTTTGGAAACAGAGCCTTAGGGTAAAATTCTCGTAGGGTAATCATCCCACGGTTTCAACTTCACTTTCTAATTTTACACTACGAGAAATAGCCAAACCAGAGAATTCCCCCTTTACAGAAACTGCCATTAAAATTGTGAGTTTATTTCTTGGAAGAGGTGGGGAAATCCTAACAAGGCCTTAATTACGTTTGGAAACAGTATCCAAGATTTCTCCCTTGGAAAGTTCCAAGGCGGGGTGGGGCGGGGCGGCGGGGGGGGGGGGTGTCTGCTGTCATCTTCCTTTAGGACTCAGGCTGGTACCTTATAGACTTCTAGTGCAGGAAGAACATAAAATTCTTACGATTTCAACACACCCTTGAATCTCCAAAAGGATTTTCTCAGGCTGGGGATGCTGTTATGTGTTGAATACATACATTGCACAGATGGAGTGGGTGAGGGATTGGTGGGAGGGGAGTTCTTTCGGGGATGGCAATGGTATGTGTCTGTACAGGTCTCTCGGGGAAGGTTTTTCGCAGAACAGCTAGAACACCTGCAGGCACTTTGTAGTCTGTGCTCGTGGCTTCCACGCCCGTTGGCGGCAGAGCGCTTGTCCTCGAGCGCCACCTAGCGGCAAGGGAAAGTCAAACCCCAGTTCTGACAATCGCTAGGTATTAACAGTTCATTACAGTAAAGGCAACTGTGGCACAGAAGAGTTATGTGTGTTGCCCGAACATGGCAGAAGTTAATACTGTGTCATAGTGAGGCTACTATCTCTTTACCACGCACTTATTATATAACCGTGTAAGGACTCTGCAGAGGAACAGACCCGATAGAAAGAATATATCCTGAAAGGGAAGTTCGGCTGACTTACCCTGTCTGGTCTAGGTAGTCCAGCAAAAGCTGTCTTCACACTGGAGAGGCTGGGAATGGGGAAACCGCTCAGTCTAGGAGGCTGGATTCCTAGGGAGCCACTGGTCTTCAGAACACATAGAAGGGGCTGAAGACTCTAGTGTCCGAGGAGGGCGGTGGCAGCAGTATTGGCAGAAATGATAGACAAGCAAGGGAAGGCAAGGAAGCAAAGGGGGAAAAAGGCTTCCCCAACAGACCTTGAGTCTGGGCTGCCACTGAAAAGTGACCCCTGCATTCAGGGAAGGCCCACTTCAGGTAAACTTCAGTTACTGGAGTCAAGAAAACCCTGCAGGCATGCCCAGTGTTGATCTGCGCTAGATAATCCCCTACAGGTGTGCCCACTGGCTTGCCTCAGCTGACTCTAGATCCTGCCAAGTTGGCAATATGAATGAAGCATCCCAATGACATACTTTCTGTATATTTGATCTTCCCAGCACTCCTACAATTCCACTTTTATAGGGGACTTGAAGATCAGAAAGGTAAGATCTCTACCCAGGACTCACATTAAGAAGTGATAGGACCCAAAGAGGTAGAATTTCTGTGGAGTCTCCTGAAGTTTCTTCTCTATGGCTCTCTGGTCCCCCCATTAAACCCTTCCAATTCCACACTCAATACTACTAAAACTGTGCCTGCCAAGGTCTCTGGGGACTACCACATCACCCAACCCACCCGTCCACCCCAGTCACCCTGCCCTGCCTGTCTGCATGTGACCTGCTTGACCACACTTCCCCCTGATGCCCTTACCTTCTTCCAGGACCTCTAGGATTTCTTCTGCTCTTGCCCAAGCCTTGGAAGCTTTCAGAGTTCCCCTTTCCTTTCGTTCTTAATGCCTGCGGGTACCAGAACTCACTCCCTTAGCGAGATCATCCAGGCTGTGGCTTTAATCAGGGTCTCTAGCTGAGGACTCTCAGTAAAACCAGCCAAGATCACTCTCCCAAACTGACTTAAATGCCTTCTTGATCTCTTTACTCAGATTCCCTAATGTTTCAAACTTAACATTTCTAGAACGGGGCTCATGATATCCACCCACCCCATCCGCATCCCAAACTACGCCCCATGCAGCCTTATGTAGCCCAGTAGACTATTGCTATCTCCTTCCTGCACCAAACTCTGGGCATCATCCCAGAGACTTCATTTCCACTGCTAACATCGAATCCCACTGGCTCTACCTTCGAAGAGAGTCACGCACAGCCACTCCCCACCATGATGCTCACCCAACCTTCACCACAAGCTCCTACATGTAATGCTCCATGTTACCACAGCTCCCTTGCCCACTCTGCCCCCCTAACAGTGGCCTTTTTGGTGCCCCCCCACACCATTAGTAGCTGCCAGCTTTGGCCTTCACCTTAGCTGTCCTTCCTCCGGCATGTGTTGGGGTAGCTAAGGAGTTAGCGGACTCAGAGAGGAGGCAGAGTCTCCAGGAAGCAGCTTCAAACTGCCAGCTGCTGGCATTTCGACCAGCAATCCTCACACAACTCAGACCCACTCAAGAACCAAGTAGCAGAGGGCCTTCAACATGAAGCCAAAGCAAGGAGGTTGAAAGTTGAGCTGGAGCTAAGAGGTAAATGTGGTAACATATGTGATCAGCTGTCTCTTATATAGAATAAACAGTCGGAGTCTTGCACCACAGTGGGCTGGGCCCTCCCACATCAATCACTAATTAAGAAAATTCTCTACAGGCCTGCCTATAGCCCAACTTCTTAGAGGCATTTTCCCAGCTTGGCTCCCTCCTCAGGTGATTCTGCCCATGTCAAGTTGACATAAAATTAGCCAGCACAATCGACCCCTTGCCAGGTTGACACACAGTTTTTAAATCATTACCCTTCCCCTTTTTTTGGTTCATCCCCCAAGATCTCAGACTAATAAATATCACAAATATAAAACATTGAAAGCTTAAAAGTCCCACAGTTCTTACCGATTCAAACACTTTAAAAGTTCAGTCTCTGTAAAAATATAAAGTCTCTTTTAAAATCCAAAATCTCAGGCGCTCCCTGGGAACCCGCAGACCACTGTGGCCAGGGAAGCAGATAGGCTAACTGCAGAGCTTCACCTCTCCCTTTGCTCCTCCAAGTCCAAGCCCCAATCTCATCTCCAGTTCTGCAGCCAAACGCCTGTGGCCCTCACCTCTGCCGCCCGCCATCTCCGGTGGATCCCACCGATCTTCCCCGCCAAATTTCCTTCCCCCACTCATTCCTTTATCCCCACCCCCACACTAATAGGCATTTCCTGGGCACCTGCAGACCACTTTGGCCAGCAAAGCCGTCTACCTGCAGATCTTTACCTCTCTTTCCTTCCTCTACGTCCAATATCTCATTCTCATGCCCAGCTCTGTAGCCGACCTTCTGCTGTGGCCTTGCTTCATCCTCTGCCCTGAGTCCAGGGGACTAAGAAGATCACACTGCTTTCCCCCTCCCCACCCCCTCAGCCCCTCTCCTAGCCCATCCGCATTCGTAAAGTCTCAACTCTCAATACCTAGAAATGCACTTTACCTGGGATCCTCCACTATCAGTGTGTAAGAGTCAATGTGTGTCCTTCACTGTCTCTTCTGATTAGTTTTGGTTGAAGTCTGTGTTGTCAGATATTAAAATGGTCACACCAGCTTGCTTCTTAGGTCCATTTACTATTGGAATAATCTCAGGATAAAATAATACTACATACTCAAAGGGAAAATCTACCAAGAGGACATCTATGCCCCCAAACAAAGGGCACCCAAGTTTATAAAAGAAACACAGCTATGCTTAAATCACATATTGACTCTCACACACTGATAGTGGGAGAATTCAATACCTGACGCTTGCCAATGGATCACCCAGATAAAAACTAAACAGAGAAATTCTAGAGCCAACAGACATTGTAAACCAAATGGACCTGATGGATATTTACAGAACATTTCACCCAAACACAAAAAAACACCTTCTTCTTAGAACTTCATGGAATTTTCTCCCAAATTGACCGTATACTCAGACACAGAGCAACTCTCAACAGATACAAGAAAATTGAAACAACACCCTGCATCGTATCAGACCCCACGGATTAAAGCTGGTTATCAACAACAGAAACAACAGAGCACCTACAAACGGACGGAAACCGAAAAACTCTCTTCTGAATAAAAAATGGGTCAAGACAGAAATTAAGGAAGAAATGAAAGACTTTCTGGAATTGAATGAAAATGAATATACAGCATCCCCAAACTTAATGGACACTGTGAAGGTGATTCTAAGAAGCAGGTTCTTAGCACTAAACGCCAATATGTTTAAAAAAAAAACTGGAGAGATCTCATACTAGTAACTTAACAGCACACCTGAAAGTTCTAGAATAAAAGGAAGAAACCACACCCAAAAGGTATAATGACAAGAAATGGTTAAATTCAGGGCTGAAATCAACAAAATAGAAACAAAAAGCCAATAAAATGAATCATGAAACAAAGAATTGGTTCTTTGATAAATCATTAGGATTGAAAAAAACCTTATTCAAATTAACTAAAAGACAGAGGGAGAATATCCAAATTAACAAAATCAGAAGTGAAAAGAGGACATAATAACAGGCACTGAGAAAATCCAAAGAATCATAAAGTCGTACTCTAAAAACCTGTACTCCACCAAATTGAAAAATCTAAAAGAAATGGATAATTTTCTGAAGGGTTCCACCTACCAAAGTTAAATCAAGATCAGCTAGGCAATGTGAACGGACCTAGAACCACTAGTGAAATAGCAGTCATTAAGTCTCCCGGCCAAGAAAAGGAAAAAAGGCCCAGATGATTTTAGTGCAGAATTCTACCAGACTTCCAAAGAAGAGTTAAAAACCAATATTCCTCAATTACTTCACATTATGAGGCCATGGTTACCCTGATACCCATAACCACATAAAGACCCAACAAAGAAAGATAATTACAGACTAATTTCCCTTGTGAACATAGATGTAAAAATACTTGCAAACCAAATCCAGGAACACATCAAAAAGATCATCCACTATGATCAAGTAGGCTTCATCCCAGAGATGCAGGGATGCTTCAACATATGAAAATCTATCAATGTAATCCATCATATAAACCAACTGAAAGAAAAAACCACATGCTTATCTCATTAGATGCAGAAAAAAAACTTTGACAAAATCTAAAAGCCCTTCGTGTTTTGGAGGGTTTAGTACATAAGGGACATATCTCAGTATAATAAAGGCAGTTGACAGCAAGCCAATAACCACTATCAGTTTAAAGTGGATAGAAACTCAAAGTAATTCCACTAAACAGGAAAAAAGAAGACTTTCCACTCTCGCCATATCTATTCAACACAGTATTTGAAGTGTTAGACAGAGGAATAAAACAACTGAAGGGGATCAAGGGGATACGGATTGGAAAGGAAGAAGTCAAAGTTTCTTTATTTGCAGATGATTTGATAGTATACATAAATGACCCCACAGATTCCACCGGGAACTCCTACAGCTCATACACACTTTCAGCAAAGTAGTTAGATACAAAATTGAGTCACGAAAATCAGTAGCCCTCCTATATATAAATTTCAAATGGAATGAAATGAAAAATGAAATTTATGCCCTGGCAATGCCAAAGCATGCATGGCAGTTCTGTTGAACTTGTCCATATTGGGTTTCAAGGTCAAAGTTGAAGATGACTGACAAGGTCTCCTCCTCAAGAGGGCACCAGACCTCATTACAGATGGTTGTGAGTCACCATGTGGTTGCTGGGTTGAACTCAGGACTTTGGAAGAGCAGGCAGTGCTCTTAACCACTGAGCCATCTCTCCAGCCCAATTCCAAATAGACTGAGGGTGGGGGGGGGGAATGACAGGGAAACAACACCCTTCTCAATAGCCTTGAGACAGTAAAATTTAAGGATCAATAATAATAACCAAGCAAGTGAAGGACTCCTATGTTTAAAAACTCCAAGTCATAGGGGAAAGAGCTAAAGATGGTACCAGAAGAGGAAAGAGCACCCGTGCTCATGGATAAGTAGAATTAACGTAGTAAAATGACCATCCCATATCAAAAGCAATCTACAGAATCAATGCAATCCCCATCGAAATCCCAACACAATTCTTCACAGATCTTGAAAGAACAATTTTGGCTTCATATGGAAACACAGAAATCTCAGCATAGCTAAAACAATTTTCCACAATAAAAGTGCTTCAGTGGGTATACTATCCCAGATTTAAGATTGTACTACAGAACTACAGTAATAAAAACAGCATGGTATTGGTACAAAAACAGATGTGTTGATCAATGGAATCTAACTGGCGTCCCAGACATTTTTCCATATACCTATGGACACATGATTTTGATTCAGCTATACCACTTGTTGGGCATATTCCCAAAGGATGCTTCATCCTGCACCAGAGACACTTGTTCAACCATACTCATTGCTGCTATATTCATAATAGCCAGAAGTTGGAAACAACCTAGAGGCCCCTCAACAGATGAATGGATAGAGAAAATGTGGCACATCTACACAATGGAGTGCTACTCAGTCATTTAAACAAGAAAATGAAATCCGAAGGTAAATAGATAGAACTAGAAAATCATCCTGAGTGAGGTAACCCATAGAAATAGGGTATGTATTTGCTTATATGTGGATACCAGCTTTAAGTCAATGATAAACTGTAAGCCCTAGAACCACAGAGGATAGATATAGAGTAAAGGACCGGTGGGGAAGGGGATGATAGATCTCCCTAGAAAAGGGAAATAGAATAGTTACAGACAGATAAGGGGCTGGGACAAGAGGGTCAAGTATGAAGGAGGAGGAGGAAATGGAGATGAGGGAGGGAATATGGGGAAAGACAGCTAAAATTAAGGACCATTTGAGGGGTAGTATGTAACCCAAATACAGTAGATGCTTCCTAAAATATAGACATATATGAAGGTGACCTAAATGGGGAAGACAGAGTCCAAGCTAGACATCTCTTGTCACCAAATGAAGCTTCCAGCCCCAGGATTGGGTTACATCTAATTGAGTTGTTAGGCAAGGAATTCCACGGGAATCCCCAAACGACCCAGGCTGTTGCCAAGGTTATACTCCACGAATTGATAGTAGGGCCCTATTGCTGAAGACAACTTCTACACAACTCGTTGAACATGGAGAAAGGAGCTGGTACCTATGCGGAGTGTTCTAGAGTCTTTAGTGTGGGAAGGTACTCTGCCTACTACCAAACAGAAACACCAACCTAGCTACAAACCCTTTGCTTAACAATGGTGTCCTAGCTAGGTGGTGGTGGCACAGGCCTTTAATTCCAGTACTTGGGAGGCAGAGAGCTGCGGATCTCTAAGTTCAAGGCCAGCCTGCTACAAGATCTAGTTTCAAGACAGGCTCCAAAGCTACAGAGAAACCCTGTCTCAAAAAAGCAAAAAACAATAATAATAATAATAACAACAACAACAACAACAATGGTGTCCTGCCTGCAAGATAAGCTGTGGCAATGGTGACACAAGCTTGCGAGAGTAGCCTACCAATTTCTGCTTTGACTCCAGGCCCCTCTACAAGATGAAACCCACGTTGAACACTGCTTGGCCGATGGAGAACCTGAGAACACAGACAGCCCAGGAACCTAGGGGAAAACCAATCACTACCATTCTTTAAAACAAAGGTGCAATAAAATGACTCCTAATGACATTCTGCTATACCCTTAGATCAGTGCCTCACTCAGCCATCAACAGAGAAGCTTCCTCCTGCAGCAGAGAGAAATTTACAGAGACCCACAGCCAGACGTGCAGAGAGAGACCTTGGAAGCCCTAAAGGGGGTGTCTCTACCAAATCCCTCCCCCTGAAGAGGAACTGGGAAGAGGGTAAGAGCCAGAGTGGATGGAACACCGAGATAACAAGGCCCTCTAAGTCAGCTTGAGCAAACCTCCCGAACCCCAGAGACTGGCAGCACGCTCAGGGCTTGCACGAGTGAGCACCAGGTGCTCTGGGTACAAATCATGGTTTCAAGTTTAGTGTTTTTATGGGATTCCTGAGTGTGAGAACCAGTGGGTCTCTGATTCTTGTGCCTTTTCTTAGGCTCCTTTTCTCTCATTTGTTTGTTTTATCCAATTCCGATGTGTTATATTAATATTTACTAGCCCTTATAAGCCTGTTTGCTTTCTAATGAGAGACAGAAAGGGGTGGACAGAGATTGGGGGGGGGTGTGATGGAGAGGGACTGGGAGGAAGAGAAGAAAGAGAAACTATAATCAGGACATATTAGGTGAAAAAAATCTATTGCAATAAAAGGGAAGAAAAATCCAAACTCTCTTAAAAATTAAAAGTCTCTCAACTGTGGGCCCCTATAAAATCAAAAATGTTAAAAATTTTCTTACTTCTGGGCTGAAGAGATGGCTCAGCAGTTAAGAGCATTGCCTGCTCTTCCAAAGGTCTTGAGTTCAATTCCCAGCAACCACATGGTGGCTCACAACCATCTGTAATGAGGCCTGCAGGAAGAATACTGTATACATAATAAACAAATAAATAAATATTTTAAAAAAATATCTTACTTCAAGAGGGAAGAACCAGGTCACAGTGACAATCTGAACAAAACAGAACCAAACTCCAACAGCATAAATTCAATGTCAGTATCTAGGATTCACTCACAATCCTCTAGACTCCTCCAAAGGGTTTGGGCCAGTTCTCCAGCTCTGTCCTCTGCAGCACCCACGGCTTGTTCTCCAGGCTCTGGCTGGCTCCTCTCTGCTGCTGCTGTTCTTGGTGGTCACCCGTCGTATTGGCATCTCCAAAACTCTTGGGATCTTTCTCTATAACGGGGCAGCACTTTGAACAATAGGCTCTCCTGGGCTCTCTTCATGGTGCAAAGTCTGGTCTTTTCTCCACGACCTCTTACATCCTGGGGCTCCCACTGCTCCCCGGGCTGCACCTTCACCAAGGGCCTCTCCTATCCTTCCGCAGTGCCAAGCCTCAGCTGCTCTCCAGGTTCATTTTATGTCTTCAAAATCAGTCCCACCTGGGAGACTTTCACATTCCAAGTTCAGCTACGACCCAAGGTGCCGCCATGACTACCTCTAGAACACAGTTTGCAAACGCTTCCCGGATTTCACCTCAGTGATGCTGGGATCTTTTTATTCCCAGCTGATTATTCAGCCCCAGCTGAACAGCATCAAAGCCAGGCCTCCACCATCTACGTTGCTTTCAGCAGCCTCATCTTCCAAGCTCCCACAGAAGAGCCCACTGAGCCCTCAACACTCAATGCCTTTTCTAGCGCAACCTTCCAAAGTCCTTCCACGGTCCTCCGAAAACAAGACGGTTAGGTCTGTCCCAGCAATACCCCACTATCCTGGGACCGACCTCTCTTAGTTGGGGTTACTAGTACTATGATGGGACACGGTGACCAAAAAAGTTGGGAAGGAAAGGGTTTATTTAGCTCACTGAAGGAAGTCAGGACAGGAACTCAAGCGGGGCAGGAACCTGGAGATAGAAGCTGATGCAGAGGCCATGGAGAAGTCTTGCTTACTGGCTTGCTCTGTCCGTTTTCTTGTAGCACGGAGGGCCGCCAGCGCAGGAGTGCCCACTCTAGTGGACTGGGCCCTTCCTCACCAATCCTAGTTAAGAAAATACTCTGCAGGCTTGCCTACAGCCCCGTTTTCTGAAGGCATTTTCTCAACTGGGGTTGCCTCTTCTCAGATGACTCTAGCCTGGGTCAAGGTGACATAAAATTAGTCAGTGCAGAGAGAAAGAATGACAACCGGGTCCTTATTGTCTTGTTCCAGCCACTACACTGCACTTCAAGGCTAAAAAGCCAGAGATGATTTCTACATACAAGGACCTTATGGTGAGGCTGAGGCTCTCGCCTGTCTGATAAAATTCAGAATTCTCTGCCCAAGACACAATCCTCTCCACCCCCTAAGCTGCCTCTCAGTTGTTTCCTACTTCGGTAACCCCCAAGAGAAAAGCAACCTGAATACTAAGCAGGAACAGCAAAGAGCACATCTGCTCTAACCTCTGTGTGACCCCGAGGCGGTAGCTGGGGAGACAAATTAAAGCAAGGAAGCCATTGGCGTCAGTCTCCATTGACGCCAGCAGGAAGGTGGAGTCCAGAAACAGATTTGCGGCTGACAGCCATTCCTCCCCCACCTCCCCTGAAGTCCCAGGGGGGCCAGGAAGCCATTCCAGCTGGGAAAATGTTTACCCAACAGCTTTGTGTGAATTCTTAACTCACCTTATCTGCACTATTTCATGTTCCTGATTAAAAATTCCCATCTTGATATGTAATTGCAGTTTGCGGAAATGCAGTGGTAACGGGTAAAATACATACATAGAAGGCAGATCATAGGAGTAGGATGTTTACAGAGGTCATTTCTTGTCTTCATTGCCCTCTGAAACTCCAGATGGGCACCCAGCATGGGCTAGTCAGAGGGAGGTCATTTTCCAACTTAAGGAAAACGTTTGAGGGACCTGTTTGACACAATGTATCTCCCCGTGTGCCCAGTCTGTACTGCTATACAGAATATCCGAGACTTGAAAACTTGTAAGTACATTTTAAAATAATAATAATTTTAAGAAACATAGGGGTAACCATCACTAAACATCCATTTTCAAAATTTTTCATAAGTTTCTTTTAATGTTACTACTGGAGAGAGAGCTCGGTGGTAAAATAAAAAGGGTGGCAGCTGTATGGTCGTATTTCATTGTCTCCATGAGTGCAATTCTTCAGAATAAATGTTTTAAAAGAAAGAAATGCAAGTGAGACCCTGAGGAGGCCAGAGGGTAAGGGTAATTTGCCTGATGACCTGTGTTTAATTAGCACAACCCACATGGTGGAAGGAGAGAACTGACCCCTGACCTCCCTGGGTGCTCTGAGGAGTGTGCACTCATGCAAACACACAAATAAAAGGAAAAAGTAATAAAATGACAGTTAATAGCCAGGCATAGGGGTGCATGCCTATAATCCCAGCACTGCCACCAAAAGGCAGTTAAATATCATTTGTAGGGGCTGGAGAGATGGCTCAGCGGTTAAGAGCACTGATTCCAGAGGACCTGGGTTCAATTCCCAGCACCCACATGGCAGCTCACAACTGTCTGAAAATGTAGTTCCATGAGATCCGACACCTTCACACCAATGCACATAAAAATAAAAGTTAAATAAATCATTTTTTAAAAAGTATCATTTGTAATTGAAAAAAATGTCCTTTAACTGAAAGAAACCACTAAGTATGTTCATTTCTTCCATCCATAGACCTCTGATATAGGAAGGAGCTGAGTTTGGGCTTTGGTGCCCTCGACATTGTCAGAGGGCTGATGGAGTAAGGACCTCTGATGTGGGACATCAGTCTGTGTTGTTTTTATTGGTTGATGACTAAAGCTGTTTTCACCAATGGCTTAGCAGAGTAAAGCCAGGCAGGAAATTCAAACATATAGATAGATAGATAGATAGATAGATAGATAGATAGATAGATAGATAGATAGATAGATAGGTAGGTAGATGGCAGAGTCAAGGAGACACCATGTAGCTGCCAAAGGAGAAAGATGCTAGAACATTACCTGTAAGCCACAGCCTTGTGGCAGTACATAGATTAATAGAAATGGGTTAATTTAAGATGTTAGAGCTAGCAAGGAATATGCTTGAGTCATTGGCCAAACTGTGTGATTTTTCCGATCTGGGTGGCTGGGAAACAAAAGTGCAGACTCTGTTTACATAATGGTGCCCAATGTGGGGCTCGAACCCATGACCCTGATTAAGTCTCGTGCTCTACCGACTGAGCTAGCTGGAGTCTCCATTTACAGACCTCTGTGGCTACATATCATGTAGGAGTGTGAGAACTTGGTTGCTGCTGTAACCCAGGGCAGAAAAATACAGGCTGCCCTTGTGGTTGATCTCACTGGCCATGCATTGTGAGGTAGGGCCGGGTTCACAGCTTAGAGACCACTTGAAGTCTACCATATCCTCCACACTGGCCTGGTACTGCCACACAAACAAGGACACAGCTTTCCACTCCCACTTGAGACTGGCTGAAAGAGATCACATCCAGACTTTTTCATTCCTGTGAATGTTCCCTAGCCTGTTAGGAGGTAGATTTGAAGGCTAGTTGTCAAACCTGTCTGCCTCAGCAAAGGAAAGAACCACAAATGAGCAATGCTTGTCTCATGGGAAGGAAAATCGGGCAGCTTTACATTTGTCTGCTCTTGTGAACGAGAACTTTGAGGCTATTTCCCAACACTTAGCAGTTTCTACAGTGAATTAGAGTTCTGACTTTTAGTTAATTAGTTAAGTTTAGTTTTTGAAACATGGTGTTACTGTGTAGTTTAGGGTGGCCTAGAACTCACTTTGTTCCTGCCTCAAAGTCTTGGAGATCCACCTGCCTCAGCCTCTGAAGCATTGAAACAGCAGGTGTGAGCCGTAGCATCCAGTTGAGGTCTTTTAACTAAGTCAGTCTTGCTGGTGACATCCTGAAACATTTAATCCGCAGAATATGGTGTTCAGAGGAAATGTGACCTATTAAAAGACAAGTGGCCCATGAAGTGCAAGTAGACACAGGCAACTCGTGCTGGCTCATCACAAGCTAGAGGAGAGAACCTCAATTGAGAAAATGCCTCCATAAGAACAGGCTGTAGGCAGGCCTGTAAGGCAGTTTATTAAACAGTGACTGATGGAGGAGGGCCCAGCCCATGGTGCGATGCCATGCGCTGGTGGTTCTGGATCTATAAGAAAGCAGGCTGAGCAAGCCAGTAAGCAGCACCCCGCTATGGCCTCTGCATCAGCTCCTGCCTCTAGGTTCCTGCCATGCTTGAGTTCCTGCTGGTGGGAAGTATAAGCCAAATAAGTCCTTTCCGGGCAAGTTGTTTTGGTAACAGTGTTTCAGTGACAGCAATAGAAACCCTAATAAAGTCACATTCTGGCTCTCAGCTGCCACTGCAAACATCCTAGCGAATTTCGTCCTCTTCAGCTAGAAACTGGAGGTGGCTGACACAGCCTTCTCAGGAAATGCCAAGCAATCTTTAGTTTTTAAAAAGTCCAGTGTGGGGCTGGAAAGATGGTTTGGGGGTTAAGGGTTTGCTGGGCAATCCTGAGAACCACGGTTCCAGATCCCAGCACCCACGAGCTGGGTATCCCACACATGCTTATTACCTCATCCTTGAGGAGTAAAGAGACATGGGACTGTTGAGAATCAATGGCTCCCAGCCTAGCCAACAAAATGTGAGCCCCGGGATCAGGGACAGACCCTGCCCTAAAGGAAAGGTGGGGAGTGATAGCAGATACACAATGGCCTCCACATTCAAGAAGAGGCTCGAATACAACCACCCCCACACACACATATTAAAATGACAAATCTCATCTGAGGGGACGTCTCCCTTTGCCAGCCCAAGCGGTGGGTCTCGAGCACCAGAGGACACAGCCACGCTGACTTACTGATGTCCTCAGACACATGCTTCTGTGAAACGAGATAAGAGAGCACTCTCAACTTCTCACCCGTGTTCCCACAAACCAGCTACAACGAGAAATTCTTCCCTAGACCTGGATAAAACACACAGCTTTCCCAGATTCTCCTGGGCCTTATCATTTTGATTCTTATCATTACTTTTAAAATAGTCTCCTTTTTCCTAGATAGTAGTGAGCCTTATCCAGGGTCAGATAGAAACTTCAAGTGTCACTTTATTGAAAACTTACCTCCTCCTCCAGAGGTCTGTGGCAGGAGAGTCAATCACATCCAGCATCATTCTGTCCCTGGCAACCCCTCCCCACTTGCTAGTGTAGCACTGTGCTAAGGAAGCAGAGCCCAGGCATGTGTTATGGACCCTGTTACTGGGGCAGTAGTTGACGCTGGATGTTGCTTTTTCTTGTAGGGCTTTCTTGTGGCATTCAAGACTTTCTCTGGACACTGGGACCTCTCCCTGTGCTATCAAGGGTCCTTTCTGGTGGGATGCTAGAATTTCTGTCCAACTGCTCTAGTTTCCAGCCACCCTCCTGCTTCATCAGGGCAAACATCCTCTGAATGCTCCCTTAGACTAATTTGGAGGGATTTGCTTTTAGCTAGAAAAGCTCAGTCTTTTAGTCAGGCCTCGAACTGACTGAATGAGCTGCTCCTATATTAGGGTCACCGCTATATTAGAGAGGGCAATGCTCTGTACTAGGACTACTGACTTGATGCTAAAGCCAAGTTCAGAAGAAGTCTTTTGCCTGCTGTTGGGGGCTGCAGACCCTTGGCCCCTTGACTTTCTTTGCCTGCCTCAGACCCTTTGCCTGCCGGAGTGAAACAACTTGTTTACCTGTGCCTGCAGCTGCTCTGAGCACGAGACCCTCATGAGTTCCTGATGGCAGGGGAGTGAATTCTGATGGGTTTTACAGCTGAAAATCCCAAGAGCTGGGGTGTGGCTATCAGTTAAAGATCACTATATAAGCTTCCCTGGAGCACAATAAAGTTGGCATTCTTGTTTCAAGGATGACCCGTGTCCCTGTGTCTCTGTCTGTATGTGTGCATGTGTTTTTAAGTCTCCAGCCTGGTTCCCAGCTCGCGTAGGGTACCATAGCGCAGGTGCTACAGCCCGCCTCCCTTGACCACTCTCAGGGTGAGTAGCAGTAGTATGGTGGTTGCAGATTAGGGGTGGGGGTGGCATTGGCTGCTACTGCAGTCAAGAATCTGAAGGTCACAGTGAGGATGACCACGAATGTTCTGTTTAAGATTTCAGGAATTCTAGATATTAGCTCTGATATGAAGCTTAATTGTGTGTAGCTCTGTGAACAATGGATTGATTAATCCAGAAGCTTCATTATTGATTTGTGAGGCTGCTGAAGACAAGACAGCTTTGTGAGCTTTGTGAGGCTGCTGAAGACATGACAGGCTGATTTTCTGGAGTCCTGATGAAACATGACAGTACTGTAGTCAAGGGGGTGTTTACTGGGGGCTGGGGAGATGGCTCAGTGGTTAGGAGCACTGACTGCTCTTCCTAGGACCTGGGTTCAATTTTCAGTACCCACAGGGCAGCTCATAACTATCTGTAATTCCAGCTCTGGGGAATTCAACACCCTCTCCAGACCTCCTTGAGTACCAGGCATGTGTATGGTGCACAGATATCCATACAAGCAAAACAACCACCTGCATACAAGAAAAGTAAATAAAATTAGAAAAAAAGTACTAACTAAACACAGCAGAGTGGGAAACATTTCCTTTAAAAACTAACTATAAAGCTTCAGCTTCCTAAGCCAGTAGAAAGCAGCTTCCAGGGAGAAGTGTCAGGCGTGTTCATGTGCCATCATACATTGTTTACGACCCGATGCGTTGGCACTGCTGTGTTCACGTGTGTGATCCTTATTTACAGCTCTGGGAGCTCTTGCCCTCCGAGCAGCCTGCCTTTCAGGTGTGTGTGTCTGAAGTTAGTGGGACCCAGTAGGGATGTGTAGTAGTTATGGCTTGTGGATATTCCCACTATAAGCTTTAATTTTGAAGTGACTATATATATATATATATATATGTATATATATATATATATATATATAATTATAGCATTATGCATCAATGGAAAAAATCATTTTGGTGGTTTAAAAAAATAGGCTGAAGCCATCCAAAAGTCCCTTCACAGAAACACCCAGAATATTTGTGTAAATTTCTGGGCACCTGTGCTCATTTGAGTGAGAAGTGTCCCTTTAGGCAACTGCTTTTGAATACTTGGTCCCAGTTGGTGGCACTGTTTAGGGAAGTTTTGGAACCTTTAGAGGGTGCGACCTTGCTGAAGGAAATCACTGGGGGCTTTGAGGGTTCCTAGCCCCACCCACTCCACTTTGTGCTCTCTCTGTTTCCTGTTTGTGGTTGAGATGTGATCTCAGCTTCCTGCTCTTTGCTGCATGCCTTTCCTGCCTGATGGACACCTAGCCTTCTGGAACAGTAAACCAAAATAAACTAAATTGCCTTTGGTCGTGGCATTTTGTCATAGCAACAAAAATACACTAGTATAGCATCTGATGTTCCAGGTAAGTTTACAAATAATATTAACCATCCTATGACTGAAATTAAACTATACTGGTTTAAGTAGTCATTCTAACTCCTACAGCAATCACTAAGGCAATAACTCAATAAACAATGTAATTATCTCAATAGATATTAAAATGTATTTAACAAAAATCTAGTACATTTTCATTACAAACATACACACACACAAACATCAACAAACTAAGAATAAAAAGAAAAACATTGTTATGGAATAGCTGTACACTATATAAAGATGTGCCATTGTGACTGGTTTAATAAAAAAATCTGAATAGCCAATAGGTAGGCAGGAGAGGTTAGACGGGGCTTCTGGGGCGGGGAGAGAAACTCAGGTTAGAATCTAGGCATGTGAGAGATTCCAATGAGACATAAAGGGAGTCAGACGTACAGAATGGAGGTAAGATAAAAAGCCACATGGCCGAATGCAGATTAATAGAAACAGATTAAGTTATTAAGAGCTAGTTGGGAATAAGCCTAAGGCCAAGCTTTCATAATTAATAATTAGCCTCCATGTCATTATTTGGGGGCTGGCAGTCCAAAAAATGTCTTAACAAAGATCAGCTACACTTCATCAACTGATGAAGGTGTATACATACACACACACACACACACACACACACACACACACATATATATATGTATGTATATATATATATATATGTATGTATGTATATGCTTTTTGAGACAAGGTTTCTCTGTGTAGCCTTGCCTGTCCTGAAACTCACTCTGCAGACCAGGCTGACCTCAAACTTAAAGAGATCTGCCTGCCTCTGCCTCCTAAGTAATGTGGTTAAAGGAGTGCACCTCCACTGCCCAGTCCCCTAGTAATATATATATATATATATATATATATATATATATATATATATATTTGGTTTTTCGAGTCAGGGTTTCTCTGCAGCTTTTTTAGAGCCTGTCCTGGAACTAGCTCTTGTAGACCAGGCTGGCCTCGAACTCACAGAGATCCGCCTGCCTCTGCCTCCCGAGTGCTGGGATTAAAGGCGTGCACCTCCACTGCCTAGCCCCCTAGTAATATTTTACTGAGTAATGTGAAGGACTGATACTCACCCCCTAAGACCAGCAGTAAGGCAAGGATGTACACTTGTGTCACTTATATTCAGCATTATACCGATGGCCCCAAAGAGGACAGTTAGCCAACTACAAGATATAAAAGGCATTCAGACTTACAGTTATAATAAAAACAGCAGGAAATGCGCACACACGCACCATGATTGACAAAGCTGAGGACTCAGAATTCATATACAAATGTCAGTTGCATTCCTATTTACTAGGTAAGAATTATGAGAAAATAGATTTAGAAAAAGAATTCCATTTGCAATAATATCAAGTGACGTGAAACACTTAGGAGCAAACATAAGGAAAGACGTCTAAGATAAGTATACCAAAATCCACAAGACATGACTAATAAGGGCCAGATGGAGGCCAGGGAGAAAGCTCTGTCGGGAACTGCTTGTCACACCAGAGAGCATGAGCACCTGAGTTTGAAAGGCCAAAAGAACTTGCTCTTGTTTGTAATCCCAGCACGGGAGAGGCAGAGAAAGATGGAGCCCTGGAACTTGCCCGCCAGCCGGCCTAGCCAAAGCAGTGAACTTCAGGCTCAACAAACCCCATCTCAAAAAATAAAGTGAAGGGCTGGAGGTGGCTTAGTGGTTCAGAGCACTTGGTACTCTTGCAGAGGACCTGGGTGCTGCTTCCGGCTCCCACATGGTGCTCACACTATGTCCAGTTCTAGGGGATCTGTAGAAGGAAGCGGCGGGCTGCGTCCCGCCACCCGGCCGCCGGCTAGCTTTACACCCGAAATAATTACACAGAAACTGTATTCTTTTAAAACACTGCCTGGCCCATAGTTTTAGCCTCTTTTTTTTTTTTTTTTTTTTTTTTTTTTTTTTTTTTTTTTTTTTTGGTTTTTCGAGACAGGGTTTCTCTGTGGCTTTGGAGCCTGTCCTGGATCTAGCTCTTGTAGACCAGGCTGGTCTCGAACTCACAGAGATCCGCCTGCCTCTGCCTCCCGAGTGCTGGGATTAAAGGCGTGCGCCACCACCGCCCGGCAGTTTTAGCCTCTTATTGGCTAATTTTTATATCTTGCTTTAACCCATATTTAGTAATTTATATAGCACCACGAGGGGTGCCTTACCAGGAGAGATCTTAACCTGCGTCCATCTTGGAGAGAAGCATGGCGGCTGCATATAGCGACTGCCTGAAGCATCTCCCCAACTCCTGCTACCCAGCATTCTGTTCTGTCTACTCCACCTACCTAATTTTCTGTTCTCTTAAAGGGCCAAGGCAGTTTTTTTATTAAAACTAAAAAGTAACACATAGACACTCCTCCATCATTTCCCCTTTTTCTGTTTAAACAAAAAAGAAAGGCTTTAACTTTAACATAGTAAAATTACATGTAACAAGAGTTATCAAGCAAGAATTACAGTTACAATATTTATATCTATTTTATCTTTTATCATAACTAAGGAAAACTATAACTACCTATTTATTTTTTAACTCCATCAAAGACTCCAGAAGGACATAATGCTACCTAAGTAAACAAGAAATAAGTAACTTATAAAATTCTAGAAATGACAGAGACAACTCGCTGTCTGGACAGTCACCCAAAGTTCCTCTGTACCGTTGGGGCATCCATCTTTGGGCTTTAGGCCCATAGTATCCAGCAGACATTTCCATGAAGCAGAAAAATTCCAAAGACAGTTTAGTCACTTTTTGCTGTGTTCTGCAGAACGTCTCCCAGACTCTTTTACGAATCAGGAATCCTGAGAGACCATCTCACCTTTAGGCAAGTTTAGCAGTCCTCTCTCTGCGGGTTCTTTGTGTCCAGTTTATGCAACAGTCCAGGCAAGAGCAGTTTCTTGCCCAAATGGCTATCAAACTCCATAAGGAGCCTCTTCAATGCCCATCTTCCTCTTGAAGTAGATTGGTGCTGCCAGGAGCAGGCATGTCTCATTGTCATGAAAAACCCTAAGTTATTAAAAACATTTAAAATGCCATATTTTGTAGCCTTTGAAAGATATGAAGAATGCCTATTTAACTAAAATATATCTCTATATATCTAGAAAATCTTCAACAATCTGACACCCTCTTCTGGTCTCTATGGGAACCACGCAGGCACATGCATGCATGCAGGCAACATACAAGTAAACTTTAGAATAGAAATCAAATAGAATGTGATAGAGGAAGATACTCAGTGCATATCTGCACACACACACACACACACACACACACACACACACACACGTACAAACACACCCAAAGATCCAAACCAGGTCCTCTGAAAGAGCAGCAAGTACTCTTAACTGCTAAGCCATCTCTCCAGCCTATAAACGGTTTTTCTTAAGTAAAAAAACAAAACAAAAAAAGTCTTTTAAATTTTTTATTAGCCTTCTGATGGAAGCAAAAGCCCACATCAGATCAAGCAGGAAGCGTTGTTGACTTCACAGAGGGCCTAAGAAGAAGACGATACACACAGTCAGCAGGCCTGCTTTAGAGTTTTCTGACAAATCTTCACCATCTTGTAGCTCCATGAATACTACACCATAACTCCACCAAAATGAGTCTAGCCAGGCATGATGGCCTCTGCCTGTAGCCCCAGCATTTGGGAGTGAGTTCAAGGGCAGCAGTGGCTACGGAGTGAAACACCTACCTCCCCAAACAAAAGAACACAAACAAACAAACAAACAGACTGAACTTAGGTCTTTTTTTGTTAGACATTAGTTGTACAAAATAATGGGTTTCGTTGTGGCATAGATAGATATTGCCTTGGTCATATTCATTGTTCCCCTTACCCTTGCTGTGAACTTGGATCTTTAAATATTCTTGGCTTTGCTGTTCAAAACTTCACAGTCAGAAAACCCAAAAGTGACTCCATATAAATCATTTGCTTTGATACCTGTAACCAGAGGTTTCTCTCCCACCTGTCAGTTCCCAAATAACCACTGTGAGACTTAATATTAATTACAAACTGGTCTATTAGCTCAGGCTTATTATTAACTAGCTTTTACATCTTAAATTAACACATTTCTATTAATCTATGCATTGCCATGTGGCCATGGCATTACTTCACATCTTGCTTCTTCAGTGGCTGCTGGCATCTCCCAGACTCTGCCTACTTTTTTTTCCCACCCTGGCTCTATTTTGCCTGGCTATTGGCCAAATCAGCTTCTTTATTAGCCAATGATAATAAAACATATTGACAGCATACAGAAGGGCATCCTATATCATATTCCAAACTTCATCTTCTATACTCTCAGAACAGTGGATTCTCAGCCTTTGTGTCTCATAAATAATATTTACAAATTGTACTGGTTATTAATACTTTTTTCCAGACTCTTGCCAGCACCTTGACTGTATCAGGCATGCAGAGGTAATCCATAAATGTTGTTCAATTTCCCTTTGCTGGATCAATTTATGCCTGAGGCCCCTAACCTTCAAAAATGAATTGCTTTCCCTCATTTGAAATCCATAGAGAAGAAAGTCTACAAATGACTGTAAGACCCAGTAAACTATACCATTCTTCTTAACCAGACAGCATCACATGTTTGTTACCCACAGCCTAAGTCTTGGCAAGAACTAGAACGCGAATCTCCAGGGTTGTCCCAGAAACAGTGGGTCCCAGAAAGAGAAGAATGACTTGTGACAGGACCCCTGAGAAAAACCTCAATCTGATCCCATGATTTATGGTCTCCCCTCCTCGATAATGACTCCCACATTTGGTCCAGGCCCATTAGGCACTTCAACAGAGGGACGGGAACCTGTCTTAGGCTCACATAGCACACAGGGCCCACCAATCACCCTTGCTTCCTGCAAAGTTTTCATTTGCCTAACTGTAGAAGACAAGTTTGCATCAGTGGCCAGGAACCAGGGCTGGGCATAATAAAACTTGAATTGACTTCAAGGGCAATCAGTATCAAGAAATTCCAAACAATTCCCAAGAATACAGGTCAGTTTTGGCAAGGAAAACCATTTTCAGAGTTGTGAGTGACAATTTCTAATAAACAGTTGTGAAATTGTGTCAACTTGATACAACTTAGAGTTATTTGGGAAGAGAGAACCCAATTTTAAAAATTCCCCACCAGATTGGCCTGTGGGAAAGCCTGTGGTACATTTTCTTAATTAGTGGTTGATATGGGAGTGCCCAGCCTGCTGTGGGTGATGCCATCGTGGATAGGTGGTCCTGAGGTATATAGGAAAGCAGGCTGTGCAAACCTCAGGAAGCAAGCCAGTAAGCAGTACTCTTTCGTGGCCTCAACATCAGCCCCTGCCTCCGAGTTCCTTCCCTGCTTAAGTTCCTGCCCTGACTTCCCCCGTGATGGATAATGGCCCGAAAGTCATAAGAAGAAATAAACCCTTTCCTCCCCAACTTCCTTGTGGACGTGGTGTATTATCAATAGATAAATGGCTGCCACAGATCATTCCCTAGCCTGTCTATAACAGAGACCACAATCAACTCTGTCAAATGCTTTAAAAAAATGTGAAGTTCAGATTAAATGATATCCATGTGACCTGTGATCCCTGCATGGAAAGGATTGGGGGCCTGGGGTAGAAGATGGAGACAGGAGCTTGAGCATGATGGGCAGAAGATGGGATGGAAAATGAGGTGGTGTTAGGCCAGGGACTCTGCAGCTTTTCCTATGAGTAGAGAGGACCATGGGGCAGTTCCTGGGGTGCAGCCATTCAGGTCTACTAAGATGGCACAGAGAGTCCTAAGCCCGGTGCCTGCCATTCCACATCACAGGCACACAGAGGCAGTCACAGCAGATGGAAACTTCTGCCCAGACAGACCAAAGCTGTTTTTCTTCAAGGAAGCTTTTGTTGGTGGTGTTTGCTTTTTTGAGACAGGGTTTCTCTGTGTAGCCCTGACAGCCCTGAAACTCACTTTGTAGACCAGGCTGGCCTCGAACTCAGATCTGCCTGCCTCTGCCTCCCGAGTGCTGGGATTAAAGGTGTGCATCACCACTGCCTGGTTAGTCAAGTGTGTTTGTTGCTGACAAGATGAGGCTGGATGAAGCTCATTCGGCCTGAAGGGTGTTCTGGAGGTACTGCCATGGACTGGGTTCCAGGCAGGGCCAGTCTCTCTCCTCTCTGCTGCTTCTGGCCCATCTTCTGTCTTACCACAGGACTCAGGTGAGAGCACCCAGGGAGTTCCTGGTCTCCAGACAGGCTTCTTGGTGTTCCCACCCATCCTGGGATAATTTTAGAGCAATGTGCTTGTGTGGTTGTTTGCTTTGCTCTTATGTCTGTGAGATGTCACATATGAGCACTTAGGTGGTCAAATCTCAGCCACAGGATAAAATGGCAGAGCTGCCAGAATGACTAAGAGCTGTCAACTGCTCCAGTAGAAGAGGAAGAGGGATAAATGATTTTTGTCCTGAGGTCACTGTTATCTCGAGACCTGGGCTTAAATGCAGTCAAGAAGACCTGCTGAAGAGTCAGCTTGACATGCCAGGTATACTGCCTTCTGCCTGTAATCCTAGCACTCGTGAGATGCTGAGTGAGGCTGGAGGATTGCAGCAAGTTCTCAGGCAGTCTGGGGCACCGAGTTAGGCCCCATCTCAAAATACACGGCCAAGCAGAGCCCATTAGCAAAGGCCTCTCGCTCACTTATCAGCAAATGCACGTCTGTGTGCAGCTGGCCAGCCGCCGCCATTCCAGAAGGCTGTTCCTTCTCAGCTCCAGGATACCAGGGCAGGAATTGGCCCCTTGTTTCTCTCCTGACAGCAGAAGCCAGCATCCTGCGATCCTGAAGTTTCTCCTCCTTGAAATACATTTGTTCCTCAAATCCCTCCTGTGTCCTCTGCTAATGGAACACTCTGAGGTGCATGTCTGTGTGTGCATGTGTGCGTGCGTGCATGTGTGTATGTGTGCGTGTGCATGTGTGTGCGTGTGTGTGTGTGTGTGTGTGCACTTAGTACACTGTCCCATCTGTCACTGCCTTGTATCCTTTACAGAGCTGTTTCAAATGTGTGGCTTATTCAGCCAACTGCATTTGGGTCTCCTCGTCCTTAAGTGTCCGAGTTCCCTTCAGTTGGGCATGGAATGTAGACATTCTGATTTCATGCTAATTCATTGCTATTTGGCCCAGGGAGGAGGGGGGCATTGGGCTGAGGATGTCACCAGAGTCACCAGGCTGAGATGTTCCCCTGCCTTTGATATTTGTCCCTTCGCCTCTTTCTGAGTTGGCCTGGTTTTACAGATGGATCTGAGTGGCATCCGACACCACTGCCGCTGTTTGCTCCTTGTGTACTGACATCCGTGCCTCCGATGGGGATTTCTTGCCGAGACGAGCTGAGCTCACAGCCCCTGGAATACCCAAGCAAGTTTCTGTCTGTCCTCCTTTCCTGTTCTCAGCACACTTGCAGCAATACTGCTTTCCTCCAGCCTCTGTTTCTATGAAAAGATTAATCTTCATGGTTCAGCTCTCTAAAAGAAAGCGCTGGTAGCAGGAGAGGCGGTGAGCGGGTGCTTTCCCATGCTGACTCTGGGTGCTGTGCTTCTGCTTTTTAATCTTGCCGCTGTCAAGCTCCATTAGGAGGCCTGAGCATCAGCTTCCTACCTTTGGGGCCTGGCCTTCCATCAGCCCTGGCTGAAGCAGGGACGGTGTTTGAGATTGGTATAGAGAAGGAGGACAGGGTGTGTGTTTCAAAGAACAGAGCTCTGACTCAATACCCTGCTGACCTGGTTCCCTTACACATCACAGGAGGCTGTCCTCCCTGGGGTAAGTGGTGACAGCCTCTAGTGGAAGCTGTCAGAATTCCATGAGCTGGTATGCATACAGCGACTTAAAAACAGCCAAAGACCAGGGCTAAGTAATGGATTTCCTCTTCTTGAGAGCACAGAATGGTGCTGGAGGGGGCGACTCCCACCAAGTGAAGAAGTGAAGATATCAGCTCAGGCAGAACGGTCAAGGGTGACAGATGTTCCTGCTGACTTGGCTTCTCATCTAGCCCTGGGTGGCTTGGTTGAGTCGAAAGGAGCACTTGGACTCTTGCCTCAGAGGACCAGGACTGGTAATAAGTTCCTCAGAAGGACGCAGCCCTCCGCATGACTCTCCTGCTGTGCCTTTGACATAAAGTAGAAACGGGTGTCATAAAGGAAGCTAAAGGGATTCTCTGGTTCAGATTAGGACTTCTGTTGTCACTGGCAGAAAGCATTAAGAGCTCAGCTTTACAAGTTATTGTGCTGGATGTAAAACCAAAAGGGCATGAGTGTGTGTGTCTGCATGTGTGTACATGTGTGTATGTGTATATATGTGTATGTGTATATATATGTATGTATGTATATGTATGTACATGTGTATATATGCATATATATGTACATTGTATATGTGTGTACATATGCATATGCGTATGTGCATGTGCGTGCATGTACATATGTATGTGTCTATGTGTATATGTATGTGTGTCTGCTTATATATATGCTGTATAATCTTAAAATTCTTGATATTTTGTATATAAAAAAGTCCTCACTTATATAAAAGAGATTTGTAAGCGTTTTTATGTGACAAAAATGAAAGCAATAATTTTCTTTCAGCTGAGTCCCTGCAGATAGCACTAATTAGGGGATGAAGGGAAGGTCAGAGCCTGACTGGACCTTATTGTACAGGTTTTGTTGGAATAAGTGCTTCATCTCTCAGAGATCAAGTCAAACCTCACGTCCTTTTTTGCCAAGCGAGGTATTTATTATGGAATACTCATTTTTGTTATTTAATAAATTTGCTTAATTTGAAATTAAAATAAATTCGCAAATAAAGTCAACTTAGTTATGGTTTCTACTGCTATGAAGAGATACCATGACCGTGGCAACTCTTAAAATGGAAATGTTTAGTTGGCTTACGGTTCATAGGTTTAGCCTATTGTCATCATGGTGGGGAGCATGGAGGCAGACATAGTGCTGGAGAAGGAACTGAGAGTCTACATCTAGATCAACAGGAAACAGGAGGTAAACCGAGCCACTAGGCCTGGCTTGAGCTTTTGAGCCCTCAAAGTCCATCCTCAGTGACACACATCCTCCAACAAAGCCACACCTCCCAATAGTGACAATCCCTATGAGCCTATGGGGTCATTTTCACTCAGACTACCACACTCTGTGCTACCAATTTGTTTAGTGATACAAATATGGTATGCTTCTTTTTTTTTTTTTTTAAATGGTTGGGATTCTCGTTAGGCCAAAGCAAAGAATTTTCTAGCTTAAAAAGAAAAATGTTCATTCACAGCCACAGAAAGCAAACTAAGACATCCTGTTTGCTATAGCAATTAGCTCAGTCGTGAGAAAGAGAGGTGGGAGCTAAGGGGATAGCTTGTTCAATAAAGTGCTTGCCACACACACGGACCCCAAGTTCTATCCCTGGCACCAAAGTAAGAAATCCAGATGTAATAGCCCACACGGTAGCTGCAATCCACTGCTGGGAGGGGGAGACAGGAGGATCCCTGGGGCTCTCTAGACTGCCAGCCTGGCCTGTTTAATGACCCCTGCAGATCCTGTGAGAGATTCTGTCCCAAAAGATAAAGTGGGATGGTCCTGAGAAAAGACACCTGCATTTGTCTTTAGTGTGTTGTGTGTGGTGAATTTTCACAGGTAGGGCACTTGTGTGTGCTGTTACGTGTATGGAGATCCAAGGTTGATACAAGCATCTTCCTCAACCACTCCCCATCCTGTATTCAGAGGCAGGGTCTCTCACTGAACCTGGAGCAGCCCAGTCAGCTAGTCTGGCTACTCAGCTAGACCTTGCGATTTGAAGGTTATCTTGGAGGCTGCCATGCCTGCCAGCTTTTATGTGTGTTCTGGGGATCCTAAGTTCGGTCCTCAGGCTTGCATGGCAAGTGCCTTATCAGTTGAACTGTCTCCCCAGCCTTCCAGTTCCTCTGTACAATCAGCAAGACAAATTTATTTTGTGTTGGAGGCATAGAGAAGGAACATAGATTTATGGGGCATTTGCCGCAAAAACTATGGGGCCTGGGAGTTCAGTGTGGCTACTTGAGAACTGGAGAAACATCCCGTGTCAGAGCGAACTCATCATTTCTGCTGTGAGAGTCTTAGAAAGCAACTCTGAATGACAGCGATCCAGGATTCTTCTCTAGATAGAAACGACGCCAGTGCCGAGAGCAACTGGAAAGAGATTTCTATGGGAACTCAGACAACTGGCTGAACAAGACAGGAAGTATAAGACAAGTAAACGTATGTGTTGCGTTCTGTCGTTGTTTGAGACAGCCTCACTCTGTAACTGAGGCTGCCACAGTCTTTTCTATTTAGCTCAGGCTAGCCACGAACCCAACGTAAGCCTCTTGCATCACGCAAGTGGTGAGATTACAGAGGTGACTTGTGGGGGATTTTCAGCTGTAATTGCCTTTAGTGAGTGCAATTACAGAACTAGCAATGCTGTGGACACAGGCCTTCCATGGAGATCAAGTGTTGGTTAGATTGCAGTGCTCAGAATGGGCCCACCGTGATTCTCTCTCATGCAGTTGCCTAGTAGTGGAAAACAGTCTTTCTCCCCTGTGCCTGTTTTCCTATTCGCTAATATAGTGTGGAAGGCTGTGTTAGCCAAGGGCAAATAGCGGATCTTTGCAGAGGACAGATGTGGTGCCCTTGATAACAAAGCAAGGCCAAAGCGCCCACAACAGAGTTCTAGCTCTCTTCAGATCTTCTTGCATAATCTTGATGTCAATATTTTCCACTCTACTCCCATGAGTAACACAGACGAATAATCCCATATCTCATGGACACAGAGAAGAAAATCCCAGACTTGTGAATTAGTTCCCGAAAGGAGACTGGACTGAGAAATATAAATATGTTAATGACTCGTCTGTTTCAGGTAGCTAAGAATAGTCCAAAGGTTAGCAAATTTCATTTCTTTAAATAATTCTCCTTTAATTTGCAGTGTTACAAGTCACAGGGCCCAAGCACACAGCTTATAGATCTGAACTTGAGAGTGCTCCCTAGTCATTTACTGAATGACCTGCGGCTCTCTCGTGACTTTCTGTTCAAGAACGGATTCATCCTTAAATACCTTCTGGTGCCCATACCAAATGGAAATTGAAGGTCAGCTGCTTTGTATGGAAGCAGACACTTTTGACATCCTTGGTGTTGGCTCATGCTTTATTAAGTCTGGACCCTGGTGCTACAAATCCCCACAGCACCACACACTTCGTAGCCCATGTGGAAGCGTTTGGAACTTTGGGCTGGGGAAGCTATTGAGCACTTTGAGAATGACTTGTGGGAGTTTGGAAGATCAGAATGCTGAAGCAGCTAGTAAGCAGCCTTCCTCCGTGGTCTCTGCTTCAGTTTCTGCATCCAGGTTATTGCCTTGTGTCCCTGGCTTAGCTTCCCCTGAGGGTAGACTGTGTCCTGTAAGCGAAACAAATCTTCCTCTCCTCCTCAAGTTGCTTTTGGTTAAAATAGCGTTAGAAACAAACTAAGACATCCTAGCAGGATACTGAGGCAGGAGCTGGGGGGACTTGTTCGGTAAAGTACTTGCCACACACACAAGGACCCGAGTTCTATTCCTAGCACCAATGTAAGAAAATCCAGACATGATAGCCTACATGACAGCTATAATCCAGAGTTGGGGAGGCGGAGGCAGGAGGATCTCTGGGGTTCACTATCCAGCCTGGTCCACTTGGTGAGTGCCAGGATCCAGTGAGAGATTCTGCTCCAAAAATGAAGCGGATGACTCCTGAGAAAAGAGCCTGAGCTTGAGTTTGGCTTCAGGTCACCATGTATACACACACACACACACACACACACACACACATATATACCCATAATCTATCTGCCCTCTCAGAACACACACACACACACACACACACACACACACACACATATATATATATATATATATATATATATATATACCCATAATCTATCTGCCCTCTCAGAACATACACACACACCACAATCAGAAAAAATTAAGGCAGACTAGAAAGACAGGAAAAATTAAAGGAAGCTATTCAGTCTGGAATCAAGAATTACCTTTCTTGCTACCTACAGAGATAACGTGTATCCCCAGAGACACCTCAAGTAAGGGCCTTGAAAACAACAGGCATCCTGGGCTCACTTGTTAGTTACTGTGCTATCTACCGCTCCTCTCTCATTCCAGAGTCCGATACATGTGTGTCATAAAACCACCTTCCAATTTCACTTACCGGAGGAAATCCATAGGATAAGAGAAATAAACCAGTTCATATATTTGACTTATTTTTAAACTTCACTTAAATTTTAAGCTTTGCTTAATGGTTGGAACCGCTGAACAATGGCTTAGGAAGCCACAGGATGGCATAGAAGGCCTGCAAAAACACCTAAGTACTCCTCCCCTCCTGAGAGGCATCGCTCACGTCTTCAGGTTGTGTGCTTTCCTTCCCTAAGCATTTTTTTCTTCCTTACACACCTGCATTTGCGCTTGAACAGTGCTCTCTCTCTCTCTCTCTCTCTCTCTCTCTCTCTCTCTCTCTCTCTCTCTCTCTCTCTCGTTCTGACAAACCCACTGACTGTGTCTCACTCTCACACATCCTGGAATTCCTTCCTGTGCCTTCAGAGTCAAGGATCCAATTCTTCCTGAGCGGAAGTCCCTAAGGAAGGGACCTCAGGCTGCTGGTGGAGGTGCTGGTCTCCCTACTGCTGCTGACAAAAGTACTTCATGCTGGTCACAGTTTTCAGAACAGCATTCTTCAGTGAGTAGTGTGTGTAGAACCACCCCCCCAACACACACACACACACACAGAGCAGCTATGCTGGTTTGTGAATGATTGTTTCATCTTGGTCATCAGCAGGTCTGCCAATGGTAGGTAAGAAGAGTCGGAAGCAAGGACCCAAACAGAAACCTCCTCAGAAAGGCCACCTATAGTGTAAAGGACACCTGACTAGTCACAGGAGCAGAAGCTCTTGCAACTGGGTCAGGGACCAGGGCAAGTCTTAGTATGCAACAAATGGTAGCTTTAAAAACCACTCACTACGCCTAACGGCAGGATGAAGCTCTCTGCCTCAGCACAACCTAAGAGGTAAGGTGTAAATCTTTCGGGTTTCCCAGCTGATTAACCAAAGGAAATGCAAGCTAAGATTGGGGGTGGGGTGGGTGAGACAGCGATCTTCTCACCTAAGCCTTCTGAGCACCCTTGTTACAGAGTTGAACCACTCAGCTGAATTCACAGCCGAGTAAATTTAAATACCATATGAGCTTCAGACCTTCTGAACCATTGCCTTCCTGGTCTTTACATCACTTCTTGCCTCTTACAAGACTCCCAGTTCCAAGGCCTGCTGAGAGGAGGCAACGAGGCAGGAAAGGAGGAGGAGGAGCAGGGGTTCTGGGACCTGAACTCAGGTCCTCTGGAAGAACGGCAAGAGCTCTCAGCCACCGAGCCACCCTTCAGTCCAACAAAGCTTTACAAATTAGTATGTGAAAAAAGTTGGCAAAAAGGAAGGCTAAGACAGCTTTCTACCCCACCTCCACCAACCAACTAAACCCAGCCTCCACACAGGTGGAGGTACCCCCAATTATCCAAAGATGACCTGCAGTTCATTAGGATAATCCACTCATGGGTGGAGACTTGAGACACTAATGAGGGCTGGAGAGATGGCTCAGTGGTTAAGAGCACTGGCTATTCTTCCAGAGGTCCTGAGTTCAATTCCCAGCAACCACATAGTAACTCACAGCCATCTGTATTGAGATTGGGTGCCTTCTTCCAGCCTGCAGGCAAACATGTAGACAGAATGCTATATATATAATAAATAGAATGAATCTTTAAAAAGGCACTAATGATGTGTGTGATCCATGAGGTTGTATGTAGAACTACACAGAACATGCAGAGATGTTTAGGGAGGTCCACGCTTTGCAAACAGACCTAAATCCCAGGGATGGGGACATAAATGCCCTGATCATCTGTGAAAACATGGGCTAACCTTTTTCCTGTTGCTTCAGCCTACTTCCTCCCTTAAAAGCTTATCTTTCCTAAGAAACTGACCTGCTTCTGCTCTGTGCTTACCTCCTTGTTCTGAGACACAAGAGCCCGGGACTCTGGAGGTGCCTAGTGAATCTCCACACCACTGAGGTCAGCAACACAGCTCTACTATTCCAGGATTCTCAGAACTCCCTCAGCTTCCTCTCTACCTCTGGACTCTAGCATCCACATGTTCTGCCTCTTTTTTTCTTTACATTTTTTCATGTGTGTGTGGTATGTATGTGTGTATGCATGTTTGCATATGTGTTGGCACACACGTGTCGGCACACGCATGTTTGCATATGTGTCGGCAAGTGGTGGCTTGAAAGAAAATGGTCCTCAAAGGGAGTGGCACTATTAGGAGGTGTGACTTTGATGGAGTAAGTGTGACCTTTTTGGAGGAAGCGTGTCACTGTAGGGGTAGACTTTGAGGTCTCCTATGCTCAAGATACCACCTGGTGTCTCAGTTTACTTCCTGTTGCCTGTGGATCAAGAACTCTCAGCTCCTTCTCCAGCACCATGACTGCCTGAATGCCATGTGGCACCATGATGATAATGGACTATATTTCAGAAACTGTAAACCACCCCAATTAAATGTTTTCCTTTATAAGAGTTGCTATTGTCATGGTGTCTCTTCACAGCAATAGAAACCCTAACTAAGACAATATACATGTATGTACATGCATGTGAAGGCCTGAGGCCGATGATAGGAATCACCCTCAGTTGTTTTTTCACCTTATTCATTGAGAAAGGGTCTCTCACCACGCCCAAAACCTGCATGTAAGGCTAGTCTTGCCCTCACATGTACTCAGTGATTTAAGGATCAGAAGCACGCTACTTCTATGAGAGTCTGAAGTTCATACTGTAGTCAGATTTTCTTGGCTCTGAACCAGGTGTGGTGGCTCAAGCTTGCAATCCTGGGTCTCAGTTTACTCTGGGGGGGGTCTCTTGTTTCTGTCTCCAAGGCTGAACTTACAGGCAGGAGGCCATACTCAGCAGACATTTGCATGAGATTCTGGGAGCACTGCTCCTTATGCTTCCACAGTAAGTGTGGAGTTTTTCTCCCGGTACCAAGAAAGCCATGCCCTAACTTAGTCCTGCCTCTTAAAGATAATTGGCTGACAAAGATTCCCCATCATCACTCTGTAGACCAGGCTGGCCTTGTCCAAAAGCAGAAGAGGGAAAAGTCCAGGGAAGCCCTTCCCCTTGGGAGCCCCGTCATTACACCATCGGCCCCTCAGATGCAGATGTCTTGGGCGTTCTGGAGTCTACAGGAGGTGGAAGGCTAACCGTAGGTGGGACAAGTTGTCAACCACACTGGGAGACACAGCTGCAGGGTATGTCACCTACACTCCTGCAACTCTGGAAGTCAGGCTGGGTCCTGCTCTAAATACCTCCTCCATATTCTGTAACCCAGCAGCTCTTAGGCAGTGCCTTGCTCTGGGTGCCTCCACTTTCCAGGTAACATTCTGAGTGCAAGGCAGAGGCAGGGTGATTGCATGTCATCAAGTAGACACCGTTCATTAGGTCCAGGCTGGTAAATAACTATTCCAAAGGAAAATGCTTCCATCTCTAAATGTATCAGAGTAGATGGAGAGCAAATGAGCTCACAGGCATATTAAATCCTACCAGAAGGATGGTGCCCAAGAGCGTATAGGACACACCAGACACCCTCAGCAGGGCTCCATAAAGAGAACTCTTAGCACACCAATGGTGGCTGCCCCACTGGCCTGTCACATGGCCAATGCTGCCTCAAGATTGACAGCAGAGAATCCCTAATTTTCTGCGGGCCTCCTGCTCAATTCAGCACTACCGACACAGACTACCAAACAGCCACTCATCTGTCTGTCTGTCCATCCATCTGGATCACATCTGAATCTCATCCCTATTGCTCCCAGAGTCCTGTACCCCACCTCAGCAGCTCAGCTCAACCCTGTAGTGGTTTGACCCTGGAAGCAACTACATACTCTCCCATGGGGTTGGTTAAGTGTTCAGCTAACCACTGCAGTAACTAATTATAGCAATGTCAACCCTCTGCTTCTGCCGCCAGTGATGCCTCTTAGAACTCTCTGAGCTCTGTGGTGACCCCTTTAACTCTTGTGTTGCCTTTCTATAAGTGTGTGTGTATGTGTGTGTACACTGACTATATAAATACCACGTGATATGTAATGTGTAATCTGAGAGTTAATATTAGTAATTAGGATAGGCATAAAAGAGGCTGCTTGCCAGTGGGCAGCTAACAAAGGAAACAGACTACTTGGCAAATTCCAGTCAGCAAAGCTGGCACAGCTCATAGTTTATTGTTATTCGGTGAAATGACGTTGTAGAAAGACAAAGGCGTGTCATCCGTGGTGCTGGTGTAGCTTGCTCGCGTCAGTAACCCCTTGCCCGTCCTGTGAGAAAGTCAGTATACGCATTGGCTCACCGAGCTGGACCTGGATGGAACTGTGGCTTTGCTCTATCACCGTTGCCCTGTCTGGGGTGAAGGGATGTTTGCCCAGGTTTTCCCATGAAAAATAATTCAGTGCTCTAATTTTACAGAGGTAAGGCCTATGCACTTCCTGTTGATTAGCATAACACTGATAGAATCTGCAATCAAGTATATCAAGATTTTGCAGTAATATTAACATCAAGTGAGATAAAGACATATTATTGTGGTTTAATTTTGCTTCCTCATCAGTTCAGCTCAGGGACTGTACTTGAACAGTGCATCTTTCTACCACACTGATTTTCAGGGTTTTGGAAGTTAAATTGTGGATAAAAGACTGTGAGCCTGCAAAGGAGAGGCCAGGGAGCTGGACTTTTTAATCTGGCTCCCCTCTAGACAAAGACTTGGTCTTAATCACCGGTTAGACAATATTTGATATCTTCAGAAAGGAAAAGTTGAATCTGCTCTGATGTCATGTGCTTTGACGGCCAGATGGCAGAGTTGGATAAATGCAAGAAATTAAATTAGCACCCCCTTCTTCATATCTGCCTGAGTCTGTCCAGGCTGTTGTAACAATGTCACAGACTGAAGGGCTTATAAGCAATAGAAACGCACCTCCCATGGTTCTGTAGGCTAGGACTCCTCAGTGGAGACACTGCGGGGGAGAATGCTTTCTGGATCATAGAAGAAGCCTTCTTTCCGTGTCTTCACTGGAAGAGGGGTGGATGAACTCCCTGGGACCCCACTATAAAGGGGCTAATCCTGTTAGGGAAGCTCCACCCTTGCAAAGTCCCCGCTCCTGATAGAGCCGCCTTCGAGGCTGTGGTTTTAACCTTTTCCTGGGGCGAAAGCATTCAGTTCATGGTAATATCTCAGAAAGATTTCACCAGGTGCACCTGTCTTAAATGAAGAGCTCTCCCCTCCCAACATGCTGATAACATCAAACTATCTTGGAACAAAAGGCAAGATCTCAGTGGCTAAGAGCACTTACTGTCCCAGCATGAGGGCCTGAATTTGGTCACCAGCACCACAAACATAAAAAGCCAGGCAGAGATACACATGCCTGCATCTCCGGCATTTGTGGGGCGGTGTTAAAACAGTGATGGGGGACTTTATACGACACTAAAGGGATATATTAGAAAAATCTGAAATTAGTAATTTAAGCATCTATATCAAAGAACTCAGAGACGGTGGAACAAAATAAACCCAAAAGAGGAAGAAGACAAGACAGGGCCTGGAGACGCAGGGCAGGTGGCCAAGAACTTGTCTAGCATGCACAAAATCCTGGCTCCTTCCCTAGCAGAACATAGAACCCAGTTGTATGCAGAAGGATCGGGGTTTAAGGTTATCCTTGGTCCCATAGCAAGTCGGGCTAGCCTGGGCTACATGAGACACTGTCTTGGCAGGAGGGGAGTATAATAAGGGGAAAAAAACCCAGAAATCAGTAAGCTGACAATTTTTTTAAAAAAATTAGTAAACAGAGACCTGGCATTTGAAGATGATCAATAAACAACGAACTTCAAACGAGAATGGCAAGAAAAAATAGTGGCGACAGCACAAATTACCAGTGTTCCCAAGACAAAATGAGGCTTCGCCCTAAGCACTGCCGTCTTCACAGGGAATGGAAGGGAACAGGATGGCAGGCTCTGCACACACAGCTTGACCACCTGGAGCAAAGGGAGCAATGTCACCAAGTGCAAACTGCACTCCCCCACTAAGAAGACTACTGAACAGCCCCCCAGCTGCAAAGGACATCGAATTTGCAACTTTTTAATGCATTATTTTTATTGATTCTTTGGAAATTTCATATGATGAACCCCAATCCCACTCATTTCCCAGACCCTCACCACTGTAATGTTCCCCCCAAAAGAAACTAAGAAACTAAATAAGTAAAATTAAGATAAAAATAAAAAGTTTAAAACGCAAATAAGAGTATTAATTTAAGAACAAAAAAACAAAAAAGTAAAAAGCAAACAAACAAAGCACCACTTGGCTCCTCCATCTTCCCCTCCTCTCCATCACCTACCACCTCTTCCTTCATCTTGGCAGCATTGGGAGCTGCTGTGTGTCGTTCAGTAGACCCTTTTGTCCACACGGCTTTATTTGCAAATGTTCATTGTTTAATGTTGTTGGTCAGGTTCAAGGTCTCTGGCTTCTGGTGCACCATCAACACTGGACCCTCACCCAAACTCCTGTGGCTATCCTGCAGTTGTCCTGAGTCATGGAGATTCTGCAGCTATGATTCCACAGGGCTAGTCCCTTTACACACTCAGCAGATCAGAGATGGGGTAGATGTTGGGAGCTCCAACTCAAAGGTGTCTGGGTGGTGGCTGAGCTGATCAGAGCCAGCTTTGGGGCGGGAGCTCTTCTATTAATGGCGGTGTCGGCTTTCTGGGGCTGGGTCTGTTATCCAGGGTCAGTTCTCTGCTAAAGGTGGAGGTTTGCTCTCTCTGGGCCAGCTCAGCATGGCCCTCGTATTTCAATACATGGTTCAACACATGGTTCTCATGGGCCCCTGTGTTAATGGATATCAGGATAATGGGCAATGGATATCGACACAGACCCCAGCTGTGGTAGGACCACAGACTCAGATATGGCCAGCAGCAGCAGCTTGAGCCTGGATGTCTCCAAAGCCTTGGGTATCAGCGTAGGCATTTCGGTTTGTCTCCAAAATTGCTCCAGGTGGTGGTCCAGACCCTGGGGCAGCCACATGTCTTTCGTTAGTAACCGGAGCCATGGACCTGAACACAGGCCCTGGCAATAGAAGGGCCATGGACCCAGACATGGCCTCAGGCCACAGCTTGGGCCCTGGACATCAACATGGCCCCAGGTGGCAGGGCAGGCCACCCCAATCTGTATGACCCTGGCAACAGCATGGCCCACGGGCACCAACATGGCCTCAGGTATTGGCCCAGATCCTAAGCAACAACACTGCTTTTGGCAGTAACTAGAGCCAGGGACATTGACACAGACCCTGGCTGTGGTAGGGCCATGGATCCAGATATGGCCTTCAGCAGTAACTATGGCCCAGACAACACTATGGCCTTGGGTAGCAGCACAGGCCACTCAGGTCGGCATGGCCCGACAGCGGCTCATCCCTCAAACTCCAACATGGCCACAGGTGGCAAAGTGTCCAGGCAAAAGCAGTTCTACAGAAAAATTCTACAAGCCGTTTAAAAAATTAACATCGTATCTCTTCCAGAAAATAGTAGAGGAAGGTAATTTTCAATTCATTCCAAGGAAGCAAGCCTTATGCACATATCAAAATGAAAGTCAGTAAAAGACACACATACACAATTACAGACCTAAATTGATTTCTTTTTTTTTTTAAGAAGCTTAACAAATTATCATCAGGTAAAATGTAGTAAGACTTCAGCTAGGGATATAGCTCACACTGCTAGTCTAGCTTTTGTGAAGTCCTGGGCCTCATCCTTGGGGCCGCATAAACCAGGTAAGGCAACAGATGCCGATAATCCTAGCACTCAGGAGGTAGGTAGAGGCAGAAGGACCATAAATGCAAAGGAAACCTCAGCTATGTATCAAGTTTGAGGCCAGCTTGGGCTGCATGAAACTACATCTCAAAAATTAAAAAATAAAATAAGTGAATACAGAACGACGCTAAACAGTCCACAAATAAACCAGAATATCTCCAGCATATAGAATATTCACAACAGTTGTCACTGTGATACCCACCTAGCCTATAATCCCACTTGAGAGGTGGAAACAGAGGATTGGGAGTTTAATTGCAGCTTGGGCTATCTTGGGTCCTGTTTCAGAAATAAACAAATAAAAATCAATTATATGTACATGCTTACATACATACATACATACACACCAGGCATGGTGGTGCAGTCCTGTTATCCTAGTGCTCAGGCTGAAGCAGAAGGATTTCTATAAGTTTGAGTCCAGCCTGGGCTACTCAGTAAGTACCAAGCTACCCTACCTCCTTAATAAGACCCTAGATTAAAAACATGCCTTTAATTCCAGCTCTCCAGGTGCAGAGGCAGATGGGTTTCTATGAGTGTGAGGCTCGTCTGGCCTACAAAGTAAATTCCAGGACAACAAAGGCAACACAGAGAAACCCTGTCTCAAAAACCAAACCAAACCAAAACAAACAAACAAAACAACTAGAAAGCGAAAAACAAAAACACCGAATCTAAGACCAAAACACCATTAAACCACTACCTGATAAAGAAACTAGGAAAGCAGCTCCATTTACAACAGCATCAAACCACAAATATTTAGCAACCAAGAAAGGAGGTAAATGATACGTATAGTCTACATGATCAACATTAATGAAATAATTAAAGAAAATGCAAGGTCTTGGAAGAACCACGTGGCAGGGCACTTCTCAAGCATGTGTGAGGCAAAAGGATCAAACTAGAAGACTTAATAGTGTTAAAACACCATACTCTCCAGTGTGGTTTGCAGACTTGGTACCTTCTATCAAAATAGCAATGTCATATTTTATAGAAATAGAAAAATGATCTCAATATTTTAGGCAAATGAATTAAATAAATGTATCTCCAAAGCCAGCAGGTATAAGAAAAGGTTATCAACATCACTTTTAAAAAAAACAGGAAAATGCAAATCAAAGATACACAGAGATATTACCTCACACTAGTCAGGATGGTGTTTATCAAAAGCTAACAAATGCTGGTGGAGAAACTAGCATTTGCAAACTGTGGTGCTTTGAAGGAGAATGGCCCCCATTGGCTCATATATTTGAATACTTGGTCACCAGTTAGTAGAACAGAACTGTTGGGGAAGGATTAGGAGGTGTGGCCTTGCTAGAGGAGATGTGGCACAGGGGGTGGGCTTTGAGATTTCAAAGGCCCACACCAGGCTCAGTGTCCCTCTGTCTGTCTTCTGACTTCATCCAGGATGTAAGGCTCCCAGCTACTGCTCCAACATGCCTGCCTGCCTGAGGCCTTCTGAGACTCTAAGTCCCAAATAAACTCTTTTCTATAAATTACTTTGGAATTTGTGTCTTATCTCAGCAATAGGAAACACACACACACACACACACAGGGGGGGTGGGAAGGGAAGGGTTGAAAACAGTATCTAGGAGAAATAGCCACACTCTTTCTTTATTTCAGCATTATCTACCTTAGCCTAGGTAATAAATGCCCACTGACAGATGAATAGATAAAACAATATGATATTAGCTGGTGCATACCTATAACTCCAGCACTTCGGATGGTAAGGCAGAGAAATCTCAAGTTCAATGCAGTCTGCCTACATTTAAGACCCTGTTTTAAGAAGGTGGGGAGAAGAGGAGAAGAGAAGAGGAGAGGAGGGGAGGGGAGGGGAAAGGAGGGGAGGGGAGATTGGATGTGACTCGTACACAATAGATTCTTCCGCCCTAGGTAAAAAGGAAATCCTGCTCCTTGAACAAGGTGGATGAACCAGAAGGACACCGTGTTACGTGAAATGAGCTATGCATGTGCACAAACACTGTCCAGTCCAGCTAACGCTATGGTGCTAACACAGACACTCCCCAAGCAGTGACCAGAACAGTTTCCAGTACCTAGAAAGAATAGCAGATGGAGCGCTAGTGACCAGTGGGTACAGAGGTTTTAATCAAACTTTTTAAACGTGTGTGTGTGTGTGTGTGTGTGTGTGTGTGTATGTGTGTGGTGTTTTCCTGTATGAGTTTAGTGCACCATGTGAACAGAGACCAGAAGAGCTTGTCAGATACACTGGAACTAGAGTTACAGATGGTGCTAAGCTGCCATGTGGGCTCTGGGAACCGAATCCAGGTCCTTTGCAAGAGCATTAGCACTATTTACTGCTGAGTTATCTCTTTAGGCCCAGGTATAAAGTTTCAGTTATGCAAGATTAGTAGTCAACAACATAATTCCTAGAGTTAACAATATTATTATATTTATATATATATTTCTGCTAATGGGTAAGTCTCATGTTAAATATTCTAACAACCATAAGATGCACATAAAAATAAATCCCACATAAATTGAGGAGGCACAAGGAAACTCTCTGGGGTGATGTGTGAGCGGCATCTAAATTCAGGTGATAATTTCATCAGCATTCATAGAAGGATGGCAAGAATGTGAAGCTAGATCAACCACACTGCTAGGGAGGATAATGCTGCAGCTATTCTCAAAAACAGACTGGCCGTCTCTTAAAGCACCCAGCTACCACATAATCTCACACTTGCATGGCTGGGCATCCATCCTGAAGATAGAAAAATTGGGTTCATGCACAATTCAGGCTGTGAATGTTTATGGCAACTTCATTTGTAGTAGCCCCAAACTACAAACAGTTTGCAATGAGAGAACACCTTAACAAGCTGTGGCACATGCAGGCCTTGTAATGCTGTTCAGTAATAATTAATAATAATAATAATAATAATAATAATAATAATAATAAACACTGATACGTGAAACAGCATGGAGAACTCTCCAGGGAATGACCGAATGGCTTCATTTGTAAAGCATTCTTAAAAATCACAAATTCCTGGAAAGGAAAAACAATATAGGAAACAGTTTCTAGAAGCTAGACGTGGGGGAGGTGCAGAAGGGAAGAAAGTTTGTCTACGAAGGACGCTAAGGGGGATGTTAGTGGTATAGACATGTTTTGTATCTTGACCGTGTTGGTGACAATAGTCATCCTGAAATCTTGTACTGAAATTCTCAAAGTGTTACTAATAGGGGAAACTAGGTAAAGGGCACATGAGTGCCTGAAATTTATTTGTAATATTCATTAATATCGTTATTATTTTGAGATAGTCTTGTGTCCCCTCAGATTGGCCTCGAACTCAGTTTGTGGTAGAGGATAACCTTGAACTTTTGATCCTTCTTCCTTTACGTCTCCCATCATTTTTTTTCCTAAGGAAAAATCCCTCTCTAGTTACAGGCATGCACTGGCACAGTGGGTTTGTATTGTGTTAGGTGGAGCCCAGAGCTTTGCACATGCCAAGAAAGTGCTCTGCCCCATGAGCCACATTCCTAGCCCTCTTTGTACTGTTTCTCAAAACCATCTGTGAGGACCGGAGAGCGAGCTCAGCAGTCAAGGGTGCACACGCTCTCCCAAAGGACAAGAGTGTGATGTCAGGCACCCGTGTCAGGCAGCTCAGTCTCCTGTGACACCATCGGTAGACCGTCCCTCTAAACCATGACCGAATAGCGACATGCTCACAGAAAGGAATATCAAGTAGCATGAACAACCACATATAGCAAAAGAGGCAGTTCCCACAAACCAAATAAAAGCATATGCGAAAATATAAATATTTGTTATGTTATTGTTTATAGAAAGCTTAAAAGCAAGCAAAAGAAATGATGTCATTTAGAGATGTATCACAAATAGACAAAACCTAGACACACATGAGGTTATGACAAAGTTAGGATGGTGGCTCCGGGGAGGGACTTGGGAACTGGATAGGTGTAGAAGAGGCCTCAGGTTCTGGCAATAATTCAGATGGTAATTACATTCATGTTTGACTTATAATGAGCAGTTAATCCATGTGCAGACGTCTTCTTGCTTTTCTGTGTAAATGTCTGCAATAAAATTGCAAGATTCTCATATTTTGTTGTTTTGTCTTCGAAAAAGAGATGAGAAAGGACTGCAGGTGTGAGATCTGATTGTGCAAAGAAGAGGTGATACGTGGAAATGGACTTCATATTTACAACCTGGAAAGAGACAGTAATGAAGAGCTGAACCACAGAAGTTCCCCTGTAGTGACCCGGTATGGGGTAACTGGCCTTAGATAGTCATTTCTTTAAAACAACGAATTGAAAATGATGGAGGAGCCTATCCTGATGACATCTTTCTTATTCCTTGATGAATAGGATCAGACTGGGGGCCTACAATTTCTTGTGTTCAGGGTTTTATTTTGTTTCTCAAATCTGTCTTCTTTTCCTTGAATCGTACCAGACTACCCTGAGCGTGAAAAAGAAAATACAATTGATTCAGTGGGATTCTCCTTCACTGAGTTTATCCTGAGTGACCCCGTTTCTTCCTCCAAATCTTCAGTCTGAACAGGATTGACAGAGAATCCTGAGAAAGGGATGCTGGCCTGAGAACCTTGACTAGGCTAGCTCCTTCACTCTCTTCCTGCCCTGTTCTCCGAAACGGACCTTCCAACAAATGCTCTCACAATTTTCCTATTTGGGGTACAGTTCACAGGCAACTCTCAGCCTCTGAAGACATTAAGGAGGGGCTGGTGAGGTGGATCAGAGATTAAAGACACTTGTTGTTATTGACCCCGAGCCCTGGGACTCACATTGTGTAAGGAAAGAACTGGTTCCTGCGAGTTGTCCCCTGACCTTCACAGGGAGGCCATAGTACGTTAAAAATAAATTTTTTTAAAGACGACAGTTATGAAATCCCCAGCCCCGCTAATGTTTCTCTCGTCCCTTTCCTGATAGGTCTGACATCACAGGGCTAGGTAAGCACACACTCTAACTCTGCCTCCTCCACGAGGACCTTGTACATCAAAGGCAGGGACCTCGGGTGTCATTAGACTCCCAGGCCTGGGAATAGCACAAAGATCTAGCCTTTGAGGTAGCTGTTGAGGCGGTCCCTCTTCAGTAGACAGCGACACACTCTGGCGCCTAAATTCTCATTCTAGATTTTCCACGCTGGACCCCATTTACAGCTCGCCAGGTCCTCACTACTGAGTTGTCCCTTGGACGCTGCGACTCCTGAGGTTTGCTTTTCTTGGGCTAAAAGGCAGCTGAGCTGGGTGAAGAGTGTTTTCTGGACTAACATGCTAGCAGACCTAGTATATCCCTAAGTGCAATTCACCTTGCGGCTTGGGGGTTCTTCCAGGACTCCCGCCAGCGCCAATCAGGTCTCTTGATACCTGCCTCCATCCCAGGCCACCTGGAGGAAGCAGGAGGTTCTGGGCTGGGTACTCGGCCAGCGCGCTCTCAGAGCCAGGGCGGGCAGAGCAGCCTCACGTGGGCCGGGCGGGCGACTGGCGCTGGAAGGAAGGCGCGCAGAGCCCGGGGCAGTGCTGCGCTGGAGCCACAGCGGAGCTGAACAGCCTGCACCGCGGGACCTACAGGGCAATCAATCGCCCACGCAGAGCGAGCGGTGCGGTGCGGTGCGGCTCACCAGGCGGATCACCAGACTGGGAGCGTGGATGTGCCGGGCGCCAGAGCACTGTCGAGGGCGACTGAACACCCAGGTAAGTGCGCCCCCGCGCCACCTTGCGCAGCGCACCCCACTCCACGCTCTGCACCCTCCTGATTCCAGCTGCGGTAGCTCCCAGGGGCGCGGTCGGATGGCTGCCAGTTCCTGGAGCCCCTCACCTCCCCCCATCCCCGCCCATCGGCTCCCCGCACCACTTTCCGGGGATCCCTCCTGCTTTTATGGCTGAACCTAGGCTCTGGCGACCCTCTGGTACCCTTGGCGCTCAACCGCGGGGCAGCCGTCACCGAGTTCTTCCGGGGATCTCCTAGGCACGGGGACCTAGCGATCGTGGGTGTGGAGAGGGGATCCGTGGGGGACTTGAGGGGGGAGTGCTGCCCTGGTCATTGGCAGTTGTCGGTCGGTGAGTCCAGTTTCCAGCAAGCTTGCCAGGGATTTTCCTGAAGTTTTACGGAATAATGAGGGCAAAGGTGCTTTTGTAGCTTCAAGGGGCGGGATGTGTGAGCGCGACAACCCGAAGGAATTCGGAGACAGGCATCTTTACCAGAGACCCGGGTCCAGGGCAGCCAGAGGTTTCCCCGCAAAGAGATCCGGCTCCGTGGCAGGTCCATTGCCTGCCTGCTCCTGAGCCACCTCCCGCACCCGCATCCCGGATCCCGCGTCTGCCACGAGGAAGCTTTGGCTAGCAGTACCAAGGCTTGACCCAAATAAAGATGAGGGATGGAGAGACAGGGCTTGGAATGAGTCTGCTGTTTGGTCCTGGTCACCCCGAGGGAGGATACTGCCTGGTCTTGGTCACCCCCGAGCTCTGCTGGTGCATGTTGCTGCTCCGGAAGACTCCCTAAAAAGGGTGGTATCCTCAGAGGCATAAAGAAAGACAGTAATGAGACCTGAGAACTATCAGCACCCTAGTGCTACCTTCAGCTGCTTTGATTTTGGTTGGGGGTGGGCTATTCTTGTTTTGTTTTTTGTTCTTACCAGGACCTTCCTTTTCTCTGCATGGAGCTGTGGGACCCTGGACGGTTATGTTTCCTAGTAAGTTTGATATGGGAGGCGTCCAACCGGCAGACTGAGACACATTCTCTGGGCTTTTCCAGTCTGTGAGGACAGCAGACCAGAGTGCTCCCAATCCAGGACCAGATTGTCGGCATGGTTGCAGGAGAACAGGAACTGGGTTCTCCCAAGCAGGCTTGAAGGGCCGGTTCCAGGGAAGCAGCCATGTAACTGGCAAGGATTAATGTATGCAGTGGGATCTCTGTGTCCCGCCTGGGTCTGAGCCAGTCCCAGGAGAGACAATTCCAGACACAATAGGAGATAGTACCAGAGACAAAGATGGGACACAAGACACCGTTCATTCACTTTGCGGGAGATTCCCTGGGGTTTGCCATCTTCCAAGGGAAGAGGCAGTCCCTTTTCCATATTGAGGGAGTTTTTGGAAGCCACAGACATTCTGATCTTGTCCCTTTCAGAACAGCCAGCGGTGCAAAGGAAAAGAACAAACTCTGATAAGTTATATTTTCTTAGCCTCCTCTCCCAGCTCCCATGAGGGAGAGGCTCTAAACTGCACACAGACACATTAGTATCCAGAGAGAAACCAAGTGTAGTTTTCTGATGACTCAAACATGCATTCGGCAAGGCAGCTGCAGCTCTTCTCTAAGAGCCCCACTCACTTCAGGAACATGCTCATAATTTCCACCATCCTGCAGAGTGAACGGGGGATGCTGTCTGCCTGAATGGAAAACTTCTGAGGAGCTGGTTATTGCCACAAACAGAAACCCTAGCTGTGAGCATTCCTGTCAGAGCTAGAGATCTGTCTTTGCTGACCTCCTCAGAAATGATATCCTGAAAAGGCAGACACCGCAAAGTATGGTGACGTTGAGAGAAAGTGCCTGGCATTTTGTCAGAGGATTCTGTGTTGTCTCTCGCCTGTCCATCTGTAATTGAAAAGGAGGGCTGTCTTAGTCCTTTTGCGAGCAGACATCTTATGGCAGCAAGGAAAGCTGGCCCAGGGACAAGCTGGCCTAGTCTTCACTCAGGCCCAAAGCAGAGTTCAGCAATCCACTTCAGGCAGTGGAAGACGCTAAGTGACTCAGAGGAGGAAGTGGGAATGGTCTGACCGGCCACTTGAGGAAAAGGCCATTTGGTCCTGGCTAGGGAAGGAGAATGCCCTTTGTGGAAAGTATCCAGGGGTTAGCCCTGACCTGTGATTATTAACTCCCAGGAAAGCTGCTAACCATTTAAGAACCGTTATTAAGTTTCTTTCATGTGCCAGATGCAAGGCGTTGCAAAAAAAATCAATATTACCTCCATTTTTAATGTGAGGAGACTGAATTTGGAAGAAGTAAAATTATTTGTAAAGATCATAAGGCTAGTAAGTGGAGGTGCTGTGCTCTGTAGCCCAGTCTCTCAGATTCTAATGTCCCCAAGAACCAACACCCTGTGATGCCCCAAATTCATAGCCATCCCTAGGTATTGTTTACAGCCAGATGTCTGTGAGTCCATTGGGGAAAGTGCGGGTCTAGAAGAGCCTAACGCTGTTCATTGGCTTTATTATGCAAAGTACAGTAAGATAGACCCCGCCCCCCTCAGTCAGCAATCATGAGATTCTGGGCAGATGGCTCTCTCCTAAGTTGCTGGCAGGGAAGTCAAGTGGTACAACTTCTTTGGAGACATTTTGGAAACACCCATCTGGATTAGAAGTTTCTGGCCCATCTGCCCTATTGATTCCATTTTTAGGGATTTAACTTGCTGCTTGCTATACTTTCACGAACACAAGGGCATGAGTTTATCATAGCATTGTTTGAATTATGAAAGGAAAACTATGTATTCATCAAAAAAACTTGTTGATTATTTTACCCTACTTCCAGTCAGATACAATCCTATTCATCTATAGGAAAAGAATTGGGAAGTTTCCTATATAACTGATGGGAATGTTTTCCAAGCTATGGGCTGAGGGGAGAAGAGAAGGTGTATAGAAGGTATACTACCTTATAAAAGTGTAAGATAAAGAATGAGACCTTTAACTGTATCGATTGACCCCACGACTGATGGGACTGTAATCTCTTTGTGTCTTTTGAACTTTAAATCATGTGAAGTTTAAAAAACCCTTTCTCTGCCCTGTGCCTGCCATATTCCCTCGAACATGACCTCAGTTGAACAGTGTTGATGAAACCTCCCACTTCCTTTATGTCGCTCAAGAGGATTCCTCTGGTTTAAAACCAAAGGACACAGGGCCACAATATCAGGACCATCCAGAATCTCTTTAAAACAGGAAAGCCTGTTCTTAGGAAGCCAGGAAGAAGAGCTGCCTTCGGACAGGCTGTCTGAGCTGGGTAGTCAAGGCACGCTGGGCTAGCCTTAACCACAATCCCAATAAGCAGAACCATGTCTCTTCTCATGGTCTCACTGCTACCACGGGATAGGGAACACATAGCAGTCCTTGGCAAAGGACCAAGAAGAATGCAGTGACATCGGGAGATATGTAGGTCTGTTTCTGGGGGTAGCTTTTGGACCCCAGGGAGGAGAAGTCGTGTTTGAAAGAACTGATGTTTTAGTCAATATTGTACTGCTGTTATTGCTATCAAGATACACCATGACCACAGCAATGCCTATAAAAAGAAAACATTTAATTGGGACGGGCTTACAGGTTCAGAGGTTTAGTCTGTTATCTTCATGGTGGGAAGCATGGCAGTGTGCATGCAGGCAGACATGGTGCTGGAGAGGGGGCTGAGAATCCTGCATCCAGATCCACAAGCAGCAGGAAGAGAGAGCCACTGTGCCTAGTTTGGGCTTTGAAAATCTCAAAGCCCACCCCCAGTGACACATTTCCTCCAGCAAGGCCACACCTCCTAATCCTTTTAAATAGTGCCACTCCCTGAGCATTCAAACATGGAGCTTCTGGGGCCATTCTCACTCAGATCACCACAACATTATTCTGGGGCTGAGCTGGCCAGACTGCTAAGCAGTTAAGAGCACTCACTGCTCTTCCAGAGGACCAGAGTCTGGTTCCCAGCACCGTGTGCAGTGGCCTGCCTGAAACTCTAGCTCCAGGGAATCTGATGCCCTGTTCTGGCCTCTGTGGGCACCTGCATACATGGGGCTACACTCACACAGACACATTAATGAGCAATTTAAAATTAACAAGAAAACCACTCTGGACTCTAGGGTTATATGGCCCTCAGAGTATTTGAGCAAGGAAGTTTTCACGTCATTAAATGGAGTCTCCTGAGATGCCTCATTGAAGACTTTTCATCAGTGACGGTGCCTGGAAGGAGTGAATGCAGACAGGATTGTGGTGGCACATTGGCTACAGTTGTCACCTTCTCAGGCAGGCTGGCTATTGAGTAAGAAAGACTCTTCCAGCCACAAGATGGCCTCTCCAGTTTCCCTTTCCCAGCTCCCAGCCACTCCGTGAAGCACATTTGCCCTCTTGAACCTGGACGTGTGAGAGCTCAGACCCTTCCCCGTGAGGCCACAAGGCTTTCTTTCTCCTGTCCCTTCACAACCTCTTGTTCTCTGCACGGTAACTTGGGAGGCAGGTACACCAGCGTCACCTGGGCATGTATAGCTTTGGATTATAACCAGATGAGGCTGGGAGTCATGCGCTTTGAAGGTCGGAATCACTGTGACATGTGTCAGTGTGTACAGCTCACAGGGCAGGGATAAAACTGTCTATATTCTTAGTTAGATTCCCAGCCCTCTTCTATCTGTGTATATATAACAGATAGGACTGAGATAGCCTTGTGATGTCCCCCAGGGAATGGTGATTGTCACCGCTTTGGTCCAGATACTAGTGGTATGGAAATCTGTGTCTATACCAAGGAGAAAAGTCAGCAGAGGTGTCCCTTGGGCCTCAGGTCTGGGCTGGGAATCTGTCTGATGTTTAGAAGAAATAGCCCAAAGCCTCCAAGAGCCTTGCTCTCTTGTAACTCACTGATGATGACTCACCTCTGACCTCCATTCCGCTGCAGGAAAAAACAGTTTGAGTTTTTCCCAAATAAATTCTGGAGCACAGAAGAGAATTGCTTTTTTTGATGTCCTGTGGTTGTCTGCAGAGGTGGGAGCAAGAAGCTGCCCTGGGCTCTCAGCCAAGGCCACTAGAACCTAGACATCAAAGGGAAAGCCAGAGAGCCCACTAATATTAAAAAATAGAAAAAGGTGTTTACATAGATAGCATCCTGGTAGTAAATGGTCAGTTCAACTTGCTTGAATTTAGAAAACATATTTCTCAAAGCACTGGGAAATCGGAGCCAAGCAAGGCATGGCCGCCAGGTTCTAGATACCTGCAAGGTATTGTGGGAAAGGAGTATTCATATGGCCAGCAGTGATGGTAAGTAGAGCAACCGGACATGCTGTCAGGGACAGAAACACTAAAGTGGATCAGAGGCTGGCCAGTTGACTCTGACAGATTGTTAAGGTCACTTGGAAGTGACCCTTGAATTAGTCCTCGGTGCTAGGATGATGTTGATTGACAAGCTTGGGAGAAAGGGCAGAACTAAGAGAGTAGTTTAGGCAAGGCACAGGGTTACAATATAAAGAAACATTAATATAATCTCATTGTTTACCTAGCTTCTGCCACAGGCACAATATACGGCCGATTTCTTTCCCTTCTCTCCTTTCCTTTTTCTCTCCCTCTCTCCTCTTTTCTCCTCTTCCTTTCTTTCCTTTCCTGCCTTTCTTCCATGTCTTTCTTTCCATTGGTACTCAAAGCTTCTCATATCTAGTAAGGCACTCAACTGCCAAGCTATACCTACAGTTTATGGCATTTAAAAATGTTTATGGAATGAAACTGTTTATATGCCCATAAATCATTCATGATATATGAACATATATGTGGGGTGTGTGCTTTAAGAGCAATGTCTTAGCTGGGTGGTGGCGGTACATGCTTTTAACTCCCACACTTGGGAGGCAGAAGCAGAGGCAGAGGTGGCAGATCTCTGTGAGTTTGAAGCCAGCCTGGTCTACAGAACTAGTTCCAGGAAAACCAGGGCTACTTAGAGAAACCCTGTCTCGAAAACCAAAAAACTAACAAAAATGTCTTAGTGATGGCTTATAGATATTAGAAGTGAAACGCCCAGACTTGTTAGACTATCATAATTTCTATCAAGTCAACTTTACGTGAAAAAAAAAGCAGATGGTATTTTATATACCATAAGGTGAAGACCACCATTTCTGTTCTCCCAAGTTTCTGTGTCTCAGTGGCTTCTTCAGTGGGGACACAGGGCACAGGAACAAGATAAAGTCCGTCTCATCATTTTGTTCATTTCTCCATTCACTCGTTTATTTACTTAGGTGTCAACAAAATAATTTTATATTTGGCCTAAGTGGTAGTGTGATTGTGGAGGAAGAGAAAGAGGGGGTGGGGAAGGCAGGGGTCTCTGTTCCACCCAGGACCACACAGCACATGGACAAGATCACAGGAGGTGTTAGATGCCATAGTAGACCCGGGGACAATGGCTGCCTGAAAACATCATACAGGCCTAGTAAGTACTGGTTGCTAAAAATGAATGAACAACATGATAAACAGGACCAGACATTGCAAAGAGAACAAATTAGAGAACAAAAATATTCCTTTGGATTTGGCCAGTGGGGCTCAAAAACTGTTCATGTGCTAGAACTTAGGGAAATCGTGGTTCTTTTTGGAGGAGAATAACTATGAAATATTCATACATTACAATTACTGAAAACATAATTTGGAGCTAAATAGGAAAACATCTTGTGCTAGGTTCTACTATAGGTACCAACTGTCAGGAAAACTTATGAAACAGAAACATCAGGTTAAAAATATTCTATCAGCCCACTCTTTTTTATGAGTTGGGAGGGGGACTACCCAAATTCTATTTTAATGCAGGAAACCCTTACACCAGCTGGTAGAACCCCAGGATTTCAACCAAGTTTTGGCATTTGACGACTGTTGATGGTTTCAGCAAGGACAATTTGGGCAGAGTAATGAGACTGGAAGCCAGATGGTATCGGACTGAAAAGTGAACATTGCATTTCCAAGACACCAGCAAGGATTTATCAAATGTCCCCGGGCGCACTGTTGAGAAGAAAGGAAATGGCCAACATCCCAGTTCTCATGCAGCTTGAAGCGGTTTAGGAGAAATAAGCTATCACTAAAGAAGCATATAGAGGTGCTGTGACTCAAATCATAGAAGGGCACAGGGTATCACAAGCACAAGCACTTGTTGATAGTGGATCTGGGACGCTTCAGGGAGGAGCTGGGAAACCAGCTGAGGAACTGTGGCTGAGCTCAAACCTGAGCACTGAGAGGAGCTTAGCAGGGAGAAGGACTCAGAAGCTGGAAGAGGACTTCCCATGGAGGACCAAAGGCCTTCCTTAGAACACGGCATCTGAGGTTCTGCAGGCCAGTGGAGACTGAGGGAGCTTTCTACAAGATGAGCGGAAGAGGTCAAGAGGAAGAAGAACACACAGTCTTGGTCTTGTTAAGGATTTTGATGAGCAGTCTCTGAAGAGCTAAGATTTGATGAGCGTCTCTGAAGGACTAAGTATTTGATGAGCATCTCTGAAGGACTAAGCAGCAGGAAAATTATAATGATTGACCTAGCTGATCAACTTCACCATATTGAGAAACAACCAGGGATTAACAAAGCCTACCCAGGCTGTGGGGAGGACAACATCTCCAGAGTCTGTTAACTAAGGGCAAGATAACCCACCCTGAATGTTAGCAGCACTGTCCCATAAGCCAGGGGCTTGGATGGAATAAGAGGAAAAAGGGGAAGGCCTGCTAGATCAGGCTCCCTTCTCCCAGCCCCTCGCCCTCCTTCCCCTTCTTTCTGCTTCCCAGGTGCCATGAGGTGAGCTGCTCTGCCCTGGCATCTTCCCTGTAGATGGCCGACACCTCTGAAACGATGAGTCCAAGTGAACTTTTCTTCCTTTTAAGTTGGCGTTCTCAGGTATTTATCACAGCAAAGTCTATCAAGCAGCAACGTAATCAGAATTTCTACTTTTAAAGGCTCATGGGTAAACACCTGCTGGGTGAAATGTGAGGACCTGGGTTCAGATCCCCAGAACACATGGAGCTGGACATGGTAGCGAGTCTGTAATTTTAGCACTCCTGTGGCAAGGTGGAGCACAGGGACAGGGAAGCTGGCACGCCAGCAACCCTGGCTTACACACTGGCAAGCAGATCCACACGCATGACAATGCACATGCACACTTTGGCACACACACACTCAAACAAAAGCCAGTGGAAAGCCCATAACTAGCACCAAACCCAGTGATGAAAACCTGAAACCTTTTCTTCTAATATTAGAAAAAAAGGAAAGAGTGGCCATTCCTGCCAGTTTTACTCAACATAACAGCACACGTCCTAGCCAGTGCCTTTAGGGAAGAAAAGAAACTAAGGGTATCCAGGTAGGGAGGAAGGAGCAGACTGTCCCTATTTACAGAACATCCTGATGATGCCTCCAAAATGTTAGAATTAGCCAGAGAATTTACTAAAATATAAGTTCCAAAACCAACAATACATTTCCCTACAGCCCTGTGTGTGTTTGTGTGTGTGTGTGTGCACGCACACACGTGTGCATGTAGACATGATCATCTCTATATGAATGTGAATGAAGTCAATGCCAGATATCTTCTATTGCTCTCCACCTATTATAAGAAGATTCTCAATGAACCTAGATCTTAATAAGTGGGCAACTGAATGGCCAGCAAACCCACAGATCTTCCTGCCTCCTCACTAGCCCAGTGCCAGAGCTATAGACCCGAACCTCTGTGCCTTCACATGTGTGCTGGGAATCTGAACTCTGCTCTTCATCCATCTCCCCAGCCCCAGGTACATGTTTATACACCCACCATCTAGCTGTCTGATTAGGACAATAGCCACACCTTTCATGCACACACACACACAAGCTCAAGAATGAGTAAAATTAACAAATGAAGGAGAAAATTTTGTATATTAAAAACTTCAAAACATCAATTAAATAGCACACATACAAATGAAAGGCTATCCCTTATTCCAAGACTGGAAGGCTTAATGTTGCTTAAAAAAAAAAACACCACTCAGTTTTGCTTATTTTGATTTGGTGAATTCATTGATTAGTTCTAGCATTTTGTGTGAAGCCTTTAGGGCTTTGTGTGCATATCAAGTCACCTATAAATAGGGGCAGTTTTATTTTCTTTCTTTCCCTGTCAAAATCTCAATGGTGTGGCATTTTTATAGAAACAGGGACCAATGAGATGGCTCAGTGGTGAAGAAACTTGCCATTGGTCCTGAGTTTGATACCTGGGATCCATACAGTGGAAGGAAAGAGCCATTTCACAAATGTTGTTCTCTGACTCCCACAATTGTGCCATGTTATTCACCCCCAACACAGTATAAACAAATTAATAATAAGTATTATTTAAAATTTTAAAAATACACAGTATAATCTTAAAATCTGTGTAGAAACATAAAATTCCTCAGATATACAAACAGTCTTGAACAGCCCAAATCTGGAAGCACCACAAATCCTCCCATCAAAATATATTACAAAGCTACACTAATTAAAATAGACAGGAGCCAGGTGATGGTGGCAGATGCCTTTAATCCCAGTACTTGGGAGGCAGAGACAGGTGGATCACTGAGCATGCAAGGCCAGCCTGGTCTACAGAGCTAGTTCCAAGACAGTCAGGACTGTACAAAGAAACCCCATTTTCAAGGAGAGAGAGGGGGGGAGGAAGAAAAGAAAAAGAAACTGGAATGGAATAGAGAGAGTTATCAACTATTAGAGCAAAATTTTAAAGCTCCTAAATACACCCACACAGCCACTTATGTTTAATTAATCTTCGCCAAAAGCACCAAAAATAAGCAATAAGCCAAGGGCATTCTCTTCAGTATGTTAGGTGGGAGAATTGTGCACGTGAAAGAGAAGCCTGTACCCATGTCTGATACCACACACAAGAAAACTCAACTGAGAGTGGACCGCAGACTTACATGTGAGGGTGGACCTCGCAGTTAGCCATGATAGTTTAAAAAGACAATGGGAAGGATTCAATTTAATGGGAAAGTTAGAAGTAAAAGGGTCATAGTGTGAGGTTCCTGAAAAATGGGTAGCTAGCTTGGAATCTGATGGAGAAGCTGCACTCGGGAGGAATGGCGTCTTCTCTCCCTGGGCTGGCGCAAGAACCAGGTGGAGCATCCTTCATCTCTGTGTAGTAAGAAAAGGGAGCAGATGCAGTCTCTGGGTGGTACTGGCGTCTGATGAAGAGAAGGAAGTCAAAGGAGAAGCAAGCAAGAGGAAAGGAAGTCAAAGGAGAAGCAAGCAAGTGGAAAGGTTTTTTGAGAACAGGTGTGAGGGGGATTCGGCAAAGAGAAAAAGGGCCAGCTAGCCGAGGTGACAGTACCGTTGTGCTTGTTAGCTTTGTGACATTGGGCCTATTTCCTAATAAGCAAAATAAGACTGATAACCATGAACGCCTGCCCCTCCCCCATAGAACTGTGGCTGACACAGAGGAAGTGACCAGCTAATGTACGCTGTCACTTTGTTTCACCCTCACTGTCGGTGGCCGGCACAGTGCCGAGCGCATAATTGGTTTTAATTTTAAATGTTCGCTAACTCTCCCAGGTACTCTGTATCTTGGAAGCAGTCAGACATCACTGAAGCACCAAGCTCTTTCTTCCCTAAGCACTTGGAAGCCTTTCTTCTCCTTAATGCCGAGGGATTTGTATGCGCCTCTTAGCCGATTCTATTAGGAGGTTTAATCATATGGGCAGGGCAGTGAGCCAGGGTAAAGAGAGAAGAGATCCAATTAATTCCAGTGCCCAGGCTCTTCTGACCTAGCATGAAAAAGGGGCAAGGTGACTTTAGAATTCATTCCTTTATTCCTTCCATAATGTTTATTGAGGCGACTTTGAGCCAGGCCTGCACGTGGGGCTGAGATACAGAGATGAATAAGAGTGGTTCCCCCACCTTCATGCTACAAAATCTGATAAAGTAAATGTTGCAATGGCTGCTTCATAAAGTTCTGGGCCACAGAGGAGAAAGAGCCCCTAGCTCTACCTGGACTAGGCAGAAAAGACTTCCAGAGCAGGGTGGGGAAAATTGGTGTTTGAACTGGAGACGAAGATGAGTATCTTTGTAAGATAGGCAGGAAGGTAGCCTTTCCAGGCAGAGAGAGAGACAGAGACAGAGACTCTGGGAGCTTAGTGGCCAACAGGGGAGGCCAGGAACCGTGTGTAGTCCAGTCATGTCGGAGTATGACATGTCCACTTACAGAGACTTGAGAGTAGACGGCAGCATGGTAGGCTGCATGCTAGGTTAAGGACTCTGACTTCTCTTAATCCTATAGGAAATGTGGGGCCAGTGTAAATTTCTGAGCAGGGACATAACACTCCCAGTTTATATGTTAGAAAGCTCTGTCTGACAGACAATAGAGGAGCAGTTTGGGTATGAGTTGTGTAGGATGGGGATATGGCCACCGTCACTATGCTCTGAGATAAAATTACTGTCAGGAGACTGTGACTGTAGTCCAGATGTGGTTAACCAGAGGACAGTTCTGGCGAAATGGATCCTAAATATGACCATGGTGTTGGGTGACTGAAATGTGAAATGGTAGCCATTGGCGTCAAGGAGACGGTGAAATCTGGAGTTTGGGAGTTAAGGAAGTCATTTTTCTCTGTGTTAATGTTTTCCAGAATGAAGGGTAGGAAGATGCTAAAATTCTTACTGAGGAAGAGTCAATGACAGGGGAAGATGTATAACAAAGGCTATCAAATAGCCTGAGCCTCAAGATAATGGAAATAGAACAGTCTTAACTTAAACTCTGAAAAACAGAAGAGATTCGTGTAAGATTTAAACCGTTGCCTCTTTCCAAGACGTAACAACCATTACAAAACAGTTAGACCATAGGCCCAAGGTTCCAGGACCCTGAGATCTGCTTCAGGACCATATAAAACTTTACAGATAGTTGCCCTCTCTTTAAAGTAGGGCTAGGCATGGTGGCACACAGCTTTAGTCCCAACACTTAGGAAACAGAGGCAAGATTTTGAGGCCAGCCTGATCTAAATAATGTGTTCCAAGACATCCAGGGCTATGTATAGAGACACTGTCTCAAACAAACAAACAAACAAACAAACAGCAAAAAAAATCTCCAAAGTTATCTGAGACCTTGTGGTAACACCATAGGCCATGCTAGCATCTTGGTGGAATACCTTTCCCAGGATCCTCAGAAAACCATTACCAACTTCTTTGCTGAGGTTGTGCCGACACACAGCACATCTTGTAACTGTGGCAGTAGAATTAAGTGAATAGCATCCTTTGTGCCGGAATATAGCCTATCTCTTAGCAGACAGGCTTTATTGCTGTCTCATATGTTTTGAAGCCATCTAGTCTATAGTCGCTGCTGTTCTGGGACCATTGGAGGATTCTGGAAGACTATACATGACCCACGCCCTCAAAGGACTCATAGTAGAATTATAAAATCCAGAGGATGCATTTGGAGCAATAAGGGACAGTAGGAGCCTTGCATAGCTTAATGGGAAGAGACAGGTATGGATAGTTTACAAAGGACACAAATAGACTGTAACTATCTAGCCCTGAGTTAATCAGCCCAATGAAGACAAAGGCATTAAGAAACAGAGTAGAAAGGTCTATCTCATCCTCATGTTAAAGGGTTAGTTTCCAAGGGGGCATTATTGGGAGCTGGTAAAACCTGCAGGATGTTAGGCCATATGAAGTCCTTATGTTGTTATGAATGTACCATTTAAGAGGATTTGTGGCAGTGATCTCTTTACTTCTTGTCATTTCGCCATAAAATAAAGTTTAGTCTACCAGCTATTCCCTGCCACTGCCTTCCAACATCCCAACCCAAGGCCCAAAGTAATAGATCACTCTGGTCTTGGGCTGGAAGCTTCAGACTGGTCAAATAAATTCTGCTGCTTTGTAAATCCCATATATTTTGTTATAGTAATGTGAATCTGAGTGATTTGTTCTAGGAAATGAGAAGATGTGTAGAACTTGGTAATTTGACTATAGAGAAGGGATGACCCACAGGTTGTTGGACTTCGAGGCTTTGGGCGGTGAAAGAAGTAACAAAAAGAAATTTACATTGGAAAAGAGAGAAGAATCAGCGATTCCTGTGAGACATCTAAGAATAATATAATGTTTTGAGAGTTACAAGTCTGGGACTCAAGGATGAGCTATGGTTATGTCAGTGCCTGAGGCAGGCATGGTGGAGCAAAGGCAGAAACCTGGGGAAGACCCATAAGTGCAGAGGCAGGCCCAGGAGGGAGCAGGTTGCTAGTAAACTGGACACAGAATCTGGGGAGGCCGTTCCGTGAGAGGCTGAAGAAAACAATTAAGGGTAAGTTTGGAGGAGGAGTGACTGGCCGATAGCAGAGTGTCTGGGAGAGACAGCAAGGAGGTCGCTGAAGACTTTGTGCAGAAGCAGTTTCAGAATAGTGGCCTGAAGTCGGATCTCAGTAAGTCCAGAATGAGTACGTTGCGAGAAGTTAGAGGCAGCAGATACAAATGTTGGAAGTGTCTGGCTGTGACCAGGCAGAAAAATGCAGCAGTGGATGGGTGCCTGTTGCAGGGATGTGGGGACTTCCGGTATAGACTTTGTTCCTCCTAGCTTTGCCCTGGAGGAGAAGAGACATCACTGGGCAGTAGCATCGCGTGGGAGCAATGAGCTGTTTCTAAGAGTGACAGAAGCTTGGTGGTATCCAAGAGCCGAAAGGACAGAGCCAAGAGGGAAGAGGAAAGGGAAAGGGCAGAGGTAACAGTCAACCAAGTGCAGACTTCAGGGAGGGCAGGAGGTAGACCTAGACCACATGTGGGAGGCTGGGCAGGCCAGGAGAACCTGTCAGCCTTCCCATGGGGAGTGAAGAGATGAGGCTTGGGGTAATCCTGATCAAGACTAGTTAGGCTAGCAATGGGACAGCAGGCTCAGGAAGCTCTTTTTTAACAAAGTGTTTTTTTTTTTTTTTTTTTTTTTTTGGTTTTTCGAGACAGGGTTTCTCTGCAGCTTTTTTAGAGCCTGGCCTGGAACTAGCTCTTGTAGACCAGGCTGGCCTCGAACTCACAGAGATCCGCCTGCCTCTGCCTCCCGAGTGCTGGGATTAAAGGCGTGCGCCACCACCGCCCGGCTAGGAAGCTCTTTTTTATTAATTAATTTTTTTCATTTATTTTACAACCTGATTGCAGTTTCCTCTCCCTCCTCTTCTCCCCCCTCCCCACTCTTCCTCTCTCTGCTCAGGAGGCTCTTGATGTTGTGATTCTCCTCCATGACACAGACAGTATTGTTTGCTAAGAGTAACTCTGAGTGATACGAGGAATAAGAAACAAAGCAAAGGTTTGTAACTGTCCCTAAGGAGGATAAAGGTATTGTAGGTTCAAGTTTTCAGCGCTACGCAATTGAGCAACGGTGATCATGTTGACAGAAATGGGAGTTGTTACTTTGGGGGTAAAGTTATGTTTTAAGCCTGTTAAGTTCAGGATAGTGGCAGGAAATCCATGTGAATAACTCCTACAGATATCAAGAACATCTCAAGGGAACATGGCTGCTAAAAGCCAGCATCTTTACCAATCCCTGGTCTCTCTAACAGTGTTTAGCTTATGTAGGTGGAGGTTTTCATTGGGACCGCGATCAGCTCTGTTCCACCAGTGGCTTCCCAAATAACCACTCAGAGACTTATTACTAATTATAAAAGCTCAGCTGGCCACTCAGGCTTATTACTAACTAGCTCTTATAACTTAGTTAACCTATTCCTATTCATCAATGTGCTGCCCCGACCCTTGTGGCTTTTACCTCTCCTGAATGTCCTGCTTCCTCTCCATCTGGCCGTCAACTCCTCTGACTATGCCCTCCTTCCCAGCATTTTCTCTGCCCAAAAATCCTGCCGAAAATCCAGTCAGCTTTTTATTAACACTGAGAGCAATAGATGTTTACAGTATACAAAGATTGTTTCACAGCATGCCTAGCGAATGAGTAAAACTCAGGGTCCCCTCTACAGAGGGTGATGAAATCAGCTAGGCGCTCGGTAACAAGATGTCTCTAACACAGACTGTCATAGGCTTAGATGTGAGATTATTGAATTCCTGAAGCTTTGTTGGAAAGATCATGTAGGAAAGGCAGACTAGGAGAGAATTCTTCTGGAAGCTTTCTCATCTTTGTGCTTCTGTAGCATAGCCTTGCTCAGAAAGCATGCCAATGTGCTTTAGGGAGAGAGATACTATTTATTTGGATTCAAGGCTTTCTTCAATCCCCACCAGCTTCCTAAATGTTTCCTTTCTAGAAGACAAATGATAACTAGGTCTTCTGGAATTTCCAAATATAAATATAAATGTTTCCTTTCTGAAAGACAAATAATAACTAGGTCTTCTGGAATTTCCAAATATAAATGAAGTTTTTATTTTATTTTATGTCTTTATTTACTTTAAGTGGATAAATGTTTTGCCTTGCATGGATGTATGTCTATCCATCACGTGTGTGCCTGTTCCCTGTGGAGGTCAGAACAGGCTATCAGAACAGGATTTACAGACAGCTGTGAGCCACTGTGTGGGTGCTAGGAATCAAACTCAGGTCCTCTGCAAGAGCGGTCAGTTCTCTAAGCCATGGAGTCATCTCTCCAGCCTCACAAATGAAATTTTTTTTAAAAAAAAATCTAGCTTAATATATTTTACTATAGTATTTGAAAAGATTGCAATATCTTGGAAATAAACCTGTTTTAATTAGGGTTAATATACTGTGATGAAAAACAATAGCCAAAGGAACTTAGAAAAGAAAGGGCTTACTTGGCTCATTCTTCTACACTGTAATCCATCACTGAAGGAAGTCAGGACAGGGACCCAAACAGAAAAGGAACCTGGAGGCCGGAGCTGATGCAGAGGTCATGGAGGGGTCCTTCTTACTGGCTTGCTCCACATGTCTTGCTCAGTCTGCTTTCTTATAGAACCTAGGACCATGAGCTCAGGGGTGGCCTCATCCAACAATGGGCTGAGCCCTCCTCCATCAATCACTAAGAAAATACCCCACAGGCTGGCTTTATGGAGGCGTTCTCTCAAGTGAGGCTTCCACCTCTATGGTAATTCTAGCTTGTGTCAAGTTGACATGAAACTAGCCAGGACAGGGCCTTTTATGACTTAAGAGAAAAACAGCAGGAAAAAAGTCTAAAGCTGCCCTGCCCATCTTAGTTCTATCTTTGTATCTGCTCATGTGTCTACCATTCTTCATAGGCTCTCTGTGGAGTCCATGAGCATAAGCGTGACAGACTAGCACTTCTCGAACACGCAACATGAGGCCCCATTCTTTCCTTCTCTTCTGGCCTCTGTCTATCCACCCATCCACCCAGGACTGACTGGCAGCAGGTAGGGCCATGCAAATTCAAAAGGTTCTTAAGTACTTTCTTCCTAGAGTTCCTTGAGTCCTCCACTCCTCAGGCGGCCTCACTTCCAAACTTACGGTTTGGAAATTCCCCCCAAAATCCAGCAACTAGGGGTGATGCCTGGTTCTGCAGTCCCTTCTCCCAGCCCTAACACTGTGATTGGCGTCAGTTCTGATTGAAAATGACTTGGTAAACATCTGTCATCTATTGTGCTCAGCTACATAGCAAGCCCTCGCTGTGTGTCAGACACTGGGCCAGGTGCTGGAGACACAGGGATGAGCAAGGAAGGAACCCATTGTCTAAAGCTGGGCCCTCCCTCTTGCCACCGTTTATGGTTGATCACTCATTGACAGGTGCATTGTAGACTCTTCAATAGCACCTTGGCCCTGTGCCCACTAGGTGCCTACAGTGTACACCCCAGTAGACAACCAGAACGGGCTTCCAGTTGCCAATTATCTCCTTTGGCCAGGTATAAATCACTGCCCCATAGTTAAGAGGATAGAGATGATTAAACAATCTGCAAATAAAAACACAATTATTTAGCATAAAGATGCTGTAATGAAACAAACAGGCACCATGACTGAGAAACAGGGCCTCATAGATAAAGTAACACAGAAGCAGAAACCTGAGGGATGGGAAAGAGCCAGTTTCTTGGGGAGTGAAGTGTTCCCAAGGCAAGAAAGGACTTCAGCTGTGTGGTGATCAGAAAGATAGCTCATGGCTGGGATTTAAGAACTACAGAGAAAAATGGTACAGAGGGCCAGTTGGCAGAAAACTTGTCTAGAGTGCACAAGGCCCTGGGTTCAATCTCCCAGGACCACATAAGCTGCATGTGGTGGCATGTGTCTGACTAGTAGCATTGGGAAGGTAGAGGCAGGTAGATCAGGAGCTCAGGGACATCCTTGGTTACATAGACAGTTTGAGGCCAGCTTCAGTGACATAAGACCCTGTCAGAGAGAGAGAGAGAAAGAGAGAGAGAGAGAGAGAGAGAGAGAGAGAGAGAGAGAGAGAGAGAGAGAGAGAGAGAGAATGGGGCAGCATGTAGAACCAAAGAGAAACATGAGGCTGACCAGATATGTAGGGCTACATTATAGTCCTTGGTATTATCCTAAGAGCAATTTAGATGGCTGAGAAATAGAAAAAATAATGTACACAGAATGTTCCTGTATGTTCATGTGCATGTATGCATGTGGGTGTGCATGCATATGTGTGCACATATATGCAGAAGCCAGATGACAACCTTGAATGTTGTTCTTCAGGGGCCACACATCTTGTTTTTGAGATAGGATCACTTGCCAAGTAGGCAAGGCTGACTGGACAGTGGACTCTACCTCCAACATGCACTGCCATGCCTGACTCTTATGTGGGTTCTGGGGAGAAACACAGGCTCTAACACCTGTACAGCAAGCTTTTTATTGTCTGAGTGCAGCCTCATGTAATGTCTGCAGAAGGTTATCTGAAACTGAGTGACGAGTGGGTCAATGACACTCATGATCTAGGCAAGAGATGGAGTGACAACACAGAGAATGATGAACACTGGGATAGATTTGGGATCCACCATGTTTGCTTTGCATGACTTATGTATCTTGGTCACACCCAAAAGAAGCTCCAAGACCACCTTTACTATTGTAATACCAACTGAGCACCTATTATATACACAGTATGTAAGACACTAACCCTAACCCTAGAAACCAGAAGAGAGAAGGACACAAAAGGTATCAGAATAGAGGGACCGGGATTCTAACAGTATGGGTGTTGAAGGGAGGAGGCACTAATGCAGCCTGAGTGGGGAAGAAGAATCAGAGACTGACTCTGATCTCCAAAAACCATCTAACCTAGCGAATGGGCATGCCAGGCTCAGCACAGCCTCACAAACCTCAGAGGATCAGAAGCCAAGCACCAGGACAAGGACAGGAGATCAGAGTCTGGAGAGGTTGGCAAGAGCCAGAGCAGGACAGTGAGGGCCACATTAGGGGCTCCAGGAACAGCTCTCAGGCAGGTGGTAGTGGGGGCAGAGGAGAGGAGCAGGGGCTCCAGGAGCTCCTACAGTCTCTAAATGCACAGCCTCACTCAGAGTCCCTTTCTGTATTCCCTTCAGGGGTCCCATTCCTCTCCTGACATATCAAGCAACATTTCATTCTACAAACCTCCCACATTCTTCCATGCCCGTGCCCTCTCTCCTGCTGCTCTCTAAATCCTAAGGGAGGGAGCACATGATTATACACGTACTTAAAGCAATCTTTAAGTAGTGTCCATTTTCCATACCATAACAAAAATGCCAAGGCCAGGCACTTGTGAAGAGGTTTATTTAACTCACAATGTTGGAAGCCTAATATCTAAGCAGTGTGGTGCAACCTGTGATGAGGGCCCCTTCTCCCTTGACTACACATCATTGTTGGAAAACTTACAAAAAAAGGGAGATCACATGGCAAGACAGAAAGCCAGAGAGAAACCCTAAACAGGCCACTGTATTTACTTTCTTGTTGCTATGACAGGATACCTGATGAGCGCAGCTTAAGGAAGGAAGTGTGTGTTTTGGCTCAGAGTTTGAGGCGCAGGCTGACATGGCAGGAAAGTCATGGCAGCAGGAACTTAAGGCAGCTGGTCACAGTAGGAAGCAGAGAGCAATGTAAGGACTGCACCCAGCTATTTTTCTCTTTCTTTTAGTCCAGGATCCCAGCGCATGGAGTGGTGCTACCCACATTTAGAATGGGTCTTCCCACCTCAATTAGTGTAATCTAGTTAATCCCTCACAGAGAGGGCATGCTGGGGGCATGCTGGGGGGGCTTGCTGGGGGGCATGCTCTGGGGAGCTTGCTGGGCGGGGCGGGGGGGGGCATGCTCTGGTGATCTTAGACCCTGTCATGTTAACAGTCAGTATCAACATCACGGTCACGTTTGTTCATTTTGTTTTGTTTTGAGATGGGGCCTTATGTAGCTCAGGCTGACTTTAAGCTTGCTATAGCAGAAGTTGTCCTTGAATGTCTGACCTTGCATCATCTACCTTTTCTTGTGGGTTACAGCTGTGTATCATCATCTCGGTTTATGTGGTGTTGGGGATTAAACCTAAGTCTACCTATGGAGCTATGCCACCAACCACAGTTACTCTTGTGTAAAAACCCTCTCTTGAGAGCAAACCAGGGTCTTGAAGAACTACTTCAGTTTCCTTTAGGTTTTTAATAGCCCAGGCTGGCCTTGAACCTGTCATGTAACTGGGGATAACCTTCAACTCCTGACCCTCCACCTTCTAGGGTCTGTACCATCATGACCACTCTTCAATTCCTTCTGAAGGCAAAGCCCACAATGACCAAATTGCTTCCTGCTAACCGTTAGCCCCTTAAAACCTTCCAACATTCCTACCCTCGTGGGAAGTCAAGCTTCTAATACAAACTTCTAGTCTTGTAAAGACATACCCAAGCCAAATCTAAACCATGCAAGTGTCAGCAGAAATGCTTAGCAATAAGTTTCTATAGTAAACTAGCTACCACTTAAAATTATGTAGAAACATAGATCACATGATGTGTTGTTAAATTTAAAGCAGCAAGTACACAGTATAACCTAAGTGTGTGCAGGTGTGGTTTGTCTGTGTGGACAGCATAAGAAAGCAGCCACGCTTATCTCCATGGAAAGATTTGTAAGGGGTTTTAGACCTTAGTTTTTGACTTATGTCATTTAAATTACCTAATACACAGTTGGTACATTTATGATCAGAAACAAACCCACACCAAAGCCGCTCTAGGGATCTGCTTGGCAGAGTACAGAGAAGCACTTGACCTCTGGCTGGTTACCGAGACTGCACGCTGTTGACACAGCAGGATTTCTGCCCAGGAGGGCTGCAAGCGAGACTAATTCATTAAGTGCTTCCAGTCCTGAAGATGACAGGAGCCAGGAAAACATAAAGTCTTGTTACTCTGACAGCCGGTAGCCTTGATGTCTGTGTGTTTATTTATTAACTGGACTTCATGGATCCATTCTCCCATAAGCTCTGGGCTTTGCAGCCGACCTTGACACAGATCTTATTCTCACAGAGGATTAAAACTCCAAGAACACTGCCCTAGGAAGTGGCATGAACTTGAATGACCATGTTGACCAGGGCTATAAGGTAGTAAGGGAAGAGAATGTTGAGGCAGATTGGGTTACTTTCTCTCTCTCTGTCTATCTCTCTGTGTCTCTGTCTCTGTGTGTGTGTGTTGTGTGTGTGTGTGTGTGTGTGTGTGTGTGTGTGTGTGTGAAAGAGAGAGAGAGAGAGAGAGAGCATTAGGCATGAAGTACAAAATGTTTTATTTATGCTCCCCCTTTTAAATCATAACAATTCTGTGGGGAATTCTTCCCATTTTAGAGTTGTTGAAACTGGGATTTGGAGAGAATGAATAATTAGCAAAAAGCAGAAGTTAGATTTAGTATGGCTATTTCTGAATTTGGCCCACCCCTCTGCTTTCCTATTTAATTGGCTGCTGTTACGAGCAGGGAATTTTAAAGCTTGGGAAACATTCTATTGATTTTGGCTTAGAAGGTTCCCAGCAGGAAGTAGATGCCAGATGCTCTTTGTTCAATGGATGGATGAATGAATGAACAAAAGAAAGAAAATTCTAAAAGGTCATATAATCAGATCAAGGCAGGGAGAAATAATCGCGTTAGAAACCCATCTCATAAATAGATGCTACGAACGAATGCAGGAAAGGCTCTGCTGTTCTGCCTCCCAGCCAAGATTTACAAGTGCATGCCTGCAATAGAGGAAGCATCAGGAGGGTCACTCTGCTGGGGTTCAGAGGATGGGATCCTGCTGGGTATGTGGGTCAGCCAGTCGTACTGCAGTTTAGGGGAGAAAGGGTGCTGGCCTGGTTGAGTTTCCAGGCACCAAGCTAGATGTCCGCTGCTCCTGCTTGCTAATCGATGGCTCAGGTCATGCTTGGCCCTAGCTGTATGCCTGAATCACTTATGGTCTGAGGACACAGAGAAAAGGCATCCCAAACACAGACACTTCCCGGACCACTTGCGAGAGAAATGCTTTCTCCTCCTTTTCTGTGATGTATCAAACTGACAGGCTTCCCTTGGCTCGGATGAAGAACTGTTTTTCTCCATGTGTGTGCTGTCAGCTCTAGGAATGCTCAACACTGGTTATTGGGTCAGCAAGTAGAAACCGAGGGAAGCTTTATTCGCCTCTCTCTTTCTTCAGCCATCTTCCAGGCTGGGCACAGAAAGGCTCACGTGCACCTCTTCCCTGCGCAGAACAGGAGTGAAGCCATTGTAACCAGACTGCTGCACGGGACACAACAGAAATACTCTATATCTTCCAGGAGTTCAGAGTGTAGGGAAAGAAAACAAGAGCTTCCATCTACCCTTTGTAGCTCTTTGCTAGGACCACCAGAACAAAACAGTTTAGCAAAGAGAACAGGATCTTATTTACACATAGGCCTGATACGTGCATGGGAGAAGCCAAAGGCAACAAAGCCCAAATCTCAAAGAAATGGTTTAGAATTCAGGTTCTGGTACCATCTTCAACTAAAGACAAAGAGAGGAGCAAGTAGAGAGAGTCACTTTTGGAGAAAGTACTGGCATGAGGTGTATGTGCATATGTGTGTGCATGTGTTTGTGTGTTGTGTACATATGTGTATATATGTATGAACACGCTTGCAGAAAACTAAGTATTCTGGCATCCTGCTCTTCCTGATTTGTTCCTTTGAGACAGGGTTTCTCACTGAATCAGAAGATAAGGCTGGCAGCCAGCAATCCCCAGCCATCCTATTGTGTCCACCCCAAACAACACCGTGGTTATAGGTGTATACGTGCCCAACTTTTCACATGGGTGCAAGAATTTGAACCCAGGTCCGCATGCTTGAACAACTAGTACTCTTGCTACTAAGCTATCTCCCCAGCTCATAACTCTTATTGAAGAGAATTTAAATTGAAGCTTTCTTAGTTGATAAAACTTTTTTTCTGGCAATAATGGGAACCAAAACCAAGGTTTTGTTCATGCTACGCATGTGCCCTCCACTGATATTCTGAGTCCTCCCACTGATAAGACTTAGCTGAGATTAATTCAAGCTTGTCTTCCCAATACAGAAGGAAGACAGGCTTACAAATGGACATTTTCCTACAAAAAAAAATGTACATTTCCCCCAGAAGAATCATTTATACCATGTTTTCACAGTTTCTCATGTGTCTGTTATATCTCAAAATAATCAGTCCAAAACATCCCTTGTGAAAAAAGGCACATTTTACAATGTATATTCTGATCTACCACGGTGTCCCAGGAGGGAAAATAGAACATAAACTGACTTCACAGTTACACAGCAATGCCATTGACATAATTGTGAGCAGGGAGAGCACTATCCTGGCTGGGCTCATCTTCTAGAAAACGGGGGGAGGGGACAGACAACTCTGCTTCCATATTTCTTTTGCTCTAATAATGTGTAATTCTTTGATCATAGTTCTAATGGGGTTCATTCACAAAGACCCAAAAGAGCCACTTCCTGACAAAGGGTATAGAATCCCTTGGAGAACCGTATGTAGCAAGAGAGGAGGTGTGTGGTCTCTGGCGCTAGGCTGTAGTAAGTCCTACTACAGATGGGATGAAAGCTACCCCAGCTCTACAAAAAATAAACAGACAAATGACAGCACGAAAATTGGAAGCTTTGGACTTGAACTTCAAGATGATTATCTTCCCTTGGTCCAGGAGAAACACTGTCCCAGCTGTGTAGAACTTAAAATTCCTCTCCTCTTCCTCTGTCACTTTTTCCCTAGCCCTGTCTTGTCAGGATCATCCAATTTGGATGGGGGAACTACTTTTATAAATGATTTCTAAGGCATGACACACATACTCACTGGATGAGCTCTTTGAATTTAATCTGGGAAATCATAATCACTCTCAGGCTAAAAAGAAGCCTGAACCAAACAAATAATCACCCCAGACTCATGAGAAATTTGATTCACATAACTGGTTGCTAGCCCTTAAGTCTCTGGCCAGTCCTGCCCCTGCTTCCCATCTTACCATAGGAGTGCTGACGGTACAGATGCATGCCACTGTTCGGGGGGGGGGGGGTATGCATATTCCAGGGTTTGAACTCACATCCTGAAGGTTTAGGCAACCAGTGTTTTACCCACTGACCCATCAAGAGATAATCTGCATAACAGAGCGTGACTCCTGGGGCACAGGCAGAGTGCTGCTGGACATGCTAGGTGTGGATGCTCAGGAGAGGTGCTCAGGAGAGAAGCCCAGAGGCGCCAGCACCCAGGTCAGTGTGGAAGTCTTTAGGGAGGACCGTGGCCTGCAGCTAATAACAGTGGTCAAGGAACTGAGCTGGGGGTCGGGGGATTTTGCTCATTTTCCATATTCTAAATGGTTCAAGGCTATGGCTTTTTCAATCACACCCTTAAAGGTGGCATATGCCTTTAAGGAGAGTAAGAAAGGTGGATCTCTGAGTTAGAGCGAATCCTAGGACAGCTTAAGCTACACAGAAAAATCTTGTCTTGAAAAATCAAAAACAGAAACAAAACAAAACAACAACAACAAACAAACAAAAACTCCACACTCTTCTTGTTCTCCCACATCATGGATTTGTTCTTTTAAATGATAGACAAAGGTAAGTACCCTAACGACCAGGATGTAGGTCAGAAGGAAAGGTTCAGAAGAAATAGAAGTACCCAAAACCAGGGCTGTTTCCCCACTGATAATGCTTCCCAGAGAATGGCCTCAAATGGGTAGAAAGGATGGTTCTCAGGCCCCAGGAGCTGATCCGATTCTTATACGGCCATGGTCAGTGAACCACTTAAGCTCTCGCAGACAATTTGAGTTCCAATACGCATGAGCAGCAGACCCTCACATAAGACCAGCTTCCCTTTGGTTTCAAAGTTTCGATAGGAAGCCCCTCCTGCCATCCCTTCGCTAGGATAGTCCTTCAAAAGCTCTGTCTAGGACCAGAATTGTATCGCCACAGACAGCAGAGACACCGAACTCTTCCTCCGCCATGCACGGGTGCCAGGGAAGCAGTCCCAGGAGATGTTCTGGAGGAAGACTGGGCAGGCTGCAGTCCAGCTCTGCCCACCGCTGCCTGGGTTCCCTGGGCCATGCTTGCACTCTCTTGAAAAGCGGCCTCACGTCAATAATTCTGAAAGCACTCTGCAGGCCTGGTGCCTCGGCGGGGGATTTGGGACTTGGCCTTTCCCGGCCCCCAGCCCACCCTGCCAGCTCTCAACACCAGCGAGCTTTCAGTCTCCTGCACATCTGCCTGCTGGCGTGCGCTACACATTTGTATCTGACACTCCACATTGCCTGCGCGTTACTGCTCCTGGTGACAGGAAGCCTTCTCCTTTCTTCCCAGAATGCTTCCCCAAGCACAGCACAGTCCTGGAAAAAGGCTTCTGCATTTTTTTTTCTTTCTCTTACTGGTGATACCCCAACACGCACGCACGCACGCACGCTCCCATTCCTACTTTCCCTAACCTATCCAGTCCCCTAACACGAGATTCCTACAGCCTTGTGGGATATAGTTATTTGTTTCCTGATTGATAAATAAAAGCTAAGGGACTTCTAGCCTCTTTTTCTTAGGTGACTCCCCCAAAAGGAGCGTGTACCCCAATACCTTCCCAACCCAGACAAAAGGAATAGCATCCTAGAACATCCTAGAAGTCTATGGTGTCCTTCCAACTCTTACAGCTAAAAAGGACCTACCTCCAAAAGTTATGGTGGAGAGACTTTGGGTAGAGAAAGGGCATCAATGGGGGGCAGAGGAGGAATGAAGGGCTGTAGTGGGGGACAATGAATATGAACTAAGTGCAATGACACACTCATGAAGACGTCATTAGCCCTGTTATCTTGTATGATGGCTTTTAAGTTGATTTTTTAAGTTCTTTTGTTGTTGTTTGTTTGTTTGTTTGTTTTCAAGACAGGGTTTCTCTATGTAGTCCTGGCTGTCCTGGAACTCACTCTGTAGACCAGGCTGGCCTAGAACTTGGAGATCTGCCTGCCTCTGCCTTCTAAGTGTTAGGATTAAAGGTGTGTGCCACCACGTCTGACTTAATTTAACAAAAAAAACTTAAAATTTAAAAAGAAGGCTGGAGAGATGGCTCAGCAACTAAGCATTTGCTGCTCCTGCTGAGGACCCAGGCTTGGTTCCCAAAACAGACATCATGGCTCACAAATGTGTATAACTCCTGTTCCAGGGAACCCAAACCCTCTTCTGACTTCTTTGGGCTCCTGTGCATACATGGTACACAAAATTACAGAGTTCACTATCCTTAGCTATCAGGGAAATGCAAATTAAAACTACAGTGAGATACCACCTTATCCCAATTAATATGGCTATGGTGTGGATGTGGGGAGCGAGAAACACATATTCACTGTTAGTAGGAGTGCAAACCAGCGTGGCCACTATGGAAATCAGTGTGGCGATTCCTCAAACGGCTGCAAGGAGATCAACCGTGTGATCCAGACACACCCCTCCTGGGTATAGTCCCAAAGATCCCTGCATCCCACTGTCCAGTGTTCATCCCGTGGTAATTGCTGCTCTACTCACACAACCATGAAATGGAAACAGCCTAGATGCCCGTGGCTTGATACATGGATAATGAAAATTTGGTACTCAATGGAATATTATTCAACTATAAAGAAAAATGAAACTATGAAATTTGAAGGAAAATAGGTGAGGCCAGAAATAATTATTCTGAGTGGGATAACCCAGATCCAGAAGACAAACACTTCTCTTTTGTATGTGAATATTAGCCTTAAATCTCTAGATATGCGCTTCATTTGGAATATCCTCAAAGGTTAGGAAATCAGTAAGGGGCCATTGTATGGGGGGGGGGGGTATGTTGACTGGGTTTTCTGTCCCGCCTGGTTCCTGCAATCGTTAAGTCCCAAGAAATCACACAGAAGTCTACATTAGTTATAAACTGATTGGCCCATTAGCTCAGGCTTCTTATTAACTCTTATAACTTGTATAGTCCATTATTAGCCCATTATTATTATCTGTGTTAGCCATTTGGCTCAGTACCTTATTCAGTGGGGAAGTCATATCTTGGTTCTTCTGTGATCGGGTCAGGAATGCAGAGAAATGGGCTTCCTTCTCAGAATTTTCCTGTTCTCCTTGACACGCCTCAACGTCCTGTCTGGTTGCCCCACATATACTTCCTGCCTGGCTACTGGCCAATCAATGTTGGTTTTTTTTTTTTTTTTTTGGTTTTTCGAGACAGGGTTTCTCTGTGGCTTTGGAGCCTGTCCTGGAACTAGCTCTTGTAGACCAGGCTGGTCTCGAACTCACAGAGATCCGCCTGCCTCTGCCTCCCGAGTGCTGGGATTAAAGGCGTGCGCCACCACCACCCAGCTCAATGTTTTTTTTTAAAAAATATAATTGACAGAATATAGACTACTGTCCCACACCAGGGGCATTTCAAGGGAAGGGGGCTAGGACACAAGCCTTATAGAGAGGGAATAACAGGACAGGAAGAATGAAATGGGGTGGGAGATGGAAGGGCAGAGTAGAGGGGACAGTGTGGGGAGGGTAATGAACACTAAAGGCCTTTGAAAGTGCTTTATGGAAACCCACTACTGCGGAAGTTTCCTGAACTATATACAAATATAAAAGGATTTTAAGTGGAGTTACCCTTTAGCGCAGGGGGACGATGCCTTTCTCAGATACCATGGGCTATGAAACAAAAAGCCTAGTGCCAAGTGTGGATTACCTCTTTTCTAGCTGTTGGTCGGTGGAATTCCATAGATCCTCAAACATTACAAGCTATTGCCATTGTTCTTGATGGTAAAACCCTAGCTTTCATGGTGCCAGAAATTTCAATTTATGCCACCTGAGGAGAATATTACCCAGCTGTGAATCCTGCAAACTACAATAGCCAGTGGTCTGGCAAGACTGGGTGGTGCAATCGTGGCATGAATGTTATAGCAATAACCATCCACTTTGACTGGGTTTAAAGACTGCTCCACAAGACTGCACTCATGCCTGGATTCTATTAACTGATCCAAAACTATTAGTTTTGGCTACTAGTTCATAGGCCTTCAGGGAGAATGTAAGACTTTTATTCCTCTAAATGGACACAGTATTCCCCTAAGTTCTTACCTTTATATCCATAGATTAGAGAATCTCACAACCCTCATCAGGGACGCTCCTTCTTACAGTAGAAGGCAATTAATGCAGAGACCTACAACTAGCCAATGTGCACATAAGACTGTGGAACCCTCAGCTCTAAATAAACATTTACATCCCTTCCTTTCCCTCCTGTAAAGCTCAAAGATCACTGTAAGTACCAGAAGCAACTGGTCTCTGCAGTGAAACAGCATCATTGTGTGCATGGACTCACATTGACTAAGACCTCATGTGGCTACATGTACGAGACCCAGCCAGCCAAATCCTTGTTGTTGGCTGTTCTTTTTCTCTCTCTCTCTCTCCTCTCTCTCTCTCTCTCTCTCTCTCTCTCTCTCTCTCTCTCTCTCTCTCTCTCTCTCTCTCTCTCTCTCTCTCTCTCTCTCTCTCTCCACTTTGGAAAACCAAAATGTTGTTGGTTGTTTTACTCTTTGCTCTTTGGAGCCCATCACCCAGCTCCCAAATACAATGCCCGACTTTAGCCTGGCTTATTTCTATCCAGCTTTTCTTAAATTATTTTATCCCAACCACCTTTTGCCTCTGGAATTTTATCTTTCTCTTACTTCTATATATCTTACTTTCGCTTTTACTCCATGGCTGGCTGGGTGGCTGGTGGTTGACCCCTGACGTCCTTCTCCACTCGTTCTCTCTTGCTCCTTCTTCGTCCTCTCTCAGAGTTCTCCTCCTATTTATTATCTGTTTGCCAGCCCTGTCTATCCTTTCTCTTCCCTAGCTATCGGCTGTTCAGCTCTTTATTAGACCATCGGGAGTTTTAGACAATCAAAGAATCACAGCTTCACAGAGTTAAGCAAATGCAACATAAACAAAAGTAACACATCTTTACATCATTAAACAAATGTTCCAGAGCATAAACAAATGTAACACACCTTGAGATGATAGTCTACAAGAAATCCTAGCATAGATGGGGTAGGGGCTTATGAAGTCCCACCCCAACTTAAAAGTTATTGGCAAGTGATGGCTGCTGTAGAGAGAAGAGTAAACTTTCTTCAGGGATTCAATCCCTGAATGGCTCCCCATGCTCCAGGAGATAATTCTGCACCCAGGCACATACTGGCAGCACTAAGTAGACTCAGTGGGTTTAAAAATAATGGAGAAAAGCTGGCAGGGGACACATGCCTTTAAACCCAGCACTCAGGAGGCAGAGGCAGGTGGATCTTTGTGAGTTCAAGGCCAGCCTGTTCCAGGACAGCAAGAGTTATTACATAGAGAAGTCCTGTCTTGAAAAACAAAATAAAATAAAATATGAGAGAGAGAGTGAGAGAGAGAGAGAGAGAGAGAGAGAGAGAGGAGGGGGGAGGAGGAGAGGGAGAGGGAGAGGGGAAGAAGGGAGAGATGACGAGAACGAGAGAGATGAGACGAGCGAGAGAGGAGGAGAGAGAGAGAGACGAGAACATACCGTTGGGCGGCAAAGTTGGAGGATGAGGAGGAGGGAGGAATTGGCGGGGATGCCTGGGAATGGAAATTGATCAAACACATTTATGCATGTATGAATTGTCAATAAATGAATCTTTTTTTTAAAGCCGAACATGGTATCACACACCTTTAAAAAAACTAAAAACATATAGAAAGTGCATTAATAAAAACAATATAAGGAAATTCTAAAGTAAATAGTTCAGGTATGCTGGCAGATGTTTGTAATCCCAGCACTCAGAAGTCTGAGGCAGGAGGATCATGAGTTCTAGGCTAACCTAGACAACATGGTAAGATACTACTGCAAAAATAAAACAAAATCCAGTAGCTAAACCTAGCATGGCACTCATGTTTAGGCGCTCAGCTAAGCAGTGTTGATATGTCCACATTGCTATGTAGCAGATCTCTCAAATCATTGTCATCTTGTAGAACTGAAACTCTACACCAATGGTTCTCAGCCTTCCTAATGCTGTGCCCTTTTAGTACAGTTCCTCGTGTTGGGGTGACCCCAACCATAACATTATTTTCATTGCTACTTCATAACTATAATTTTGCTACTGTTATGAATTATAATGTAAGTATCTGATATGTGACCCCTATGAAAATGTTGTTTGGCCCCCAAAAGGGGTTGAGACCCACAGGTTGAGAGCTACTGCTCTATACCCACTAAACGCTAATTCCTCTCTATTCTTCCCATAGTCCCCTGACACCCACTTTCTTCCTTCTATTTCTGTGATGGTGATGACTTTACATAGTCCATATGAGCAGAAGCATGCAGGATTTGCCCTTGGTGAATGGTCTATGTTCACGGAGCACCATGTTTTTGAAATTCATGTGTACGGTAGCATTTGGCATGATTTCCTCTTTAAGGTTGCATACTATTCCATAGCACATACTCCAACTTTTTATCCATTCCTGTGACGAATATTTATATTGCTTCATTTTTTTACACCTTATCTTGCAGTTAGTTACCCACATAAACCAAGTGAATTACCAAATACCCTGTAGCCAGTAAAATTGTTTTTTCAGAATTTTATCACTGTCTTCTGAACCAACATTTAGGGGTCTCTAATTAGTCCTGGGATAATCTAAGATAGATCCTTTGAGAACACTATAGGCTGTGGACATGGGTAATGGCAGATGGTGTTGATAGTACCAATGGCCATGTGCCCTTGAGGACATCCACCCGATCATAGCTTTGGCATGGTTAAAAGTTTTCTATGCATGGACACTGGATTTTTTTAATGATACTGGGGAAGTGTGAACTTATTTGTGTTAATAGTATTATATTATTTTTTTCTTTTTTCATTTTCCTTTGTGTATGATGCACATATGTGGGGAAGGGGAAGGGGTGGGGGAGGGGTGGTGCTTGTCCACATATGACCCTGAGATTGATGTGGGGAGTCATCTCCATTGCTCTTCTTCCTTATTCAGTGAGGCAGGGTCTGTTAATCCAAACCCAGAGTGCTCACCCACTAAAAAGCTAGAGACTAGCCAGTTTACTCTAGTGAGCCACTGTCTCTGCTTTCTGAGACCCGGTTACAGGCAAGCCACCATTGCCCACCTAGTATCCACAGGGGTTTGGGGAATCCAAATGCTGGAAATCATTTGAACAGCACCTTCTCAGCATTTATGTTTTTAAAGAGACTTTTAAAAACTGTTATGTTTATTTAGTTCATGTGTGTGTGTGTGTGTGTGTGTGTGTGTGTGTGAGAGAGAGAGAGAGAGAGGAGAGAGAGAGAGAGAGGAGAGAGAGGGAGAGAGAGAGAGGGAGGTTAGAAGACAACTTTTGGAGTTGGTTCTTTCCTCCCATTCTATGAATCCTGGGGCTTGAACTCAGGTCGTCAGGGTTGGAGACAAGTGCCTTTCTCCTCTGAGCCACCTCGTGGGCCCCTTTGTAGAGACTTTTGAAGATGACACACTGAAGTATTTGTTACTTATACATGATTATAGGACATGCTTCAGAATAATCAGGAGGTTTGCTGAGGCAAGGAGGGTTCCTCACACCATTTTCACCATTTTCTCCACCTCGCCCATTCTTGAAGCATCCTGAAACAAAAGGGGTTCATCATAGAATACGTTTTAATCTGTTTGGATAATGCCACACTTGCTTCCTGCTCCACTGGAACTCTGAACATTGTTGCTGAAATTGAAGTAATTTTCACTATTAATTTCTTCTCTCCATATTGCAACTCTCTACCTCCTCTTCATCTGAAGAATAAAGTGTCACCACCGCTGTGCAGACCACATGAACGAGTGTGCAGAATGATGGGAGTGGAACGTAGATAGAAGTGTCCATGGCAGGAAGGCTCAGGTTTCTCCACAGAACATCCCATCTTGGGGCCCAAGCCTTCCTTCCTGAACTTGGAGTACTTCTCCAGCTGACATTCCTTTTTAATAACTATAATTTATTTCACCACTTGCTTATTTTGATAGTGTCTCATATAGGCTAGACTGACTCTGAACTCACTACGTAGCTGAGGATGACCTTGAACTCTCAATCCTCTGCCCCACCTTCCAGGTACTGTGATTACACGTGTGTATCACCACATCCCTTCCCAACAGACACTCCTATTAGCAGTCACCAACCTTTCTCTTTCTAATCAATTTGGATGCAGCAGGAAGTAAAACTATTGTTTTGTTTATTTATCTATTTTTCCTTTTCCTAACCACCCACATCCGTCCACCCCTAGCTATAACTGAATTCGCCTTCTAATTACCTCATGTTTGTGTGTATAAACCACAGGCCTTGACCACTACCTGAGTCCTAGCCACATTGTCTTACGAGGTTATTCTAGCACCTCCTAATTGGACCCTTCATCTGTCATTGCCATTCATCCCATTCATCCTCATGTCTCTCACGCCCATGCAGTTAACACCTAGTCCTCCCTTGTCCCTGGACGAAATACAGGCTCCAGGAACGATCCCCAGGGGTCTGTGTATCAGGCTTCTCCTTGCTTTTCTAGTCTCACTCTTCATCCCATTCTTCTTCTTGATGGCCCCGCCCACCTATAATTGTTTGTGTTCTTCAAAACCCATGTTTGAAGAATGGAGAAAAGGCTCAGTAATGAGGAGTACATGCTGCTCTTCCAGAGGACCAGGCTGAACTCCCAACACCCAAACGCAACTCCATTTGCAAAGGGATCCAAAACCCTCTTCTGGCTTCTGTAGGTACTATACACACATGGTGCACAGACATACATGCAGGCAAAAGGCATGTATACACATAAAATAAAAATCTTAAAAAACAACAGAACACTGTGTTCTTCCTCATTCCCTAGCATTGATTGACACATGCCGTTCCTCTGCCTAGGACTCTCCCCTCTTCCTTCTTTCTCCCATAAACCTTTGGTCTAGAGAACTCCCCCAAGATCAGCTGGAGCTCAGCTCCTCGGAGAATAAACCTGTCTTGACCTCTCTCAGAGTCAATGGGAGCCCCTGCCCTGCTCACTCAGAAACCCTGTCATCAGAGCACTTCACCTTCTTCCTTATTATAGGTATTCCATATTTTTTAATTAACAGGATATATCTCACTTGAAAGAAAGAAAAGAGAATAGAAATATCTATCATGAGAAAGTCCTGCCGGGCAGTGGTGGCGCACGCCTTTAATCCCAGCACTCGGGAGGCAGAGGCAGGCGGATCTCTGTGAGTTCGAGGCCAGCCTGGTCTACAAGAGCTAGTTCCAGGACAGGCTCTAAAAAAGCTGCAGAGAAAACCCTGTCTCGAAAAACCAAAAAAGAAAAAAAAAAAGAAAGAAAGTCCTCGTATCCTTGGCTATCCCTAGATAGTCCCATGCTTTCACAGTTCCCTGGTCCCGTGGCCACTGAAGGGGGTTTCATCATGCTGATCCATGCATGATGGAAGAGAGAGCCTCACCTGGAGGGCTGTGTGTTCCAGGATGGTCTCAGACAGCTTCACTGCTAAACACTGCCACTGCCGTCTCAGCCCAGGCATAGCAAAACAGCGGCCTCAGCAACTGAACTCTTTTATCATTGGAGCTACCCAGTGTGGTCTCTCAGCTCTGCAGGATGGAGCTTCCAAGGGTCCCTTCCCCAATGAAGTCCCTGCTGGACTCTCCACCCACTCTATAAGCACAGAGCCTCACCTGACACTGGGCTCCAAGCCACCCCTCGCATGCCCAGAATCCACCAACCTTAAACCTCTGGTACCTTGCAGAGAGGTACCACTATGAGAAACTCGGCTACTTCTGTTCGCGCCTAACCAAATTTCCCTGTTCTCTCCTTTGACTCTGAAGTGGCCCTCTGTCCTGTGGCTCTGCTCATCCTTCTTTACTCATTGTTTTGGCTAGTTTTTATGCCACCTTGACACAGGCTAGAGTCATTTAGGAAGAAAAAACCCTTAAGTGAGAAAATGCCCCCATCTGGTTGGCCTGTGGGGACGCCTGTGGCGCATCTTCCTGATGATGTGGATGTGAGAGGGTGCAGCTCACTATAGAATATGCCACCTCTAGGCTGGTGGTCTGGGTGCTATAAGCAAGCTGAGCAGGCCATGAGGAGCAAGCCAATAAGCAGCACTCCTCCATGGCCTCTCCTTCAGTTCTTGCCTTGAGTTCCTGCCCTGACTTCCCTCAGGTGGAGTGTGACCTCAGAGTTGTAAGATGAAATAAATGTTCTCCTTCCCGAGCTGCTTTTGATCATGGTGTTTTATCCCAGCAATAGCCACCTAGCGATGACACTCACTCAGGCCCTAGTGCCTTCCTTGCCTTTTCATTTTTAGTGTCTAGCTCATCGCCTTGTTCCTAGCTCTTTCCTTCTCTTTCACTAAACTTAGATCTCCATCTCTTGCGAAAGTGCCCTGTTTGTGACCCCTCCCTCCCAACATCCTGGCTCTCTGCTTCCTCTCTTCATCAAGAGTGATAACCTCTATCCCCACAGCTCTACTGCTCCTACACTGAGAGTGATCTTAGTCATGGTACCCATCCCCTCCGAAGCTGGCTCCTTGGCATCTGGGTGCCAGGGATCCTCCTCTCTGAAACCCTCCCTCTTTTTATTTGAACACTTACAGCATCATGGCCATAGGTAGCCACGAGGAGGCCCTGAAGGAAGACAGACTTTCCTTAGTTCCCCAAGTTCCAAGGAAATGAGGGAGTTTCCGGCCCTTTTAGTTGTGGGGAGAGAGAGAAGTGATCCGGAAGAGGTTCCATGTCACATGACCTGGTCTAAATGCTGGAAGCCAGGAAGACACTGATGAGAACTGGCCATAACTCAGATCCACCTTGGATCTGGGGTTGGGTGGGCTCAGGCCTGCAGCTGCAAGGTGGGGAGGGGGAGACAACTCAACTCTCAGTAAGAGCTACAAGGTTTCCAGACACACTATTTATCAACTTGAAGGAGAGCCTGATTTCTCAGGGAAAGAAGAGGCAAGGGAAGAAAGAGGTGGGACAAGAGCTCTAGCCAGTATGCCTTCCAGCACACGTGAGTCTGCCTTGGCCACTTTCCTTGTCCACTCGTTTACTTGACTGCTGACTTGCCCCATCTTCCTAACTCTATGTAAGGTTTGGCTAGACCTTGTCCTCTGCCCACACATCTACAGCTGTTCCAATGGCAGCCTTGCGTGGGCATTTTCCAGCTCGCAGCCTGCAGCCCAGCCTCCTCTCCTGTTCTTATTTTCTTTCCACTCTGACTCAGCCAAATCGCACACTTCTCCTATGCAAACAGCAAGCCCTGGACATTGCCCCCTCGGTCAGCAGACGGCCTTCATTCTCCATCCCTCCATCTTTGGTACCTACCCGTTTCCACCAGGCTGTCCCCTGGGTCCTGCCCACTCTGTTGTCCCGGGAATTCTCATCAGTCTCCTTTGAATTTCTTCTACTCCCCGCTACTTTCAGTCTCATTTCAAACAAGTCATTGGGTGGCCTTCTCTGTCCCAGGCGGGGTTCCTCTTATTCGATCTTTATGCCACTAGATCAATGTCCACTTTGCCAAGGCCATTCATTCAAACAAGTAGTTGTCAAGATACAGCCCTGGTCCAGCGTTCGTGTCACCTAAGACCTTGTTAGAAATGCACACACCTGCCGGGCGGTGGTGGCGCACGCCTTTAATCCCAGAACTCAGAGGCAGGCAGATCTCTGTGAGTTTGAGACCAGCCTGGTCTACAGAGTTAGTTCCAGGACAGGCTCCAAAGCTATATGGAGAAATCCTGTCTCAAAAAACCAAAAAAAGAAAGAAGAATAGAAGGAAGAAAGAGAGGAAAGAAGGAAGGAAGGAAGGAAGGAAGGAAGGAAGGAAGGAAGGAAGGAAGGAGGGAAGGAAGGAAGGAGGGAAGGAGGGAAGGAAGGAAGAACTGCACACTCCTGGGGCCAGCCAGCTCTCCTGCTTCAGAAGCGCTCTTGGCCGGTGCCCAGTGATCCGTGTTAAGTAATTCAGACACATATCCAAGTCTAAGAACCGTTGCTCTGAAACCTGGCTCAGGTCATTGCTCCTCTGCTTAAAACCCTGAAAATACCTTGTGTAAGTTCAGTTCAGGGTCAGTCAGATATAACAAGCGGGGAAAATGCATTAACAAACCAACAATATATTTCTCCTCATTTTGAAGAAGTCTGGCCATGGATAGTACTGAGCTGATACAGTGGCTCCATGAGGCCATTAGGGGACCAGGGTTATAGATTTTTTTTATTTCTACTTTCAGAGCACAGATCTCTTTATCATCACAGTTACTTCATGGTTCAAGAGAGATGCTGGAACCCTGACCATTCCATCCTAATACTAGCAGCGACATGAAGGTCAAAGGGGAGACTCTCCCGTTGTGTCAGTCCCTGATAAACAACCTTCAAAGAGACCCAAAGAACACTCCCACGTAAAAGCAGTCCATCCAAATTTGGTCACATGGCTGCACCAGACATGTACCATGGAAGCTGGGAAGCTTGGTTTGTTGTTTTGGATGGCAATATGCCCAGCTAAAAAATTAAGTTTCTCTCAAAAGGTTACATACTGTATGATTTAATTTCTGTAACGCTGTGAAATGACAAAATTCTAGAAAGGATTGACAGATCAATGAAGGGGGTGTGTGACTATGGCTACCAAAGAATGGCAGGAAGGAAACCCAAGTGTGATGGCCCCTCCTGCACTCAGGAGGAGAAGGCCGGAGGTCAGGGGTTTGAGGTCATCCTTGGCTACGTAGTGAGACTAGCGTGGGTGACGTGAGGGCCTGCACCAGAACAACAAAGGAACAGCATGACAGATTCTCATCGTGAACACTGTGTAGTGGTCCCCAAAATCTACATACGTGACAAAATTGCACAAAGCTAAACACACAGATTCCTGTTCATAAAAAATCAGAATGTTATTGGATGAGGTTAACATCAGTGTTCTGGCATGATCCTGAATAATAGTTTATAAGACAGCATTGGAAACAACTGGATAAAGAATCTTTCTGTATTGCTTGTTATAACTGCTCGTAAATCTATAATTTTCTCCAAATGCGAGAGGAAAGAAACGGAAACAAGACCGAGGTCCTATCACTAATGAGGAAGGGGAGACATTAGAAGCAGTGGAGTTGTCTCCCCTGGGGCCCTAACCCATACTGGTGTTGGCAGTCGAGGGTTTCTGAGGATGCTCAGGCATTTCCTGACACAGAAGCAGGTACCTCCTGGGCAACCGACACCATCACAGGCTGCCACTGTTGGCAAGAAGTCATTGCCACCTGGAGGATGGGCTCTAAATTGCTGTTAGAACTCAGGGCTCACCGACCTTTCCATCTGAAGAGGCCTATAGAAGCAGAAATGTCCGTAGCCTTCAGAAGCTTTTCCTCTGAGAAAGTGCCAGTGTTCCCAGCAGAGCTAACCTAACAAGGTGAAAACAGCCTTCATCTGACTAAAAGAGGCAGAGAACAGAGGGACTCGTGACCCCAGGTGTTTCTTTAGTGAACGCTGGGACAGTAGACAATACTGAGACATTGTGGGGACAACTATTAAAGAACTCTGACCTGGCCAGACGGTGGTGGTGCACACCTTTCATCCCAGCACTCGGGAGACAGAGGCCGGTGGATCTCTGTGAGTTCGAGGCCACCCTGGTCAACAGAGTGAGTTCCAGGACAGGCTCCAAAGCTACACAAAAATATTTTGTCTCGGAAGAAAAAAAATTGCCCTGTTATCTTTCTCCATGTTCTGTTCCTTGAGGCACTCCTTCATACCAGCTGACCAGCTGCTTCCTGCAGCCTGGGCAGCTTTGCAGAACTTGACTTGCCCCTGGGGAAAGAATTCTCTCCAGTCAAGAGCTTCCACTCAAACATAACCCTATCTGGAAGTTCTTCCCCAGCAGCTTCTGAGCAGGTTGCTTTCTTTGAGACAAGATCTCCCTGCATTCCCCTCAGATGGCCTGGAACTCACTATGTAAGACCAGGCAGGATTCAGATGGATGGCCGTCTCCTGGGTCCACATTTGAGTGCTGGGATGACAGACAAGGGTCACCATGCACCCAAATTCAGTTTTTGCTCAAAGGATGCTAAGGAGAGGTAGCTGGGGAGGAGCATATGGAAAAGTAGCTCCGGATGATGGAAGGATTCTGCAGGGAGAGAGGAAAAGAAAGAGTGGGATTGGAAAAGGAGAGAGGGGAGGAGAGAGGAGGAGAAGGGGAAAAGGGGAGAGGAGAGGGGAAGGAGGGAGAGAGGAGAGGGGACAGGAGAGGAGACAGAAGGGAAAGAGAGGAGAGGGGACAGGAGAGGAGACAGAAGGGAAAGAGAGGAGAGGGGACAGGAGAGGAGACAGAAGGGAAAGAGAGGAGAGGGGACAGGAGGAGAGGAGGGGAGGAGAGGGGAGGAGAAGGGAAAAGAAGGGGGAGAGGAGAAGGGGAGGAGGGAAAGAGAGGAGAGGGGAGAGGACGAGGGGAGAGGGGAAGGGAGGAGAGGGGAGGGACGGGAGGAGAGGAGGGGGAAGGAGGGGAGAGGGAGGGGAGGGAAAGAGGGGAGAAGGGACAGGAGATGAGGGGGAGGGAAAGAGAGGGAAGCGGAAGAGAGGAGAGGGACAAAGAGGGGAGGAAAGGGGAGGGGAGGGAGTTCAAACCACAGACAAGTAGAGGAAGAATGATGCAGGCCCAGACCTAGGGACCAAGGTTCAGGGTCAGCATGGAAAGTGTACATCCGAGTTCCTGACAGGGCACCACCAGCAGAGAACTGAGCCCTAAGTCAGGACAGACCCATAGAGGGCAGGTGCTACCAGTTTATGGGCACTCTGTCTTCTGGGTCTGGTGGAATGCAAGAAGCATCCTGGACCTCCTGGCCTTGAGCACATGGAAGGAGGCAGGAAGGGCAGGGATTGGGTGTTTGGGATTCAGTGTGTTCTCTGAACTTACAGGCAGAATTCTATGAGTGTGTGTGTGTGTGTGTGTGTGTGTGTGTGTGTGTTTTACAGGAGTATCTGTGACTTTCATCAGATTCTCAAAGAGCCTCCATAGACCTAAACAGCCAAAAATGACAACTAGTGATTTGTGCAAAGGGCCTGGATGGGGAATAAAGGGGAAGGGGATAGGGAAGTAACTAGAACTCAAGAGGAAGTACTCAGCTCTGGCTGGTGGCTTGAGCTCCTAGATCCCCACGGGTGTGGGTGTCCTGGCTTACTCTTGGCCAGGGCAGAGGACATGGCCAGAGCCTTGTGCTGCTTCTCCCAGCTCTGGAGGATCCTTCCCCATGTATATTTCTGCTAACCTAATCTCCTAGCTTAACTGAGTGACTCCCTCAAGATCAGGGTGACCTTCCATGTACCCCGAGACTAACTGCCCTACTGGAAAGTGCTTCCACAGCACACTGCAGTCACCTGTTGGAAATCCAGCGCACATGCCATTGGGGCTGGCATCTGTCTTGGCACAGACATAACCCCAGTGTTAACCTGGCACAGTGTTTGGCATATGACAGACACTCAATATTCAATGACTATTAACTGGATAAATAAAAGTAGAAAAGAGTATGTTATCATTGGGTAAGGACATATGCTGCTTACAAGTCCTGCTTTGGTTTTGTCAGAGAATGACTTGGGATCAGGTCATTAACCCAGCAGGAAAGAAGATGAAAATGGCCCCAGGTTTATGAAGTAACTCCAGGGAAGGGTCCTTGACAGGAAAGGGTCATCCTTATTACTTCTTTGCTATAAATACAAAAGCAGATGAAGCTGAATAAATTGATCAGATAGGGGGAGGGCATTATGGAAATGTTTATATGTAAATATTTGTAAAATAAATGAGCCATGAATAGACAGCAACAGAGGCCTGTGTTTAATTTGTGATTTATTCCATATGCCAGTATTCTACCTAGGAAATACTTACTCGGGGCCAGGACTAGAAAGATGAGCGATGTGTAACTCCTGGGCAGGAAGCACATGAAAGAAAAAGCACCTCTAGCTTTATTAGCCTACACTCACTTGTGGTCACTGTCCCATCTATCTAGTGCATAGAAGGTGTGTGTGTGTGTGTGTGTGTGTGTGTGTGTGTGTGTGTGTGTGTGTGTGTGTTGGCCCTGATGGAGTGAGTCCTTCATTCTTCATTTCTGTAATAGTATCAGCCCTGCTCTCTGCCTGGCCAATTGTCAAATTATAAGATGGCTTTTCATTAGCAACACTGACGACCATCCCTTCAGTGTTGGTTCCCTGCCCCAACTCATGTAATATAAAATTACCATTGTGACATATACAGTTCTGTGGCTCTGAGTACATTCACGTTGCTGGCAACCACTATCCTGTCATCGTTCTCATACAAACACCATGCCCACTAAGCAGTTGTCCTGGCCTCTCTGTGAATTTGCCCATTATGGAAACATCGTGTAAATATAATCATACAATATGTAAAATCTTGCATCTAGATCCAGTCTCTCTGCATAATGTACAGGGATTCATTACATGTATGTCATAGCATGTGCCATAATGCCTGTCACTTATGGGATAGTTCATCTACTGACAAATATTTGAACTAGCTCCATCTTTGGGTTGTGAGTAAGTTCTGTACTGAACATGTGTATAAATATTTGGTTTTTCTGTATAGTTACCTAGCATTTTAAACCACCTAAAATTTTGCCCAAAGAAACTTAAACATGAATTTAAATCCTCCCAGAAAATATTTGCCAAAAGTTTGGTGGAAAGAAATATTATTCATGATACGTCTGGAGTTTTGTTTTGTTTTGTTTTTCTTTTTTGTGGCAATGTAAAATCCTTTCATCAGACAGCTGATGCCAATCTCTAATTCATTAAAGGTAGGAATCAGAGAGGTCGGGGACTGCGTGAGATCAGTCTCCATCCTCCCCGGCTCTGCTGAAGACCCTGGAGCAGTGGTCCCAGCCTCTGTAACGCTACAATCCTTTAATACAGTTTCTCATGGTGTGGTGATCCCCAACTATAAAATTATTTTTGTTGCTACTTCATAACTGTAATTTTGCTAACTGTTAGGAATCAAAATGTAAATAGATGATATACAGGATATCTGATACATGACCCCTAAGGGGGTCATGACCCATAGGTTGAAAACCACTGCTCTAGAGCCTGGCAGGCCTACTGGGCAGACCCTGGGAAGCTGAACAATACAGCAGTTACCCTAGAGGTGTTTGGGCTCCACTTCAAGCCCACATGCAGAGAGCTTCCTATGACAGCTGCCACCTCCCAGGGCACTGCTTCCCAGCAGGATGCACTTGGGTGTTGGTCCTCGGATTATTCTGAGACACACTACTCTTTAGTCGGATATGGTGCCACACACATTTAATCCCAATACTGGATGGTAGAAGCAAGCAGATCTCTTTGAGTTTAAGGTCACCACTGTCTCCAAACCAGTCATGGCTACACAGAGAAACCCTGTCTCAAAAGCCAAAAAAAAAAAAAAAAGAAAAAGAAAAAAAAAGAAAGAAAGAAAAAGAAAAAGAAAGAAAGAAAAATAGAAAAAATAAAATAAAAAATCACTTTTGTTGCTTGGACATGGTGATACATGCCTATACACCCAGTACTCTGGCAGCTAAGATAAGAGGACTTGGAGTTTGTGACTAGCCTGGGCTACACAGCAAGGTCTTATCTTAAAAAGGGAGAGGTTTTGGGGGGAGGAAATGAGTAACTAAGATCGCTCCATTCATAAAGTTCTTGCCATGCAGACATGAAAGCCTGAATTTGATCAAAGATCTGAGTTCGATTGCCAGAACCCACATAAAAAATGCCTGGCTTGGTGGCATGTCCTTGTGATCCCAGCACTGAGGGGCTGAGACCGATTCCTGGGTTCATCAATCAAGCCTACTTATCAAGTTCCCTGGAGACCCTGTGGGACACCCTGTCTCAAATCAAAAAGATGGACGGTGCCTGAGGATGATACCCAAGGTTGTTTCTCTACATGCATGTGTACACGTGCCTGCGCAGTGCACACACGTGTGTGTCCACACAAATAAACACATTCACATCCACAAAAAATGAAGTTTCGGTCTGGGTTTTCTAATGGTAGGGAGGAAAGTAGCATTCTAGGGAAGGCTTGAGGGAAGGCTGCCGCCGGGCAGTAATAGTGCACACCTTTAATCCCAGCACTTGGGAGGCAGAGCCAGGTGGATCTCAGTGAGTTCGAGACCATCCTGGTCTACAAGAGCTAGTTCAAGGACAAGCACCAAATCTACAAAGAAACCTTGTCTCGAAAAAAAGCAAAAAAAAAAAAAAAAAAAAAAAAAAGACTTGAGGGTTGAGGGGAGACTAAGGTGAATGTGGGCAAGAGTGCAGGGATGGGAGGCAAGACAGAGGAGAATGAGACACACAGGCCACAAGTTCAAGGGCCCAGTCAGCATCCATGTATGAGGCAGGGGAGAGGGTAGTGAGGTAGGCTCTGGGCTCAGTCACTGTTGGTGGGAGTGGGATGACTGTTTTCTGTCTGTGGAATGATGTGCCAGTGAATTCCAGGGTTCTGTCAACCTGTCCCTTTAAGTAGATGCTTCTCGGAGCTTGAAAAGAAGAGCTGGTTCTTCCTGGGCTCTGTCGTCTTAGATGACTGTATTTCTCTTTTGCTTGGGTTGCTGAGAAATCAGAGGCAATTAGAAGCCACATCCAGCAGTCCTGGAAATCAGTTTGGTGAGTGGCACTCTCTTCTGGCCTGCCTGCTGCCTTCTCTAACTTTTTTGTTTGTTTGTTTGTTTGTTTTGTTTTTGAGACAGGGTTTTCCTGTAGCTTTGGAACTTATCCTGGAGCTAGCTGTTGTAGACCAGGCTGGCCTCGAACCCACAGAGATCCACCTGCTTCTGCCTCCCTATTGCTGGGATTAAAGGCGTGCCCTACCACTGCCCAGCTTGCCTTCTCTAACTCCTATCCTGTACTGAAGCATCTAAAATCCTTGGGATACTGTAAGGTAACAGGAAGCATTTTCTCCTCTTGCTGTCATGACTATGTACATACTTTGTATGTTATGTCTGCCTACAGTCTTCCTGCGGTTAACTCTTAGCATAGGTCCAGAAAGGTCCAGATTGGATCCAAGCTTTCTCTTCTCCCTGCTACTGGTCTTGGCTCCAGGAAGAAACCACTCCAGAACCGACCAGAGGAAAGTAGGGAGTCTGTAGGTAGCCTGTTGTAGCCGTTATCCGTTTCACTTCACCTGCTTGTGAACAGTGAAGGAAACACAGTGTGCCCTCCAGCCATGAGGCACTGCAGAGGGCAGGAGGGCATGGATGGTGACAAAGGCACTGATCTTCAGGTTTACACAGGAGCGGAGCATTGCGTGCCCATAAGCAGAGAGGAGGAAGGAGGTTTCCTAACGATATGATCTGGAAAAAACCTGAGCCTTTGATCTGGGCTTCCTGACAAATGTTGGCAGGAAAGATAGCAGCGTTCTGGGCAGGGAAGATGGCTTGAGGGAAGGCTGAGGTGACGTGAGGAAAGGAGCAGAGATCTGTAACTGGATGCACAGGCCACAAGCTCAGTTGTCTGCAGGGCTGAGTACTGCAATCTGTGTATGAGGCACGGGAGAGAAGAAGACAGAAGGTGCCCAGGGGCTCGTGGTGAGGCCCTGTATAGTCCATGCCAACTATTAACACTGTCCCTGTGGGCCCACTGGGACCAGCCAGCCAGGCACAAGCGTGATGCACTCTTGAGGCAGAGTCTCAGGGCTAAGGACATAGGAGACTGGCTCCAGAAGGCAGGCAATGGTTAAGCATCAAGCATCACGCCTCACCTCTATGACTGGGAAAGTCTTTAAAAGGCTTAAGCAAGGAAGCAATATAGTTACACTTCGGAAAGTTATTAAACTGAACACTTTGCAGGCACTCCTGCGTTGAAAAGATAATAAAATACAGTGATTATCTTGAGTACTAAGAATTTGGGTGGGGCTCTTGTTGCCGCTTTGGGGGTGTTAATGTTTTTGAAACAGGGTCTTGCCATGTAGGCCCGGCTGGCATGGTTTTCACTATGTAGCCTAGGCAATCCTCTGGCATCTGCACCCTAATTGCTGGAATTACAGGTGTCCACCACCATGGCTGTGAGCCAATGCCTGACACGTGGCTCAGCACCTGGAGCACAGGCCTGGGGGGTGGGGCCAGGCATATTCATATAAGACATGATGCAAGTTCAAAGGAGAGTCTTCTACATGATGGGCCAGATAGGAACAGAGCTATGCAAATTTATGTTACACATAAAATCTCAAGTGTGCCTATAACCAGAAGGAGAAAATAATCTGTAAATTCAATCTCACTTCTGTTCAGAAATTCTGTGTGATTTGATTAAGCCCTGTAATAAGCACATTAAGGAATTGTGGATGTTTGGCTCCCAAGTGTGAAGTGGAAAATTTAAATATAAAACATACTTATGAAAATGTAAGCAGCGTTATTTACCAATGGCTGTAATCAAGACAAGATCTCGACCTAAAGTCATCAGATTTAAGGAGTGAAAGATGAAGTAGGCATGGTGGTGCATCCCAATAATCTCAGCCCTTGGAAGGCCAGTCTGGGATCAATAGTGAGTTCCAGGCCATCTGGGTTACAGAGTGAGACCCTGTCTCAAGAGAAAAAAAAAAGGAGGGAGTACATAAGGCCAAATACATAAACGCACAGGGATGGCAGTTGTTCCTTGCTGTGTCCTTTAGACAATACAAAGGAAGTGCTAATGTGAATATTCTGTACACTTCTGTGTATAGTCCCACACAGGTGTGGTGTGAAGAGCATCATCACCATTTGAGAATTGAGAAACGCAGAACCTCAAGCCCACCCCAGCCTGCAGGAGACTAGACACTCCAGAGTTTGGCTCTAAGTCTTCCAGGTGATCCTGATGCTTGCTGGAGGTTGTGCAGCTCCTATGCTAGTGCCCGCTCAAGGATGGTGCCTGTCCCAGGACGGTGCCTGCTTAAGGATGGTGCCTGCCCCAGGATGGTGCCTGCTTAAGGATGGTGCCTGCCCCAAGACGGTGTCTGTCCCAGGTATGGTACCTGTCCGAGGACGGCGACTGCCCCAGGTATGGTGCCTGCCCCAGGACGGTGTCTGTCCCAGGTATGGTACCTGTCCGAGGACGGTGACTGCCCCAGGTATGGTGCCTGTCCCAGGACCGTGCCTTTCCCAGGATAGTGCCTGTCCCAGGATGGTGACTCCCCCAGGACGGTGCCTGTCCCAGGATGGTGCCTTCCCAGGATGGTGCCTGTCCCAGGATGGTACCTGTCCCAGGACCGTGCCTGCCCCAGGACGGTGACTCCCCCAGGACAGTGCCTGTCCCAGGATGGTGCCTGTCCCAGGACTGTGCCTGTCTCAAGACAGTGCCTGCCCCAGGACGGTGGCTCCCGCAGGACAGTGACTCCCCCAGGACTATGACTCCCCCCAGGATGATGCCTGCCCCAGGACGGTGACTCCCCCAGGATGGTGCCTGTCCCAGGACTATGCTTGCCCCTGGATGGTTTGCACTGACCATCTTTATGATTTCTTAGGTTTGCTAAAATGCCTTACCCTTCATGCCGAATCAACCAAGTTTCTTAACCTTGGGTAAACATCTAATACTGCCCAGTTATATCAGCTAGACCAGGGCTGTATTCCCAGACTTAAACCAAAGGACCAGAAGGTTCTCAGCATCTTGGCAGTGAGAAGACAGGGGCATTTCTTTGTCCTAAGTATGGAAAAAAACAAAAACAGGAAACTAACAAGTTTTGGTGCTTGGAGATCTCAAAAGGAAAGCGTCTTGCATGCATTACACAGAGGTCTTTTAGTAACCAAAATAGAGAGCAAAGCATATTCACAGGGTGGCTCTTCAACCCTGCGGCTAACAGACAAGGAAGGCAGATTGGGGATGGGGGCTGGGGGAGGCGGGGGATAGGATGCCTGTTTCATGGATGTGGAGTTTGTTTGTTTGAGGGCGGTGGAAAAGTTCAGAATAGGAGGTGGTGTGGTGTATGAAACCCTGTGAGTATCCGAAAACCAGCACCTGCTCACCTAGTTTCCGTACAGCCAATAACACGTGCTCTTGATTGGTTGACCACTCTGACCCCTGAGAAAGGGGTTCAAATGAGCAGACTTCTGGGAATTGGTGTGTGGTTGGACTGTGTGACCTTGGGATGTCTTCCTGAGGCAAGAGGACCTTCTCTTGGAATGAAGCCTTACCTCCAGCTTGGCAGATTCCTCTGGGATTCGTGGAAGGGGAAAATGAATGCAAGGGGAAAAGAAAAATGACTTCTTACCTTGAGCGTGAGTTGTTTCCAGTTCCCCGTGATGCACACAGATTTGTTTATGCCGTCAGAGAAGTGGGGGGTGGGGGCCGCGCAGCTGCTGCTCCTTGATGCGGGAGCTGACTCCGGTGCTGCCCCAGGGAACGCGGGATGAGCTCAGGGCAGGGTGAAGGCACATCCCGGACGAGGACCAGGCCCCTCTGCTCACGGATATAATCAGCTTTGATGGGCAGAGGCTGAGGCTGTTTTTCCAATTAAAGCTGTTAGAGGATTCTGGCAGGGACAGCAGTGGGCTTAATTCAACAGACCCAGGACTCATTGAATTAGCGAATGTAGAAGGGATGAGAAGGGCACTAATGCGAGGGAACCTGGGGTAGCAACAGGGTAGGGGGAAGGGAGCCCAGAAGGGGTTGGTCAGGAAGGACACAGTGACAACTGGCAGTGTGGTCATGGTCACGGGGCACGCCAGGTGAAGCAGACGTCTTTTGGTACTTGCAAGGTAAAGCTGATGGACATTGTGGGCATCTGGACTCTCAAAGGCCGTTGTCTGGGCTTCTGGACAGTGTGCCAACAACCCAGCAGTTGTTGCTATCTCCTCCTCTTTCCAGAGCCTACAGTTCTAGTTCGCCCCAATGGGCAGCCTTCTGGCTTGAAAATAAAGAACAGTAGACAGCAGACCTTGGAGCTTCCGAGTCTACGTCTTCATGTTGCAGGGGAGAAAGCCTTTCTCTAGGAAAATTTAGGAACTTGCCTGAGATCACCAAACCCTTTAGCGGCGATGTCAAGGTTGCAATCCAGCCTCCCACCCCTACGTGGCGCTGTCTCACCATGCTCATTACGACTGTCTTCGGAGTCTGGTGCAGACCCAGGCACTCCCAGCGATTTGCATTCCCAATCACCTGAAACCCATTGATTATATAAGCAGAATGCCAAACTCAAGTCCACACTGTCTAAGAAAACCAGAAAAATGGGTGTTTCTGGCCCCTGGGATGGTTACTGTAAGAAATATTGATCAAACTGAGAGTCAGCTTCTGTGTTGCTGACTGTGACATTTTGTAAAACCCTTTGGGAAAAATACCTTGACCAAAAAAAAAAATACCTCTTTTGCTTTTTAAATGTACATTAAAAGCTACAGTTGTGTTCTATGCCTAGAGGCTGAGGCAGAAGGATTGCCGTTAGTTTAAGACCAGCCAGTGGTACATGGTTCATTTCAGTGCAGCCTGGGATACAGAAGGAGAAGCCTTCCTAAAAAAGAAAAATGTACATTAAAAAGAGTTGCAAGGGATCTGGGGAGATGGTTTGGTGACTGAAGCGCTTACCATGGAAGCACAAAGATCCAAGCTTGAATCCCAAGACCTCATGTAAAATCTGGGGCAGGGAGCATGTGTCTGTAATCCCAGTGCTCCAGCAGTGAGGTGGGGAGGTGGAGACAAGAAAATCTATACTGTGATGAACATCAAAGAGACATTGCGCCCAAAAAGAGGTAGAAACAATGACCAACATCTAAGGTTGTTCTCCAACCTATACACACACATACACTGTGGCATATGTGCATGGGCACACGTACACACACACACACACACCCACACACACCACTAAGATTAAATAATAAATAAGATTGCTAGGAATATAGCTCAGTAGCGGGGTATCTGCTTAACTGGAGAGAGAGGGAAAGAGAGAATTAATTCTGATCCAAAAATAGCTGGTCAAACAGTCAAACCCTTATAATTATCTTTCCTAAACCTCTCAACATCCTACTGAAATAATAAAAGGGGTTTTAAAAGATAATTCTTATTATTTGTCTAGGAAAAAAGCAGGACACAGACAGATTATAATGCTTACCCAAGGAGGTCATTTTAAGTAACAGACCCGAATCTGGTCCTGTGGTCAGTCACTATGGGAACCGCCACATGTTCTACACATTTTAATTCTTTGTTGTACTTTCCAATATCCCTAAAACAGAACATGTTGAAACCATAACACAACTTGAACTTCCTGAAGGGCTAGTGGCTGTAAACAACACTTCCCTGATCACACCTACTTTGCTCAAATACTGTCTTTACCCAGAGGACATAGTTGAAATAGAATCCCGTAAGGAGAGATGTGCAGGTGAGAATCTAGATGCCTCTGAAGCCACCAATTTTTATCCTGTGTGGGAGGTGAAAGTTGCCCCTGACTGACAGCAACCAACTGCAGGATTCCTAGGCAGCCAAGGTACTTAAGACTGTGCACAACTGGTTACATTTGCAAGTATGAACTAGCTGTAGCTAAACTGGCCTGAGCCCTCACCTTGAGGCATTCCCATCTTCTCTTTCAGAGCAGGTGGAAGAGGAGGTTAAGAGGATGGAATCCCAGACTGTACTGCTTACATTCAACACTCCCGCACTGTCACTTAGTGGTGGGATGTCCTTGGTCGAACTAATCTTCAAACCTGAAAATGGAAGCAATTCTTCATGGTAGAGTGTGTTATAGAGATGAGCCCAATTCAGCCAGGCATGGTGGCTCATGCCTGCTCACCCATCACTCTTGGAGTCTGGGTCAGGAGGATTGTCTTGAGTTAGAAGTTGGCCTGATCTACCTAGTGAGCACCAGGCCAACCAAGGATACAAGCAAGACCTTGTCATTAGGGTTGGGGGAGAAGGGCAGGGAGGGGAGAAAAGAGAAAGAACTAAATTCCAGTTAACATGGTACCAAGCACACACAGGTTTACTTCTTCCACTATAACCCCAATGTCACCGTGAGCAGCTCCCTTTCCACTCCACCTAGCATGGTCCTGAATATTTATATACCCAGACCCAGAGAAAACATGCCTTCCAGGATAAGACTGTTTCAAAAAGGAACTAGTGACCCAGATTTCCAAGGCCCTCCTCCAGGTCTAGCCTGATGAGTGTAGTCTTCACCCCTCACAAGGAAACTTCTCCTTGCAACAGTTGGAGACCACTACAGAAAAGCACAACCAATCAAACCGCAGAGTTGTGGAGCACAATCCCAATGGATACATCTACAAAACTCCCACGTGTAAGGCTCAAGGAACTCTGGGAAGGGGTTAGGGGTCATAGGAGTCAAATGATGGGGAATTTGCTGTGAGATTGTGTCTCCTAGTAATATGATATGCTAAACCCATAAAAAAAAAACTCACCAAAATGACTGCCCAAATGTGTACTGAACAAAGGTAGCACAGTGGACATGCCAAGGCAGATAAGGAAAAGACCATAACACCAATGGACATGCCAAGATAGATGGGGGAAGCCCATGACACCAATGGACATGCCAAGATGGGTGGGGGAAGCCCATGAGGACTCAACCCTACACAGAACTATAGGCAACTGAGGAAAGCTAGGAACAGAAGTGGCCTGTTCCAGGAAGAGCACACCAATTGATTGTCCAGTGCCAAGCGGTCAGCTCTGAAAACATCCATATGAGTAACACTATACAGACCAAACCGGTTATACTGAGGAATATATATGTATGTACGTATACATATATGCATGCAATAACAGTTAGTGAAAAAGAGGTTGTGAATTTAAAGGAGATCAAGGAGGAACATGTGGGGGTCTGGGAGAGAGGAAAGGGAAGGGAGAAATGCTATATTATAATCAAAAAAGAAAACAGAACCTTGACTTATGAAGAAAACAAAAAATCAGAAAGAAAAATAGAGAAATGTTGCCTAGGTTGTTTTTACATGCCAGGGAAAAGGAAAGCATTTTGTCCTCAAGACGATGGCCTGAAGCTACTGACATAACACGGTGTGCAAAAGCTGGAGGCTGCAGGCTCGGGTTTTCCTCCCAGGCCCTTTCTTGTGACTATTTTAGCTCACTGACTTAAGAAGTGAGTTTCATTCTCCCCATCTTATCTCTTCAATTCTGTAAAACAAACTGGACTCTTCTGTTGTCTGGCTACCAGGCAGGTGGTCCCAGATGTCAAAGAAAAGCTGCCCAGCCTTAGAAATTGTCCATGGATGTCACTGTGGGAGGACGCATAAATATAGACCATCAAGGGATTACTCATTTCCAGCCCCTCCACCATCTCTCTGTGACTCACAGATCAATTAAAGGTGCAGTATGCAGCATGTCAGGGAGGCTGTGCAGAGGGAATGGCTGGAGCTCCTCTCTGCTCCCCATCCCCCCCCCAACTGGCACCCTGATGGGATTCAGGCCTCCCCTGCTGGCATATGAGTTACCAACTGCTTGTTTCAAGAAAACCAATTAAGAAACCATAAATTGCAATCAGCTAGAAAGGTCGGTGCGCAGGCTATAAATACAGGCGTTTCTATGCCAGAGTGGAAGTCTATACTGCAGTCTCTCCTCCGCCCATGCCCCCAAGCTGAGGCTTCCTTTGATCAACTGATAGAACAACCAGGCCAGGATCAAAAAGGCATTCCCTGGGTTTCCATTCTGCAGTCGTCCCTCTCGCATGACCCTGGGAATTCGTAACGTTTGGCTGCACCGTATGTCTTGAGCTGCCCAGTCCCAATTTCAACGAACATTTAATTCACAAAGCAAAAACTTAGAAAATGTTGACAATCACCACAAGGAAATAGTCATGTATAATCCCACCCTTCAAAACCAAAAGTGTACAGGGGTGTGGTTGTCCACACTTGTAATCCCACACTCAGGAGGCTGAGGCAGAAGGATCACCAGTCTGGGGCCAGTTGGGAGTACACAGTGAGGCCCTTTCTCAAGAACAAAGTAAAACCGGGGCGGGGGAGTTAGCACTTTACCATGCGTTACCTAAGTTTCCTTTGTGTGAGTACTTCCTTGCTCCTTCCTCTTCGGGAAGACACTTCAGGAGTCTTGTTTGGGAGTTAGCTCTGTTTTGTAAGCTGCCTGCTCAGCAGTGTTAACATCAATGCTTTTCTGTAGCAGTCTACAAGCGCGGTGATTGACTAGTTACCTTCTTCCGTTGTTAAGCATTAGGTAACTTCCAAACTTGCCCTCACATAGAAGACTGCAGGGAATATTTATTACTGACTTGAAGTTTTCCTCTGGTCATGGTTGTTTCCTTCTGATCAATGCTTGGAATGAAACTGCTAAGCTTTTAATCTCTAAGACTGCTTCATGTTGCCAAACAGCCTTCCGGCGAGGTTGGCCCCGTTTACCCTTATATGACAGTGTGACTATGACCATGTCCCCATGCCCTTGCCGAAAGCTATTAATATACACGTCTAAACCTCAACGGGTTTATTGTGTTAAAAAAAAGTCTTCGTTTTAATCTCAAAAGGTGGGGTTGGGGGAGCTGGAGAGATGGCTCAGAGGTTAAGAGCATTGCCTGTTCTTCCAAAGGTCCTGAGTTCAATTCCCAGCAACCACATGGTGGCTCACAACCATCTGTAATGAGGTCTGGTGCCCTCTTCTGGCCAGCAGGCATACACACAGAATATTGTATATATAATAAATATTTAAAAAAAAAAAAAAGGTGGGGTTGGGGGGATGGCTCAGTCAGTAACGTGTTTGCAGTGCACACATAAGGGTCTGAGTTCAGCTCCCCAGAAACCACCTAAAACAGTATGTCTATGATCCCAGCAGAGAAAGAGAGAAAGAGAGAGAGAGAGAGAGAGAGAGAGAGAGAGAGAGAGCCTATAATCCCAGAACTGAGAAGGTAGAGACAGGAAGATCCCTGAGGCTTACTGTCCAGCTAGCCTTGCCAAATAGGTGAGCTCCAGGGTCAGTGAGAGACCTGTCTCAAAAAATAGTGTAGAGCATTGGTGAGATGGCCCGGAACAAACCCCCACAAATTGTTCACACATGCATGCTGTAACACATGCACCCACACTTATACACACAATGACATTTTTTAAAATATGGGGAGCAATAGAAGACACCCAGTGTCAACCCTCACACATACGTGCACACATATACACATACACCAACATGTATATCACACACACACACACACACACACACACACAATCATTTTGTTCAGATGTTTTCAAACCTCCTAAAAGCATCCCAGAAATGTTCCTGAATAAACTGAGGTGTGTCCCCTGCTTACCGCCCCATCCTCTCTAGAGTGTGACAGCATCAGAGTCCCATATTTGCCTAGGAGGACCAGAGCCAGGCACAAATCTGCAAGAGTTTCTAGACGTCTCAAAGGAAGGCTACTTCAGGGCCAGCCACCCAACTGGGCTGCAGGCCTGAAAGTCTTCACAGACCTGAAATGAGCCTAACCCAGCACTTGGGTAGCCCAGGAGCAGAGCCCAGCTCTTGTGGTTTCCAACAAAGCTCTGTGCTCAGTAGCAAAAAGGATCCCTAGGCTCTGTCCCTCAGAATTTCAGTTACACTTGTGTATAAACTGCCTATGCCCTTTGACATAAGCGTGTCATTCAATCCTTAAGAAAACTCATAAAAATATAAAAGAATTAGCTCCATTTAAAAGAAAAAAGCCTTCCCAAGGTTTCATATGGAACTAGGAATTAAATCTATCCTTCACGACCCAATTCTTAAACGTTTCTAGTAGGGACTGCTGCCTCTGAGGGTCCTGACATTTCTCAACCCCAAGTCTCTCCCCGTACTCACACATATGGGTTTCAGAACCCAGGAGCCAAGGTCTCAAGGGTCTTGCAGTAGAAGTTGCTGGCTGGGACCACAGGGTGCTGAAATGCTATCTGCGTTGTGGCAACATCAGGCCTGCTGCAATGAAGGAGGTCCAAGACCTTTCTCTCATGGTCGTTGTGGGAGGATGAATCTGGCAATGTCCATTTGGTGATCCTTAACATCCTTTGACACACAAATCCGAATTATTGATACTTGAGATGAGATTATTTCAAAAACATTAAGTGGTCATGGAACAAGTGGCAGCAAACCCAGCTAGAGAGTCTTCCAATCCGGAAGCAATCCCTTTAGCTCAAGGCTCTTAATTCACAGTAAATAGAGTAAGCTATTTAGCTGGGCTATTAGCTCTTTGAGCACAGAGAGTTCATCCTGAACATGTCTATTCTGAGACTTGCTTGATCTAAAATTGACATAAATAACAGGCCAAGGTGCCAGAACGCACTTGCTCATTCAGCTGGTATTTTCAGAGCTCTTATCGTGGGCTGGTCCCCGGACCCAACACCAAAGACAGAGAAACGAAAGCGACATAGACCCTGCCCCAAGACTTCTTCCCAAATGTTGGGTGCAACATGAGTCTGCAATGAGATAAGATATAACCTTGAGACCAATGTCAGCGGAGGACAGCAGGCAGCTGCTCCACAGGCAGGAGCTTTGCGTGAAGTGGCATAGCCGTGGGCATGAGAATGAAGTCTAGTCCAGGTGTGTTCAGCCTACAGCCGTATCCCTTGATAGTGACGAGTGGGGTCCACAAATGTGTGGATGACAATGTCATATCACAGTAACAAAAGACTGAATGGGAGGGGGACATATTGCGGGGAAGAAGCTTTCCAGAGAGGGAAGGGGATCAGAGAGAGGAATGGGGGAGTAAATATGATCAAAATATATTGCATACACATATGAAAATATGTTGTATACATGGATAAACAGATAAATATAAAACATTTCAAGAAAATTGGGCAATTTTTTCACTCCATAGCTGCCCTGGAGTGTTAGGCTTTGTCCTGGGAAGGAGGGGAGCAGGAGAGGGGCTTGATTATATGTCTTTTAGGGAATTTAATTGGATGGCAGAGTGGAAGAAGGAGGGACTCAGGGAGGAGCTCACCGCAGGGCCCAGGTGAGAGGCAGTGGAAAGTGGTAAAAGTTGTCTTGACAGAGACCAGCAGTACCCGGATAGGGATCACTGTGTGTGTCTGTGTACTTGTTTGTGTGTTGTGTGAGTATGTGTACCTGTTTCTCTGTGTGTATGTGTCTTTGTGTGTCTATATGTGTGTGTGTCTGTGTATCTCTGTGTGTATCTGTGTGTGTGTTCATGTCTCTGTGTGTCTGTGTCTGTATGTGTGTGTCTATGTGTGTGCTTGTATCTCTGTGTATGTTTGTGTGTGCTTGTGTCTCTGTGTATGTCTGTGTGTATTTGTGTGTCTGTGTGTGTCTGTGTCTCTGTGTGTGTCTGTGTCTCTGTGTGTCTGTGTCTCTGTGTGTGTGAGTGTGTGTTTGTGCCTGTGTGTGTGTGTGTGTGTGTCTGTGTGTGTGTGTGTGTTCATCTAACCAGACAGCCTGCTCCCTATGGAGATGGGTCTGGGTGAAGTGTAGAGACCTGGATGGTTACAGAGTCCCTGACATGGCTCTGATGTCCTCCAGCTCAGAGACTGCACAGAAAAGTGACAAAGAGCTTTGTTCTCTGGAAAATCCTCTACAAATGACGCCTGTTTCTCCCTAGAAGTAAGTTTGGCAGCTATTGCAGTCACTCTTCCTCACAGAGCTTGCGCAGCAGCAGCAGCAGAGTCAGCCTTCAGTCTCGCATGCCTCTGTATCTCTTTCCCTTACCTGTCCAGCCCTTGATCAGTCAAGGGAGGGCAAAAAACAAAAGCCCCCATCCAAAAGGAACTGTTTTGAAAGTACTTAATCCTCCATCATTCCTGCCACCCCCAGGCCTGTTAATTTGGCAAATCCAACTTGCATTAATTTTGGTTGAAACAATGGTTACTTTCAGGCTATGTTTGCCAACTATCTAGAGTCTATTTACCTCTTCCCAAAGGAGCATCCTCAACCTGACACCCCCAGGAAAAGCCTGTTCCTCCACTGACCTGCCCCCTACTTGTATGTACTGCAAGAATCATGGTAGAGCTCTATGGCCAGAGAAGCTCATCATGGCATGAGCGATGGGAGCCGAGAGACTTAGGTGCAAGTCCTAGCCCTGTCTCTTACCAGTTGTGTATTTGGATGATAGCTCCTTTTTCCCCCTACTGCTGCGATTAAAATACTTTGACAAAAGTGACTCAAGGGACAAAGGGTTTATTCCTGCTCACGTCCAAGAATACAGTCTATCGTGGCAGGGAGGTCAAGGCATCAGGAGTTTGAGGCAGCATATTTACATATTTACACAGCGTATTTACATTCAAGAAGCAGAGAACAATAAATGTTCATTCTCAGCTCAGTTTTCCTATTTCATGCAGTCCAGGATTCCTGCCTTGGGAATGGTCCTGCCTACAATTAAGATGGGTCACCATCTTAACTTGTTGGTTAGCCTAATCAATATCACACTCAGAGACTCTCAAGAGACCAACCTTGACCTAGAGCCCAGATCTAGATTCCAGACATCTCTCACAGGTATAACCAGATGTTTTTTTCTCTTGCTTACCAGTTCCCAAATAACCACTCAGAGGTTTAGTATTATTTATAAATGCTTGGCCCATGGCTCAGGCTTATTACTAGCTAGCTCTTACATTTAAATTAACCCATTTCTCAGGTGGTGGTGGTGCATGCCTTTAATCCCAGCACTTGGGAAGCAGAGACAGGCAGATCTCTGCGAGCTCAAGGCCAACCTGGTCTACAAAGTGGGTTCCAGAACAGCTAAGACTGTTAAATAGAGAAACCCTGTCTTTAAAAAAAAAAAAATTCTATTAATCTGTGTATCACCACGTGGCCCATAGCTTACTGGTCGTGCTCTAACATGTTGCTCCCTGGGCAGCTGTTGGCATCCTTCAGACTCCGCCCTTCTCTTATATCTCTGCTTGGACTTCCCACCTGACTCTATCCTGCCTTGCCATAGGCCAGAGCAACTTTATCAACCAATGAGAGCAACACATACTCACAGCACACAGGAAGACATCCCACATCACACAGGTATGCCAGAGATTATCTCTTAGGTGATTCCAGATTCTACCAAGTTAATAACATTAACCATAACAAACTAGTAGTTGAGATTTCTCAGCCTCAGTTTCTCCACACCTACATCAGCACACACAACCACCAATGGATCTTACAAGCTTGAAATGAACTGATGTATGTATCTGACTTGGCAATGTGCAGAAATGCATAAATGAAGAGCTAGCGATTGGAGATGTCATTGGAGGAGAGATGCCATAAGAAGGGAGGCCGAATGTCTACAGTCAAGTCACTGTAGCTCTGACTGCTTCCCAGTGGGAGGCCCAGCTCTCACAGGCGGAGTGTTCAACTGGCAGGGAAAACTGCACTCTATGTCCGCGATAGCACTGTAGCCAGGGATCAGCTCTTAACACCCTCCCAGTGTCCCTTAGGTCAGTCTTCCAAGCACAGACAGCCTCCCTCCTTCAGCCCCACACCAATACAGAGAACCCATTCCCTTGGTGGCCTCTCTGCCACAAAAACTCTTCCACAACCCGTGCTTGTTGGCTATTTGTCAACTTGACACAAACTTGAGTTATGTGGGGACAGGGACCCTCGATCGAGAAAATGCCTCCATCGAATTGCCTGTAGGCAGGTCTGTGGGACATTTCCTCAATTGATGATTGATGTGGGAAGGTCCAGCCCACTGCGGGCAGTGCCACCTCTGAGCAGGTGGCTCTGGTGATATAAGAGGACAGAATGAGGACTGAAGAGATTGCTTAGTGGTTAAGAGAACTTGCTGCTTTTCCAGATCTGGGTTCACTTTCTAGCACCCATATCAGGTGACTCACAATTGCTTTTAACGCCAGCTACAGGGGACCTGACACCCTCTGGTCTCCAAGGACACCTACATAAATGTAATGCACAGAAACTCAACCAGGCACACACACATACACATAAATTATATATATATATATATATATATATATATATATATATATATATATATATATATATATATATATATTAGAGGAGGCTAAGCAAGCCATGGAAACACACCAATAAGCAGTGTTCCTCCATGGTCACTGCTTCAGTTCCTGATTCCCTCCTTGAGTCCCTGCCCGGACAAAGTTCCCCATCTCTCAATATTGGGCTCAGTGTTTAACCACTTCAATAGGAAGCTAACTAGGTCATGTAGCCATAGAAAGGTCAACACAACACCAGAGCTGCCCTGGAAGACAGAATGAGTAGGACCTGCTTACAGTGACAGCTTTGTTGTTGTTTGTTGAGACAAGGTCTCATGTAGCCCAGGCTGGGCCTGAACTCATTGTGTAGCTAATGATCACCTTGAACTCCTGGTCCTCCTGCCTCCCTCCTGCCTCTACCTTAGAATGTTGAGATGACGGGCATATGCCACCATGCACGTCAAGCTCATTTCTTCTTCCTTCCTTCTCTCTCCTTTCTTTTGCAACTGTTACATGTCTCCTAAAAACATGAAGTTGTTCTGACCTTTCTCCCAAAGCCTCTTAATGATCTGTAACTCAGTTATCCTTATCCCCATTTTAGAGATCTTAGAGGGGAAAACTGAGGCCCAAAGTGGATGAGTGATTTGCCCAGATTGCAAAGCCAGTAAACTATGGAACCAATACTTCAATCCATCTGCCTGGTGGTCCTCAGAATCCACACTGTCAACCTCGCCCTCTAGCCCCCCTGCTGAAACAAGCTGGCTAAAGTAAGGCTTGGTCCAGTGAGCCAGGCAGGTAGATGCTACCTCCCCTAAGAGACCAAACTTCCCCCTCCCACGGATCTGAGTAGATGACAGTCAGCAGCCGCTTGAGTTGCGATTGATTTCTCTAGGAAAAGTTCATGGTAGGTACTCCTTTTGAGGCTCAGGAGGCCTGCAGTGACCTTCAGAATATCAGAGAATGAGGAAAGAGGAGAACTAGGGGACCAAGCAGGGAAATTCCTCTAAATCCTAGGGCATTCTTAAGAAGGAACGATATATGAGCAGCCAGGCAGCAGGGAATGAACAGACACCAAAGGGCCTGAATTGAAAGCCCAGCCAGCTATTCATTAGATCTTCCTAGCATTTCCATTTAAGTCATTGCCCTCACAGCGTGAAGCCCAGCAAAGCCCCTTAAAGCTCAACTAATACTCAACCAGCCTAGACATTGAGGATTTAGGTCTTAAACTCAGATAACACATTTCCTTTGCAAAACAGAGATAGGAAAAAGAAAGCCCCCGGGACCCAACATTCTGGGGCAGTGTTAGAAGTAGCACTGTCTTTAGACCCTGGTATAGGAGGCCTTGCTGTGGCCCGTCTCAGGACACAACTCTCTCCATATGGAGGGCACATCTCTGGGGTCAAGGAGCTGCCTCTGTGTCTCCCCTGCCCTGGTCTTTTAGCTATAGACTGTTTCTGGGACCCACAAAAGCCTCCACCCCTCCATCTATCACCTAGAGCACACATACCCTCGAAGCTGCAGGAGCTCAGAACAGCAACGCTTCAGTGCATGGAACCAAGTTTGGGTCACACTTCATGCATATGAGGTCTCTCATGGCTGCATGGCCTAGTCCTGGGGGGGGGGGGGAACACTGCAAACTGACAACTGGGCCACCTGTCCCCATGCTGTCGCATTTCAGCATGGAGCCCTGGGGAAGGTTCTTAGAATGCTAAAATTGAGCTTGCTCTTCTAAGTGTTGTATTTACCAGGACAATATAATAAGTATTAATAGGTTTTCTGTTCCCCCATAATAGGTTTCTCTGCCGACGCAGTAAGTCAGATCAAGCCAAACTGAAAAAGTAGAACAGGTTTATTTGAGCAAAGCCACTCCTGGGTGGGTTCTCCAGTCCCACAGATCAAGGCCGGAGGAGCCACACGCCTGAACCAAAGCAGGGAGATTATATAGTGTGTAGGCAAGGGGAGATGACATGTCCATCACAAGCTGGGTTTGTGCCCCAGTAGGGTCAAAAGCTCAATGCTTAGGTGGGGACGTGAGCTCTTGGCAGCAACAGGGGAAGAGATTGCAATAGTTGCCAAGAATGTGTAACGGGACTTTTTGGTGCCTTTTCTTTGTTGGAGATTCTCTGAGAGGGTGGGGTTTGGAGAGAGAGGAATGGGGCTTTCTGGATCAAGCAGGAGTGAGCAGGAGCTTCTAACCAAACAAATATGATAACTATTTTTTAATGTAACAGCTCCTAGCTTCAGTGTGTGTGGTGGGCGGGGAAGGGTGGGACCTGAACTGGCTAGGTGAGCACTGCCCTACTGAACTCCATTCCCAGAACCTTGTAAGACCCTTCCCTGTGTTGTTTAAGCTGGCCTTGAACTCACTACGTTGCCCAGGATATCTTGAGAGCCTCCTGCCTCAGCAACAAATATTAGAAGCAATACTTCAAGTGGGAGAAACTAGAAACATCACTTACTCTGACCACTCAGTCAAAATCCCGTTCTCACCAAACGCAAACACAGCAGTCCTCAGCTGCTCCCACAGCCTCTCGGTCACGTCAGTCCTCCTGGTTTGGCAAAGGCTAATGACCTTTGACCTTGTGGTGGTTTGAACTAGAAATCACACACACACACACACACACACACACACACACACACACACAGTGGACCCAGATATTTGAATGCTCAGTCATCTGGGAGTGGTGCTGTGTGAGAAAAGTTAGAAGGGTTTTAGGAGGTGTGGCCTGTTTGGAGGAAGCGTGTCATTAGGGATGGGCTTTGAGGTTTCAAAAGTCCACACCAGGCCCAGTGCTGCTACCTCTGCCTGTGGATCAGGATGCAGTTCAGCTACTGCCCCAGCACCATGCATGCTGCCATGCCCCTGCCACGGTGATAATGAACTGACCCTCTGAAACTGTGGCCCCCGTTAAATTCTTTCTTTTATAAGAAGAGTGTGTCGTGGTCACCATGTCTCTTCACGGCAAGAGTCTAAATCCTGACTGAGATGGCTTGTGCAACTGATGGACAGAGTGTGTGACGAGATCGTGGGGAATAGAAACAAGATACCTTCTAGAATGTGTGTGTGTGGTCGCACAGTCTGTGGCCTGCTGGCTTAACGCTAATTACCGCTCTGTGAAGCCCCAGGTCTTGACAGAGTCTTGTCAAGTCTCAAGGGGTCTTGGTGAGACAGATCTGGGACTAGCTCAAAATGGTTCAAAGTTCTTGGAATTGGCTTTGATGGAACTGGGTGCTTTCTCATGACGGCAAATTAAAAGGAAAAGCAAACCGAGCCAAAAGTAAGTTCCCTAGAAAGAAACATGAACCCAGCCACAAGCACGGGGATCCTGCTACTGTGTCAATGATGCCCTGGGCATCCAGTCAGACTACAGAACACTGCCACACACAAGTGGCTCCAGTCAACTCCAGTTGAATAACTAACAGAGTTGTTTCCTCCCCACTAAGGCATAATTTATGTGATCAACTGTAGGACATTATTTAAGGTCCCTTGATGACTGGAAGAACAGCTAGAGGGGTACCCGAGTGAGTTCCTTGAAGCTTCTTTCACAGTAGGCACAGCCAGCACTCCCAGGCAGGACCTGGCAAGAACCCAAACTGTTGCCCTGACTCTCTCGAGAACCTTCTGCTCAGCCCTCAGTTCAGAGCTGTGTCTTTCCTGTAAGCTTAGGGAATTAAAGTGGAAACGACACCTGGTTCCCAACATAAGAAAAAACTCAGGGGCTGGAGAGATGGCTCAGAGGTTAAGAGCACTGCCTACTCTTCCAAAGGTCCTGAGTTCAATTCCCAGCAACCACATGGTGGCTCACAACCATCTATGATGAGATCTGGCTCCCTCTTCTGGCTTGCAGGCATATATACAGACAGAACACTGTATACATAATAAATATAAAAAAAAGAAAAAACTCAGGCAGCAATTCTTCATTCTACAAAGAAGCATTGAAATAGGAATGGCTGGATTGTGCCTGTTATCCCAACATAATCCTTTTTTAAAAAAATGATTTTTAAAAAAGTGTATTTGCATTGGTGTTTTGCTTACACGCACGTCTGTGTGGGTGCTGGGAATAAAACACAGGTCCTCTGGAAGAGCAGCCAGTGCTCTTAACCATTGAACCATCTCTCCAGACCCCAGCATAATTCTTACCAGCACCCTCTGTGGTGGGCAATCTTCAGTGTGGACTTGATTAAATTTAGAATCACCATGGAAACACACCTCTGGGTGCGGCTTTGAAAGCATTTTCAGAAGGGTTTAGCAGTGTAAAGAAGGCACACCCTGAATGTGGGTGACACCATCCCATGGGTGAATAAAAACGAGAAGACAGCACTGGAGAGAGGTGGATGGGTATACTGCGCACTTGCCAGGCAAGCACGAGGCCCTGAGTTTGGATCTGAAGGACCCTCAGGCATGCCAGGTGGGCATGGCAGCCCACGTGTAATCCCAGTGCACAGGACTTTACCCAAAGTCTCACAGAACCGTGGCTCTAACTGGGCTTCCCAACTCCAAAGCCTGGACCCCTTCCTCACTCATAGAAACAGGAACTGTGTCGCCAGCCACAAACCCAGAGTGGAACTTGTGCACACAATAAACACGGGGTAATATGGCATGAAGGGTGGGTGAGGGAGGGAGGCCACGATGCCAACAATCTCTGAAAAGCAAGGAGTGAACTGAAAAATATTCATGAGGCAAAGGGCGGATTTATACAACAATGAAAACAGAAGGAAAACCAGCTAATTCTCACACCATGCGCAGCCCCGCCAAGCCAGGCCGAGCCTACTGCCGTGTTAACACTCCAGTGTTTCCCTGACAGCCATATACTTACATAGGTGTGTGCCCAGTTCTGTCCGTGTAAACACAGTCTTCACTTCTGATACAAAGATTTGAAGTTGTAACTTTAATAACTATCCGTGTCCCTGAGTGCCTTGCCGTAAGACAATAAATGGCTTCCCTATCATTTAGACATTTATAGTTTATCACTTGGATGTTTATAGTTTATTTCTATTTTTTTTCTGACTATAAATATTAATGAGTCCCCCTCCATTCCAGACTTTTCCCTCCATGGCATCATTTCCTGTATGTATTTCTAGAAGTAGGAATATTGAGTCAGACAGCATGAGTGTTGTTGTAGGTAGGTGCTAACGTCACACACAGTTGGTGATGCAAACGGAGACTTACTCTTCACTAGCTGCGTGGTGTTCCATGGAAGAACCATGATGCCGTCAGTGATCTTTGTGCTGGAGAACACTCATCAATTCCTTCGGTCACACTCTGTGGCAAAGCAACCCTCCAACCAGCAGCTGGCTACGCTTATCACAGTAGTCCCACAGGGTGACAAAGAGCTGGACTTGCCTACCGCCTAGTGCCACTGAGCCATCCTTAGACATAGTCACATGTTCATGCTGATACTGTACCCGCAAACCATTACCATATAAAGCGCAGCGTGTGGGACTCTCTCGGTGGTTACAGTACTTGTGGCATAAGTATGATGACCGGAGTTCAGATCCACAGAATCCGCTTAAAATGCCAGTTGGACGTGGTGGTGTGGTGGGAGAATAAGCACCGTGACATCGATGACAGCGGAAGAGGGATGTCACTGGGTGACCCAAAGCCAGGATGGCTCCTGAAAGGCCTCAGTATCGGGTCTGGTTTGCGTTCTCATTCTATACTCTAAAATCACAAGGTGGAGCCTCAACCAAGTAAGATTTTACAGAAACCATTGTTTCAGCTTTTTCTCCAGGTCGTTCTGTTCCTGATACCTAGTGAAGTCATGCTTAGCAAATCAGCCACACAAGCTTTAAGTAAATCACTGAAGAAATCAAGAGATCAGTATCTAATAATTGGCCTTTTCTACTTTATTCTGTTTCAGTGGCCCCCTGTAATTCCAGCCCTACAAGGTAGAAATGAGATCCCCAGATCAAGGTGACCAGTAAGATTAGAAAAACGGTGAGCTCAGGGTTTGATTGACAGACTCCGCATCAAAGAATGAGGCAGAAGAGAGATGGGGGATGGTACCTGACATCAACCTCTAGCTTATACATGTATTACATGTATGTGTGTGTGAACACACATGCATTCTCTCTCTCTCTCACACACACACACACATACATACAAACATGCATATACACACATATTCAGACAACTCACACAAATGGAAAAGGAAAGAATAAAATACAGTACATTCAATTGTGCACACACATAATACTTGATGACAGCGAACAACTGTCACTAGTGTATGCATGTCCTCTACTACTCTTTTAATCACTATTTTAATTGTTTTGTGTGTTTACATGCTCAGGTGCACATGCACAAGTGTGCACATGTTTATGGAGGCCAGAAGATAACCTTGGGTCTCAGGAATGCTGTCCACCTT